>NW_020954557.1:50205860-50404968 GCF_900497805.2 Vombatus ursinus
ATATATATATATACATGCATACATGTGTGTGTGTTTAAAATCCTTAACTGGTGACCACAAAGGATGGTGAAACTATTCATATGAGTATGGCATATTTGATTTCCCTAAAATGTCAGGATTTACAGGAGAAAGTCATTGCCATCCCTACTACCAAATAAAACTCAGATATGATTTGTATTATGTATTTGTGCATTTCAAATGCAAAATTCTTTGTTTGGTGTTCAAAGCCTTTTATAACCTGGCTCCTTCCTAACATTCTAATGTTCTTATAACTTACCCATCCCCAGTTATCCTTCAGTCCAGTGACTCTGCTTTCTTGATGCTCCATCTCCCAAGTCTGAGCATTTTCACTGGTTCTCTCCCATGCCATTCCTTCTCTTTCCTCATTTCCATCTTCTGCTCTCCTTAGTTTCCTTCAAGTCCCATCTAAATATCCTGCCTTGTATAAGAAGCCTTTACCAATCCACTTTAATACCAGTGGATTGATACCTAATCCAGTTTAATACCTTTCCTCTATTTATTATCTTCAGTTTATCCTGCATATATCTTATTTGTTCATAATTGTTTACATGTTGTCTTCCCCCTTAGACTAAGAGATCCTCAAGGACAGGAACTCTCTCTCTCTCACTTTTTCTCATTCTCTCTCTCTCTCTCTCTCTCCCCTCCCTTTTCCTCCCTTCATCCCCATTACTTACTAAGATGCTGGAGACAGAATGGGTACTTAAGAAATTCTTGTTGATCAACTCATAAAATATATAAGGTAAAAATTACAACATGAGCTGACCACGGCCAAATTTTATTCATTTCTTTAAAAAACAACACCTACTACATGTCTCTATCACATGTCCTGTACTAGGTAGATGCTGAGGGGAATGAAGAGATGAGCCCAAATTATCTTTACCTTCAGGGAGTCTAAGGGAGAAAAGATAAGTTCAATGAAATGGTGAGATGCTAAGACTTTATTGAACTTTCTGCCATGTCAGTCAGTCAATAAGTATTTATTAAGCTCTTCCCTTCTCTTTGGCAGAAACAAAGAAACTTCCAAAAGAAGATTCTGGGTGTAGCATTCACATCTCCTAGTCTAATCATTAAACAACACTGACTTTTAATACTTTTCTCCTGAACATTTTGGTAATATGAAAATGCTGACTTTTTTTGCCTTAAATCAGCAGGATTTTTGTGGTAACACTTTCATTTTTCTCTTTGGCCCCACCCTCTTCATAATAACTGAGTTATGAATATATATATCTTCTCTTCATATCTTTTTAAAGGCACATATACCATATCATGTCATACATTTTAAAATATATTGAATATTATTATAGATTGTGTATCCAATTTAAGACCTCTTTCTGAATGCTTCCAAGGTTTGTGTATGTTGAGGGAAGAAGTATAGTCAATATCAATTGTCAAAAAACTAAAAGATTTTTTTTCTCCTTTTTGTTCACTGATGAGCAGTGAGGCCTTAGATCAGGGGTGGGGAATTTGTGGCCTCAAGGTCACATGTGGCCTTCTAGGTCCTTGGGTGTGGCTTTGTGACTGAGCCCAAGTTTTATAGAACAAATCCTTTTATTAGAGGGATTTTTTTCCGTGAAGTTTGGATTCAGTCAAAGGGCCCCACTTGAGGACTAAAAGGGCCACATGTGGCCTAGAGACTGCTGGCTTCCCACCCCTGCCTTAGATAAATTTCAATTCTGACCCACTCCCACCCCAGCCCAACACATACAAACTTGTTTTTGCTCACTTTAAAGCAGAGATTCTTAACCTGGAATCTATGAACTTTTTTCCCAATATTTTGATAACTGTATTCCATTATAATTTATTTCTTTTGTGATCCTTTATATTTTATTTTATGTATTTAATGACATTATTCTGAAAAAAAGGGTTACTAGCTTTCACCAGATAACTACAGAGGTCCATAAACTACAAAAAGGTTAAGAAACTGTGCTCTTATTTGAGGGTAATCATAATAATAGGAATAATTCTTAAGTCCCACTTCCATAAAAGTACCTCAAACATCTATTAGTCAGACACAATATTATCCAGTGCTCTAATGAGAGTGTTAGGGATGTTTTGAACTTTACACACATTCTACACATAATCTATTAGAACATTTGCTGTCTCTGGAGGATGTAGCATCTAACACCACAAAGAAACAGAGAGCTTAGCAAAATTTGCTAAAGTCCCTCACTATTTGGGGACATGAACTCCACTAGAAACAGAAATGTGAATAAATAAGAGGCAAGATGTGGCCTGCAAGAGGCGGACGTTCAGCTGCAGGCCCCTGGGGAAGTGTAAAAGGAACTTAACCTCCTAGAAAGCTCAATTAGAGAGGTGAGGAGGGAGAGACTGGATCTACCTCATTCCTTTCTGAGTTCTCTGGCTGCCAACAGTCTAGACTAGTTCGAAGAAAGCCACCCCACTGTGTGCAAGGTAAATGCTTTTAAAAGCACCATGAAAAGTGGTAAACATGATAAAATTCCATCATTTCTCATCCTTAGAAACTCATTTTATATAACCCCATGCACAAGAACAAGCTATTTAAAATATAATATCACAGAAGGGGGGTGACTAAGCGGACTTATAATATCTTTATGATGCTGAAAGGGAAAAAGAATGCTCTTATGGGTCAATTAGATCAGCACTTGGCCTGTGTGACAGACTGATGTTTAATATCTTGCTGCAATGAGCAAGGGAAGCAGAAACAAAATTATCCTATAAATAAAGTGCTGAACTTTAACATGTTCTGTATTTCGTATTTTCAACCTTCCTAGCTCTGAAGTTGAAGATATTGATTTGCTTTTGGTTCCGTTCAATTCAATTCAGTAAGAATTCAATTCAGCTAGCATTTATTAATCACCATGTGTGGTCCAAACCCTATTCTAGTTGATAGAGAGACAAAGATAAAAATAAAAAAAGTCTCTTCCCTCAAGAAGCTATCTTGTTCTATAACATGTGTAGGCTTTATAAACATAGTTTATATTCCTTTAAAACATAGCACAAATACTATCTTTTACCTGAAGCCTTCCCTGTACCCTCTAACTACTAGTCCCCTACCTCCCAAACTTCTTTGAATCTAACTGTCCTCTATTTATTCTCTTTATATGCATGCTATTGACCTTAATTTCTTTATATTTCACTACCTTGTATTTATTCTCCTTATGTTTGTGTTATCATCCACAGAGGTATGCTGGAGCTACCTCTCCAGGAAGCTGGTTGTTAAATTTTTACTTCGAGTATTCACAGTTCAGAAATCAGCAAAAACTACAAATCAGGGCTTGATTTATTCTTTGGTTTACTGACTAGACTTAAGAAAATTATGAGGATAATGTTAATAATGTAGATTAAACTTAAAAGTGTATCATGTTATCAGTCAGTTTTTAACATTTACCAGTAAAGTGCTGGTAGATATGCTTATATGCATTTGTCATCTCTCTTGTTAGAATGTGAGCTCCTTGAGAGAAAGGATTGCTTTGTTATTTGCATCCCCAGCACTTTGCACAGTGCCTGGAACAGGTAAATGAATGTGTTGAGGGGGCAATAATTGCATTAAAAAGCAGATCAAGCCTGATTTTGATAAGTCCTTTCTGTTTCTCTGAAGCATAACCAAGATTCATGGGTTCTCACGAGAGACTATTGTCACCAATGTTCAATTCCACTTAGTTGAAATTTTTCTTAACAAATGAATTTCCATGCTTTTTTGAGTATAAATATTTCATGAAAGTTTTCTGCCAAACTAACTTATCAAGAATAATGTGATTTTCACCTCCCTAATAAAATCTGGCAAAATAAGCATTTTCCTCTAGCTACCCCAGAGCATTCCTATGATATTGGGCCAAGCCTGATTCACTGACTTGCTGTAGCATAAATCCCTAGATGGAAAGTTGGCCCCCTATATTCTTCAAATTATAAGGAAACCTGAATTAATGAATGAATGAATAAAAATACATTTTTAAGTACCCTACCAGGTATGAAGGACTGTGCTAAGTCATGGGATATAAATAAAAAAAAAGACAATCCCTTACTTTAAGAAGATTATATTATAATGAGGAAAACAACAAACACTTTGCCAAGAACTCAAAGCCAAGGAAGACTTTGTAACAGAAAGCCATAGAGATGGTGAGTGGGATTAGAGGGGAGTAAATTGATACCTCTCATCTAGGAACACAAGTTGATCTGCTCATGATTCTAGAACTGGAGAGGTTGGGGTGTTAAATAGGGAATACTTAGTTTTGTGAAACCTAGGAGAGAAGCATGACTACATTCTGAGCACTTGGAAGATGAATAGAATGAAGACAAGGAAAGCCCATCTAGAACAAAGAGTTTCCAGTATTTTTTTCCCCTTAGAGAACCATTGCAATGGGTACATTTAGCCCCTGTGAATATACTATTTCAGGTTTCATGACTAAAGGTTTCTATTGTAAAAAAAGAAATCCTGACCTTCCAAGACATGTGTGCCAAGACAGAATGTTAAAAAGAAAGATTGTTTCTGTTACAAAAAAAAAATATTTATTGAAGCTCTTTTTGTGGTGGCAAAATTGAAAATTCAGAGGATGTCCATCAATTGGGAATGGCTGAATAAGTTGTGATATATGAATGTAATGGAATACTATTGTGCTATAAGAAATGATGAGCCAGATGATTTCAGAAAAACCTGGGAAGACTTACACAAATTAACACAAAGTGAAGTGAGCAAAACCAGGAGAATGTTGTACACAGTAACAGCAACATTGTGTGATGATTAACTATGACAGACTTAGCTATTCTCAGCAATACAATGATCCAAGACAATTCCAAAGGACTTGCGATGAAAAATACTATCCATATACAGAGAAAAAACTGATGGCATCTGAATACAGATTGAAGCATATTTTTTTCACTTTATTTCTTTTATTTTTTTGGGTGGGGGAATGTCTGTGTCTTCTTTTACAAAATGACTAATATGGAAATATTCTTTGTATGATTGCACATGTATAACCTGTATCAAATTGCTTACCATCTTATGGAGGGAGAGGTAAGGGGAAAAGGGAGAAAATTTGGAACTTAAAATTTTTTAAAAATAAATGTTAAAAATTGTCTTTCTATATAATTGGGGAAAATTAAAATATTTAAAATTTTTTAAATTCATTAAAATGTTTCTGAAATAATTTTAAAGCTGATCTTATAAATAGCTACAAGCCAACATTTTAAAAGGTTTTTTTTTCTCATTAAGGAAAACTAAAGAAATTAGGTATCACTGAGTATTTATTAAAATACCTGCTATATGCCAGGCAATGTGCTAGATGCCTGAATGAATGAAATATGAATTTACTGTTTCTCACTGAATGAAACAAGTGTTAAGTTTGACAGACCAGTTAAAGAATTATTTTCAATTAAACAACCCAATAACTAGAGTTGAATCTCTGTGATTAGAGAAATCTATTCAGAAACCAAATGCTGGCAGTGATAGAAATCCACTCCCTGCAAAGCAATGGCAAATCAGGTGAATAAATGTGACGTAATAGAGTAATCAGAAAGGGAAATGCTATGGGGCTTCCTGCCAATGAACCCCTAGCCAGCAGGCCCTTCAGGCTTAAGATGCTTCTGAAGTTACTAATTTTAAAATAAAAGAAGTTAATGTTTAAATTTCTGAGTTCCACCTAAAAAGGAATGGTTGTGCTCATTCCTTCTAAACATTCTGCTCACAGTGAAATGTTTTATAGCTGCATACGTGTGTTAATGATATGGTAATAGTAGCATTACCAAAATGCACACAGACTGTTTTCAAACTATAGCACAATGTAATTATTAGTTGTCTTGATGTTAATTGCTTCTGAAAAAAAATGTTTACTTGTACATTACACTATGAATAGGAGCACCAATGAATACTAGAAAACTTCTATACCCACTGACCTAAGCTGAATGGAATAAGAATGAACATACCAAGTATACATGGATTTCAGGTGATAGCTGAGTCAATATTTATGCTGCTAGAAATGTTCGTTCTTTCCAATAATCTCTTTACCAAGGATGCTGTTGAAGAGTTTCTCCCTCTCTTCACACAGTTAGCCTAGATAGAGTCAGCTGTAAATTGAAGCACAGAATCATAAACTTAGCACCAGAAGGCCCCTTTGAGGTCATCTGGTTCAACACAATCATTTCATAGAGATTTCCTCAAAGAAACTTGAAGACCAGAAGAAATGAAGTGACTTTCCCATTGGAGCTTAGGTAGTTAGTTGCTGAGTCAGAATTTGAACTCAGGTCCCTTGACTTCAAATATAGGATTTTCTCTACTATATCAGTAAGATCTGAGTTCAAATCTGTCCTCATACACTTACTAGTTATATGACCCTGGGCAAGTCACTTAACCTCCTTCTGCTTCAGTTTCCTCATCTTTAAAGTGAGGACAATAATTGCACTTTCCTCCCAAGGTTGATGTAAGAATAAAATGAGTTGATATTTGTAAAGTACTATAAAAATGCTAGCTATTATCATTATTAGCTATTATATAATAAGGTTAGCTAGGTGGTGCAGTAGACCAGGCCTGGAGTTAGGAAGACCTGACTTCCAGTCTAGCCTCAGACACTTACTAACTGTGTGACCTTGGACAAGGCATTTAAGTTCTGTTTGCCTCAATGTCTTCAGTTATAAAATGGGGATTAAAATAGCTCCCACCTCCTAGGTTGTTATGGGCATCAAATGAGACAATAATTGTAAAGCTCTTAGCACAGTACCTGGCATATAGCACTATGTAAATATTAGCTGTTAGCATTATTATAATGTGAAATCAAAACAAGGAGTAAGGCAAAGGCAAATCTTCATTGTATAAGTAGCACTTCAGCATGTGCAAAAAAAAAAAAAAAAAGGAGGGATCAGTTAGGTGCCATGTAACAGAAAGTATTTAAGTTGGCAAGGGAAGAGTTTCTGGATCAAGTAGATTTTATTCTCAGGTCTACAGGATTGGCCAGATAAAACAGTACAGGAGATGGGGCAGAATGTTTTTTTTTATTAATAAATTTATTTATTTTTAGTTTTCAACATTTACTTCCACAAGATTTTGAGCTCCAAATTTTTACCCCATTTTGCCCCTCTCGCCACCCCAAGAAGGCATGCATTCTGAATACTCCTTCCCCTAGTCTGCCTTCCCTTCTATCTCTCCCCCCCTTCTCTTATCCTCTTCCCCTTCTATTTTCCTGTAGGGCAGGATAGATTTCTGTACCCCATTTCCTGTATAACTTACTTCCCAGTTGCATGTGAAAAAGTTTTTTTTAAACATGTGTTTTTAAAACTTTGGGTTCCAAATCTTCTCCCTTCCTCCATCCCCACCCACCCTCATTGAAAAAGCAAGCAATTCAATATAGGTTATACATGTGCAGTTATGCAAAACACTTCCATAGTAGACATGCTGTGAAAAACTAACTCTATTTCCCTTAATCCTATCCTGCCCCCCCATTTATTCTATTCTTTCTTTTGACCCTGTCCCTCCTCAGAAGTATTTGCTTCTGATTACTCCCTTTCCCAATCTGCCCTCCTTTCTATCATCCCCCTACTCTCTTGTCCCCTTCCCCCCTATTTTCCTGTAGGGTAAGACAGATTTCCATACCCAATTGAGGGTGTATGGTATTCCCTCCTTAAGTCAAATCTTATGAGAATAAGATTCACTCATTCCCTCTCACCTTCCCCTGTTTCCCCTCCACTGTAAGAGTCTTTCCTTTTCTGTTTTTTTGTGAGATAGTTTACTCCATTCTACCTCTCCTTTTCTCCTTCTCCTAGTGTAATTCTCTTTCATCCCTTAATTTTATTCTCCAGATATGACTCCTTCATCTTCAACTCACCCTGTGCCCTCTATCTGTCTATCTGTCTATCTATCTAGTTATATATATATATATACATATATATATGTATATATATACACACATACATATAAATTTTTTTCCCTCCAACCACCCTAATGTTGACAAAGGTCTCATGAATTACAAATATCATCTTTCCATACAGGAATGTAAACAGTTCAACCTTAATAAGCCTCTTATGATTTCTCTTTCCTGTTTACCTCTTCATGTTCCACTTGAGTCTTGTATTTGAAAGTCAAATTTTCTATTCAGCTCTGGTCTTTTCATCAAGAATGCTTGAAAGTCCTCTATTTCACTGAATGACCATTTTTCCCCTGAAGGATTATACTCAGTTTTGCTGGGTTGGTGATTCTTTGTTGTAATCCTATCTCCTTTGCCTTCCAGAATATTATATTCCATGCCCTGCGGTCCCTTAATGTAGAAGCTGCTAAATCTTGTGTTATCTTGATTGTGTTTCCACAATACTTGAATTGTTTCATTCTGGCTGCTTGTAATATTTTCTACTTGACCTGGGAACTCTGGAATTTAGCTACAATATTCCTAGGAGTTTTCCTTTGGGGATCTCTTTCAAAAGGAGATCGGTAGATTCTTTCAACTTCTATTTTGCCCTCTGGTTCTAAAATATCAGGGCAGTTTTCCTTGATAATTTTCTTGAAAGATGATGTCTAGGTTTTTTTTTTTTTGATCATGGCTTTCAGATAGTCCAATAATTTTTAAATTCTCTCTCCTGGATCTATTTTCCAGGTCAGTTGTTTTTCCAATGAGATATTTCACATTGTTTTCTAATTTTTCATTCTTTTGGATTTGTTTCACAGTGTCTTGATTTCTCATAAAGTCACTAGCTTCCAATTGCTCTATTCTAATTTTTAAGGAAGTATTTTCTTCAGTAATCTTTTGGACTTCCTTTTCCATTTGGCATATTTTGCTTTTTAGGGCATTCTTCTCCCCATTGGCTTTTTGGACCTCTTTTGCCATTTGGGTTAGGTTATTTTTTAAGGTGTTATTTTCTTCAGTATTTTTTGGGGTCTTCTTTAGCAAGCTGTTGACGTGTTTTGCATGATTTTCTTGCATCACTCTCATTTCTCTTCCCAGTTTTTCCTCCACTTCTCTTACTTGCTTCTCAAAATCCCTTTTGAGCTCTTCCAAGGCCTTGGAGCAATTCATATTTTTCTTGGAGACTTTGGATGTAGGAGTTTTGACTTTGTTGTCTTCTTCTGGTTGTATGTTTTGATCTTCTTTGTCACCAAAGTAAGATAATATAGTGTGACTCTTTTTGCACTGCTTACTCATGATCTCGGCCAATTACTTGAGTTATAAACTCTTTGTTAAGGGAGGAGTCTGCTTCCAATGTGGAGAATGTACTGTCCCAAGCTTCGCGGGTTTGTACAACTGTTTTCAGAGATACTTCTAGGGACCTATAAATTTTCAGTTCTTCCAAGGTGCTATGATAAGGGCCAAGGTGTTTACTCTCCACCACCACAACAAGCTCTACCACACCAGCATTCTTCCTCACCACAGGACTGCCCCTCAGAACTGTGACCCAGATCCAAGCATGGGCAAAGCAAGAGATTTCTGCCTCAGTACTGGCAAAGATATTCCTGCAATCCCCCTCTGATCAGTCACTCAATTCCCCCTCAGTCTGTGGGCTGGAAGCTCAGGAGGTTGCTGCCCTGTAGGTGGCTGAGACCTAGCTTCTCCTCTCACCACAGTCACAGACTTTTCCCACTGACCTTCTAAGTTGTCTGGAGTTCATGGGTTGAGAAGGCTGGAAACCACCACAGCTGCCCATGATTCAGTCCTCTGAGGTCTACACCAGGGTCACTGCACGCCCACGCTGAACTGCGCTCCTCTCCCCACCCCCATGTGATATACCTTTCCAATCAACCATCCAGGCTGTCTTGGGCTGGAAATTTTTTTCACTCTGTCTTTTTGTGGGTTCTGTTGCTTTAGAATTTATTTAGAGCCATTTTTTTACAGTTATTTGGAGGGGTTTGGGGGAGAGCTCAAGCAAGTCACTGCTTACACTCCACCATCTTGGCTCCTTCCCCCACAGCATCCAGAATGTTTCAAAGATGGGAGTTACTGCTAGTAAAAAGATCAGATGGAAGGAGGATTATATGATATAAAGGAGTGTATGTACACTTGGGCACGGGTAGCACAAGAATATAACTGTCTTAACAGAAACATGGAGAGCTACCTGACTTGTATATTTTCTGTACCAAAGGCTAGAAAATAAAGAAGTATTTCAAGAAATATTGAACTGTGACTTGAGGGTTGGATACTGTTTTGGAATAAAGTACACAGAAGAAAGTGAAGGCTGCAAGGGTAGTTGATCTATAGGTGTTCTCCTTAGAATGTTCAGATGTTTCTAGGCTAGATGGAAAAGATGAGCTATCCAAAGCCTCTATAAAAAGAAAAACAATCCAAATGAGGAAGAAGAAAGTAGTTCTATTCCTTCTCTCCCAAAAGTTATGAAATGAGCTATATTATATTATCCTTAAGCATTTCTGATAAAAAAAAAATGAAAGAGAATGAAAGTGGAATTCATTAAGGTCCTAGCCTCTGGAGGCTACTGTCTATTTTAAGTTAAGTCAGGGTGGGGATGGGAAAATCAAAGTAGCCCTGGCTGATCTTCCAGGAAAAATAGGTGTTTTTTTTTAACCTCATTCCTCTATCTATGGCTCTCTGCACTATGCCACATTGTTGCCTGCCTTACCTATCTCTCCTAATCTACCTCTTTTGGCTATCAATACAGTTTCTACTTTACCTCATACCCTATGCCTGAAATTCATTCCCTCCTTATTTCCATCTCATATGATCCCATGTACTTATTTCTCTCATCAGAAAGTTAGTTCATATGTCCAAAGCTCTATAAAACCATACATACTCTTTGACTCAGCAATATCACTATTAGATCACAAAGAGATCAAAGAAAGGGGGAAAGGACCAATTTGTACAAAAATATTTATAGCAGCTCTTTTCATGGTGGCAAAGAATTGGAAATCGAGGGAAGGTCTATCAACTGGGAAATGGCTGAATGAATTGTGGTATATGATTATGATGGAATGCTATTGTACAATAAGAAATGACAAGCATTATGCTTTCAGAAAAACCTGGGAGGACTTAGATGAACTGATCAAAGTGAAGTAAGCAGAACAAGGAGACCACTGTACACAATAACAACAATATTATACAAAGATCAACTGTGAATGACTTAGCTATTCTCAGCAATACAATGATCCAAGACAATATTGAAACGAAAAAAATTGCTGTCTGTTCACCTCCAGAGAAAGAACTGATGGAGTCAGAATTCAGACGGAGGCATACTTTTTTTTAACTTTCTTTCTTTGTCTTGATTTTGTTTTTGGTCTTTTTTTTTCACAACATGGTTAATATGGAAATAGGTTTTGCACAACTGTATATGTATAATCTATATCTAATTGCTTGCAATTTTTGGTAGTGGGGAGGATAGGAAAGAATTGGGAACTCAAAAAAAGTTTTTTAAATGAAAGCTAAAAATTGTTTTTACATATAATTGGAAAAAGTGAAATATAAAAATTTTCACATAAAAAAGAATGCTAGTTCAGTTTGAGTAAGGGTTGTTTCATTATTCATACTTGTATCCCAAGATGCTATGTGGCTGACACATATTAGGCACTTAATAAGTACTTGTTGATTGATGGATATTCTTATTGTCAGCAAACACTTCTCTAATACTATGTTAACATGATTTTTCTTTTTCTTTTCCTTTTCTTTTTTTCCTTTCTCTCTCTCTCTCTCTCTCTCTCTCTCTCTCTCTCTCTCTCTCTCTTTTACTATGTGCTGTGGATACAAAGAAGAATGTCATGACCTTTCCATTCAAAGAAATTACAATCAAATTGTAAAGTGGAACAGGTAGGCATATACATAGCAAAGCAAATGATAAGCAGGTGAGTAGCACACACAAAACTTGCTATAGGAATTCAGAAAATAGATGGATACTACCTTCTGCAACCTTCTTAGGTCAAAGGAAATGCACTTTTCACTTGTTCCTATACCTAGGGGAGAATCCAGCCATATTGGGTGAGGGTGGTTTGTGCTCTGGGCCAGTTCCTAGACCAGCTAATAGATTCCAACTGGCTTGAGCTATTCAAATTAATCCCACTGTGACACTACTTAGGCTGATTCAAATTCCAGACTCTTATTTAGAGCTTAGCTACCTGTTTTGTAAAGGAGAAGCAAAAGGTGCAACATAGAAACTATTAATTCAGTGAGAAATTCCACAAGTTTTCCCTGATTAATTCAGAGCCTCTAACCACCCCATACCATCCCAAGGATGCTGAACTTCTGTACACATGTGTTCACATGCTTTATCATCTTTGTAAGAAATATTCTGGCTATACCAGTCTTATTTCCTTGCTAGACTTTAAGTGTTATGAGCACTGGGATCATGTCTCACCTAATTTGTGTAAACTTTCTGAACCTTGTGGATGCCTAGTACATGGATGATCCTTTTAAATTTTTACCAAAAATTTAATGATAAGGCCTCTCATTTCCATTGTCTTAAACCATCCTTTATATGGCTCAAAAAAGAAGAAAACCAATTTAAAAAAAAAAAACAAACATTTGCTGAAACATGAATCACCTGTCAATCCAAAAATGGATAAAGGAGATAAATTATCTGAAAATCTGCTCACATATTTTAAAATATGTAGTGTATAACTTGCAGTGCTCTAAAAAAAAAATGGGTCAAGCTACAACTGGAATGCTGGCAAGGATACAAAAGTGCATCGTGGACACAAATATTTCCTGCTTTGACATCCCTCACATCCTCTCGTGTGTGCTAAAAGTGATAAACAATGCATTTAACATAGGTTCTATAGTGGTTCATGATCAGTGGGTTTAAACTTCCACCAAGGCCTTTACCTTACATCTAAACTAATTCAATTCAGCAAATATTTAAGTACTTCTTATTTGTCCAGGCATTTTATTAGGTACAAAGAGACTTTTGTGATCCTTCATTAGTATCTAGCCTCAGTCTGGAACTCTCCTTGGTAGCTGGAGTCTCCTCATCTTGGATCTTCCCTAAGCTACCCCTAACATCCAGGTCTTCTTATTTTGGGGTAATCCTCTGCCATGTTAGTCCTCTTCTTCCATTACTGAATTCTTCCCAGGGCTTCCATTTTGGGAAGGGGCTCAAGCTGGCCAACTTTCATTTTCCTCCCCTCTGTGCTTCCAACTTTTCCAACTTTTCCAACTTCAACACCACATTTCTGCTGGTGCCCTCCTCTATTTCAGCTCCCTTTCATTTGTTGTTTCCCTTCTTTGAATGAAAGTCTTCCTGATGGCAAGGATTGTCTTTCTTTTTGTTTGTATTGGTATCCCCATAGCTTAGCACTGTGCCTGGTGCAGAGTCAGTACTTAATAAATGCTTGTTGCCTTGCCCTGCCTTGCCTGAAGAAAGAATGTCTGGAATTCAGCTAGCCATGTTGGTCCCATGTAAAGCAAAGCCCACAAATTTTGCTTCTTTATATAGATACCTTAAATTACACCTAACTTTTAATGCCTTTTCCATTGACTCTCATATGAAGCAGTGAATCAGATAAGAGACTCATCAAAGTGGCAACTGGAACAGAGGCTAAGATTTGTGTGAGTAATTTAAAAAATTGTAGAGAGAACCCATTAAGGGGAGCTGCTTTATTTGCTGGTAATTCTCTGATAGCTTTCTCGACATCACAAGGGGAAGTAGCATTGCCTAAATTGTTTCTGTCTTGGTGATCTACAATGAGAAGAGAAATCTTAGATAAATAACTGCATGTGGCACTTAGACATTTCAGAAATTGAAAACTATGCATGAGTAGAAAGGTATTCAGATTCTTTGGTAATTTTGTTATTAAAATGCAATTCCTGATTGGGATTTAGTATATGTAATATTTTTTTCTGATTTTTTGTATTTTAACTGATAAGTAAGAAGCTTATCTAAGTTTGCCTCTTTTTCATAAATATTTTTTTAACATAAGTTGTATACAGTTCAACTAAAGTTCATTTCTAATCAAAATTCTTACACTTTTTCAAAGTGTAATTTTCTTTGAAAATGAGCAGCTTATACACTTTTTGAAATACCTTAACTACCACATCAGAAATCATCATACATCTTTCTATTACTTAAGGTTATTCCATCTGTAGCCCACTTTTTGGAACACTTCTAAAAAGTCTTGGACATGGAACAAAGGGGAAGAGAAAGGGCAAGCTCTGTGTGCCCATGGGCAAGCCACTTTTGTTCAATGACCTGGAAGCTCAGAGGACTTTCAGATTTTTACCTGAGGGCAAACTACTCAGAGTGCTTTCTTTCTTTTTTGTCCTAGCCTTAACCTCCAAGAGGGTTTGTGTGTAGAATAAACCAAGCAAATGGTAAGCAAAAAATAGATGAGGATCAATGACTGACCCATGTTGAAGTCAGAGACTTGAAGCCCAGGATAAGGTTCATCTAGGCAGCACATGGAAAAATCATGTTGATTTCCTAGAACTGCTACACCGCACTCCAATGAGATAGGTTAAAAAAAGAAGGGCTCATCTTTGACTACAAACCCAGTTTTGGGGGAAAGGCATTAGGATACAGTCTGACATAACAAAAATGTACACTTATAATAAAGATGAACAACCATAACAAGTAATAAGTTATGCCACTTTGGACAAATTCATAAAAAAATTTCTGAACTAGTAATTTTGCTATTTACATGTTTAAAGACCTTCTTCAGAAGGCTGAGTCTTGAAGGAAGCCAGGGATTCTAAGAAGTCTAGAGGAAAAGAGAGAGCATTCCAAGACTAGGGGACAATGTGAAAGTATGAAGATAGGAAATGGAGCATGATGTGAGGGAACAGCAAGGCGGCCAACATGACTAGACCACAGAGTGTGTAGAAGGGAGACATGTGTAAAAGATTTATGTGGACCAGGGGTGTTTACTTCTAAAAGAAAAGGAATTATGAGTCCTAGTCAATCATGGTGATTAGGTTCCTAGATCAATCACAAAAGTCTACCTAATCCATAATGTAGCTTGTAGTTGTTCAGTTGTTTCAGTTATATCCAACACTTTGTGACCCCATTTGGAGTTTTCTTAGCAAAGATACTGGAGTAGTTTGCCATTTCCTTTTCCAGCTCAATTTACAGATGAGGAAACTGAAGCAAAAAGAGTTAAGTGACTTGCCAGGAGTCACATAGCTAGTAAATGTCTGAGGCTAAATTAGAACTCAGGTCTTCCTGACTCCTGGCCAGTCACTTATCCACTGTGCCACCTAGCTGCCCATAATGTAGCTAAACTACAGTTAATAACACTATTATCCTAACCATTATGTATCACATTGATTCCAAGGAAAAGTATATCCAAAGATCATAAACCTGGCATGTATGCAGGCATAATATAATAATTGTGGAGGTTTTTTTTTTTAAAGAGATTGAGCTTTTCTGAGGAATGTTTGATTCACTTCAATTATTATTTAGTATCAGGTGGAAGAAACCAAGAGGGGAACTACTACTCTAAACCTGATTATGATTAATAAAACCAACAAGAAAAACTAGCTGAGGTAGTATTGAGGGAAACCTCAGAAGGAAGTTAGCATTCATCTTATATTTTGTGATATACAAAATGGGCATAATTTGACATATTATAGACAAGAAGTAGAAAGAGTAGGTTTTTTTTTTAAGTTCAGAGCAGGATAGGTGATATCCCACGGCCTAAATTTCCACAAGAGAAGTCAGCAGAGACATGAATGTCTCTCAAAATGAATTTCTGGTGAAGTTGGTGAATTTCTGGTGAAATTTCTGGTGCCTTCCCTTGATAGGAAAGAAAGGAAGGAGAAAATACCTAAAGGAATGAATATTAACACACAGGAAACTCACTGTAACAAGTTAGATTTCAAGAAAGCATGTACTGTCTATAGAAGCAAATTCAAGTAACTAAGAATAAAAAACGAAAGAATGCTGTGTCATATAAGAATGACATCAAGAACATGAAAGTTTGATTCTTTGTGATTCCGGTTTAAGATTCAAGGAGCCCATTTAGGAATTGGAATGAGGCTATACCCATGTCATCCTGAGTGGTGTGAGTTCTTTCAGTTTTCAAGATAGCAGTGCTGTCAGATCTTTTCCTTTGACAGTGCTATCAGAGTCCTTGCAACCAGAACATTGCATGTAGTTACTACCATGTCCTATTGGTCAGCTCAGCTGTGCCAAACAAAAGCCACTAGTGCCTAACCAATTAGTGGCACTGATCAGGCAGGGCCCAATGACTGCATTCTAAAATCCTGTCTA
Organism: Vombatus ursinus; assembly: GCF_900497805.2. NCBI lineage: Eukaryota > Metazoa > Chordata > Mammalia > Diprotodontia > Vombatidae > Vombatus > Vombatus ursinus. The sequence continues at coordinate 50,221,980 of NW_020954557.1, forward strand.
GTTTACAAGAAACACATTTGAAGCACAGAGTAATTTAATGCTTGATAAACACAAAGATCCAAGACTTGTACTCACTACTTGACAAAAACTGCTAGGAAAAGTGGAAAACAGTTTGGCAGACACTCATTAGCTGTGTGACCTTGGGCAAGTCACTTAACCCCAATTGCCTAAAAAAAAAAAATCAATAAAACTTTTTGTGAAGTGACATTTAAAAAAAATTTTTATTAAAACCCTGTCTAACTCACTATTTTTCTTTGAAGGGGCTGGAAAGACAGAATTTTAGAGCTAGACAGCACCCAAAAGATTATCTTGTCCAAATGGAAGCTGAGGTAGGTAAGTTGGTTGGTCTGAGATCTCTGTCTGCCTCTCTCTCTCTCTCTCTCTCTCTCTCTCTCTCTCTCTCTCTCTCTCTCTCTCTCTTCTCTCTCTCTGTCTTTCTCTCTTTCTCTCTCTCATACACACACACACACACACACACACACACACACACACAAACATACACAAATACAACTTTTCTATCGAGCAGAGCCAAAATTAGAGTTCAAGTCCTCTAACTCCCAATCTGCTCCTCTTTCACGATGCCACTGCACAGCTTCTCCTTAGTCAGCTGTTCAAGAGTCAGTGACTGCCTGTTGTAATTTGTAATCGTCCCCAGTGGAGTAGTTTACCCTTAAAGTAGCTACATAACCTACAAAAGTCAAAAATTGTAAAATGGACACGAGTGGAGAGTAAAAACTAGCTACATGTCAGAGAACTTCAGTGTCCTTTTTAAAAAAGCTAAAAAATAAGAGCTGGCTGTATGGATTTTTGATAGAATACCTGAATGCTCCATTCACAGTCTAAAAGTGTTTTCTTCATGTCGCCATTTTTTAAAATTCCCTTTTGCCCAGAAATAACTTAGGAAAATAAAGTAGCAGTTGTCTTAAAATGGGGGGGGGGGGAAACAAAAACCAAAAAACATTTCCTTGCAGTTTCTTTCCCAGAAAAAAAAGGTGTACATTTTTCAGTGCATATTGGAACAACAAATCTATCACTTCAAAAGTCTTTCCAAAGCAAGAATATACAATCAATTCAAATAAACTATTCACCCCAAATTCTGACAAAAACAGGTTGGCCATGCACCAAAATAATGTGCTTAAATCTTTTGAACTGCAAGGCAACAAGAATGATTTGCACTTGTTTGTCTTCTGTAATAAATCTCTTCCCTCTCTAGTGCTTCTCATGCACTACTCTAAATACCTGAGTTCTGTCTTTCATTTCTTGATTCATCTTAAAATTCTGACTTTCTTTTCCTCAGTGTGTTTTTGCCTGTATATAATGGACAATATTTGTGAGAAATTCATTACTGTTCTATATTTCATTACAATTTGTTCAGCTCTCTCAATTGTGTGATTTTTGCTTCAGCTGTAGCCAAAAGCCTTTCAACATTAAAATAAAAGATTGAACAGACTGCAAGGGTAAAAACTGCCCTGATACCAAATAAATCCCTTGTAAATTTCTTTGAAATTATTGCTTTAACTTTTACCCATCACATGGACACCTACTAATTTAGGTTCATTTACATTTCAGTGAAATGGAAAGTAAAAACAAAAACAAAAACAAACAAACCAGCACTACAATTATTATCTACAAATAAACATAATTAATCAGAAATTGGTGGTCAGCTCTCATAGTATCATTTTTTTCCTGTTATTAGGAAGCATAGGTTCTAAGATTCCATTTGATCTACAAAGCAAGCATTACTCACTGTCTATTCTTTAGGAAAGAACCAATTAATATTAACTATTTTGGGTATGAAAAAATGTGATATGTAGATATGTTATTCCATATTCAGAAAAAAATGGCCCATGCTGTACAATTTAATTATAGAACGAAGCATGCAGAAAAAAAAATATTTTTTGTGATAGTGTGCAGTAGCACCTTTGCAAAGTACCCAATCCACCTTGGCTTGCTATAATTGGAGACAAGTTGATTCTGGGATGGACAGAAAAGGCTGTGTGGCAACAAAGTAGAAATACTCCACAAATCACCAGCAGTGATGTTGATATAACACAACAGGAAAAGACTAGAAAGCATCTATCAGTCTTTTATTGCTACATTTCTAGGTATATGGGGAATGGTGCTAACTTTGAGTACAAAGAAACAATAAAGGAATCATACAATGTGATAAGGTTGGAGGGGGCCTTACAGAAAATCTAATCCAACTCCCTTCTTTTCTGGGTAAAGAGACAGATTTGGAGAAGGTCATGACTTCCTCCGGGTCTCACAGCTAGCAAGTATCATAGAAGCCAAGTCTTCCTAGGCCAGGGTTCACTATACAGAACTGCTTCTGAATGGCTCCAAAACAGATAGATTTCATTATCAATGAGCTATGATATGGAAACTAATGAGCATCTTTCATAAAATATACAGAAATAACTATAAATCTTAATGGAATTGTTTGTAATGACAGGACAAAAGTCCAATTCTTAGCTAAATTATCTAGCACAGGGTACCTTGACCTATGTCTGTCCAAGGTCACATGGGTATATGCATACACATGTGTATACAAACACGTGTGCTATGTATATGTTTATATTTGTTGTTTAGTTGTTTTAGTTGTGTCTGACTGTTCATGTTCCTATTTGGGGTTTTCTTGGCAGGGATGGTGGAGTGGTTTTCCATTTCCTTTTCCAACTCAATTTACAGATGAGGAAACTGAGGCAAACAGGGTTAAGTGATCAGTGGCAAGTGCACAGGGTCACATAGCTAGTAAGTGTCTGAGGCCAGATTTGAACTCAGGAAGAGGAATCTTCCTGATTCCAGGCATATATGTATGTATGTATATGTATGTGTAGATATAGATGTATATGTGTATGTATATATACACAATAAAAAACACACCATGTGTGTTGATATGCACAATACCTATGTAAGACAAAGGGATCAGGGAAAAGTGCATAGAAATGTGACCTCAGAAGTAGGAGGCCTGGTTTTAAGTATTATCTGTAATAAATACCGATTGTATAACCCTGAGCAAATCACTAAACTATTCAGTGCCCTGGGCAACTGTTTAAGGCTATAAGTTAGAGGGAAGGTGCCAACTTGTACTGGTAGAGTTGCCTTCCTCACTTGGAAATTCCCTATACCCATGAAACCATAAGCTCTATCATCCCTATGTGTAAGGCAACTGTAGAGGCTCCCTCTGCTGGATAACTGAACTGAGTTGGACTTTTGAATACATCTATATGAAGAGAGAAAAGGAAGGGAGGGAATGAGAAGTGGGAAACTGATCACTAAAGGCCAGGTTAATCTTATTTCTTCTTTTGACATGCCACAGACATAGAGATACCTGAATGTCATCAAGGTACCTAACAAAGTCTCACATTCCATACTTGAAGTTTGGTTGTAGAGACACAGACTAGATAACATTTCAGTCAGGTGGATTTTCAACTGGGTAAATGATCGTACACAACAAGTTTAATAGCCTACACCAGGAGAAAAGTCTCTTGTGGCGTGCACCAGTGATGTGTTTTTGCCCCTATGCTACTTAACATGTTTATCAGCGATTTAGATAAAAGGCATCAATGATAGGTTTATCAAGTTTGAAGACGACATGAAACTGATAGGAATAGCTCACAGTATGAACAACAAAATATACAAAAAGGTGTCTGCTGGTTCAGAAGATGGAGCTTTAAAACTTAGAATATGGTCTTTGAGAGTTGTGAGGCCTTCTTTCTTCTATGCAAAGATGGGGGATTATGGTTGTTAAACATTCCATAGAACATCAGACTCAGTTGATGTGTGAATTAGTTTTGCTAAACTTTTTCTCCCTCTTTTTTTATTCTTTGTTATAAAAGATACCTTTCTGGGTTGGGGGGGTATATTCAGAAATGGAGGTGATATAAAAAGAAAACAAATCAATAAAAATTTAAAAGAGAGAGACTGTTATTATGCCTGAAAAACTTATGGCTATGTTGCCATTATGATGATGACCCTCCCTAAATGTAGTAAGTACAGAACTCAAACAAGACATGAGTCTGGGGCAGCTAGATGGTACAGTGGATAGAGCTCCAGTCTTGGAGTCAAGTGGACCTGAGTTCAAATCTGGCCTCAGACACATGATACTCACTAGCTGTGTGACCCTGGGCAAGTCATTTAACCCTGATTCCTTGAGGGGAAGAAAAAAGACATGGGTCTGTCATAGGCCCATAAGTGAAGCCTTCCTAACTAGAAGGAGACCTACAACCAGAGCTTACTTTCTGTTGGTTCAGCCTCTGTCAAGAACAGATCATGACCACATTAAAATAAGTCCCAAAGAGAACTAGCAGAGATATCACTAGAAAAAAAAAATACTAGCCAGGTGTAGTGGAACATGGCTATTACGGGGAGAGATTGAGGCTGGTGGATCATTTGAGTTTGGGAATTTCTAGCTGAGGGGAGCTAAAGTTGATCAGACATCTACACCAAGTCTGACATTAATATTGTGAGCCCATGGAGTATAGGGCCACAAGACTGCCTAAGGAGGAATAAGCCAGAGAAGATTAAAACTTCTGTATTGATCAGCATTAGAGATCAAACAGGCCCATGAGTGGATGTTATACTTCCAGCTCAGACTAGATAGGGAATCCGAGTCTCCTAACCTCCCCTAAAACAAAAACAAATAAGTTATACCAGTTTGGACAATATCATGAGAAATTTCCAAATTAGGGATTTTGCTATTTACCTGTTTAAAGTTTTGTCTGATTCCATTTGGCATAATCTTTAGAGGAGTTTCAGGTAAAAAAACAAAAACAAAAACAAAAGAAAAATATGTATTTCTACTTAAGTCAGAGGAGAAATAGAAAGGAAAACCTATCCATCTACTTATATCACGCACGTACAAGAGTAATCAATGTTTATGACAGTTAGAACCTTTGGCTGTTCTGTCCAAGGAAACACTGCTCTCATTTTATTCCATCTATCAGTTCCATGCTGGGCAAAGGCAGTAACTTCACCACTAGGCCTGGAGAGGCAGAAATTGACTAGGGATGAAGAATTTCAATTTTAATAAAAAATGAAATAATGATGGAGATCCCTAGCTGTTAGGACTTGAATGCTCTAGGGAGATAAAGGGGGGAAAAATGAAGTCCAGATCCTGGGTAAAGTAGGTTGAAAGAAATGGCGGTAGCACTACTGTGGTTGGCCAGACTTTGAGGGTTTGTCTCTCCCATACAAGACCATGAGCCTGATTTCAGCCCTACCAACAAAACCAAACACCTTCACCATGTGGTTTTTGGTCTAATTATCCAGATTTACTGCATATCACTCCCCATATGTTCTTTTTCAGCAAAACTTAAGTGCAAAAACTTGTGGGAGAGGGAGGTATAGGTTTCCATTTCGCACAAAGGTATAAATGGCTAATTGGATCATAGATTTAGATCCAGAAAGAAATTCAGTGGTAATCTAGAGACCAGCTTCTTCATTTTATAGGCAAGGAAACCCAGAGACATGAAGTGATTTGGTTGAGGACACAAAAGGTAGTAGATGGCAGAGTCCATATTTGAACCAACTCTGAAGTTCTCTGACTCCAGATCCAATATCCTTTCTGCTCTAGTAGATCAGGTGTTGATGAAAACAAGAGCAAACTTCTGAGCCAGACTTTTCCCAAATCCATAAGTTTTCCTAGGCATGGAGGGTAGGACAGTGATACTGTACAAACTGTATATTCAACATGAAAGAGAGTATGATATAGTAGAAAGGTACCTGGGCACATATGATATTAGTAGATCATATATTCAAAAGATCAGAGATTTCAAACAGGCAGGGACCAAAGAGGTCATCTACACCACCCTCCTCATTCTAAAGATGAAGAAACAGGTCTAGAGGGATTAAGTGACTTGCCCAAGGTCACATAGATAATAAGTAGCAGAGGTAAGATTTGAACCCCAGCCAACTCCAAATTCAGTAATTTTTTTTTTTTTTAACCAACTCACCTTAGTGAATATCTTGCCTCTGGAACTTCTGTCTTTGTGTTCATAGGCAAGTCACTTAACTTTTCTAAGGTTCAGTTCTCTTGCCTGCAGAAGGGTAAATATTAGGATCTACTTTCCAGAAAATGAGGGGATAGAATGAAATAAGCATTTATTAAGCACTAGTTATTATGTGCCAGGCACTGTGCTAAGTGTTTTGCAAATATTATCTAATTTGAAATTTCTAAGACTATTTCAGCCCTTCCAGGACTATTCTGATATTCTATTGAAATGACATATGTTCATTGAATTGCAAATCTTCAAATGATAATTGAATGCCAATTATTATTATTTTCAATTCCTTAAGGTCTAATAGTCTCATGGCAGATCAGCTACAGTTACTAAACATGTTTTAGTCTCTAGGTAATTCTACATAAAAATGCTCCTCAGGTGAATGTGATACCAATGACTCTTACCTTTTGTATAGGAGTTGAAAGGCAATGTGGTATTGCAAGAAGAATGCTGGTCTCAGAGGCAAAAGAAACCTGAGTTTGAATCCACTTCAGATACTTACTGGCTAGGAGACCCTGAGCAATTCACTTAACTAGAACCTCAGTTTCCTCATCTATAAAATGGGAATAGAAATACCTATAGTACTTACTTCCCAGGGTTGTCATGAGGATCAAACAAAATAATCAAGTTCTGTGTTAGATAAATGTTAGTTATTAATGTTAATTGGATGTGTGAGGGAGGATTGTCTATTATTATGAGAGTAAAATTTTTCCCCCACTTTGAAGTAGGATTCTAAAAAAGGTGTCTCTGTCTGAAGTAAGGGCCATTGGAGGGTAGATATTTAATGGAAAAGTAGGTAGGTATATGAGGAAAGCTTCAGAATGTCCTGTTAGCCATTAAAGTTCTGCAAAGACTTGGTGTTAGAGGCATCCTAGAAACACAAGAGTTAAATCTACTTCTATAGAAACAAACAAGCAAATAAAAAGAAAGGAAGCAAGAATTTATTAAGTGTTAATTATGTACCAGGCACGATGCTAAGCACTTCAGGACTGTTATACCAATTGATCCTCACAACAACCCTGGTAAGTGGGTGCTATTATTATATGGATGTTATTATTATCTCCATTTTACATTTGAAGAAACAGAGGAAAAGGTTAAGTGACTTACCCAAGTTCACACAGCTAGTAAGTGTTTCAGGCTAGATTTACCTTAGGTCTTCCTCATTCCAAGCCTAGTACTTTATCCACTGCACCACTTAGTTGCTATATGATAATATAATAGCAGAGCAGAAGAGAAATGAATATAGCTGCATTATCTGTACCTGAGTCTGCTAGAGAGCTGGGAAAATTTTTCCTTAGGAGAAAGGGCATTTTAATTGACCATACAGTAGAGGAAAGCACCTAACCTAGTGTTGTTTACAGAAGAAAAAGTATGAGTAACCATGTGCAACTAGATTCACATAACCAATATTTGGAAAATGGCCCATTTCCAGACAGGCACAAAGCCAGTTTTCATATACGGAACTGTAACATATTTGTCTTCTTCTGTAGGTAGAAATTATTTCTAGAGGGAATTGCTTTTAAAGGCATACTATGCTTTTTTTTAAAGTTGGATACTAGCTCTCACACACTCTATATTCAATATCAATTTATTTTTTTAAATGAGCATATTAAGCACCCAAAAAACTGAATATCTCAATCTGACTTGGTCACTAGTGAATGTCACTAGAGACTGACTATGCTTTGTTGGGGGTGGGGGTGTGGTCTGGATTATAATAGCAATTTATTTAAGTTACTGTGCTTTTGGACCTAACAAATTTCAATTCAATTAGAAACAAAACATTCATTAAACACTTACTATATGCAAGACACTGGAAATACAGTTTCAAAAATCACATAGTTCTAGCCTTTGGGGAGCTCAGAGTGTATAGTGAGATATAACATGAACAAAAAAGTAAATGTAAAAGTTTATGCAAGGTAATCCAAAAATAATTTCAAGGAGAAAATGCTAAAAACTAAGGGCATCAGGAAAGGAAAGTTCTCATATAGCAGATAGTACCTGAATTTTGATTTGAAGGAAACTAAGGATTTTAAGGGACAGAAATGAGGGTGGAATTCATTCCAGACATGGGATACCATTTGTGCAAAGGCATGAATCAGAAGAATAAGAATTTGGAGAACAGGTCAATTTGACTAGAACAGAAAGCATATTGAGAATAATATCACATGAGATTGAAAGTCTAGATGGGAACCAGATTATGAGTCATTTAAATGCTACCCTCCTCTCTACCTTGCCACCTCCCAAAAAAGAGTGCATTTTATCCAAGGAAATAGGGAGCCACTGAAGATGTTTGAGTAGGGTAACAGCTGTATTTTAAAAATATAAATTTAGCAGCTGGGTGAAGGCTATATTGGAGAGCAAAGAGATTGTGGTCAGGAAGACCAATTAGAAGGCTGTTATGACAAGGGCCTGAATTAGAGTAGAAGACATAAAAGCAGAGAAAAGGAGACAGAAGTGAGAGTGATTGTGAAGAAAGGATGAACAATATAACAAGATGAGGCAACTGATTGAATATAGGAGTTGAAAGAGAGGAAAGTGCCAAGGAGGACACTGAGGTTTTGAAGTTCATTTAATTTAATTTAGTTGATTTCAAGTTTAATTCTAAGGATGATGGTGCTTTCAATAGAATGGGGCAGTTTGGAAGGATGATGAAACTGGAGGGGATGCCCAAATTTGGGAATTCGGGAAATAGTTTGGTTGGATATATAGATTTGGGAGTCACCAATATAGAGATGATAACTGAACTTAGTGAAATTGATGAGATCACCAAAGAAGAAGTATAGAGAGAGAAGAGAAGATGCACCAGGTATCAAGAGAGCTCCAGCAAGAGCTGATATCTCAGCTGAAAGTGTTCAAACTGTATTTTGGATAAAAAGCCTTCATCTCTTGAAGCCTAATTTGTCCAAGGTCAAATCTTTAAAAATTCTTAATGACAAAATTTCCGCTTGTGGACTTGTTGCCTGCCTCTGTAATCTAAACTCATCAAAGAAGACAGATAAAATATAGTGATAAGAAAAAACTATTTTTATTATCTGATAAGAAATTGCCATCTGGGGTCCCATGGACATTTTGAAGAACAAAGTATCTGAATGCCAAATTCCAACTTACATGTAGTCATTAAATTCCAAATATGTCAAAGATAAAGATTCCGATTTCAGTAGCCTGCTCAGTGCAGAAACTTCATTTAGATAGTGGATTTCCTGTTTATCTGGTTCTTGTGCTGCCAGCCTAAAGGTCAGGAAGCTCAACATTTAAGGCTTTCACCAGAGGAAAACCTATCTACTAAAGAACTTCATGCCTAGTGAATTTTTACTGATTAGGAGGCCAGGGAGAGAAGAGAACAAAGGGCAAAGCAGGAATCAGCAGCCTGGCTAAGTACTATAAACCCCAATTCCTAATTTATAAATATTTAATCTTGTATTAATTACCCTCAAATATAGATGAATTAAGGCTGGATACATACTTTGGAGACCTTGTATGTGTTTGCATATATACTCCTTTATAGGTAAGCTATGGACTTAAAACAAAATTTTCTAGTCAGTGGCCCTGCTACCTTTAATAACTGCATTAGAGAGTTAGCTTTGGAGTCAAAGTTTGGGTTCAGACTTTGACCCTGACTCACAGAGTGAGTGACTATAGGCAAGTCATTCTCAATACCCCAGGCCTTTCTCTAAGATTATAAGTAATAGACAAGTTATCTCTCTGAACAAATGGTGGGACCTTCTACAATAGGAATTCTGCAGACTGATGGAATCACAGGTCTGGATTCCTTCTTCTCTCTTTCCTTCACCCAGCCCCAAACCTCCCCCCCCTCCAAAAAAAGAAATCTCTCTGGGGCCTAGAATCATAGATGTGGAACAAGAAGGGACAATCAAGCCATCAATAAGTATTCATTAAGTGCCTGTTATGTACAGGCATTATGATAGGTACTCAGGATGCAAAGAAAAATGAAAGTCTTTGCCTTCAAAAAGCTTACATTCCATTAGGAGAGGAAACTATGCACATATAAGTACATACAAAATAAATTCAGACAACATGTATAAGAATAAAGAAAAGATCATTTCAGTGGGTGAGTCACTACCACATGGTGAAAGGCTTCATGTAGGAGGTGGTATCTGAACTATATTTTGAAAGAAACTAGGAATTCTAAGAGCTGGCTCTGTGTGTGTGTGTGTGTGTGTGTGTGTGTGTGTGTGTGTGTGTGTGTGTGTCTGGGGGGGGCGGTGTTGGGTGGAGCAAATATCTATTTCTTCTGTTCTGCCTAACATGGGATTGTCAGGATTTTCAAATGGGGTTATTTATGTGTGTGAAAACTTCGCAAATTGTAAACCATGTGAATGTAATACTGTACTTCAGGCACATGATGGGTTAAATAAATTTTAGAGGACTCTCCTAGGAACCCAAAAGAAACTATATTGTTTATACTGGAAAATAAAATCTAAGCATCAAACAACTGATTTATTAACAGAAAGGACTCTAGGTCCTTTCAATATTGACAGTCTACTCCAATTAGAAGGAACACATTACACCTAATCTAGAGATGCTTTAACCCATCCCTGCAGGCCCTCAAAAAAGAATAACATATTTTCAAGATAGAGATTCAATGAACCACGAACTCTTTTTACCTACCTATGGTTGAAATCTGATGAGTTGTGGTTTACTAAATAGTGTTCTCCTATGGTAAGAAAGGGCAGGTATGTTAGGGTTTCCCTCCTTCTCCTATTTCTGGATCTATTTTGCTTCTAAGACCTAGAGTGTATCAATTTTATAGCATTTAGAGGATGATCAAAGCATTTTCTGCCAACTTTTCAGAATCTGTCTGCCCTAGCAAATGACATTTCACTCATACACACTCATCCTAACTCTCACACAGCAATGAATGAGAGAAATGGGAGACTGGACTCCTAGTCTTCCTTCTGCCATTTACTATCCCTGACTTTGGACATGTCACTTAACCTTTCTTTCTTCATCTGAAAGTAGGGGGTAGGTCCAGATGATCTTTGGATTTTTAACTTGAGGACTTAAAGTACTATGCAATAAATTAAACTACATTAAAAATCCAATCTAAGAGATTAATAAAGATAGAGAAGGGTCCTGAGACCATTCCACATGAAGACTTGTTGAATGAACTGAGGATGCTTAGCTTGGAGAAAAGAAAACTTAGGGAGAACATGATAGCTTTTTTAGAGTATTTGTAGGGCTAACATGAGGAAGAGAGATTCGCTTAGCTCCTCTTGGCCACAGAGGGAAGAACTGGGGTTGAAGTTATAAAAAGGGAGTTCTTTGAAGGAAAAACTTTCTTACAATTAGGGCTATCCAAAAGTAGAATGATTTGCCATAGAATATAATGGCTTCTCCTTCATTAGAGGCTGTTAAGCAAAGACCAAATGATTATGAGTCAGGTATGGTGTAAAGGAGATTGTCATTGGTAGAGGCTAGATTGAGATGACCTGTAAGGTCCCATACAACTCTGAGATTTTGTGATAGATAATAAAAATCCCATCCTCTGTGTTTTTTTTTAAAATAACTTAGATAGATCAAAGGGGATGGCTGATCTTAAAGAAAAATCAATTTCTGAAAACTTGACATAGAGCATAGCTTTTACATTTTCACAAATAGGTAGAAGAGAATCTATGTATTGAGGTAAGTATCCAGAATGGACATAGAATCTAGAGATGTAGGATGGGAAAGTGCCAGGAAAAATAGTATAGATTTCATTGCATTTATTTCCTCATGATTGGCAATGGCCAGAGTCCTTCTGCTACATGGAGTCTATTTCAGGGTGTCAGAATCCCCTGGAAAATCCTGTCTATTCAATAATTCAGCTCAATGGAGGGAATTATCCAGCTAATTTAGGACAAATTGCCTCAGCTTCACTTCACTGCAGAGACTCAGACATTGTCAAAGAATCTTACCAGTATTGTGATATCCATAGGAGACTTTTTTTTCTATTTCTTCTCTCTCTTCTTTTCCCATTCTGTCATATCTACTTTTCCTTCATTTGTTTGACCTCAGGTCATTGGTCCTATCTTCATTTTTCCAGTGCATAATCCTTCTTTACCCATGGTCCTCTCTTTCATTATTTTCCTCATCTACCTTTAGCTTTTGTTGCTTAACATGGCAATTGTTGATTAGCACAACGATCCCTAACACGACTCTCTTATTTCACCAACCCACACCCCCCAGGGCTCCAAGGGGAAAAAAAAAAACCTACCTCCTGGGTTATTGGGGTAGAGTAGTAGTAAGGATTGCCATGATCAATGAAGCAAAAGATCAAGGGAGGAAAAGAAAGTGTTGAAAAAGATGAAAATGAGAAAGGATTAAATAATGGAAAAATTGGGATAAGACTAGTGACCTGAGGTCAAATGATATAGAGAAATTCACAGAAAAAAAAATCATGCTAACTGGGCTCTCTACAAATCAATAATTACTAATCAAAGCATCAAACCTGGGCTTTCTCTGCTATTCATTGGTCCACGCTGAAAGTTATAAGGGCTACCTCCCCAGAAGATTTTGCCTATATCTTCCCTTTCTTCTATTATAATACCTAGTGTGATGCTTATTTGTATACTTCTTTTATCTCTACCCCCCCTGCTCTGAGACATTAGATCATAAGGTCCTTGAGCAGTAGTTAAGATAATTTTCATCTCTGTGTCCTCAGATGCACTTACTATTCAGTTTTTCAGTAGGGTCTGACTCTTCATCACTCCATTTGGGATTTTCTTGGCAAAGATACTGGAGTGGTTTGCCATTCCTTTTCCAGCTCATTTTACAGATGAGGAAACTGAGGCAAACAGGATTAAGTGACTTGCCCAGGGTCACACAGCTAGCATCTAAGGCCAGATTTGAACTTAGATCTTCCTGACTACAGGGCTACTACTCTATCCACTGTGCCATCTAGCTTTTCCAATTAGCTGCCCCAATTGACATTTAAATAAATATTAAATTAAAATGAACTAGGGTAGTGGTGGTAGTGAGAATGAAAAAAAAGGCTTTTAATACTGTCTTGGTGAGTGGTGGAATTATATTGGTTGGGGGTGATGGGGTACCTACATTTGAGATCAAAGAAGTTGAGTTCAAATTCTAGCTCTGCTACTTATTAACTAACTAAGTCAGTTTAGCTCTCTGGGCCTCAGTTTCTACAATTATAACATCAAGGGACTAAACTAGATTATCTCTAAGGTCCCGTCCAGTTCTGAGTGTTCTATTCTTATCCTCATCCCATTAGCTACATCACACATTCTTTCTACTCTGTCTCTTACTGAAGTAAGTAATTGCTTCTCCTGATCCCTAAATATTGGTATTCCCATGGTTCCAGCATTCATATATTTTCTTCTTTTTCTCTTATTCTCTCTACTTCATTGATTCCTATGAACTGGTGAAAATTTGTTTGATGGCTATAGCCCCATCTCCCCTAGGATGCATGTATGCCCAGGCTAATAGACCAACAAACTGTGTATTCCCTTCTACCCTACACCCTTGTTGGATCAATGCAGTTAGTGCTAAGTTTCCTACTTGCCTGCCTCTTGTTCTACATTGCTTATTAAGCAATTTAGAAAATACTGTCATACCTCTGATCCTGATTATCCTCCTGTATGGATGACAACGCTGTCTCTTTTCGGTACCAACTGGCTCTTTGTCTAAAACTCTATGTACCTTTGAGCTGTGAGGGCTTGGCCTTTCATCAGAGTGTGAAAGTCCTTGTATGGTTCACAAGCCACCCTGCCCTCAGCTGGGGACCAGGGCCACAGAGTCTATACATCTAAGACAGTTCCTTGTATATCTGTGCTGCTCTTCATCAAAAATACCAATATTAAGGGTAAAGGACAGTTCTCTTGTCTACCTGATTATAAGGGCTCTGATACTTTCTTACACTATTTCTGTGGACCACACCCCTACATTCTGGGAGTTATCAGGTGAGATGACACTTGACCAAGTGGAACTAAACTACAAGTCCCTCCTGAGTGAATTGGCCTGAGGCACAAAAAATTCCAGTTAAAGTTCTGCGAGTGCTAAGAACTGAATGAAATGTTGAGAGGAAGCTATTATTTCTAGCATTATTTTGGCTTCTACCCTCACCACTTCCCCTAAAGCAAAAAAAAAACCCAAAAACCCTGGGGCATATGTTTAAATCTGTACTCAGTCGGTATTGGTGTCACTGTGTCATTATTTTAATCCTAAACAATTGTATACTTTGCCAACATGAGAAACAAGCATCTGCTATTTGTTGCTGACTAAGAGAAGCTGTCTCAGTAATCCATTACACTCTTCAGCTATCCTAGGGAAAGGATGGAAAAACATCTACTAATATATGTAAGAAGCCCACAAAAGCAATATTTAAAAAGAAAAAAAAAACCAGACCAAAGGGGCACAATAACAAAGCTTAAGAAAAGGTAAGATCCTGGATTTTATTTTTTTAAGCAATAGTTGATTTGTTCATTTTTTTTCTTTTATTTTCTGCATTTTATTTCAATTAATTAATTAATTAATTTACTTATTTTTAGTTTTCAACATTCACCTCCATAAGCATTCCCAATTTTCTCCCTCTCTCTTCCCCCCTCCAAGATGGTGTGCAATCTGATATAGTCTCTGCATATACATTCCTATTAAACATATTTTCACATTCATCATTCTGTAAAGAAGAATTAGAACCAATAGGAGGAACCACAAGGAAGAAGAAACAAAACAAAACAGAAGAAAAAAAAGAGCAAATAGTATGCTTTCATCTGCTTCCAGACTCCACAATTCCTTCTCTGGATATGGATAGCACTTTCTATCATGAGTCGCTTGGAGATGTCTTAGATCCTTGCATTGCTAAGAAGAGCTAAGTCTATCAAAGTTAGTCATCGAACAATGTGGCTGTTACTGTGTACAATGTTCTCCTGGTTCTGCTCACTTCACTCAGCATCAGTCCATGCAAATCTTTCTAGGTTTTTTTAAAGTCTATCTGCTCATCATTTCTTATAGCACAACAGTATTCCATTACATTCATAGATCCTGGATTTTTTATTGATTAATTTTTATATTGAGTAGGTAGGGATGCGGTAAGAGAAACTTTATACACACACATACACACACACACATTCTTCAGTTGTTTAGTCAGGTACAACTCTTCATGACCCCATGAACCAACTGTCGGCGGGTCTGTGGAGTTTTCTTGGCAAAGATACTGTATTTGTTTGCCATTTCCTTCTTTAGTTTTAGGCAGGGTTAAGTGACTTGCCCAGGGTCACATAGATAGTAAGGGACTGAGGGCAGATTTGAACTTGAGTCTTTCTTTCTACAGGCCCAGCACTCTATTCACTGTATCCACTTGCATCATCTATGTGACCTTAACCATTTGCTTCATTTGAGGCAGCAAGGTGGTAAAGTGGCTGTAGTTCTGAACCTAAAACCAGAAAGACCTGTGTTTAAATCCCACCTCAGACACTAGTTGGGGGACCCTTTGGACAAATCACTTAATCTTATTCTTAAAGGGGATAATAATAGTGGCTATTCTGTGAGGTTCAAATGAGATATTTGTAAAGTGCTTTGCAAACCTCAAAGCA
Organism: Vombatus ursinus; assembly: GCF_900497805.2. Classification (NCBI taxonomy): domain Eukaryota; kingdom Metazoa; phylum Chordata; class Mammalia; order Diprotodontia; family Vombatidae; genus Vombatus; species Vombatus ursinus. The sequence goes on from NW_020954557.1 coordinate 50,237,530, forward strand.
CTATATAAATGCTAGCTATTAATAATATTAATTGCAATTGATGAAGCTAACATATTCAGAGAAAAACCATCAAAATCTCCATTTAATCAACAGAAATGTTTTTAGAATCAAGTAAGAATCACATCATAAGCACATTACATTTTTCTCATCCCCAAGAATTGATTTTGTAATTATGAGCATTTTGAATCTCATAATAGGAAATGTGAAAGGGAGACCTGATTTATCGGGTTCCATTTTGTATATGTGGAGTTTGGGATATATATGAGACATCCAAGTAAAATGTCTAACAGGAAGTTAGCAATGTGATCTGAAGTTCAGAGAAAAATTAGAGCTACAAAAATAGATTTGGAGGTCATCTGTTCAGAGATAAAAATCAAACACAACAGGACTGTTAAGATGACCAAGTTACGAGCTCAAAACAGAGACTTGGTAGGAGAAAATGTAGAAGGTAAAAAGTGGATGAATAGCAAAGGAGATATAAAGTATTCTAGAAAAGGTAAAACTGCAAACATATTTAAAATGAGAATGAGATTTAGCATGATGGAGTTGGGATCTGGGCCCCAGAAAGGAAAAACCCTGGACTTTCCCACAAGGCCACAATCTCTGGCATTCCCCTGAGGCTATATTCCCATCAACTGGCCTTTCATTGTGGCTACACCCAATCTTCCCTCCATTGTCTTCTCCCTATGTATGGCCCCTGGCCATTTCCCACTCTTAATCCTAGCTAGGCTCCATTCTCCCTAGGCCAGTGGTCCAGGTCCCTGGAATTCTATTACCTCATAGACTACTTGGCCACTCCTAGATCCATCCCACAGACTTTCTGTATATAAGGTCCATCTTGTCTCCATTCTCCATGTTCAGATTCCTTAAGAGTGCCCAATATAACAGATGTTCTAATAAACCTTGTTTTTGGCTGAAAGAAGGCTTGGGTCGAATTCTTTCGGGCAGGACCCATGTGTTGTGACTTTGGGGTCCCAGGACCCCTGAACTGCATCAAAGGTCAAAGCTTAGTCAGTATTTTTCTTCTTTAGTATTCTTCTGCTATTATTCATTCATTTCTTTGATCTATGGCTATTTAAAGTAATTCTTCTTTTGCCAAATGCAGATTTTTTCACCAAATACAAGTACAGCTTACCAAAGTATTGTATTCAAATGTGTTTTTCTACATTAAATTCAACAATTTATTATTCAACTACAATATGCCAAGCATTGTGCTAAGCTTTGAGGAGAAAAAAGCAAAAACTATTAAATAGTCTTTGTCTTCAAGAAGCTTATGTTCTACAGGGTGGAGGAAACAACATGTCCACCTGTAGGGGGAACCAACAGAGAGAAACCTCAGGTTTAACTCACTCAGAAATGCATGATGAATCTTTAGAATTCAAAAAATATATATTGCAGGCAGTCTGGAGGAAGCACTTTGACTTACCAAGAAGCAAAAACAAAACAAAACAAACCAACAAATAAAAAAAAAACAGCCCAAAACATACAACACTACTTTTCATTCATGAAAAATCATAGAAAAAAGAAATGATACTCTGATAAGCAAAGCAAATCATTTTGAATCCTTAAATACTGTCCTGCAAGATTGAATTTAGTCATCATCGAAAAAATGATGGAATTTAAGTAAAAGGGAGGAAAATGTTATTCCTTCAGGAGAAATCAGAGGCTAATATTGTATTTGTCGTGTAAACTTATCTAAAAAAAGAAACATCAGAAATAAATAAGTGCTGATAGCAAGTAAGTACAAAAGTAATATCAATGTCCCAAGGTTTTAAAAAAACATAACATCTTATTTGAAGGTGATTAATAGAACAAAGAGAGACTACATGTGAGTGAACTTCAAAAGGGGGGATCAAAAGAATCAGACAAGAAAAAGTTAATATTTCTTGGATTTGAAACCATATCTCATTCATGAATTAACATTTCAGGGTGAGAGTACAGAAAGAAATTGTGGAACAGAAGAACTAGGAAGAGTCACATCTATTACTGACTTGGAAGAGAAAACAGTTGAATGTTGGAGGGCTCTGGAAGAACAGGGAGAGGTTTTTGTTTTCTTTTTTTTGTGGGGGGGAGGGAATCACAAAGGGAAAAAACATGAATCAAGGTAGTCATAGTGATGGGGATGGCATCTAAACCCCTAAAAGAGAAAGACCAGTCTTTGGAATCTGGACCCTAAAAAGGAAAAGCCCTGGGCTTTCCCACAAGGCCAAATCTCTGGCTTTCACCTGAGGCTATAATCCTATCAATTGGTCTTTCGCTATTGTTTATGCCCAATCTCCCAATTCTCTGTTATCCTTAACCTGGCCTAGTCCTCCAATGTTTTACCTCCCTATGGCCCTGGGCCACTTCCCACCCTTAATCCTATCTAGGTTCCATTCTTCCTGGGCCAAGTGGTCCAGATCCCTGGGGAACTGTTACCTCACAAGCACCCCAGTTTACTGGGCACTCCCATCCAGATCCTCCTTAGACCCCTCCTCCTGTCACCCCAGACTACTTGGCCACTCCTAGATCCCTCCAACAGTCTTTCTGTATATATAAGGTCCATCTGGCCTCCATTAAGGTACTCAGATTTATTGAGAATCTAGCCAAGGGCCTAGATTCTTAAGATCTGGCCAGTTTGCATTAGCAATACAAATACTTAGATTCCTTAAGAGACTGGCCAATATTGCAGATTCTTTAAATCTTACCCACCCCCATTTGATGTTCCAATAAACCTTGTCTTTAGCTGAAAGAAGGCTTGGGTCAAATTCATTCAGGCAGGACCCACGTGTTATGATTTTGGGGTCCTAGCATCCCTAAAGCTCAACAATAGTCTTTAAAACTAACCAACTTGAGGGAAGAGGGAAAAGGAGAGGGAGAAGGAAAGAGGAAAAGGGAGAAGAGAATAAGAAAACAGGAGAGGATCACTAAATAAATAACTAAAATAAAAAAAAATGAACAAGGCATAATGAATAGAACAAATAAAGTGAATTATTTAGTACTGATGGGGTTGGGATCTGGGCCCCAGAAAGGAAAAACTCTGGACTTTCCCACATGGCCAAGTCTCTGGCGTTCACCTGAGGCTATAATCCCATCAATTGGCCTTTCATTGTGGCTATACCCAATCTCCCAATTCTATTGCCCTTAACCTAACTTAGCCTCCCTATGGCCCCCAGTCATTTCCCACACTTAATTCTAGCTAGGCTCCATTGTCCAGGTCCCAGGAGTTCTGTCCACCTCAGTTTACTGGCCCCTCCCATCCAGATCTCCTTAGGCCCCTCCTCCAGTCACCCCAAACTACTTGGGCCACTCTTAGATCCCTCCCACAGTCTTTCTGTATATAAGGTCCATCTTGCCTCCATTAAGATGCTTAGATTCTTATAATCCAGCCCCTGCTGGGATTCTTATAATCTAGCCAATAGCTTACTAATGTTCAGACTCCTTAAGAGTCTGCCCAATATGGAGAATGTTCTAATAAACCCTGTCTTTGGCTGAAAGAAGGCTTGGGTCGAATTCTTTCGAGCAGGACTTGTGTGTTGTGATTTTGGAATTCCAGGACCCCTGAACCCCTGAACCGCATCAGTACCAGACAGAATGTGTTGAATGCAACTGACCTTGCCTGATCCCAGAGCTACAAATTACCTGAGGGTGATCAAAACCAGTTAAAAGAGGGCTATGGAAACCGGTTAAAAAAAAAGAATGTTGAATGAAAACATCAGAAGGGGTTACCTGGCTTTGATCCCAACTGACCCTGTTGAGGTTTAGAGGTACTAGGACCCCAAAATCATGACAGGTAAGTCCTGCCCAGATGAATTTGACCCAAGCCTTTTTTTTTTTTTTTTTTTTGGCTAGGCAATGGGGTTAAGTGACTTGTCTGAGGCTGGATTTGAACTCAGGTCTTCCTGAATCCAGGGCCAGTGCTCTATCCACTGCACCACCTAGCTGCCCCTGACCCAAGCTTTCTTGCAGTCAAAGACAAAGTTTATTCAAGATCTGCCATATTGGCCAGACTCTTAAGGAATCTGAACATTTGTGAGCTATTGGCTAGATTAGAAGAATCTGAGTCCTTGACTAGATTCTTAAGGAACCTGAGTATTGTCTAGATTATAGGAATCAGAGCACTTTAATGGAGACAAGATGGTCCTTATATACAGACTGTGGGAGGGATCTGGGAGCGGCCAAATAGTTTGGGGTCCGAAGGGTTGATTTTCCTGTTGCTGCACCTGGAGCCTGAGCCTGCTGTTCTGACCAGATGTCACCCCTTCCCCCCAACCCCCAGCCTCCCTGGACTTCTGTATTGACTTTCAACTGTATAAAAAAACAACATATGTAATAGCTTTGTAAGGCCATGCCTCCTACGAGACTCCCTCGCTGTTGAAACATATTTAACCTTACCCCTCTTTTTAGACATTCCAATAACCTGGACCTGTTTGGTGGCCCTAAACTGCAATCCTCTTGCCTCTATTAAAGTTCCTAATTTTTGACACTTTGGTAGTCTTCTTTATTTCAGGTTGACAAATGATATTACAGAAAACTGAAAATTTTAAAGAAATAGATAAGTATATACCTCAGTATAAAAATCCAAATTAACAAAATAGGAATTAATGCTCATAGGTAAACCTAGGTCAAAAAGAGAAATTGAGCAATCCAAAAATGAATCACAAAAGTAAAAGAAGAAAAAAGAACCTCTTGGTCCAAGTGGATTTTTAAGTGAATATCAAAAGTTTAAAGAATAGTTAATCCATTTGTTGTATTATACTCAATAATAATACTAGTTATCATTTTCCTTTTAGGAGGCAGAGTAAGAATGCTGAACTTAAAGCTCTGAAGATCTAAATATAAATCTTATGGACACTTATTAAGTGACCACAAGCTACCTCACCTCCTCAGCACAATTTCTAATATGTAAACTGGAGATGATAATATCTGTAGCATCTATCTCATGAAACTTCTAAGGCTCAAATGAGAGAATGTATATAAAGCACTTTGCAACATTTAAAATAGTTCAGTTCAATTCAATAAACATTTAATAAGTGCCTATTACATGCCAGGCATTGTGCTAAATACCGGGGATAAAAATAAGAAAGACAGTTCCTGCCCTCCCAGAGCTTATAATCAAGTAGAAGAGGACTACACACAAAAGGAAGCTGGAAAGGTGTGTGGGAGGGCACAAGGGTACCTGGAGGAGAAGGGAGGAGGAATTGAAACCAAGCAGAGCTGCTGAGAATGGAAAATGGAGTGAGCTGAAAAGAACACATATTTCTTTCTATAAAGGACAGCTTTGGGAGGAGTTTGGTGCTCTAGCCCTCCAATCAGAGGGTAGAAGTGGCTGAGGGAGGTGGGAAGGAGTTGAATATCCAAGGCTGAGTTAGTATCTTGGTTGTGATTACTAACACCACCACCACCACCACTCACTATTACTACTATCATAGTATTTAAGTATTATTTAAGCTCCTGGTACCCACACCAGTTAGGTTTGAAGCAGGAAAAGAGACCACTATTATTATTGAATATTGATTCAGATTTTTTTTGAAAAATAACTAAAATAAGGGCAACTAGGTGGTGTAGTGGATAGCGCTCTGGCCTTTGAGTCAGGAGGACCTGAGTTTAAATCTGATCTTGGACACTTCACACTTATTAGCTGGGTGACCTAGGCAAGTCACTTAACCCTGATCACCTCACCAAAAAGAAAAAAAAAAAGAAAGAGAAAAACTAAAATATTATAGTACTACACACAAAATTTATGCAAAAAGTGTTCATTTTAACCAAGTTGAATTTATAATAGGGATGCAAAGAGTGTTCAAAATTAGAAGAAAAAAAAATTAGGATGCTTAACCATATATACAACAAAATAGCAAATATCAACTTACTATGTGAATAGATGCAGAAATGCCTTAGGAAAAAAGATATTTATTTGTATTGAATACAAAGCATAAGCCTGTAAGGATACTAAATTATTATAATCAAAGCATATAACTAATGGTAAGATTTGGCAATTTATATGATGAAGAAACACTGGAGGCTTTCCTAATAGGTTCAGGCATATAGGATACCATCTTTTTCTACTTTCATTTGACATATTTCTTGAAACACTGTCTCTAGCTATAAGACAGGAAAAAGAAATTAGAGGAAGAAAAATCAGTAAAATTATCACAGATGATGTGATGCTTTATAAATTGAAAGGCATATCTTTTACAGCTATAACTGGTAAGAATCATGCTCAAAAAGCAATTTGAGGAAATTTTAGAAGGGAAAATAAATTATTTTAAATATAAATTTAAAATCCATTAGAAAAAATAAACACAATTAGAATAAGAAAAGTTATAGATTGGGAAAACTTTTTGCTTCAAGCATCTTTAATCATCCAAATAACTAAAATTTTAGGAAATCACCAAAAATATGCAAAACTAAAGTTCTTTCCTTAGTAGATAAGCAATCAAAGGACATGAACAAATAAATTTTAAAAGAAGAAATATAAACTGTTAGCAACCAAACAAAATTGACCCAAATTACTAATAATAAGAAAAAAGAACTAAAACAATTGCTATTATTATTATTATTATTTTTAGATTTATACTTGTGATTTCACTGGTGTAGAGAAGTCCCTCTTTGGAAACTCCCTATACCAATATATATTGTGACTTTATTTTCAAGTCTTAGAAAATTACCTAGGGCAATGAGAAATGAATGTATTTGGCTAGAATTAGACCAGCATAGTATCTGAGAAGGGTCTTGAAGCCTGGATCTTCCAGATGGTGAGGACAGATTCTATCTACTACGTTATGCTAGCTCTCAGAGTGTAAAAAGATGGAAACAGTATTGCAGGGACTGTGGGAAGACAACTATCTTAATATATTGTTGATAGAGCTATGAATTGGCACAACATTTCTAGAACCCAGTTTGGAATTATGTGAGAAAAATGACTGAACTATTCAAATCTATTGATGTATAGATCCTATTGAGTTCCTTGAGCAAAATCCCATTTTGTTCTTTCTGTCTTTTTATCCCCATGTTTAATGTGTTATTTGGCACATAAATGATGTGGTTTAGGGGTTCAGGGGTGCTGGGACCCCAAAATCACAACATGCAGCTCCTGCCTGAAAGAATTCGACACAAGCCTTCTTTCAGCCAAACACAAGGTTTATTAGAACATCCATCATATTGGGCAGACTCTTAAGGAGTCTGAACATGGGTAAGCAGTGGCTAGATTTTAAGAATCTAAGCATCTTAATGTAGACAAGGTGGACCTTATATATAGAAAGACTGCGGGAGGGACTTAGGAGTGGCCAATAAACTGAGGTGAAAGAACTCCTGGGACCTGGGTCTCTTGGCCAAGGGAGAATGGAGCCTAGCTAGGATTAAGGGTGGGAAATGGCCAGGAGCCAGAGGGTGGTAAGATAATGGAGGGGAGATTGGGTGTAGCCACAATGAAAGGCCAGTTGATGGGATTATAGCCTCAGGGAATGCCAGAGATTTAGTCATGTGGGAAAGTCCAGGATTTTTCCTTTCTGGGGCCCAGATCCCAACCCCATCATAATGAGCACTTAATAAATATGTTTGGTTGATTGATTGACCAGTGACCAAAAGAAAGATATCATATGTACTGTACCAAAAAATACAGTTGCATTTTGCTATTAACAAAAACTATAAACAATGTGCTGGCTGCTTGGATAATGTCTGAACAACTTGTGGTATATGGATGTGATGGAATATCATTGTGCCAAAAGGAACAATAAAGATGGAGAATTAATACAGAGACAAATGAAAGACCTTATTTGAGTTGATGCAGAATGAAGAAAGCAAAATTAAGAGAACAATATAAACTAAGATAATAATGTAAAAACAAGATAGAGCAAAAAATCAATAACACTAAAAATAAAATATTCAGATTGATGGGGTTGGGATCTGGGCCCCCAAAAGGAAAAACCCTGGACTTTCCCACATGGCCAAATCTCTGGCATTCCACTGAGGCTATAATCCCATCAACTGGCTTTTCATTGTGGCTACACCCAATCTCCCCTCCATTGTTTTATCTCCCTATGGCCCCTGGCCATTTCCATCCTCCCTTGGCCATGTGGTCCAGGTCCCTGGAATTCTCTTACCTCATAGACTACTTGACCACTCCTGGATCCCTCCCATAGGTTTTCTGTATATGAGGTTCATCTTGTCTCCATTAAGATGCTTAAACTCTTATAATCTAGCCATGGCTGAGACTCTTAAAATCTAGGCATGGCTTAGATTCTTAAAATCTAACCACGGCAGAGATTCTTAATATCTAGCCACAGTGGAGATTCTTAAAATCTGGCCACTGCTTAGATTCTTATAATCTAATCACTGCTTACCCATGTTCAGACTCCTTAAGAGTCTGCCCAATATGATGGATGTTCTAATAAACCTTGTCTTTGGCTGAAAGAAGGCTTGGGTCGAATTCTTTTGGGCAAGACCTGTGTGTTGTGATTTTGGGGTCCCAGGACCCCTGAACCCCTAAACCACATCAAGATTAAATATGGTAACTAATGCTGACTCCATATGACTGATATTAAAACAAACATCTTTCCTCTCAGTTAAGAAATGGTAAACTACAAGTGTGGAATGTTATATGGTTAATCACAATTACCAAAGCAGATGTCTTGTGCAAATAGGGTTTTTGTTGTTGTGTCTTATAATGATGGGGTTTTTTTGGTTTGTTTTTGGTACGGGAAGTTAGCTTGTGGAGAGGATGGGATTGATGTTGATTATTGATTATTATATAAAATGAAATAAATGAATAAAAGTTTTTTTGGGGGGGAGTAAAATAAATCCAATTATTTTTCCTTAAAACCTTTGGATGCCATTGACCACTTGTTTCTACTGGAATGATCCACTTCCTTGGCTTGTGTGATACTTTTGTTTTTTGGGTCACCTTTTGGATCATTCTGATGGGTTATGGGCCCAAGATGGGCCCCCCAAAAAAACCCTTCCTTCTTGAACTCTCCAGTGGTTGCCTGAAGCTATTGTCCTATCAACTGGTCTTTCCTTATCCTCTATGCCCAATCTCCCAATTCTTTGTTACCCTAATTGAGCCTACCCTTTTTTTGTCCCACCTTTGATTCTATCTAGACCCCATTCTAACTCCCAGACCTTCCCATCAAGATCCTCCTTAGAGCCTTTCTCCAGTCACCCCAGCTTACTGGCCACTCCCATCAAGATACTCATTCCCTCAACCTCTCCTCCAGTCACCCCAAACTACTTGGCCACTCCTAGATCCCTCTCATACTCTTTCTGTATGTAAGATCCATCCTGGCCACCATTTAGGGGTTGAGACTTCCTCATGCCCACTGGTCCTTGTGAGTGTCACAAACGTTTAGATTCCTTAAGAGTCTGGTCAGTACGTCTGATCTTCAATAAACTTTGTTTTTGCCTGAAGAAAGGCTTGGATTGAATTCATTTGGGCAGGACCCGTGTGTCATGATTTTGGTGTTCCCGCACTCCTAAACCTCTAAACCTCAACAATTCCATCTCATTCTCCTTTGTAGGATCATCAACTACTTCCAGCCTCCATAGCATAGGAGGTCTCTGTCCTAGGACCTTTGCTAGTCTTCCTTACTCTTAACATTAGCTCCCATATGTTGAAATAGCATCTCTATACAAAAGACACTGTAATTTACATACTCAGCCCTAATTCTATTTCTAAATATATTCAAAATGAAGCTTATTTTCTCTCTCTAACCTACCCCATTCCAAAATTCTTTATTCCTGTAGAAGACACTCTGCAGTATCCTTTTAATGGGGTACGGGCCCAAGCCAAGACTTTTGCCCCTCACCCCAAAAAGAATTTGAGTCCCATTTGTCTGTGGGCCCTAGAAAACCCTTAAGCTCTCCTTGAACTCATTTATTTGGTCAAAGAAGTCTCAAGGGGTTGCCTGAGATTATTATTATTCCAATCAATTGGCTCTCCCAGTTCTTTGTTACCCTAATATAAACCTAGCCCTCTATTGTCTATTAATGGCCTAATAGCCCTGGGTTCCATTCCTTGATCTTATTCAGACCCCATTCAACCTCTTCCTTATCTTCTAGGCCCTATCTTTCAGGCCTTTGTTACCCTAATAAAGCCTAGCTCTCCATTATCTATTCCAGAATGACCCCATTCAACCTCCCAGACACTTCCATTGGGATTCTCCCAGGACCCTTCCCCCCCACCAGTCACCCCAGCTTCAAAATCCTCCTCCTGATGGAGTTGGAATCTGGGCCCCCTAAAAAGAAAAACCCTGGACTTTCCCACATGGCCAAATCTCTGGTGTTCCCCCTGAGTCTATAATCCCATCAACTGGCCTTTTGTTGTGGCCAATCTCCCCCCATTGTTTTACCTCCCTATGGCCCCTGGCCATTTCACACACTTAATCCTAGCTAAGCTCCATTGTCCAGGTCCCAGGAGTGAGAGAAAATCAAGACACACTGGTCCAGGTCCCAGGGAGTTACTGGCCACTCCCATCCAGATCTCCTTAGACCCCTCCTCCAGTCACCCCAAACTACTTTGGCCACTCCTAGATCCCTTCCAGTCTTTCTGTATATAAGGTCCATCTTGTCCCCATTAAGATATTGAAATTCTTAAAATCTAGCCAAGGCTTAGATTTTTATAATCCAATCACTGCTTACCCATGTTCAGACTCCTTAAGAGTCTGCCCAATATGACTGATATTCTAATATCTTGTCTTTGGCTGAAAGAAGGCTTGGGTCAAATTCTTTCGGGCAGGACCCTTGTGTTGTGATTTTGGGGTCCCCACACCCCTGAACCTCTAAACTGCATCACTCCCAGCCCCTCCTCCATTCACCACAAACTACTTAGCTGTATATAAGATCTATCTAGGCCACCATTTAGGGGTTGAGACATCCTCATGCCCACTTGTCTTTATGAGCATCATGGATGTTCAGATTCCTTTAGAGTCTGGCCTGTATGGTTCATCTTTAATAACCTTTGTCTTTGGCTGAAAGAAGGCTTAGGTCAAATTCTTTTAGGCAGGACCTGTGTGTCATGATTTTGGGGTCCTGGCACTCCTAGCATCTAAAACTCAACACTTTCAGGCATCACTAACTTCACCTTTTCCATGCTCAAAACTTCAAAATCATCCTTTATTCCTCCCTTTCCCTCTCTCGTCCTATCCAAATCGTATGTTAAATCATGTCCATTATATCTCTGTAGTGCAGAGGTCGAGAGAGCAGGGTTCAGGTGAAAGAATTCACTTAGATGGTCTCTTTAGCCATCAGGAGCTTTATTAATGTGAAAACCACACAGACCTTTTAGCAAAAAGTTAATTGGGGCCATGATATTTGGGAAAACTAGGTTTATATAGTAAAATCCTGACAGGGAACTATACAGCCTATAGATTTTTAGGGTTTTATGGTGGTTGAAGATTAAGGACAGGACAAGAAAGGATTTCATGACATAAGATGAGGGTGACAAAAGGAATTTTTTATGGTCCAGGAGAAGTTTTTTTAGGATTTTATGGTTGGTTAAAGATTGGGGGGGGGGGGAATGGGACACACTGAATAAGGGAGACAAAAGCAATTCTTTTGATACAACTTAAGGAGAAGTTTTATGGGATTTCAAGATAAGGGGAAAGGACTTTAGGACACTTTCAAGTCATGGGATGAGATACAGAATAAGCCGCACACCGTGCTTCCCCCGTCCCCCCCCCAGCCTTAGGAGGGGCCTCACAAAGTACTGGAAAAGCAACGCTTAATATTCTTTTTAACCCCTAGGGGTACCTTTCGCTGTTTCCACATCAGGAGTAGCTCTCAAATTCATACACTTCTCACTGTGCTCCCTCGTTGAACTCATAACTGTTTGCCCAGACACCATTCTAGGATACTATTTCCAGGATTGTGCCAAAGTAAATTCAAACCAGCTTGAGAGACCCTATTGTTAAATTTTCATGATGAGCATTTACACCTAAGAAATTGGCTAAGGCTAAAAATCAGGACTTGGTTTCTTGTTGTTTTGATTGTCTAGACTTAAGAAAAATGATGGAGAAATGTTAATACAAATTTAACTTAAAAGCTGTCCTGTGTTCATTCCTTCTCTCCCCTCTCCCATCCAGAGTCATGTTAAAGGTTAAACATTTACCACTGACTGTTTCCCAAAAAATAAAGATGCCATGCCCAGGGTTATACAGCTAGTCTTCAAAGTCCAGTTTCAGAGTCCAGCCTTGAACCCAAATATTCCTCACTTTAAGGCCTGAATTACTTTGATATTAACAAGATATTTTTCTCTTGAAGCTAAATGAGCTAAAAAGAATATACATCATTACTTAACCCATCAGAGAAACTGAGGCTCAGGGAGTTTAAGTAATGAGGTAATGAAGACAGGATCATATGGTCATGATTTTTAGCTAGTTCCATCAACTCTACTAATAGGTAATAAAATAGACCACTGTTGCAGGATTAAAATGAAGGCCTCTACCAGGATGTCCATCATAGTCAATTAAAACTGCAAGGAAAGCAGGCTTTCTAGTTGGTATGGAAAATCATTTGCCTTCTTGAAAACAAAGGCATGGAGAGGCCTGTACTCAGTGCTTCACATTTGTTAATTAAAAACAAGATGAAAACTCATTCCAATGCAATTTAAAAAGCAGACAATGCAAAATACATACATATATATATATATATATATATACATATATATATATACCATGCTGACCATCTGCTCAAATGCTAAGGATGGCATTGAGATTTACTCTCCATCTACCAAACCTTCCACCGCATGGCTAAGAAAATTGTCTGCTGAATGTATGGTGGAAAACTTCCCAGGCAAAACAGAGAAGCAATTCCATTCCTAGCAAGAGGCTGAGTCCCAGAATTGAGGGTGCAAAAAAAACTATTCCAACAGTGCATTTCCTTAATGCCTCCAGGCTAGCCCTATTCAAATATTCCTTAGCTCTGATGCACACTGCCTTTCATCAACTGTGTTTTCTTTTTTTTCCCCTACAGACATTTATGGAACTATGGCCTCACATTGATTGATATTTTGAGGACTAAGAGAAATGCAAGGTGGCAGAGGGCAGTAATTGGAAGTTGCAAATTAAATGTCTAACGACCCTATTAGAAAGCAGGATCACCTTCAGTAAAACATAACAAATCATTGAACTTGATGTGTCACTGAGTGATGAAAGGCAGTATTTGGATATAAAATTTGTCTCTGTGCATGTTCCAGGGGATTATTAGCCTGCAAGGTAAGAATTTAGCTTTTGGTTTTGGAAGTGTAGACTCTTCTTTCATCATGGAGCCCTTATAGAGCTCACTTCCCACATCATACCTGGCATAGTACAATCTCCTGAATAACTAATCAAAGAGCTGTTCCTTAGCTAACATTTGCCTTGGGTACTGGTTTTATGGTCCTATGATCTTTTAATATAACAGGATTCAAAGTGTAGATTGGCAACAAGCTAAGTCCAAACTGGAAAGGGCCTTTGAGGTCATGGTGAAGTGGGAAAAGCATTGGATTCAAGTCAGAGAATCTGGGCTCAAATTTTGGCTTTGCCGATATCTGTGTTACTTTTGGGACATGGATGAATGAATGAAATGCTAGTAATACAAATACAAAAGCAAGATAGTCTCTGTCCTCAAGGAGACTACATCCTCATATAGGACTATAGCAATTATGGGGGAGTGGCGGCCAGGGAGGAGTGTTCTGGATGAGGAGTTCAGACACTGGGCAGAAGATTGGTAAAGCCTTTCTGGTAGTATTCTCTTTAGTTCAGAGGGTCCAGAATTGGGGCAAATGTCAAGAGAGTAGCTAGGATATAAATTGAAAAATGGAATGGAAAGTGATTGTGAGGCACTCACCAAGCAAGACAGTAAAATTCCAGGTCCCAAAGGGTTAAACACCTCCTCCCACGTAAATGGTCTCTGGTTTAGAAGAGTGTGCCAGAAAAGGTAGAGACAGCTAGATGGCACAGTGGATAGAGTGCTGGGCCTAGAGTCTGTAAGATTCCAATTTGTGAGTTCAAATTTGGCCCCACACACTTACTAGTTGTATGACTCTGGGCAAGTCACTTAACTCTGCCTCTGCTTCCTCATCTATAAAATGAGCTGGAGAAAGAAATGGCAAACCATTCTAGCATCTTTGCTAAGAAGACCCCGAATGGGGTCACCAAGAGTCAGACATTTCAGACACGACTTAACAAAACCTAGATTGAAATATCTTTGAGAGCTGGATATCTCAGAACCGAGAATATAATAAACACTTAATAAGTGTTTATGAGTGAATGGTATTAGATGAAAAGAATGGGTGACAGAAAAGGGAAACTGGTTAGAAAGCTGAGGGGAATGATCCAATTAAAATTGAAAGAAAATAATAATGGAGTAGTAACAGTAATAATTGAGTGAGAAAGGGCAGAGGAGTAGGCGGGTGGAGAGAGAGCTAAATATTTCTCAGAAATGCAAGAAGGAATGAAATAAGTATTTATTAAGTGTTTATAATATATGAGACACAGTGCTAAGCACTTTACAAATATCATCTCATTTGAAACATCAGATCTGGACCATTTACAAAATTATATCTTTATGTGGCACAGCGACTACACAAGTGTTTATTCTACATCAAATTCTGTGAAGCTAAATGTTGTTTTTCAGTCATTTTTCAGTCAGGTCTGACTCTTTATGACCCATTTGGGGTTTTCTTGGCAAAGAATCTGGAGTGGTTTGCCATTTCCTTGCATTTCTATTAAGGAAACAACAACTGGGTGCTGAAATGACTATAGCACTGGACCTCCAATCAGAAAGTCCTGAGTTCAAATCCAGACTCAAACACTGGTTGTGTGATCCTGTGACCCCAGGTAAATCATTTAAATCTCTGTCTGCCCCATTTTCCTCATCTGTTCAGTAGAAATAATATCACCTACCTCCCAGGGTCGTTGTGAGGATGAGATAATATTTATCTGTATCTTTATATCTCTATATAATAATAAAATAAAGTACTTTGCAAAAGGTAAAGTGAGATGAAATCCTAGAAATGCTAGCTGCTAATTCTAGTTACTAAAGGGTATCCCAGCTGTAAAAGACTCCACGATGTTTTCATCACTACTAAAGAACTGAGTCACACAGTTATCTCTTTGGCATGAATGACTCAACAGTCAGAGGTGGGTTTTTATTTCATTTTTGAAATGAGATTGGCCATATACACTGGGAAACATCATGGAATGCTTTGGAGGTAGAAAGGAACTTTGCAACCACCTAGGAAAAGCTCCTCATTTTACAAATGAATAAATTGAGGTCCAGAGAATCAAACTGGCATGTTTATGATTACATAGTTAACTAGTGGCAGTGTTGGACCTAATTCTAAAAACCAAGCCTACAAAAATAGTTCTTATAGTCTAGGGGTTTCTAAGCTTTTTTTTTTTTTTTTTGACATAGACTTCTTTTGTATTTGATTTATGGACCTTTTTTCAGAATATACTTAAATGCCAAAATATATAACAAAATGATATATGACATAAATATCTAAATATTTATAATATGAATATATGTTATTTATATTTATATAAATATTTATATTTATATAATTTATATATTATATTTTATTTATATATTATATATTTTATAATACATATTTTATTTTATATTATTTTTTATTTTATATGTATTTTATATATATAATTTCATATGTATATATATAAAACATAAAATAAATAACATAAATATCTAAATACAAAGGAAACTAATTATACTGAGATGCAATTATCAAGTTTTGTTTAAACCTAGTTCATGGACCCAAGGTTAAGAACCTCTGAATCCAGTCAGCCTTTCTACCACATCCTGATCATTTTATCAACAAGCTTAATGTTTGCTTTTTTTTAAAAATTGAAAGAAGAAATAAACATAGATTAAACAAATAGTAGAAAGAGACAAAGCTAGTTTCTGTGATTATTTTCAAAAAAGAAACACTATTAAGTAAGATAAAAATTAGTATTCTATAAGTTATGATTATCTAGAGCACCTGCTTAGGGACTTAGCCATGGGAACCAAAGACCACCAAGAGATTATTTCAGCTCTCCTAAAACTGGTTATATGTGGTTTGATTCAAATTCAAGTGATATTAATGCTGAATTAATAGCATGTTGTGAAAGTGTGATATAAAAGGTTTGCCTATATGTCTTCACCAATTTCAGAATTATAAAAGGTTTTGTCATAATTTAATAAGAAAAAAATTGGGTGTAGAGAAATGCATATATACATATATAGATAAGTTCAAGTCTTGCCTCTGAAGCATTAGCTGTCTGACCATGAAGTTCACTTAATTTCTCAGTGCCTCTAGACAATTTTCTAAGGAGTTACAAAGGAGTTATAATTCTGCATCAGTGGAGGGAGTTACCAAAATGAGACCTCCACACATCAATGAAATCATAGTCTGGACTGGGAAAATAAAAGAAAATAGTGAATAGGTACAGTTGGTCCTAAATTCAGCAATTCACTTTTGTGATGCTCTAGCAATATTCAATGACTTTATTACTTGACACTCTTAGCAGGCAGTTCACATAAAGTTTGCTTCTTGACATGCTTCTGCATATAAAGTCCTATCCCCCCTGTCTGCCAGTCTCAGTCTGTTGCACACACCCTTCTTCTGGGTATCCTCCAAATGCAGGTAGCCTAGGTGAAATGTCAAAGACTACAGCACCTCCATAGAGGAAATAGCACAGCTGAGGGCAGCTGAGAATGAAAGAACTAAGCAAGGGAAGGAAGAAGAAAATTTAGAGAGCCAGAATATCTTCTATCCAGTCCTTAAAAATTAGATTAAGTGATTGATAACCTTCATCAGTGCAATAACCAATAAGATTCCAGAGGACTGATGATGAAGCATTCTACCAATACCAGACAGAGAGTTACTGCAGAATGAGATACTTTTGGATATGTCCAAAATAGGAATTTATTTTGCTTTACTATATGTGTGTGTGTGTGTGTGTGTGTGTGTATGTGTATATATGTATGAATGTATATATGTGTGTATTTGCTATAAGGGTTTTATTTTTTTCCCACCCCTTACCCCCTTAGGGAAGAGAGAGGTATGGGACAAAGAAAATAAGGGCTTGTTAATTGAAAATAAAAAAGAAATTTAATCTTAAAACAGAAAAAAAAAAGAAGGAAAAAATCAGTGGACATCTTATCAATGTAAATTACAACACTGAAATTATTTTTTGATCCCCAAAACTCTTCTAATCAATGAAGAAATGAGTCATTCCTAGAGATCTACCAACAAAGAACTCATGATATAATGAAAAGAGCACTGGATTTGGAGTTCAAATTCTGGCTCCATCACTTACAACTTGTGTGCTCTTGGGCAAATCATTTCACCTCCACACCTCAGTTTCCCTAACTATAAATGTTGAGAAAGTGGTGGATAGTCTCTAAGATCCCTTCTGGTTCTAAATTTATGACCATGGGAATAAAGAAACGCAAAAGATAAAGTTTAAATTAAAGAGATTCCTGATCTGGGTACCATGACAACCAACTGCAAGAGGGAGGCCTTCCAACAACTGGAGGCAGCAATAATAATTTTTTGAGAAAATTGATGTCGACCTTGAGTGCAGCAGAAAGTATAAGAAATCGAACTTTAAAGCTTATACTTATTCTCATGTAATTTACAATGAGAAAAAAGAGAGTAACATGCATGCACTCATTTATCCAGAAAGCCATCGAGTGGCTTTGTTTCCTCAAAAGTCTCCTCAATGGTGTCTTCACAGTCTCCCTAAAGAAGCTCTGGGAAATTCCATGTTCCCAATGTAGCAGGTGTTCTTTCAGCTTCTGATTTATTACAGTAAAAATGAAACAGGAATTATGAAGGACTGTGATAATAACTTTATATAGTATTCTATGAAAATCTATTAAGTAAAATTTGGAATGACTATTTATTACTTTACCCTATTTACTTATTCTATGTACATTATAGATATCTTTATGTTTAACAGTATATAGGAGTGTTATTAATTGTTAATTAGTGATCAAATATAACACTTTTTGTATTTATTAAAAAGTGTCTATAAAATTCTTGTCAGGAACATATCCACCCCATTATTGAAGCATTTTCTTGGGGAAAAATATAATTGTATTTACACAGTTTTGACTTACAGCTCCTTTTCTAAAGTATAGAAGATTAGAAATATGAAAGCAGCTAGTAATGACACTATCAGATTATAAGAGCCCAAGAGTGTGAACTACTTCATTTAAACTTCATATCTCCCACTCCACTTGTAGAATGCTCTGTAAATGCTCTGGTGCTTAATGTTTGCAGAATTGAACTGAATAATTCCCCGTCTCTTCTCATATTCCTTTTCTAAAAGGTGTAGCAGCAATAGAACTAACTAGCTAGTTAATGTAGCAATGTGGTGCAGTGGGTAGAGCTCTGGACCTGGAATCAGGAAGACCTGAGTTCAAATCTGGCCTAGCTGTGTGACGCTGAGCAAGTAAATTAATCTTTATTTGTTTTGGTTTCCTCATTAATAAAATGGGGATAGCAAAAATGCCTTCCTCTCAAGGTTATTGTGAGGATAAAATGAGGTAATATTTGTGAAGAGCTTTATAAACATTAAAGTGCTTGTTGTTGTTCAGTCATTTCAGTCGTGTCTGACCCTTTGTGATCCCATTTGGGGTTTTCTTGGCAAAGATACTGGAGTCGTCTCCCATTTCCTTTTCCAGTTCATTTTACAGATGATAAAATTGAGGCAAGCAGGGTTAAGTGACTCGTCTAGGGTCACACAGCTAGTAAGTGTCTGAGGCTGGATTTGAACTCATGTCTTCCTGACTCTAGGTCTGGAACTCTACAGACTACGCTATCTAGCTGCCATTAAAGTGCTATGTAAATACTATTTATTATTATTATTATTATTATCTAAGATTACAAAGCAGTGTGGAAGGGAAAAAATGGAATCCTGAGATATACTCATTTACATTATTCTCTTTCCAAACTAAACATTTTACTAAAAGCCAAAAAAGTATTATACATGTGTATATAATATATGCATTACATAAATACAAAAACACACATATATTTTCACACACACACATATATACACACAATTGGGGGGGCAGAGTAGGTTGAACTCAAATGTTTTAACACTTGGAGTCTTTGCGCTCACAGGTTTTAAATGTCTGTCATTGAAACCAGTTAGAAACTAAGCAGTTTGGAGACATAAATAGAATTTAGAACGAATCAATACTAAAACCCCCAAGAAATCAATGGATTATGCCACACCATATGTAACAAGTGAAAGGTAGCTTCCAGTTCAAAATGAGCAGACCAGGTCCACGACAGCTACTCCATCACCAGTCACATTGGAAACTATCTGGAAGGAGTTGAGGAAGAGAGGAATGAAAAAACCACAACAGTAACAAATAATCACAAGTGAATTAGTACCTTGCTCTCCAAATGTAGAGTGCCCTGCTCGACTCAGATGAGCCAGCTGCAGCTCAAATTTTAAGTGCAGAAGAAGGAGAAAAGTTCTATAACTCCATAATGTGTGGTAAACTCAGCCAGTGTTCCACACTCATTGCAGAGTTTCTTGGGAATCAAAGCCTGAGGCAATGTGAAATCTCCTATCCTTCATCTTATAAACAGAAGTTGAAGCAGAAGCAAGGCAGGACCACTATGTTCATCAGAGACTCCCAGCAGGGGATTTTCTTCCCTATTAGTTTCCATTCTGTCTTTTACTTTATTTTAGACATTTTCTTTTGATTTCTTTCTTTTTTTTTTTCCTGTTTTCTTTCCTTTTAAAATGAATTGCTTCTTTGAAAAGGCTTTTAGTCCAACCTATAAACCTTCTGGCCACAAAATGATACCAAATAGGCAAAAGTGAATGACAACACTCCACATTTTCATCACTACAGATGTAGGAGGATGATTTCTACAAGTTACAGGTCCATTTAGGCCTATTAACCTATTCCATACAGAACCAACAAGGTGGTTTTAATTTAATTTAAAATTTATTTTATTTATTTAAAATGTACTTATTTAATTAAAATTAAAATAAATTAAAACAAAATAAAATTTATTTATTAAAATTAATTTAAAAAATTAATGGAGAAAACAAACAATGCTTTTGGTTTCCACAAATTACTAAATATTACCAAAAAATTGATAGAGAACTGAATGAGATGACTGTATGGAATATGGGGGAAGGAGCATTGAACTCGAAAGCTAGGCACCTAAACTCAAATCCTAACTCTTTATTTATTTATTTATTTATTCAATGTGTTTATTTATTTAATAAATTAAAATATTTGTTACCTATGAAACCTTTGGAAGGTCATTTAATGTTTCTACACCTCAGTTTTCTTACCTGTCAAAAGAGGTTTTGGACTAGATGACGTCTTAAGTTCTTTTCTAACCCTAAACCTGAGTTCCTATGATAATGTATGCCTGAATATAGAGAGTCTCTGTCTTATATTTTCATGAGAAACTCTGTCATAGCAGAAGAAAATAGACTGGAATGCAAGATATCTGGGTTTCAATCAGGACACTGCAATGACCAGTTATGTGATCTTGGGCAAATCCCTTCTCTCAAAAACTCAACCTGAGTTTCCTCTGCAGTAAAATGAGGGGATTGGATCAGATGATCTTTAAGGCCTACAGTTCTAAAAACTCTGCACAATTGCACAACTGCAGGGAAAATTTTAATGGGATTCTTAGTCCAGGCTTGGGCAGGGAGGTGGCACAATAGATACAGTGCTGTACATGCAGTCAGAAAGATTCATCTTCATGAGTTCAAATCTGGCCTCAGATATTTACTAGCTGTGTGACCCTGGGCAAGTCACTTAAACTCATCAGCCTCAGTTTCCTCATCTGTAAAATGAACTGGAGAAGGAAATGACAAACTACTCTAATATCTTTGCCAAGAAAATCCCAAATGAGGTCACGAAAATTTGAAAATGACTGAAGGACAACAATAAAGTCTAGGTTTTGCTTGGATCTCTCTTATTACTTCCCAAATCACAACTACTACCATACTTTTGAAGGTATCGTATGAAGGGGAGAGTTTCAGAGAAACCAAGAAAGACTTGCATGAACTGCTGCAGAGTGCTATGAACAGAACCAGGATAGCAATTTTTATAATAACAATAACACTGAATGACATTGAAAGATTTAAGAATTCTAATCAAGAAATGTCCTATCACAACTCTAGAAAACCAAGGAGGAAGAACGCTACCCATTTCCTAAGAGTGAAGAGGATTCAAAATGCACATTTTTGGACCCAGTCAATACCAGAATTTGTTTTGTATGACTATGCATTTTTGTTATGTTTTTTTTTTTTAACTTTTCTTGGGCAGGGTGAGGAATAGAAATTAGGGAGGTGGGAAGGAGAGAAAAAAAATGTTTGTTAATTTAAGAAATTTTTTTTAAAGGCAAACAATTTAATAACTCTTTGGGTATAATTCCAGATTGTTCTCCAAAAGAAAAGGAACTGATAAATAGAAGTATGTATAGAATGATTTTACATATATATATATATATATATACATATATATGTGTGTGTGTGTGTTTGTGTATATATTTGTGTATGATGGCAACCATCTCTAGGGCTGGGAGGGGAAGAAAAAAAGAGAAAAAAGAAAAAGTTATATGATAACATTATTATAGATTTAAAAGGAATTAGGAATAGCAAGTTGTACTTAACAGATTTGCAGTTTCATGTACAATCATCTTTTCCCCCCATTCTACTATGTTATAGAAATGCTGCTTTTATTTCTTAAGTTCACAATAAAATAAATAATTTTTTTAAAAAAGGCAATCAGGTTAAGTAATGACTTCTTATTCCATTTCTTACATATCACTGACCTGCTGATCCTGATAAAAATCATTCTTGGCTGAATAGAAAACTAATTTTATAAGGCCAATTGTTTTTGCCTATCTAAAGTGTAAGTGTGCTACATAGCAAATGTAAGGAAGCAATCATCTTCCCCAGAAACAGGGGTTGTCATTGTTATCGTTGTTGTCGTTGTTAACATGTTTTCTTAATCACAATGACCAAGTTCTGATCTTCACAATGCAGGTGACAGTGGTTTCTCCTTTCCTAAGAGTTCCCATTAAACTGACTTTCTATATATTTGCCATCTGATCATTTAGTGTCTAGTAGCATTACTTAAAATTTCTTGTGTATATTTTCTGAGGCAGCTAGGTGGTACAGTGGTTAAAAAGCCTGACCTGGAGTCAGGAAGAATCATCTTCCTAAGTTAAAAGACAGTTATTGGCTGGGCAACCTTGGGCAAGTCATTTAACCCTGCTTCCCTCAGTTTCCTCATCTGTAAAATGAGACGGAGAAGGAAATGGCAAACCGCTGCAGTATCTTTGCCCAGAGAATGACAAATGGGGTCATGAAGAGTCGGGCATGACGGAAAAACGACTGAACAACAATAACAATATTTTCTTGTGTGAATTGTGTGACAATTTCCTTGTCCTGTAAGCTAGTGTGTAATTTTCTTGAAGAAAGGGATAGGCCATGGTCCCTATTCCACAATTTATGGGGTAAAAGGATACTAGGACCCTGGATTTTGAGCTAGAAGGGTCCTTAGAGGCCGATGAATCTAGTGTTCACATTTAACAGATGAAGAAGTTGTGTGAAATTGTAGGTTGCTTACTTACCTTGTGTGAGCCCTGGTTTACTCTTCTATAAAATAAAAAAATAAAATAAAATAAAATAAAAAAACCACCCTTACTCTTTCTATCCCACCTGGCTATTGTCAGGATCATTTGCCATAATGGATGTGAAAGCACTTTAAAAAGTAAAATACAAGTTATCAGCTACTAATTTGTATGCTGGCGATTATCAAACTTGTGCAAAGATACTTAATGCTGATGAAGAACCGTGCCAGTGGCATTTCAGCCCTCCTAAATCTTACTGCATTTCAGCTAGTTTAGAACTACATGAGCATCAGTTCAAGTACAGTTTAGACAAAAGATGAAATTTAGCCAGATATGGTTGGATAGACTTGATGAAAATCTATTGAAACTTCAATTTCTAAGGGGAAAAGAATAAGTATTTATATAGTGCCTATTATGTGCCAGGAACTGTACTAAATGCTTTAAAAATATTATCTCATCTCATCTTCTGCAAACATTAAGAGCCTATTGTTTGCATAGCACTGCTCTGTTTGGCCCTGGAACAGATAATAAAACAGGGTCCTTGCTCTCATTTTGTGTACAATCTAGTAATAGATTATAATATATACAAATAAGCATTCTCCACATTGAAGCTCAAGTGAAAAAGAAAGTTGGAAACTGAGTGTTTCCTGAAGTCTAATGAAGAGAGAGTCATTACCAATGTGCAGATCATGGGGCAGATTTTCAATCAAACCCAAATTCGATATTTGAAAAGAAAAATGAGATGATTGCCATTTCTCAAGTGATCTCTAAATACTTGGCCTTTTGTGAGAAATCTCAAATACATTTAGCAGATCAAAATACTATTGTTTTAATGCTGAAAAATGTAGTTAAATTCTAGCCCATAAGTGGTTAGAATAGAAGGTATTGAAATAGAGGCATTTTTCAAAATTGAAAAAAAATTTAACATGTCATGGTCCAATATTCTATCACTAGGACAATGGAAGCCAAAAGGGAAAAAAGGAGCCTGCTTCCCTGAAATCTCTACCTCACATAAACCAATCCCTCCATCTCTTAACTAGAAATTCTGGTTCCCTGATGAAAAGAAAAGTCTGTGAAGGAATGCTGAGCCCTGGAAGCTATGTTTTCTCTATTTTGCATTTCTGGTAAACAGCTCAGTGTTAATATGGAGGAGCATTTCTGCATCTGCAATTCTCCCATTTTAATGGTGATTTAATGAAGATAAAAGGATGCAACAAAGAAGTAACCTAGTTAAGCATTTGTTTTAAAAATTACTGATCACATACTACTTTCAAATCACATTATGGTCAGAAAAATATAAGCTGCTTATGGACATTGATGGACCCCTGCATCCTGAAAAAGTACAAACTCCAATTCCTTCCATAAAGTTAAACAAAATGTGCTCTATAGATATTTGCTATCCCATTTGATCTTTGCTGATGACTCAGAAGTCACTAGAAAGTGGCTCAGTGGATAGAGCACTGGGACTGGAGTCAGGAAGATCTGAGTTCAAATCTGGTCTCAGACACTTATTAGCTATGTGATTGTGGGCAAGTCGCTTAACCTCTGTTTGCCTTAATCCAGTGGAGAAGGAAATGGCAAACCACTCCAGCATCTTTGCTAAGAAAACCTGAAGGACAGAATGATCCACAGGGTCACGAAAAGTCACACATGACTGACTGAATGAATAATAACAAAAACAATGACTCAGAAGATGAGAAGAATTTACTATATTCACAAGTGCCTTAAAAAGGAGGTGCTTTATAACCTTTAATAACTAAGAGAAATGCAGAGAAAAAGACGCTATAGTTAAGAAATAAAAGGATTAAGTCACAAAAATTAGCTTCATTTCAGGAGGAAAAACTTGTAGTAACATGCTGAACTAGTAAATCATACTTTTAGCATTCTTTCAAAGAAGGGAAGAAGTCACAGGACCAGAGAGATTTAGAGCTGGATGGGACCTTAGAGACCATTTAGTCTAACTCCCTTGTTTTAATAGATGAGAAAACTGAGGCCTAAGTGGTTAAATGACTTGCCCAAGGTCATACAGGTAATAAGTAGCAGTCAGAATTTGAACCCAGGTTCTCCAAGTCCAAATCCAGTACTTTTTTTGACACACAATAGATTTGTTTGCATTCATTAAAAATTTTGTTATATGGGGGAAAAAAAAACCTACTGTGACCTTGGGCAAGGTCATATCCTCATTGGGCTAAATTTAGAAAAAAAAGTTTTATAAATTTACTGAATGGAAGGTAAATATAATAAGGAGCATTATGAGCAGAGTGTTGGTATCTGGCCTTCACCAGCAAAACAGGAAAGTTGTACTAGATATCTGCTAAAGTAGACTTTCATCTCTCAATCTATAAGCTTACAATGCCAAATATCATGTATGATTAAGTCAGTTTTTGGCGAGCTGTTTTAGTGTTATCAATACAGATTAAATCATTACAATTCTTAATAGCAGTAGTCATAGTCACAGTTCCAAGTAATAGTACCCGAGAGAATTTCTATCCTAACAATTAATACATTAGAATTGGACCATAAATCTTTATGGCAGCTGAGTGGTACAGTGGATGGAGCACTGGGCCTAGAGTCAGGAAGACTCGAGTTCAAATCTGGCCTCAGACACTTACTCCTTGTGTGATCCTGGGCAAGTCATTTAACATCTGTTTGGCTCAGTTTCTCCAACAGTAAAGTGGGGATAATAATAACATCTACCTCCCAGAGTTGTTGTGAGGGTCAAATGAGATAATATCTGTAAAATGGTGAGTATAGTGCCTGGCACATATCAATGCTAGTTATTATTTTTAAAAGCAGATATTTGGTTGTAATTTTCAAGGAGGGAATGCAGGGACCATATCATTCATCTTTGTGCTTCCCACCAAATTTATCACAATACTTTGTACAAAGTTGATGTTTAATGACTTTCTTTATTTTAATTTAGCTGAGTTGAATAGATAATGCTTAAGCTGAGAGTCTCTTTCAGATTCTGTTTCCGTGCTTCCCCTCACTCTCTCCTCAAACCCCTCCATCATTTTAGAAGCAGATGGAAGAGTGAAAAGTAATTTTAATGTTGAGGTTGGTAGCTCCCAGGTTTTGAAAAAAATTCTGTAGAGTTCCTTTATGTGCTTGTGTCAGAATAAAATATAGACAATACAAATTTTTTTAAATTATTTTTTTTCCTAACATATATTTATCTAGGGGAAAATATTGCCTGCACCACCAAATGAAACTAACCTTAATAAAAAGGAAAAATCGAGTAGACAAATAATTCTGAAAACTGAAATCTCTTGCCTTACACAAAATAGGCACTTAATAAATGTTTGGTAAATTGGGGTGTATGTAATTCTCACAATCTACTTCTCACAATGACTTTATTTATCTCTCTTTATGTAGAGCATTAAAAGTGAGAAAAGAGAGAAGTATTCTAACCAACTTTAAAGTTTTTAGCAATAATAAAGTAGTGGGAAACCTAAAAAGCATTATTTTCATAGAAAGAATGTCAATAAAATTTATGATCATAAATTTTTAAAAAGTTTTGTAATTGTACAAAATGGAAAGTTAATATAATATGGAGCTTTGAGGACAGTGTTGATATTTGGGCCTGGCATATGATTCTGGCTATACTTCATCTGTCAAAATTCTAGACTGTGGAACTAGAAGGATGGTTTGTGAATATCCAGATAGAGAAATGGTGATCACTATGAATCCATATGTCTTTATCAAAAACAAGCTGTATTTAATGCCTAAGCTGGGATACTCTCTGAAAAGTCCAAGGATTCAAAGATAGGAGAGTTATTTAATAGAGCACAAGAGGATATGAAGCTATTAAGTGCAACATAATGAAAGAAAATATGTAAAATGTCAACTTGAGCAACGAACATTGAGCTCTTTTAAAAGATGAAGTAATATAACCTCCATCCTTTGGTTAATATGAAAATGCATTGAACAAAGCATAAAGAAAAAATTGAATCAGCTACCTAGACAAACTATATAGTCTCACCTATGGTTTTGGGATGCATAGTTGAATGATAGTACAAATGTAGTTCCTTACTTCATGAATCCTAAAGTCTAATAGGAATTACAAAACAGATTGAGATTAAGGGGCAAATATTCATTGAGGGAAGCCCTAAGACACCAGTCTTAGAACATTTGTGGTTGTATGCCATAATTGCACAAGTAGAAATAGCTAGTTTAAAGAAGTAAGACACAGGATGGCAAGAATACAATCTTCTTCTTGTCCATGGAGACCATGACTTTCAACAGGAGTTGCTCCATGTCCATTTTTTTCTTATGAGAAGTTGAACTCATTTTGTTTAGGGGAAATAAAATGATTTTGTTGCCTGTTAATTTAACCATGTTACTTTGCTATTCTGTCTTAATTAAACAATGTACTATGTAATTTATGATTCTTCCATGGTCTAGAAGAGAGAATCCATGGGATGTAGACTCAAGATGTTATTTGTGTAACTGATTATTCAAAACAGTGGTGTCAAACTCATAATAAACCATATATAAAGATCCCTGCTAGCTGCATACTGACTTGGAAAACCACATATTAACACCTTCTACATCCTATTGCATTTTTAATCTATTTTGTGAAACATTTCCCAATTTTATTTTAATCTGGTTTAGACTACGTGCTGGAGTGTTCAAAGTGGCCTGGGTACTTGACACTTTTGACCTGAAACACCTTACATTAAACTTGGAGATTGCTACAGACCACAAAATGTGAGGAAGAGCTCTACTTTAAAAAAAAATAATGTAAGTAATGGATGGAGAGAGATGTGTTTCGTTTTCAGGAGATAAATGTGTCTAGCTAGATTTGCTGATGCTAGAGTTATCTACATATTCAGAAAGAAAAAACACAATAGAGTTATTCATTGCTATTGAAATTGAAAACTTAAAGGATCTTTATGAAGAAAAGTCAGCTGGTGTGCAATAAAAATTGCCCCCAAATGTCCTTTTCACCCAATAATTTAATTTTGGGAAATATATCCTGAAAGTGATAAAAACAATGTTTTTAACTATTCAAAAGTTTTATAGCAGTTACATATACAATGCCAAAAAAAAAAAAAAATCAGACAACAGCCTAAATTGGAAAAGGGGAAAGACTAAAATACAAAAATCAGATTTTGTTTGAATTACCCAGATTGCTGAGACAATATTGGGGTTTTCAGACTGAATTATCCATAGAGGTACGTACACTTTCAAGATTTTTATTAATCTTCCAACTTCAACTTTGGCCATATACATTTACCTTGAGAATATAAGGTTAGAGGAGTATAACCTAAATAGATAGGTGTTGATATGCAAATCTTTCTTTGGATTCTTTCATTGTGAATATGAGACTGAAAGACATTATAAACAAATAACAACAAAATTGCCACGCATTTGTGTGCTATGCTATTCATTTATTGCTATATAGAAAATTACAAGCTTTTCTTTTATTATCATCTTGCCACAAATAGAGGTACTTAGACTTGCTGTACAAATTACTGCTATAAAATGTATCTAAGTTTTTAATGCATTAATAAAACGAGATATTCTTCCCAGATGGAGAAAGTGAAATATACTTTAGGAATTCACAACCCATGAAGTATATAATTCATTTCGTGATATTTTTGTCCAGTGCCTCATTAATAAATATCAAAGCTATGAAAGCCTTTATAAAGATTAACCCTGCCTCAATCAGTGGAAAATCATCTTCCTGCTTTGTCACTTCTCAGCAAAATAAATCTTTTTTATGAGAATGCAAGTATTGCCAACTGAGTATACATCTAAGACTGAAGGTCTTAGCCCTAGCCAGGTAATTGGGTATATTGTCTTCTATTTCATTTATTTTTTTTAAAATTCTAATGAAGACAGGAATCCAAGACAACCACACAACACCAGAGAATACTTTAGCAAAGAAGAGGTCAAGTCCAACTGTATTTGTAATTCACCTAAAATACTTACGCTTTTAATCAGATTGCCCATACCTCATTCTCAAAGTTGTACCCACTCATATCTGTTAACCTTTATCATTTGTGTTATAATTACTGAGATTAGTTCTTCCTTGTAATTGGATTACATATTTTGTAGTATCCTAAAGTATGGATGTTTTTAATAGGTCAAGATTCAAGAACCATCATATCCAATAGAATGGAGTATTGAAAAGAACTGTAAAGAATAATTTAGTTTATTGTCTTGACTTCAGGGCTGTATTCCAGAGATTTGCATTAATACTGCCATAGAAAAATAAATCATAACACCTCTTGGGACAGAATTCCCAGAATTCTGGAGTTGAAAGGGACTTCAAAAGTCACTGTTATGAAGGGCAGGTGGATAGACTAATGGATTAGGGCTCTGAAAAACATGGGTTCTAGTCTTGCTTCTGACACATAGTAGCTGTATAACCATGATCAAGGAATAACCTTTTTCAGCATCAGTTTCTTCATCTGTAAAATTAGGGTGTTGTACATGGTGGCTTCTGACAACCCTTGTACGACTGTGAAGCTATGGTTCTTTGTCCAAAGAATGACTCCTCCTTACAAGATCTCCACTAGATGGCCATCTGTTTGTACACAACTAAAAGGAACATAGTATCTCTCCAGCTATACATTCCATTTTCAGAGAGTTCTAATAGGAAGTTTGTTCTTTTGACTACTACATGCAAAGACCTTTACTGAGCACTGGGAATACAATGGTAAAGTATAATGCAAGTTCTATAAGGAACTTTCATTAAACTTGGTATGGGGCATGCTGTACACATAAAGATAAGTGTAATCAATAGTTGGAAAAACTGTCAATAAGCAGTTACCTATGTTGCTAAAGATTACTATGTCCTAGGGAAAAAAACAAAAAACAAACAAACAAACAAAAAGAAAACCTAAACACAGAAGGGAACTTTGAATAAAAGGCAAGAAGAAAAAAAAAAGATGTAAGCACTGAACAACTGAAACTGGCAGCAGAAAATAGTATTTGGATTTCTGAACAATGGCTCAAAATGACAGTCTCCAAATCAAACATCTAATAATTTCCTGATTTTCCTTAAAGATAATTTTATCATTCAAAATCTGGTTGAACTAAGGAAGGGAATTATTATTTTGGATCTTAACAATAAGCTTCGGTTCTTAACAATAAGCTGTTGGGGTGGAAGTGATGAAAAACTTCGGGGGAAGGAACTATTCCATCTTAGAGTTTGCAAAATAGAGAGAAAGCCTGAGACATTATGACCTAATCCCTAGATTTTAGTAGAATCTATTTTAAAGAGTTCTGAGGGATCACAGGTAAGGTCCCATGGCCAAAAATTTTATAGGGAAGTCAGCCCCGGATCAATAGAAAGCTGTTAAGAATGAAATTCTGGTGATGCAGAGCAAAATATTTTCAATGATGGCGGAAAGAAGACATTGTTAAAGAGGTTAATATGGATGCCCAGAGAACTCATCAACCAACTTAGATTTATTTAAATTACACATACAGAAGACATCAGTAAGGCCAAATAGGAGAGGATGAGTAGAGTACCATAGCATAGTTTTGCTAGAATAGTGTCAAGTGTATTAACATTAAGAATGAGCTGAAATTGACAGGGAAAAAGAACAGCAGGAAAGTGGTTCTTTAAGCTTTATGGGTGAAAAGAGGAGGAGTGGAGAATAGACTGGGCTGTTGTCCTGGATATAAGATATGGTGATAACAAATGATGATTAGAAGGCATTGTTGCTCAATTGCTATTTTGCTTCTCTGCCAAGAAGCATGCTCTTTGGCCTAGAAATGCAGAACCAAAAAATGACTAAGAGGCAGTTGATACCCAAAGTATACCAAGAGATGATAGAACACCTAATTGATCTCCATGGGCTTGAATCCCTAGGCTTGGACAAACTAGATTATCCATTGTGGTTACTGAGGTAGGCATGTTAATCTTTGAAGGATCCTGAGAAATATGAAATTTCCCATTGTACCATAGGAAAGCAGAAAAGGAAATGTTCTGATTATTAAAAAAAAAAAAAGAAAAAAGACAATAGAGTCTGAAAACCATAGACCAGTCAATGAATTCAATTCCTAGCAAAATTCTAAGATGTAGTATTAAAGGAAGCACTTACTGAATATCTAGAAAAGAAATTGGTGATCATTCTTAATAATGGCTTCATGAAGAACAAAGCATTCCAGACTAACCTATTTTTTTTTTCTGACAAGAATACTAGACTGATAGGTCAGACGTATGGTGCAGATAACCCTTAAATTTTAGCCAAGCTTTTGGCAAAATTCCTCATGGGAAAATGGAAAGATTTTCAATCAATGATAGTACAGTTAGATTTTAATGACTAGATCTAATGGTTTGAGG
The DNA here is from genome assembly GCF_900497805.2 of Vombatus ursinus. Classification (NCBI taxonomy): domain Eukaryota; kingdom Metazoa; phylum Chordata; class Mammalia; order Diprotodontia; family Vombatidae; genus Vombatus; species Vombatus ursinus. Next base: position 50,268,417 of record NW_020954557.1, read on the forward strand.
TCAACTAAAAAGAAGTTTCTGGCAGAATGGCTCAGAGATCTATGCTTGACTCTATGTTGATTGCATTGTTAGCAATAATGTGGATAAAAGTACAGATAACATACTTATCAACATTTTATGTGACACCAGGCTTGGAGGTATAGCTAATAATATTGAATGAAGAATCAGGATCCAGAAAGACTGTAACAGGCTAGAATGTTGCATTCAATCAAATAATAATAAAGATAAATGAAAAAATATTACATGTGGGTTCAAAAACCAGTTTGACAAGTGTAAAATGGAAGAGGCATTGGTAAAGAGAAATTCATATGAAAAAACCTGTTTTTTTTTCATGGATTTCAAGATCAATATAAATCATCATATGTTGAAGGAACAAAGTGTGTTTATCTGAGTTAAGAGAAGACTTGAAGGTGGGGAACAGAGGACAAAAAGACTGTTATTCAAAAGTATAAGAAAGGTTGTGATGTGGAAGAGGGATTAGATATGTTTATATTTACCCCAGAGGTAAACCTAGAAGTAATGGATATAAGTTGCAGGTGCAAATTTAGGCTTGCTGTAAGGAAAGATTTCCTGACAAAGTTTACCCAAAAGTTTAATAGGCTGCCTCAGTTTGTTGCAGGTTTCCTTTCCTTGACGAGTCTTTAGAATTAGCCAGGAGTGTTGTCCAGTCAATCAGCAAGCATTTATTAAGCGCAAGGCTCTGTGCTAAGCTCTAGGGATACAAAGAAAGGCAAAAGGCATCTCTTGCTTTCAGGGATCTCACAGTCTAATGGGGGAAACAATATGCAAACAATTATGTACAAATATTAAGATATATGTATATATATGTATATACACACGTATACATATATATATGTTGTTGTTCAGTCATTTTTCAGTAGTCTCTGACTCTTTGTGAACCCATTTGGGGGTTTCTTGGCAATGATACTAAAATGGTTTGCTATTTCTTTCTCCAGTTCATTTTACAGATGAGGAAACTGAGGCAAACAGGGTTAAGTGACTTGTCCAGAGTCACACAGCTAGTAAGTGTCTGAGGCCAGATTTGAACTCATGAAGATGAGTCTTCCTGACTCCAGGTTCAGCATTCTATCCACTGTGCCACCCAGTCATACACACACACACACACACACACACACACACACACACAGAGCCTGGATTTGTTTCCTTCTAATTTTTTTTTTCAGTCATGCAGATGGTACAAATTATCCTTCAAATAATTTTTAGGATAATAGATTTAGATCTAAAACATACTTTATAGGCAGTAGATCTGACTGTCATTTTAACAGATGAGGGCACCGAGGCACTGAGTGGATAAGTGCCTTGCCCAGGGGCACAAAACTGAAAGTCTGAGACTGGATTTGAACCCTGTTCTTTCTATTCCAACTCCATCACACCTTGCTTTTGCTCTGAGTTCAGTAGAAATGGAGGGCTGAGGTATTATTTGAGTGACTAGGCAAGTCACAACCTAAATTCTAAATTCTAAGACCAGCAATAGTATTGCAGTGAAAAGCAAAGAGTACTCACTTAGAATTATCTTAAACGTAGAATTAATTTATCATGAGACTCCACAGAAAGGCAATCTAATTTAGGGGACAGAGAGTTAGTCTTGGAGACAAGAAGACTTGTCTCTGACACATGCATTACCCTGGGCAAGGCGCTTAGACTTTCAGTGCCCCAGGCAACTAAGACTATAAATTCCAGGATAATTGGTGATAGGGGTTTCTACCTTCAGAAGTTCCCTACTGATGAAGAGAGAGAGAGAGAGAGAGAGAGAGAGAGAGAGAGAGAGAGAGAGATTGAGATTCTTCCAAGGTCCGAAATCCAAATACTGGAAGTTAGCCAAGATTTATTGTTGTGATTAAATATAAATAATGTCAGTTTCAGGTGTTTTTCCCCACTTAAATAACAAGAACTAATTATTTTAGCTTTATTGTTTACATAGGGTTCTCTTAACAGTTCCTATTTGTTTTCCTGTTATTTTCCTGACTTACTCTAGTGAAATTTAAATATTTAAGGCAGTGTAATAAAAAAAGCCAGCACCTTGAAGAGGTAGTAGAGAAGACAAGAAACACCAGAAGAGTGGGATGATGGGCAACCTGGCACATTGGGCTTAAATCATTAAGTGTAAGCCCTGGTTGTATTCAAAGGAGAAGAACTTGTCTTTTTGAAGGCAGAGAAAAAGGCTGGAATGCTGGAATTTTAACTGCCTCTTCAGTTCACCCAAAGGATCTTTTATTCAGCTTCTGACAGGAAAGTAGTGAGTATTTTGCTGTGAAGCCTGTTCTCCTCTGGACCCAAAGGACTTTACATATTCCACATTGGCTATGAATCATACAACACAATTTCCCTGTTCAGAGAGGACTGTCTTTCCTGCATGTCAGTGAAGCACTACCATGCTGATGAAGTACAGCACAGTTTAGATGCAGGAACTGTACTAAGATATACTGTTTTCATGGACCTTGGTTCCTTAGCATTAGCTTGGTGATGAAGGTCTCTCTCTCTCTCTCTCTCATAAAGTTAATGCTGATATTGTTTCTAAGATTTTTAAAAAGTATTCTAATTTTCCCCAAGCAACACCTCCTTATTTATGCCATTGTAAAGAATCTTCTTTCCGTGGATCTTGTATTTTACATCAACTGAGGAAATTGGGCTTCCTGTCTTGCCTATCCATTCTGTTATGACCCCAAGCAATGGGAAATGCTTCTGTGTATGAGTATCCCAGCATCTTTTCCAGAAAGCTTTAAAACTATAGTTATTTCCTCCACCAAAACTTTCATACCTGGGATCATTACACTCAGCTCTTTCTCTTTTATAGTTCTTATTTTTTTTTAATTATCTTTGTAAATATCCCATTTCCCCTTCTTCATACCAATGGCTCCGGCACAGCTGAGTAGAAGTTATTGAAATTAATATCCATGCCACCATTTAAGTCAACTGGAAAAAGCCTTGGCAAGTGTTATCCTCAAGCACTCACACACCCATTTTTCCAGAGCTAGAAGGATTTCTCAAGAAGTTTTCAGTCTGTCTTCACACTTGACTCCCCTAACAACTATTTGTCCATTCATTCAAGTAGGAGAATCTGCAAATGAACTGAGTAAGAATTATTTCACCAGGATGCTCTGTCTCATGCTGACCTACCACGCATTTAAAAAAATAACAAGTTCATCAGTTATTTTTTGACCCCTACTGATTAACTTTCTCCAAAAAATAAAACTTACATAAATATAATTTCTTTTTATAACATTTATTATTTTTTTAAATTGAGTTTCAGATCTCTCCATCTCTCTAGTCCTGCCCTCATCCATTGAGAAAACAAGCATTATGATATCCATTATATAGGTGAAGCCATGAAAACGTATTTCCATCTTAGTCATATTGCAAAAAAAGAAGAAGGAAGGAAGGAAGGAAAGGAAGGAAGGAAAAGAAGGAAGAAAGGAAGGAAGGAAGGAAAGAAGGAAGGAAGGAAGAAAAAAAGAAAGATAAAAAGAAAGAATGGAAGAAAGGAAGGAAGGAAGGAAGAAAGAAAGAAAGAAAGAAAGAAAGAAAGAAAGAAAGATAGAAAGAAAGAAGAATGGGAAAACTATACTTCAATTTGTACTCAGAGTTAATCAGTTCTCACTCTGGAGGCCTGCAATATTTTTCTTTTTCATGAATCCTTTGGAATTGTCATGGCTCACTTTATTGACCAGGGTAGCTAAGTCCTTCACAGTTAATCATTGTTACCTTATTGCTGTTATTTGTACAATTTTTTCCTGGTTCTGCTCACTCCACTTTGCATCAGTTCATATTAATCTTCCCAGGTTTTTCTGAACCTATCACCCGCATCATTTCATATAGCATAGTAATATTCCATCACAATCACATACCACAATTTGTTCATCCATTCCCCAATTAATGGGCATCTTCTCAGTTTCCGTTTTTTTTGCCATCAAAAAAAGAGCAGTGGTAAATATTTTTGTACATATAAGTCTTTTCCCTTTGTCTTTTGTCTCTTTGGGATACAAACTTACTAGTGGTATTGTTGGGTCAAAGGTTGGGTAGTTTTATAGCCCTTTGGACAAAGTTCCAGACTGTTCTCCAAAATGCTTGGAACAGTTCATAGCTCTACCAACAATGCAGTAGTTTACTTATTTTCCCACATTTCCTTCAACATTTGTCTTTTTTCTTTTCTGTCATGTTAGCCAATCTGATAGGTATAAAGTGGTACCTCAGAGTTGTTTTAATTTGCATTTCTCTAATTATTAGTGATATAGAACACTTTATTTGTAACTATTAATAGCTTCAATTTCTTCTTCTGAAAACTACCTGTTCATATTCTTTGACCATTTATCAATTAGAAAATGGCTCTTTAAAAAAAAGTGACTCAGTTCCCTATATATTTGAGAAATAAGACCTTTATCAGAGAAACTTTCTGTAAATTTTTCCCAGTTTTCTACTTTTCCTCAAATTTTGGGTGCATTGGTTTTGTTGGTACAAAAAGTTTCTGATTTCATGGAATTGAAATTATGCCTTTTGCTTCCCATGATCCTTTCCATTTCTTATCTGGTCACAAATTCTTCCCTTATCTATTGATTTGACAGGTAATTTTTTCCATGTTCCTCTAATTTCCTTATGATATCACCTTTTATGCCTAAATTATATACCCATTTTGAACTTGGTATTTGGTGTGAGTTGTTGGTCCATGCCTAGATTCTGACAAACTGCTTCCTCATTTTCCAAGTAGTCTTTGTCAAATAGTGAATTCTTGCCATAAAAGTTTAACTCTAAATTTCTATGATCATTTACCTCTATAAATTTGTACCTAATTTATTCCACTAATCCACAACTCTATTTCTTAGCCAGAACTAGATTTATTTATTTGTTGGTTTGTTTACTTATTTAATGACTACAGCTTTGTAATATAGTTTGAAATCAGGCACTGCTGGGATGCCTTTACTTTTTTTCCATTGATTCCCTTGATATTCTTAAGATTTTGTTCTTCCATATGAATTTTGTTATTGTTTTTTTCAGCTCTATAACATAATTCTTTGGCAATTTGAATAAGTAAACTGATTTAGAAATAAGTAAACTAATTTAGATAGAATTGTCTTTTTTTATTATATTGGCCTCAGCCAACTCAAGAGCAGTTAATATGTTTCCAATTGTTTAGATCTGTCTTTATTCGTGTGAAAATTTTTTTCTAATTATGCTCGTATATTTACTGGGTGTGTTTTGGCAGGTAGACTTCCAAGTATTTTTTGCTATCTACAGTATAAATACAATTTCAATATAAGATTATCCTTCTGTCTCCTCTACTCTGAAGTAATTAAAATTTTTTAAACCTACCACTCATTTTTTTTACCATTTTAAACTTTTTAAAATATTTTGACTGCTATTTCCAAATTATTTCAATCACTCCCTAGGATGTGAAGATACAACTGGTTTGTAGTTCATACAGAAACCCCTGTAATGTCAAACAAAATCACAGGTAAAGGCCAAAATGTTCCAGGCATTGTTCCAAGTTATCAGAATACAAAGATAGAAATGGAACAGCTCCCGGTCCTTAAAGAGTTTATATTCTGCTCAGGAAGTATAACACCTCTGCAAACGAGGAAATACAAATTAACAAAAAGCAATTTCAAAACAGAAAGAGTGTTAATAACCTAGTGTTAATAATAATAATAATAATAATAATTTTCAGGAGTCATCTTGCTCAGGAGCTAACAATTGAACTATACATAAAAGACTTAAGAGTGGGAGGTACAAAGATGGAACATTATATTTGTGCAAAGGTTTGGAGGTAGGAGATTATAGAAAGTCATCTTGGGGAAGACCCAGCAGACACCTTTGATTTGAATGGGAAATAAGAAAAAGGGACCCATTATATGGGATAGTCACCTAATACATGTTAAATTAATAAACAAAAAAACAAGAAAATGTTGGACTAGATTATCTGTAAGCTCCCTTCAGTTCTAAATTTTCTGATTTCCATATTCTATGTTACTCTCATGCTTCTGAAACACATCATCTTAATACGAAATATTCCTATCTAGCTTGTAAAGTATCCAATTCACAGATCCTTTACAACAGTATTCATGCACTTTTCCCTTCCCATTAGCACTGTTCCTTGGACAGAGTAGGTGCTCAATAATTTACCTTTTTTCTATTTCCTTTCTTTTACTTGTAATTGTATTTTCACAGAACAAAGTAGATTTCTTCATAATCATGCCCTACTTTTCAGGAGTTGCATCTGAACTAAGTTTTTTTCCCCACATGCTTAGAAACATTGATTTTTTTAAATTCCTATTTTCCCCCTAAAATTTCAATTTATGCAACCTCTTCAAAAAGAAAAAAAAAAGATGAAAAAATTTTCTTCTGTCAGAAAAACCTGAACATTAAAATTCTTTTCTATTCATAACTAGGAGGGAGATACAAGCATAACAAAAAAAAAGCAGAAAGAAGAAAATTGGCATATCTTAAGGATGTCACCAATCTCTTAACTCCCAATGAAGATTTTTGAATAAAGGAGTCTCATGACCAGATCCAGGAATATTTTCCCTAATAGTGACATTAAGTATGGGTTTGATAAGATGTAGAGAAACCTTTAAGACAGTTATTGCAAAAGATTGGGCAATCTAGGTATGTGGTAATGATAAGGGTCTGAATTTGGATAGTGACAGAGAAAATAGAAAGAAGTGGACATGGAATTGACAGGCCATGAACATTAGATATGGAAAATGGAGGAGCCATTTATCCCAAGGTTACAAACATGGGGCACAGAGTGATGCCAGAAATAGAAATAATATAGTCATGGAATCCTTTCTGATCTCGTCACACATGTTGGAGGCATCTTATTTGAGAAAAGACTCTGAGGCTGCCTTTTACTCTAAGTCAAATGCTTTTAAAAAATCAACAAATAGAAACAGGATTTTGTATTATCTTAGTCAAATGTGTAATTATGAAGATATTGTCTGCTGTAGACAATTATTGGTGAAAGTCTTCCTATTCCCCTCTCATATATTCATCAAGGACACTTTTATAGTATACATATGCAATTCTCATTAAGATTTTTACAGAGAGGATAAAGTAGACATATGAGGTGGCAGATCACTTTGTTGCCTTTAAAACACTATGGATTTTCCATCATTCCCTTTGGTGCAGGCTAGTTAGTTTTTTCCCTACCCCTATCCCAAGCCCCAGAGAGAAACATTTCAACCAAAGTAGCCATGATGACTGGAAGTTTCACATTATAACTACTATATGACACCAAAGTGATCGTACCAATTTTTGACTTTATTCTTTCATCCAGGATATGAACTGTATTCCCAGCTTTGTGACATCTGCGAAGTTGACTAGCATGTCATTTATGGCTTCATCTAACTCATTCCTAAAAATTGGAAACACCACAAAACCAATGACATCACTCAGTCATTTGCTCATTCAACAAGCATTTATTAACCACCTACTACATGTAAGACATTGTGCCAAATTCTAGGGACACAAATATAAAAGAAAAATATAGCCTTTACCCTCAAAGATTTTATATTTTATTGGGGCATTCTACTTTCCAACATCTCTGCCTCTGCCTCTCTGCCTCACCATGACCTTCATTTGAGCCCTCACCAACTGTTGCCTGGACTATAACAATAGCCTCCTACTTCATTTCCTTTCTTCTCCGCTCTTTAATATACCCTTCACACAGCTGCCTATATAGCCTTTCTAAATCAGAAGCCAGACTATATAATTTTCCTGCTCAAGAAGTTCTAGTGGTTCCCACTAGTTTATGGAATAAAATATCAATCCATCTGGCTCCCGATTGTCTAAGTTTACTGACTATCATTTTCTTTCATGATCTTTCCATTCTATCCAAACCAACCTACTTACAGTTCCCCATGCTTGATGTTCCATTTCCCATCTCTGTGCCTCTGCATAGGCTGTCTCCCATGCCTGGAATGCACTTGCATTTCTGTCTCTCAAATCTTCTAGTTTCCCTGGAGGCTCAGCTCTAGGGCTTATCCTGGCCAAGTCCTATCCTGATTCCCCAATTGCTAGTGCTGATTGTATTTTTATATTGACTTACTTCTGTTCATGTAGTTTCCTCTCCAATAGAAGTTAACCTCCTTGAAGTGAGGAACTTTTTTTGTTTTGTTTTGTTTTGTTTTGGTATCTCCAACACCTAGGACAGTACCTAGCACATAAGAGAGGAGCTCAATAAATTTTTGTGAATAAATGAATTAAAAATGCAATGTAATCTGAGAAGGGAGGGAGCACAAATTGTAGAGGGAATCAGGAAATATTCCTCTTCTAGGTGGCAACTAACTTGATTTTTGAGTTACAGATTCTAAGAGGAATGGGAAGGAGTGAATTCCAGATATGGGGATAGAGGGCAAGGACAGCCCTTAGAAAGCTATAAAAGTGGGAGGTATAATACCAGTTCAGGGAACAGAAAATAGGAGAGTTTGGAGAGAAGAGAGAGTGCATAAAGAGAAGTATTATGTAATAGCTCTGGAAAGAAAGGTCAGAACCAGGCTATTTATCATTTTAAATGCTGAGCTGAACAGTTTGCCAATAAGGGACTACTAAAAATTCTTAAGCAAGGCAGTGACATATAGAAAGCTAGAAACAGGTACTCCATTTAGGACGACAATACAGTAATAGGTCAAGTAATTAGGGCCTTGACCTAAAGTGGTGGTCATAAGAAAAGAGAGAAGAAAACTAATGCAAGATACATTGTAAAGCTAGAAGGAGCTAAATTTGGAATCCGATTTGATGTGGGGTTTGAGGGACAGTAAAGAGATGTGGATGACTCTAAAGATGTAAAACTTGAGTGACTAGAAGCATGGAGGTTTAGTGGAAATAGTATGAGATCTGGACTCAAATGATGGGTGTTCAATTCCTGACCCTGCTGCTTACTATCTATGTGGCCTCAGGGAAATTATTTATCCTTCCTGGATTTCATCTTACTTATCCATAAAAATGAAGGAGCTGGCCTAGATGATGACTAAGGTCATTTAGAGTTAAGTTCTAAATCTATGATGCTATGGTACAATGGTGAGTGGTCAGTTGTTATCCTTTGTTCTCGAAGAGGACCAAAAATGACACCAATGATGGTAATCTCAACAGAAATTGGGAAGTTTGGTGAAATGTCTATTTAGAGAAGATACTGAATTCCATTTTGGAAATATTGAATATGAGATATGTAGCAGGCATTGAGCTAGAAATGACAGTAAGTAGTTAGTGATGTGGGACTAGAGCATAAGAGAGATTAGGGATGAATATCTATCTATCTATCTATCCATCTACCTACATCTATATCTATGTTGATAGATATGTTGATAGATATAGATGATATATAGAGATAGACATCAATAGATAGATATAGATACAGATCTTGAAGTCATAATATTACAGGAGCTGAGAGGGACCTTAGAGGCCATTTAGTCAAAGTTCCTCACTTTACAGATGAGAAAACTGGGGCAAAGACTGGTTAAGAAATTGCAAAAAAAATTTTTTTTTGGAAAATGAATTGCAGCTAATGTGCCAATATTGGTTGCAGAGGATGAGGAGGAAGAGAAATTAATATGAAGAACTTAATAATTCCCTATAGATAAAATCAACATTTATTTTAATATTTTGGTGCCTTTTATGTAAAGGTTGGAATAGAGAAATATGGAGAAAATCAGAAATCAGTATAAAGAACGAAAAGGCAAAGAATTGAATATATAGGAACCTCATGCCTATTCATGATGACTATTTTCTTCAAGAAAAGAACTGAGTAGTGATTATTGAATAACATAATAATGTTAAATTGATTTTAATAGCCAGTCAACAGCTTGTTACTGATATTGGTGTCATTCATTCTGGAATCAGCTATCTGTGTATAACTGGATCATTACATTATTAGAACAAAGCTCAAAACCAATACAAAGCTGGGAGAGACAACAAAAAAGGTGAGAAAAAAGATATAGTATATGGTTAAAACAACCACAATCTGACCTATTCAAACAAGGTATCAATGCTAAAAATGGGAAACAGATGGAGGAAAGAACACCAGTGTCAACTATAATAATCTTGCACATAAATTTAACTAATGTGTATCAATTTCTAAAATGAGAAGACCAAAAGAGTTTAAAAATCACCTTAGAAACACTTGATTTACTTTGCAAGTAGAAAGACATGGCACCTAATGATAATACCAGTATTGACTATCAACTTTATCTTATTTCTTCCACAAAAAAATATAGCAGGAGATTCAAAGTAGTATTGTTTCATAAAATAGTGTGAAATAGGGGAGGGAAAAAAAGAGTTTAAAGAAATCTTGACAAAAGACCTAACCAAATAAGTTCAATCCAAAGACAGAGATAAAAGCAGCAGAAAGAAATTGGAAGGAAGAAAATATGGAAGCAAAAGATAGAAAAGATCTGAATGGATTTTCATAACAAATATTTTCTCCATTAAGTGAAGAGGAGCCACAACATTTGGACCCCAATCACAGCCCCAAATGGGACTTCTACAGGAGTCATAAGTAGAATTGTAGCAAAAAAAAATAATAGATGGGAAACACAACTGGATGTTACAATTTTGAGGGCACTGAGGGACTAATTCTTGAGGCATTTGGAGAGGAAGATTCCAAAGATATGGGAAAAAAACCCTCAGACTATTACTCTGGAAAGAAAAGTGACTGGGAAGACATTAATAATTACTGACCCATATGCCTATTTTCCCATCTACATAAAATTTTAATGGTAATTATCTATAGATGCATCAAAGATACCTTTTAATAAAAGAATTAGAACAGAATAAGCAGGCTTTCAAAACTGATATTCTACAGTAGACTATATATTTACCATCATAACATTGGCAGATATAGAATCCTCCTTTATTTATTATTTGTTTACTATAAAAATCGTTGGTTCATGAAAGCTAAATTCCACTTTAAAGCTTCTTCTCTAAATAGATACATCCTATGCATGTCAAAATTATACAGAATTTCTGGGAAGCTATAACAGTGGAGATAATTTTGATTAATGACCCTCTGATGATAAATATCAATATCAAAAGCTCATTCCATGTTAGCTACTGTCACAGAGAAGATCCAACACAGAATCCAGGATGAAAAAACATCCCTATAGATAGTAAGTTACTCAGATTCTCCTGTTAGCAGATGCCAAAGTACTGTTGCATCAAGCTTCCAGACATTACAGAGATTCCTGGATAAGATGCATAATCTCTCAAAACACTTTGATAACTCAATTCATAGGAAAAGAACAAAAAACAAGTGGATGAGGAATACTTGCCATCCCAACTTTGATATGTAGCTAAATGGATGACCTATAGAGCTTTTCTATCTATGAGGATGAATGTATTTGTGATAAACCCAGCAAATGGAAAATGAGTTGGGACCAAAATTAAATAGAAGATGAGAAGGCTGGGTTGTCTTTGGAAAATTACAAAGTTCTTTTAACCATACCAAGTTTCTCATTGAAACAGAGACTTATATTTTAAATACCAATATTCCCACTGTTGTTATAGGGTGGGTATTCACGAAACATTACAGATTCTAAAGAATAGAAAGTAAAGAGCTTCAGTTTCCCTATTACCTCTAGAAACAAGTATAAATTCTACTGTTTGGCATTTAAAGGACCTCACAACCTTCCCACTTCCTGTCTTTCCGGTTTCCTTATACCTTAGTCGCTTCTACATACTTTATGCTCCAGCCATACTAGTCTGCTTACTTTTCCTGGCATAGGAAGCATCCATTTCTATGTCTTGTGCATGGAATGAATTATCTGTCCACCGTCAAGTATTCTCTTTCCACTTCTGCCTCTTAAAAAAATATCACTTTCTGGAGGAGGCCTTTCCCTGTTATTGCAACTTCTAGTGCCTTTTCCTCTATGGCTTCTATTTTCTCTATCTATCTAGTATCTGTTTTTGCTTTTTCTTTGTCTTTCTAGTACTTAAATAGTGTCTGACATATGAGAAGGGCTTAATAAATGCTTGTTGGTTGATTGTGTTGTGATTGAGTGATGAGATCAATTCGATTGAGTAGATTCATTGGAGTATTTCCTTCCTTCAATTATGTCTATGCTTTCCTCTTTCCTCTTTCCTCCTACTTCAATACTGAGTATTTATGGAAATGTATTATGCAATGAGAAAAAAATAAAAAATTGAATTGCTGAAATATGCAAATGAGATCTCTGAAAAGTATCATTATTTATTTATTTATTACCAAATCTATAAGCTACAGGGTTAATAAACCATGAGCTTTTGACAAGCCAAGCATCAAATGGAATACACTAGATTTCATGAAATGCATAAACACCACATTTGCCTTATTTGAATACTTTAAAGTATACTTACCTGATAAGAATGAAATCTGTGATGACTTTTTATAGCAATCTTGTTAAAAATGGAAAATGGTTTCAAGCATTTACTTTTCACCATTTCTAATTGTCTATTCTTGGAGTATATAGTTTAGTTAGCTACAGTGATGTAGTTCGGTAGCTCAGTGGATAGAGCCCTGAGTCTGGAGTCAGGAAGATCTGGGTTCAAATCTGGCCTCAGACATTTGCAAGCTGAGTGACCCTGGGCAAGTCAATTAACCTTTGTTTGCATCAATTTCCTCATCGACAAAATGGGGAAAATGATAGCATCTACCGGTCAGATTTGTTGTGAAGATCAAATGGAATAATAATTGTAAAGCACTTAGCAAATGTCTGTCACATAGTAAACATTATATAAATGATAGCTATTATTATTCACCAAAATTAGATTCACACAAATCATATTGTATAGAATAAGTTTACAAAATTTATGAAAGAAATCAATAAAAGTAAGATTATGACTAGCTACAGTCGGACAATACTAGTAAGAAAATGACATTCATGTAAAATTTTGGATGCTTTGCTTAAATGATGATAAACACCAAGACTTCTGTAAATATCTAAATTTCTAACTAAAAAATTTCAGTTAATCCAGGTATGTGAAAGTTTATAATTTGGGGTTATCTGGTCAGATATTAAATAATTAAATGCTGCCTAAAAATGCAAAACTAACTAACCTCAGTCATAAAAAGCTCAATAGAAAGAATTAGTCGTGCATTTGGGTTTTAATTAGTATCTTAAAAGGTATTCAAATTTTTTTTGAAATTTTTTTTGTGTGCGTAGTTTTATTAAGATAAGATTTGGTGGGTGGAGTCAAGATGGTAGAGTGAAAGCTTAGCAACTCTGCTGCAGCTTCTCCCAAAACACTTCTATAAAAACTGAGAAAAATGCACCAAACTGAATTATGATTAGGAAAGTCAAGAAAAAGTCATAGAGTCATTTTGCCAGTCCAGGCCAATTTAGGAAAATAGAGAGATCTGCAGAGACTGGGATCGGATTGTCCAGGAGTGTGGAACAATAACAGAAGCAGCAAAGTAACAGGCATGGGGCAGCAGTACTGAGCTGTGGCAACAGAAGTAGCCATGGGGAGCAGACCAGTGCCCAGGGACACTAAGGGGACTGAACACCTGGGCAGAAAGAGATCCCAGGGGACCCTTGTAGTAAGACTGGGATCAGGAACAAGTTGCCATCTAGTAGCCCTGTAGCCAATTTCAGGTCACAATTCCGAGGCAGAGATAGTATGGGCCCTGACTGTGTAAGGAGAAAAGCACAGACCAGGAGGACAATGAATAGATCTCTTCCTGGATCACACAATGCTGGAAGTACCAAAAATTTATAGGCCTTGAGACTGAGTTGTGAAAGCAGCAGAAAGACATGAAAAACAGGAGCTCAGGCCTGTTATCCTATCTTTCCCCTCCCCACAACAGGTGAGCAGAATCCAACTCTAACATAAAATCCAAAGTCATGAAATACTTTAGAAAAATGAGTAAACAACAACAAAAAAGAACCTAATGATAAAAACTACTATAAAGACAGGGAAGTTCAAGAATCAGAAGATAATAAAAAAACCTAAAAAAAGTCTTAAAAAATAAATAGATCAGACAGAAGTCCAACAAGAGTTCCTAGAAGATCTAAAGAAAGAGATTTTAAAAAGATAAAAAAAACAATTAAAAAATCAAATGTGATGGATAGAGAATTTTTTTTGAAAAGAAATGAAAGCTATGCAAGAAAATTTCAAAAAAGAGAATTAACAGCTTGGAAAAAGAGGTGCAAAATATATTGAAGAAAATAACTCCTAAATGAACAGAATTGGCTAAGTGGTAAAAGAGGTACAAAAAACATTCAGAAAAAAATCTTAAAAATTAGAATTGGCCAAGCGGAAGCTAATGACTTTATGAGACTTTAAGAAAAAATAAAACTAAATCAAAGGACAGAAAAATACAAGAAAATGTGAAATTCCTTGTAAGAAAAATAATTGACTTGGAAAAGAGATAGAAGAGAGGAAAATTTCAGAATTATTGAATTAACTGAAATACATGAGCAAAAAAATAGCTTAGACATCATATTTCAAGAAGTTATAAAAGATATTCTTAGCCCAGATATTCTTAGAATAAGCAGACAAATCAGGATTCAAAAGAATCCACTAGTCACCTCTTGAAAGAAATCTCAAAACAAAACCCACAAATGAAATCTAAATAGAAATCTTCAAATTCCCAGGAATATTATTACCCAAATCCACAGTTCCCCAGTCAAGGAGAAAATGCTACAAAAAGCCAGAATAAAATAATTCAAGTATTGTAAAGCCATGGTTGATCACACAAGATTTAGCAGCTATCACTATAAAGAAGCAGAGGACTCAGAATTATATTTTGGAAGATAAAGGAGCTAGGATTACCACATAAAACATAGTTTACCAGAAAAACTGAGTATAATCCTACAGGAGAAACATGGATATTTAATGAAATAAAGGTCTTGCAAGTATTCCTGATCAAAAGACCAGAGCTAATTAGAAAATTCAACATTCAGACATAAGACTTGAGAGAAGCATAAAAAGGAAAACATGACTGAGAAATTATGAGATTAAAAAATGTTAAACTATTTATATTCCTTTAAGAACCCGATCATCACCAAAGCAGTTAGAGGGAAACTACTTAGAGGACATGGGTGTGAGTCTATTACATTGAGATGATCTCAAAAGAAGAATGGAAGAGTGAAAAAGAGAGATGCACTAGGAAAAGTGGGGACTGAGAGGAGGAATGGCAGAAATTATATCACAATAAATGAGGCATGCAGAGAAGAGTTTATACAATGGTGGGGAAAAGGAAGAGAATCAAGATGTGTTTGAATTTGACTTTCATCTAAACTAACTTAGGAAGGAAACTATATACATACACCCATCATTGGGTACAGAAATTCATCTTACCCAACAGAGAAGTAGGAGAGAAAAAGTGTATGAAAAAGAGTTGAGGGGGGGATAAGAAGGCAGGTAAATTAAAGGAAGAAGTTGTCAGAAACAAAACAAACTCTTGAGTGGATATGGTAAAAAAAAAAGATAGAGAGAAGGATAAATATAAGCAAATAGGATGGAGGGAAATACACAATTAGCCTTCATAACTGTGAATAGGAATAGGATGAACTCACAAAATAGAAGAGAATAGCAGGATGAATTAGAAAGCAGAATCCAACAATATGCTGTTTACAAGAGACACTTGAAACAGAAAGATACACACAGAGTTAAATAAAGGGCTAGATCAGAATCCTGCTTTAGCAGAATCCTGCTTTAGCAGCTTTAGTTGAAAAAAGGCAACAGTAGACTTCATGATCTCAGCCAAAGCAAAAGCCAAAATAGATCTAATAAAATAGATAATCTCGTGAAGGTATATACACCAAATGACATAGCATTCATATTCTTAAAGCAAAAGTTAATTGAATTACAGGAGGATATAGATAGTAAAACTATACTATCATACTATTGGGGGACCTCAATTTACACCTCTCAGACCAAGATAAATCTAAACACAAAATAAGCAAGAAAGAAGTTAGGATATGTACATAATTTTAGAAAAGTTGGATACAATGGAACTTTGGAAAATACTGAATGGGAATAGGAAGGACTATACCTATTTTTCAATTGTGGATGGCACCTTCACAACCATAAACCATGAATTATGGCATAAAAAACTTACAAAAAATCCAGGAAAGTAGAAATACTAAATGATTCTTGTTTTGACCATAATGGAATAAAAATTACACTTAATAAAGAAATTTGGAAACACAGATTAAAAATTAATTGGAAACTAAGCAACATAATCCTAAAGAATAAGTAGTTCAAAGAACAAATCAGAGAAATAATCAATAATTTCATTAATGATAATGACAACAATGAAATAACACATCAAATTTTGTGTGATACAGCCAAATAATTACTTAGGGGAAACTTAGATCTGTAAAAATGACAGAGAGAGAGAGAGAGAGAAGATAAAAAGTTGGGCATGTTACTTAAAAAAAAATAGAGGGGGCAGCTAGGTGGCACAGTGGATAGAGTACCAGCCCCGGATTCAGGAGGACCTGAGTTCAAATCCGGCCTCAGACACATCACACTTACTAGCTGTGTGACTTTGGGCAAGTCACTTACGCCTATTGCCTAGCCAAAAAAAACAAAAAACAAAACAAAACAAAAAAAAACCCAGGAAAACAACAACAACAAAAAAACACTAGAAAAAGAACAACTTATAATCCTCCAATTAAACCCAAAAATTAAAATCCTGAAAATCAAAGGAGATATTAATAAATTTGAAAGAAAAAACATTTAACTAATAAATAAAATTAGAAGCTGCTTTTATGAAAAGAGAAAGTATAAATAGAAAAAAAAATTGGTTAATTTGATTTTTTTTGAAAAGAAAGAAAACCAAATTACCTGTATCAGAAATGAAAATTACTACCCAACCAAAGAAAAGGCAGTAAAAGTTATTATTAGGTGCTCTTTTACCAAACTACATGCCAGTAAAACTGACATCTTAGTGAAATGGAAGAATATCTACAAAAATATAAATTGCCCAGATTAATAGAAGAGGGAATAGAATACAACCTTATCTTAGAAAAAGAAATTGAGCAGACAAAAATGAATTCAATAAGAAAACAAACAAACACCCAGGACCAGATGGAGCAAACATTTAAGTAGCAATTAATTCCAGTAATATGTAAACTGTTTGAAGCAATAGATAAGTAAGAGTACTATCAAATTCCATCTATGAACAAATATGATTTTATACATCAATTAGAGAGATCAAAAACAGAAAAAATATATAGTTAAATTCTCTCCTGAATTTTAATGCAAAAATGTAAAATAAAACACTTGCAAGGAGATTGCAACATTATGACAAAGACCATAGTCTATGACCATACTCTGTTTATAATAGGAATGCAAGATTAGTTCAATATAAGGAAAACTAAGTATAATCGACCTAATCTACAATAAAAAACATTATATCATTATTTCAATAAATGCATAAAAACTTTTCATAAAATAAAACATCCATTTTTATTAAAAAAAATTTGAAAGCATAAGAATAAATAGTGCTTTTCTTAAAATGATAAATAATATATATGAAAAATGAAGGGAAAACTTTATCAGTAATGGGAATAAACTAGAAGCCTTTCTAAAAAGATCAGGGGTAAAACTACAATGTCCATCATCAATATTATTATTCAGTATTGTACTAGAGATGCTAGCTACAGCAATAAGACAAAAAAAGTACAGGCAATGAAGAAACAGAATTATTATTTTTCTGCAGATAATATGATGGTTTACTTACAAAATTCCAAAGGATCAACTAAAAGACTAGTTGAAACTATTAACGACTTCAGTAAAGTTCAGAAAGTAAAATAAACACATGCAAATCAACAGCATTTCTATATATTACCAACAAAACTCAGTAGGAAGACATATCAAAACAAATTCAATTTAAAATAACTGCAGGTAGCATGTGATACTTGGGAGTCTACTTGTCAAAACACACCCAGAAACTATATGAACAAAATTAAAAACATTCTTTATACAAATAAAGACAACTTTAAATAATTGGAGAAATGTTAATTATTCATGAGCAGGTTGAATGAATATAAAAAATGACAATACTGTTTAATTTACTTATGCAATGCCATACCAATCAAAGTACCAAAGAGTTACTTGAAAAAATAATTCATCTGGAGGAACAAAAGATCGGGAAATCAGACTAGTATTAACAAATTTTTAACTATACTATAAAATAGTAACCATCAAAAAAAAACTTACACTAGCTAAGAAATAGAGGGGTGGATCAATAGAATAGATTAGGTACACAATACAGAGGTAAACTGTCATAGTAATCTAGTGTTTGATAAACCCAGAGACCCAAGCTTTAAGGGCAAAAATTAATTTTTTGACAAAAACTATTGGGAAAACTGGAAAGTAGTTGGGCAGAAAATAGGCATAGACCAACATCTAACACATACCAAGTTAAGGTCAAAATGGGTACGTGATTTAAACATAAAATGAGATATCATAAGCAGATTAGTGGTACATGGAAAAAATTACTTATCAAATCTATAGATAAAAAAAGAGTTCATGACCAAATGAGAGATAAAGATAAAATGGATAATTTTGAATACATAAAATTTTTTAAAAAGTTGTTTACACAAACAAAATCAACGTATCCAAAACTAGGGAGAAACAAAACAAAACAGGAAACTGGGAGAAAATATTTGCAGCTAGTTTCTCTGCTAAGGTCTCATTTCTCCAATATAAAGGGAACTGAGACATATTTATAAGAGCAAGAGCCATTTCCCAATTGATAAAAAGTCAAGGGATCTGAACAGACATTTTTCAGATGAAGAAATCAAAGCTATCAACAATAACATAAAAATTAGCTAAATCACTAATAATTAGAGAAATGCAAATTAAAACAACTCTGAGGTACCACTTCACACCCATCCAATTGGCTAAAGATGACAGAAAAAGAAAATGACAAATTTTGGAGGGGATGTAGAAAAATAGATACACTAATGTACTGTTGGTGGATCTCTGAACTATTCCAACCATTTTGGAGAACAATTTAGAAAATAGAGACAAAATTACGAATACCTCTTCACCCAGAAATGCCTCTGTTAGGTCTACACTTCCAAAAATATCATATAAAGGAAAATAACCTATATTTATAAAAATATTTATAGCAGGTTTTTTTTTTTTTGTGTGTGATTGCAAAGAATTGCAAACTGAAGGGATGCCCAACAATTGGGGAATGGCTAAACAAGTCATGGTATATCGATAAGATGGAATGCTATTGTGTTATAAGAAATGATGAAGGGGATCTTTTCACAAAAACCAGGACTTATATGAACTGATGTGAAGTGAAATGAATAGAACCAGTATAACATAGTAACAGCAATATTTAAAGAAAATCAACTGTGAAAATCTACAATGATCCATCATGATTACAAAGGACTTAAGATGAAAAATGCTATTGAACTCCAGATACAGAACTGATGGGCTCAGAATGCAGATTGAAATATTTTATTTCTCTTCCTTCCTTCTTTCCTTCCTTCCTTCTTTCCTTCCTTCCTTCCTTCCTGCCTTCTTACCTTTCTTTATTTCTTTTTGCAACATAGCTAATGAGGAAATTTTTTTTGCATGAATTCATATGTGTAACAACTATTGTATTTCTTGCCTTTTTGTAAGGTGGGGAAGGAGAAGAAAAAAAAGAGAATTTAGAACTAAAAAAAGGTTTTTTTTTAAATAGAAGACAGTACAATTATTTGGGAAAGCAACTGTATATGAATAGAACTTTCATTTTTCTTGAGTATTTTGCATATTGTTAAGTTCAAAATGATGAACATGTCAAATATTTCATGGAGGGAAGGAGTTCAGGGATCATCACCATGACTTATTCTATATACAGAGAAGTATTTAATGTATTTGTATTAAATAAATTGATAAGAAGTAAACTATTTTTACCATGGTTGACTGGCATAAAAAATAATGAGAAGACAGCAACAATATCAAATAAAATACTGAATACCATTTGAGTAACACATAAAAGAATGAACATATTCTCCCCAGTTTTCTCATTTATCATTCTATTTTGTATAGTTACATTCTGGGAATTGGGGAGATTTAAGGAAAAGACATTAATCACATATACAGTGAAGAAGAATTCAATATGCAAATAGTTTTCTGAAACTCTAAAGACATTTGGGTGTTTATAGTTTGAGTTCACATCTTTATGTAGGCTTTATGCTATACTTTTCTCCAGTTAATCAATTAACAATATTATGTGCTTACTATGCGTCAGGTACTATGTACTAGTATATGTCAGGTACAGCTGGAGACACAAGGCAACAATAAAATAGTTCCTTTACCCAAGGAACTTAAAAATCTAGCCACTTGAGCCTTCTGTCTCTAAGGATGTCCTCCTTCTACTCTGAATTGTATCTCATATTTATTTATTTATCTCTCCCTTTAGAAAGTAGGAAGCTTGAGATTATGCTTCTTTTTTGCATTTCTTTTCATTTTAAGAATTTATCATGGTAAGGGCAGCCAGGTGGCACAGTGGATAGAGCAATGGCCTTGAAGTCAGAAGGACCTGAGTTCAAATCTGGCCTCAGACACACAACACTCACTAATTGTGTGACTCTAGGCAAGTCACTTAACCCTAACTGCCTCAAAAAAAAAAAAAGAATTTATCATGGTACTTGGCACATAATAAATGCTTAATAAATGTTGACTGATTGATTGAGACAACATGTGCAGGGGTTCTTAAAAAATATACACACATACACCTACATCTATGTATGTGTGTATAATACATATATATATATATATAAATGTGTGTGTATACTTAAAACTGTTTTAATATAATTGGCTTCCTTTGTAATCCTATTTTATATGTTTTAAAACATCCTTCACAAATGGGGGATCCATAGCCATTATCATACTGCCTAAGGGATTTGTGACTCATAAAGGGTTAATATCCCTGTTACAGGTCTCTAGTAGAGAGGTGGAATAGGTCTCCCTAAGGGGCCACCCAGGGAACAATTGTCTGTCACTCTCTTGAAACTTCAAGGGATGTGGTGACTCAGATTTTAATTTGGAGATGATGAACTTTCTAGCTCCTTCCAACCAATAAGTTCTTGGTGTTTTGGAATGAGGCATCAAATTCTGAGTAATCCCTGGGTCCTTGCCTCCTGATAGCAAAAGAGCAGAATGCTGTGTCAGTTGAGAGAAGAGACAGCTTGCAGCAGGTGTTCTTCCAACATGGGAAAGAAAAAGTATAATGGAAATGCTGGACTTGAATTTTTTATCATTCGAGAATCACTAAATTAACTTCTAATTCAAAGCCACAGTACCTAGATGTTAAAATGTACCTCATCCTTATTTCATCTAATCTACCCCAAAGTAAAAATAACACTCACCCTCCTCCCTACTATTCCCATCAAAAAATCAAAACATTCAGCAACTACCGTATAATGTTTTTAAGCCAGGCTAGAAAACCCAAGTCCAATGTTTTCATTACAATTTTTCTTTCCGAAGTTAGGTAAATTATTAAACCAGTCAGTTCAAGTGAGGAAGAAGCAGAGGATTCAGACACTGCAAAGAGAATTTAAATGACTAGTATTCTATAACCCTTGTTTTCCTTTTGGTTTCCCAAAGTAATAACAATTGAAGAATCTAATTAGGCAGAGAAAAAGCCTTCAATCATCCTCAGGAACCAAAGAAAACTTGACTGCATGTGTGTCATTGCTTCTGAATGACAAAGAAGCAGAGACATTAATATTGAATTTTAAAAGCCTCCAAGAATTGAACTCAAGATGAAGGAAGGACGCATAGACTTCTCTACCTCTGGGGCTTAAGAAGGCTTCTAATGTATCCCTCTCCACTCTTTTTAATATCACACAAGTCGTATGGTGTTGGTTCTTTAGCAAGACAGCTTCATCCTGTTCAAAATACTGTACTAATTTAGGAGCTGACATTATAATGAATGTCCTTTTCCCTGCACTGGTGAGGAGGTTGAGAGAGTCACAGATGTCCTAACATGGGCTTCTTTAATGAAGTAACCCTAATCTGAGTCATATATAAATTAGTTTCTCCCCTTTCTGAAAGGGATTCAGTATAAATCATAATGACCAAAAATGGAATCCTTGCCTCTTCATCAGTTACTTCCCTGTAGTGTCAGGATTTATCCCTCTGTGAATATTCTTTCTGCCTTTCAACTTCTGATACATTGAAAGACTTAAGACAGGGAAGCCAGTGGGTGATTTAAGATTTGCACTAATATTAGGTTGTTTTTCCCCGATTATAAATTTCACATGAGCATGAAGCATCAAAAAACATTCCCTCTCTTAATTTTAAAGATTCTATTTCAAGGTCAAACTTAATGTAAAGTCATTTCTGCCTTTACCAGTGCTTTACAATAAATAAATAAATAAATAAATATGTTTCTTTTAACATATTTATTTTTACTCTTCCAGGAAGAGCATACCAATCTAAGAAGTGGAATTGAATTTGAAAGAAAATGTACCATCTTTGCTATAGAAGAGCACAAACCTAACATAATTCTAAATCTTCCTAGAGTCTAAGTAACAGTAACTTGTTAGAACTGAATGATGTTGACTCCAGAGATTGTGTGTTTTGCTCAGATTGCACATAAGATTAAATTCGATACTTTAAGTGAAGAGCAAAACTGGAATAGGAATTCATGAACATTTAAATTAAATAAAAGAAGTAAAAAGTAGCTTGGTATAATCAATTAGTCAATAAACATTTATTAAGCACTTACTATGTGCTAAGCACTGTACTAAATGCTAGGGAACAAAAAGAGGCAAAAGACAATCCCTGCCCTCATGGAGATCACAATCTAAAGGGAGAGACAACAAATAGATAAATATATAGAAATAATATGTATGTAGTTTAAATAGGAACTAATGGATACAGGGAAGACACTAGAATTAAGGGCAATTGGGAAAGGCTTGCTGTAGAAGGTGGGATTTTAGCTGAGACTTAAAGAAGGGCAGGGAAGCTGGTAGGCAGAGATGAGGAGGAAGAGTTCATCAGGCATAAAGTATAGCAGAGAAAATGCTTGGAGCTTATTGATAGAGTGTCTTATTTGTAGAACAACCACGAGGCCAGTGTCACTGGATTGAAGGGTATGTGGCAGTGAGTAAGAGATAAAAAGATTGGAAAAGTAAGAGGCATCTAGGTTATAAAGAGTTTTGAATGCCAAACAGAGGATTTGCATTTGTTCCTGAAGGTGGTGGGGAGCCATTAGAGTTTTTGGAACAGGGTTGGGGGTGGTAACATGGTCAAATTCATACTTTACATATTACATACTTAAATCACTTTAGTGGCAGAATAGAAGATGGATTGAAGTGGGGGAAGACTTGAGGTAGGCAGACCCCAGCAGGTTATTGCAATAGTTCCTTTACTAGAGGTGATGAGGGCCTTTACTAGAGTGTCAGCGGTGTCAGAAGAGAGAAGGGGGTTTATTGGAGAGATAATTTTCAAGGGTGAATTGACAAGACTTGGCAACAGATTGAATGGGGGGGGAGGTGAGAGAGAGGGAAGAGTGAGGATGACTCTTAGGTTGAAAGACTGAAGGACTGAGAGGATAGTGTTGTCCTCTACCATAATAGGGAAGTTGGGAGTGGGGGAGGGTTTAGGGGGAAAGATGGTGAGTTCTCTTTTGGATATGGTGAGATTAATATGTCCACTGGACATCCAGTTTGAGATGTCTGAAAATCAGTTGGAGGTTCAAGATTGTAGGTCAGCAGAAAGATCGGGGCAGGAAAGGTAGATTAGAGAATCATCAGTGCAGAGATGGTCATTAAATCCATGGGAGCTGATGAGATCACCTAATGAAGTAGTATAGAGGAAGAAGACAAGAGTGCTCAGGACAGAACATTATGGGACACCTATGGTTATGGGTGTGATCTGGATCCAGCAAAAGGAGACTGAGAAGGAGTGGTCAGATCGGTAGGAGGAGAACCAGAAAAGAATGGTCTCCACTCCACTCTGCATCTGCTATTCTGATTGGTTTTAATTAAACAGAACAAGATTCCTCCATGACTGGTATCCTCTGGCCTCTCCCCCACCCCCACCTTTCCTGAATTCTTTTGTGTGTCTCTCCTCTCCACCTTAGATTATATGCTCTCTGAGGGCAGAGACTTTTTTTTCTTTTTATTAGTTATATTCCCAGTGTGTAGCAGAGTGTCCGGAACATAGTAGGCTTTTAATTAGTATTTATTAGATTGGATTGGTGTCCTGAAAAACTACAGAGGAGAGTATCAAGGAAGAGACGGTGATTAACAGCATCAAAGGCTGCCCAGAGGTCAAGGAGAACGAGGATTGAGAACAGGTCATTTCATAGTAATAGAGAACTGTCCTAGGAGCCAGGAAGACTTGAATTTACCTCTCACTTCTGACACCTACTAGGTTTTTTACCTTGATCAAATAAGTTAGCCACATGGTGCTCTAGGCAACTTTCTAATACTCTAAGTAGCAGATAAGGTGCAGATCTCCATGGCTAGAAGGAGTTTCCTCATTTGGGAGTTCCCTATGCCAATAAAATTACACATTCAGTCCCTATCCCCTAGAAACAGAAGCAGCTCTAAGCAAAATTGGCAAGTAGGAGAATTTGGCCTAAAGCAAGAAGTCAGTTTTGACTTCAAAAATTCACTCTTTAAAAACAACAATAGTTTACGTAGGTTTTTCTCCAACAAATGCTTATCGTCTAGATTTAGAAATAAGACTCTAGAAGTTGTATAGTCCTGTTCCCACACTACAGATTAGGAAACTGAGGTCCATAGAGCCCAAGTACTTTGTCCAAGATTACACAAAGCTGAGACTCAAATTCAGGTCCCCTGACTTCAAATGTAGCAGCTTTTCCAGCTTACCACTTCAATTGAACTATGATCTCACCAAAATGGATACTCCCCACACTGGTTCAGACTGAAACTCACCCATACCTTATTGTCTTGTGTGAATATTATCTATATCCTCTCAAAAATCCTCCACAGAGGAGCTAGTTAACAGGCTGGAAGTCATACTCCAGGTTTTTAAATAGTTTACAGGGCAGCTAGGTGACATAATGGATACAGTGCTGAGACTGGAGTCAGGAAGACTCATCTTCCTAAGTTCAAATCTGGCCTCAAACATTTACTAGCTGCATGATCCTGGGAAAGTCTCTTAACCCTATTTTCTTCATTTTCCTCATCTGTAAAATGAGCTGGAGAATGAAATGGCAAATCACTCCAAGAAAACCCCAAATGGGGTCACAGAGAGTTGGATGCAACTAATTATCTAGACAACAGTGTAGAACTCAGACTTTCCATAATCTATCCCTTTCTCTTGTTCCATGACTGATTTACCCCTTTTTCTGATCATGTAGTTCCTGAATGATATCACTTTTGCTATTTATTGTGGATGAGTCATCATTCAGAATATGTTGCATCTTACTTATGCTCACTATCAATCTTTGGGTAACCTATAATTTTGTTTCTTTAGAGATGGTTCTATTCCATAAAGGAAAACTTTAGCAGAGATGTCAAACTCATAACAGTAAAACTCCTGAGTGTTTCCTGCCAAACTAAAACATAACTGGGAAATGTTTAACAAAATAAATGAAAAAATACAACACAATTAGGTAATTTTAATTTGTGATTTTTCTCCGTCAATACGCAGCAAGGATCCCTTCATGTTAGAGTCTGACATCATGGCTTTTCAACATCACTAGGAAAAGACTATGTTAAAAAAGATAGTTTAATATCTTAAGAAATTTAGGATTGTTGTTAAAAATCTCTTAAGTGCATCTAGTCAACTTCTTTCCATTCATTCATTTCTGAGTCTAGCTCAATGTCCATTTGCAGAGCTTGACTAAGACATATACACTGAACATAAACCAGACAAAATATTGGAGTTGCAGGAAGAGATACAACTTAGTGCTCCCCCATAATCACTTCATTAAGATTTATAAAACATCCTAGACCAAGTCCTAATCAGGACACTCAAACAAAAATCACAATGAGTCATTTTTCTAGTCTAGGTAGGCATAGTGAGATAGCCTAAGAAGTGTGTGAAAACACTAGAGACAGCCTCTAGCTAGGAACCTCAATGCTGGAAATTCTTTAGTAGGAACTGAACTAAGGCCTGCCCAAGGTTATACATCAGCGCAAGTAGAGGCCCCACACCTATACAAAGAGGCCTGACCTTGTTCAAGAAGCAGCTCTGTCACTCACTACCTAGTTCTGGGTGACCCAAGTGACAAGGTAAGGAATGGTTATAAGTCTGTGTACTGTGTGAGGGATAGATACAGAAACAAGCAGCACAAGTATAGTTCTGATGCCAGGATCAAAATGGGGTCTCAGATCCAGCCTCCAGCATAGTCTGAAGTCTGTAGAGGAACGAACAGCGTAGGAAGCCCAGACCAAAAGAAAGCCATAGAATTTTGCAACTCTGAAGCTCTACAGCTTTCCAGTTGACTGATTCAGATGGTTGCTCAGAAATGTGACAGTCTACTGAAGGTCTAACCAGGGGAAAGCCCATGATTATGTTGCTCAGCCCAGAGAGAAAGTAACTTAAAGAACTCAGGGAGCAATTTTCAAACTTCATCCCATATCAGAAAACTTTGAGTACACTGAAAGCTAACATATCTCTAAACTGAACAGTCCCTGACATCCTGAAATAACACAATACCCAGTAACCTAAGAAATCAGGAATAGGACTCAAGAATACACAAAATAAGACAAAACATAGCCTAGACATTCCCTCCAGAAGGGGAAGAGCCTCACTCTAACCTAAAGTTTGAAGTCAGGAAGTAAGACTTGAAGAATAAGTAAATAAACAAAAAAATCTAACCATCAAGACCTATTATTGCACCAGAGACACTCAAGACACAAATCTAGAAGAGAATGACTCTAAAATATCTAAAGGCAAAACTGTGAAAAAAAATACAGCAAAACTGTGAAAAAAAAATAAGTTGAACTAAAATTTCTAAAAGAGAATTCCTGAAACAAGATTTAAAAAAAATTTAAATTATTTTTACAAATTGAGAATATTGGAGGAAATAATTGGGTTTAAAAATGATAGCTATGGAAGAAAGAATTGGAAAGAGAAATAATAGCTTGGCACAAGAGGTTACAAAACAAACAAAAACAAACTTAACACAAGAAATAGAGTCCTTGAAAATTAGAATGGATCAACTAGAAGTTAATGACTCTGGCGATGGAGCCAAGATGACAGAGTAGCAGAAGCAGTACAGTGAGCTCTACCCTCCTTCAAAAATTCCTATAAATAGATCTCAGGAATGCAGAACAAGTCTGAAAAAAATTAGAACAAATTCTGATGGGGAAAGAAAAAAAATTATCAATAAGCCATTTCTAACCTAAGTCAACACAGAGAAACAAACAGAGAAGTGTGTGGAGGCATTGGATAGTGCCTGACCAGAGCCCACAACCTAGGCAGAGAGGCTGTGCATCAGGGCAAGAGGAGGTCCCTGTTCAATACTAGGGCATACTCTGTGACAGTAACACATCTGAATTGGCAGCTTTGAAGCCCAGTATCTAGTTCACAGTCATAATACAGGGAAGACTGAAAAGGGGACCTGTGCCTAAGGGTGGGATTCCATTTCATTCTGGGGTAAGGAATAGATAATGGTCCTGGGCAATGTACCTAGAGAGAGGAACAAGTTCAGAAGCAAGTAACAATATGACTCAGCCCATAGGAGCAGAGCAGGGTCTTGGTTTCAACTTTTAGCCCAGTCTAAAACCCACAGAGGAACAATCAGGGCTGGAATTCCAGGTCAAAGGTTAGCTGACAGTTCTGTCACTCTGAACTAGCTGAGTTTCTTGGCTGATCATGTCTGAATCTAGCAGTAATCTACTCTTGCTCAGACCCAAATCCAGGTCAATAACTTGCAGAATTCAGACTTTGCACTCAACATGAGCACTTTAGGGGCTCCTACAAGTCTCCAGCCTGTACTGTCCCTGAGAGCCTTGTATAACATAACACTCATCAATATCATAAGAAAGCAGTAGCAACATCAGTATATACCTTCCTTCCAGAAGTATGCAGAGCCCAACTGTAATATCAAGCCCCAAATCAAGAAGTAGGATGGAAGAATGAGCAAAGAAAAAATGAATCCTACAGAGAAAAACTACTAAGGTGACAGGGATGCCCAAGACACAAAACCAGATGACTCCAAAATATCTATAAGCAAAGCCTTTACAAAAAATAAATAAATAAAACAAAAAAATAAAACAAACAACAACAACAACAACAAAAAAAAACCACAGCTTGGACACAAATTCAACTAAAATTCCTGGAAGAGATACAGTAAAAGCATTTTTTAAAGTATTAAACATTTTTTAATGAAATGAGCATAAGAGGAAAAACTTGAAAAGAAAGAGAGATATCAAAAAGAAAGAATTGGAAAGGAAATTAATGGATGGCAGAAGAGGTATAAAATGTTGCTCAAGCAACAAACTGTGAAAAATCAGAATGGACCAAACAGAAGTCAATGACTCAGTAAGACGAGAAATATTAAAGTCTACAGAGTGAAAAAAAAAAGAAAAGAAAAAGAAGAACATTTAAAGTATCTCCTAACAAAAACAACCGATTTAGAAAACAGATTGAGGAAAAAATATTGAGAATCATTGGACCTACTGAATGCCATCACCTAAATGAGAGCCTAGACATCATATTTCAAGAAATGATAAAAGAAAACTGCCTCAAATTCTTAGAACCAGAAAGTAAAGTGGAAATAGAAGGAACCCATCAAACTTCTGAAAGAAATTCCAAAATAAAAACTCCTAGGAACTTCATAGTCAAAATCCAGAGCTTCCAGGTCAAAGAAAAAGTTCTATAAATAGTCACAAAGAATGAATTCAGATTCCTAGGAGCCACAGTCAAGATCACATAGTATTTAATAGTTACATTTTTAAAGGAGCAGAGAACTTGGAATATGATATTCCAGAAGGCAAAAGATGTAGGTTTACAATAAGAATAATTTACCCCACAAAACTGAATATAAACTTACAAGGGAAAAACAGACTTTAATTGAAAGGGAACATTTTAAAACATTTTTGATGAAAAAACAAAAACAAAAGCAAAATAGCGCTAACTAAAAACTTTTAAATATAAACCTAGGAGTCAAGAGAAACAATAAAGTTAAACTCAAGTGGGCAGTCACAAGGATCATAAGGGACTAAACAGAAACAAAACAAGCAAAATTTATTTATATTCTAATATAAGGAGATAATACCTGTGTCCCCTCAGAACTCTAGTCAGGATTGTACCATGGCCAGCTTGAACTGGCTTTTAAGAGCTGACTGTAAAATTTTCAGTGTAACCATTTACATAAATCAGTAAATGCTACAAATCAGGACTTGGTTTGTTGTTTTGTTGATTTTATATATATAGTCTTAAGGATATGATGGAGAAATGTTAACAGTGCACATTAATCTTTAAAAGTATATCATCCAAATAGCTATATAGTCATCCCTTCCACATTGCAGAGGGCAATCTGGAAAATCTCCCTAAAATTTTTTGGCCCTCCCTTTATACTAGAGAAGAAGTCTGAATTATTAGGGTATTAAAAGATGAAATATTTTGATATTATATAATGCTATACATACACTTTATGCATTTCTGACTTTCTAAACTTTTTCTGTCATCTACTGGCTTTCACACATCCTTTGAGGCTTCCACAGAAGTCTCCCCAAAAATTCTCATTTAATTTTTTATGTTGACCCATGATATAGTGACACCGTGGTGGGAAAAGTTGTGATGTGGAAGTGATAACTCTGTATGTGTATATACACACACACACACATACATATATACACATACCCACACATATATACATATATACACACATATGCATATATATTATATATATACAGACACACAGGTATATGTATGCATGTGTGTATACACACCCACATATGTACATACACATATACATATACATACATACATACATATATCAATCTTTATCTATCTTTGTATATCTATAGCTATCTATATAGTTGTTCATCTTTCTTTCTGGAAGAGGACCAATGATGAGGGTGGTGTCTTGACTCGAGAGTAAATTAGATTTAAATGAGGCAGGGCTGTGCAAAGTCATTAGCCTCACTCTCTCTTCCAGAGTCATTGGTGTCCAGTGGCAAGACATAGGTTAGGACAACTGGTGGTGGTTGGGACATAGTGGGACACCTTGGCCTTTTTAAGCTCAGTTTGTCTGAGACAACACCCCTTCAGTAGTTAAAGGCTAGGCAAGAATTGAGGTAAAAGATGGCCCACTTGACCTTCACAAAAGAATCAGTGAGGTGAAGACCCTCAGAGTTTCTGCCCCAAACTGAAACAGTTGCTATTTATACTCATTGAGTCATCAAAACCCAAACAATGAGCAAATGAGATGGAACTAATATTGGTCAGTCAGTGAGAGCCAGAGTGTTCTGGATTTAAAGGCATGGTCAGACCTTTCCTGATCAACCCCACTCCCACTCTCAACCGGTAGTCCCCTTCTTTTGGCTACCTTGTATTTTTCTACCTTGTACATATTTGTATTTATTTACTTAATATCGCATACATATATGTGTATATATGTATATATGTTTGCTTTCTTCCCATTTAAAACATAAAGTACATAAGAGTAATGAATATTTCATTTTTTGTACTTGAATCCCCAATGCCTAGCACAGTGCTGGGTACATGGTACACACAATTAATACTTGATGATTGATTAGCAGTTACTTATAAAAAGTGCAATAGTGCAAGAAACACTACAGGAAAGAACATTAGAGCTGCTTGGTGGTACAGAGGATAGAGTGTTTGTTGGTCCTGGAGTCAGAAAGACCTGAGTTCATATCCAACCTCAGACACTAGTGCATGATACTGGACAAGTTTCTTATCTTCTTTATGCCTCAGTTTCACAAACTATAAAATGGTGATAATAATAGCATCTACTTCCTAGGGTTTTTTTGAGGATTAAATGAGATAATATTTTTAAAGCATTTAGCACAATACCTGGCACATAGTTGTATAAATGTTTATTTCCTTTCTATTCTTTCCTGTATTGGGCTCTGAGTCTTGCCTCTGCCACTTTTTACATGTTTATCTTTGGGTATGACACTGAAATTTTCTGGGACTCTATTTTGTCCTCAAGTGGGATAATAATATTTGTAGTCTCTATTCCATAGACCTGTTGCAAGGATCAGATGAGAGAATGCATGCTGCAGTCATAAAATCTCAATATGTAGGCAGTTACCTATCCATTCATTATTTTTGTTTCTTTTATTTTTGTTGATACCATTTGTTTTTACATAGTCTCATTTCTTACAGTATCCCTTCCTCCTTCCAAAGAGGCTAGGAATCAAAAAAAAAAAGAAAGAAAGAAAGAAGAAAACGTTCAGCAAAGCTAATTAAAACATTAACAAAATTAGAGATTGTACTCAGTTCTGCAAGCAGAGACCTATTACCTCTCTAACAGAAGGGAATGAAGTCTATTCTCACAATTCTTTGAGGTCCATCTTGGTCACCAAATGCTCACAGTATTCAGTTTTGTTTGTTTTATTGCAGTTCTTTCCATGTATATTGTTGTCATCTTTGTATATATTGTGTTCCAGGTTCTACTTATGTCACTTTGCATTAGTTCATGTAAATCTTCCCAAACTTCACTCCACTCATCATCTTCACTGTTTCTTCTGTTGCAGTAATATTCAGTTACACGCATGTTCTACAATGTATTTAGCTATTCCCCACTTGATAACCAATTCTGCTTAAAATCAGTTGTTTAAAGATTGAAATAAAGTATTAGCAGAGCTTAATTCCTTCCAATTCTTCCAATTCCAATTGCAGGCTAATACAGCAGCTGACATCTGTAATAATGAGTCACCCTAAATACATCAGGGTGGCTTATTGTAAAAATGTCGATTGCATTCCTTAATAAAATACTTCTTGGGTTCAAAGGTTAAGTTTGTAATAAAAGGGTGGCTAGGACATGCACAACTTATTTGTATTTTTATATTAGTCAATTACTGTTTACTCATGTGCTCATTTCAAATTGAATGCTTGGCTTTCATACTTCAAACTCCACCTTTATTCCTTTTCAGGGTGATGCATTAACAAGTTCAAAGACAATTAGGATTTTGACTTGTAAATAAAAAGTCTTCTGGGACCTTGGAATCTTCTTTGTAGTTCAGTCTATTTTGAAAATGTTTTGCCTTATGATGCCTTCTCTAGTGTTGAAAAATTAAGCTTAGTTATGAAAGGTCAGGTAATGGTTCTCAGGCTGAATTTAATGGACATATCTTTACTCATCTCTTCTGCACTCTCTGCCTTGTGCTACCTAATGGTAGAAGACCCAAGTGTGGACCACATAAGATACAGGAAAAGACAAATGTCATAAACCAACTACCCTTTCCCATAGGTGTGCACAGAGGCACATATCCAGAAACACACATGACCACACAGGTGGTAACAACCAGACCACACAGCTCCTGGCAGGCTCCTCTTCTTTTCCTTCCCCAACTCTGTTAGGGTTTGGGCTGGTCTGTTATAAAAATTCTACCAAAGCTGGCTTAAATACTTATAGGATCCCGGTAGAGTCCTTGATAGAAACTCCTGGGTTTGCCATTTAAAGCCCTTTATCTTTCTAATATGATTATACATTGTCCCAGTTCACACAGGTTGTGTTCCAAACAAGTTCAGCTTCTTTGAATTTCACCCTATGTGCTGTTCCATCTCTCACAGCCATTCCTTTGCACAAGCTATCCCACCTGCCAGGCATGTTTTCCTTCCCTTCCTCTTCTTGGAACCTCTGGTTCCAAGGATCGGCTCAAGTGTGAGTTCTGATGAGAAGGCTTTCATACTTCCCTCAATTGTAAGCGTTCCCCTGTGCCACTAAATCACTTTGTGTTTATTTTATACACTTTTTATTTAATTTACCTCTTTGTGTACATGTTGCTGCCCCCTAGTAAAATACAGGCTCCTTGAGGTGACTCTCACTTTTGCCTTCGTACATCTAGCGCCTAACACAGTGTTGGGAACATGGTAGGTATGTAATAAGTGCCTGCCAAATTGAATTGAATAAATTGAGCGCTCATTCCAATGTAACAGCCTCAGCTGAGTTCCTCCACCCCTGTACTCATTGCTATCACCCTGCTAATTTCTCTAGTGCATTGCATAGCCCCAGAAGAACTCTTTCATCCTATGCTTGTTAACACTTTCCTAGACACAGAAAGTTTTCTCAATTTTATTTCCCTTTTAAATATACTCAGATGTCACATTTACCATAGCAGACATTAGATCTGTGGGACTGGAATATGTACTTTGGAGGAATGATTGCAAAGTGATAGAAACATTTGATCATTCTATGATTACCGTAACATTAAAAAAAAATCACTCTTCTTGGGCTATAACTGCCATATATAGGACCCACAGAAATCAAGATTTTCACCACAAAATTTACCTATAGTCATCAGTCACCTAAATTTTCACACTGGTTTAAATCAGGGTATCTAAAATATATTGAAATATTGTAGTCACTGAAACAAGTCACTTGCACTTGTCATTTTCTGATGAATATACAGCTCTATGGAGGAAACAACTGGAGACAAAACTACAGGGAATAAGTAAAATTCACTGTATGAATGAGTGAAGAGCCAGACTCTGCCATTGTCTAATCTATTCCCTGAGTTTGGCATTTGGAATCTTCTTTAGGTTACAATAAGACAGATTCACATACTGACTGATGTAGTCCATACTCATAGCTTACATTTATTTAGTATTTTACAGTAATAAGATTTCATTTAGTCCTTAAAATAACCTTATAAAACAGGTAGTAGAGGTATTTTTTTAAACTTCCATTTTACAAATGAGGAAACTGAGGCCCAGAGGGTTGAGGAGCCTTGCTCAAAGTCTCACATGTATTAATCTCTCTTTCATGTGACAGCTCATCAATATTTGAAGGGAGTGATTATGCCTTTTCTTCTTCACATAAAGTGACTGGAA
The DNA here is from genome assembly GCF_900497805.2 of Vombatus ursinus. Classification (NCBI taxonomy): domain Eukaryota; kingdom Metazoa; phylum Chordata; class Mammalia; order Diprotodontia; family Vombatidae; genus Vombatus; species Vombatus ursinus. The sequence continues at coordinate 50,302,320 of NW_020954557.1, forward strand.
TGATGTTGGGAATGCCCATTTCACGAGACATTCTTCCTAGTGTTTCCTGTAATTTTGTAGTTCAATTCAATGCAATCCAATTCATTTGCAAAGGCATTTATTACATGTATACTATGTGCCAGGCACTATGCTTGGCATTAGAAATATAAGGAAGAAAATAAAAATAGTCCCTGCCCTCAAGGAGTTTACATTCTAGGAAGAGAGGTGAGGCAGGGAAACAACAAATACTCATATGTGAATGCTAAATGTATACCAAGTAAATACAAAGCAATTTTGGGGAGGGGGTTGTAGGGAGAGCACTAACAACTAGGAAAACAAATTATACGCAAGTAAATCATAGGAAGGTTAATTCATGAAGCAGCTATCATTCATAACGTAGTATGTACTAGTATCAGTAGACTGTATTGTAGAATAGAGGGAAAATTCAAAAGGAATATCTCATTGACAATTATAAAAATAATGGTTTAATTGATGTTTCCAGAGAATAAATGGCTCTGTCAAGAAACAAATTTATCATCCCTTTTGTCTCTTGTCTACTTAGGAAAACAGTCAGGGAGATGTAGTTTTCCCATGGTCTCATTCTAACATGTTTTGTACCAAATGATCAATTCCACACACAGAAGCCTAAGAAATAAATATTTGTAAAAAAAAAAAAAGAAAGAAAGAAAAAATAAATAAATAAATAAAGGACTCTTTAATAATTCTTATCTTCTAAATTGCTTCTCCTATTCCCTCTTGAGGTACCTATCAGGAATATGAAGATACGAATAACTGACTGCCTTTAAGTCCATACCAAAAATAAAAGATAATATCTATACTTTTTTTCAGACCAGACCTGTGATTTCACTGGTATAAGAAAAGCATTTTGAGGAAATTTCTTATACCAATTCAAACCTACACCAGCTCTGTGATTTATCACCTAAGAGAGCAATTTGGAACACTGAAGTTCAATGACTTTCCAAGGTCACATAGCCCCTATATACAGGAGGTGAGATTTGAATCCAGAGATTCCTGAGCTTAAGACCAACTCTCTTTTCTGGAAATAATAGCCTTTTTATCATGTAAGAGAATATAAAAGTGAATATTGATGATCATTGTCATTTAGGTTTCCTAGAAATGACCTACACAGCTAGAAAGATAGAAACTATACCTGGTACTTAATTATTCTGCTTGTCAAATTAATGTGCTTTTGACAAAACGCTACGTCTCTTTTCTAGGCTGGGCTGCCTTTCCTGTAATTAATTATATGCATTAATTACCAAGAATTAAATGAGTGCAGTGGAAAAATCCTAGTGTTGAATTTGGGAAATACCTGTATTACCAGTTTATTAACACAAACCAATTAACTGATTTTCTAAACTTCAGACCAGTATTAGTTGCCCATCAATTTCATGGGGGTTTCCAATACATGCTGTACATGGCTTTCTATCTACTATCCTTCACTGCCTCTCTCAAACATAGATATTGATTTACTCATATATTTGTGGAGGACAGCTGGGTTGCACAGGAGATAGAATGACAAGTCTGGAATCAGGAAGACTCATTTCATAAGTTCAAATCTACCCTCAGACATTTACAAGCTGTGTGACCCTGGGCAAGTCACTTAAACCTATTTACCTCAGTTCCCCATCTGTAAAATTAGCTGAAGAAGGAAAAGGACAACCACTGTAGTATCTTTGCCAAGAAAACCCCCGATGGGGTCACGAAGAGTCAGACATTATTGAAACGACTGAACTACAACAATACATCAATGTGTAAGGATATAGTTTGTTTTGTTTTGTTGGGGCTTGTGAACATATCATATATATATATATATGTATATGTGTATATATATGTATATGTATATGTATATACACACACACACACACACACACATATATATATATATAGTACTTTGCCTACAGAAGTTTACCATAATATAGGTAACTTTGCAGAGGAAAACCAGGACAGCCACTCATACCAAAGTATTCTGTGTTTCCAACTTCATCCTTACCTTCCTCTCCCTTGCCAACACAATGAATAGGAAGGACATTTGGATTCAATTGTATCAGATCCTTTTTCCAAGGAATAATGTTTTGTTGCTTAGGTTGCTTAGGTATGACAGCCAGATTTTAGAATAGTGCATGTTTTGCCAATTTGTCAAAGGTAATTTCAGACTGGATAAACACACAAATGGGAGTCAAGGAAGTCTTCATGAGGGATATGACATCTGAGTTAACCTTAAAAGAATAGAATTCCGAGAAATGAAGATGAGAAGAAAGTTCTTTCTAGGTATGGTGAGGGCTTTGAAAGATACCAAGGCTTGACTCTCAAATGAATAAAAAAAAAAAATCAGTGAATAAACCAAGAAAAGCATAACCTGAGAAATAATTGCTCCATTGTCATGTAAAAGAATATAAAAGTGAATACTGATGATCATTGTCACTTAGGTTTTCTAGATATGACTCACATGGCTAGAATGATAGAAACTACACCTGGTACTTAATTATTCTGCTTGTCAGTATGCTTTTGGCAGAAGGTTACATTAGGAAAAAAAATAGGTGGTGCACAGTGCTGGGTGGGAGTTAGGAAGACTTCAGCTTTAATCCACTCTCAGACAATTACTTAGCTGTGTGACCTGGGCAAGTCACTACACCTCTGTTTGCCTCAGCGACTTCAATTGTAAAATGAAGATAATAATAGTACCTACCTCCTAGGGTTGTTATAAGCATCAAATCAAATGAAATATTTGAAAAGCGCTTTGCAGAGTGCCTGGCACACGAATGTAATAAGGGCTTATTTCTTCCTTCCTTCCTTCTTCCTTCCTTCCTTCCTTCCTTCCTTCCTTCCTTCCTTCTTCCTTCTCTTCCTTCCTCTCTTCCTCTCTTCTTTCTCTTCCCTCTCTTCCCTTTCTTCCCACCCTTTTCTCCCTCCCTCCTTCCTTCCTTCCTTCCTTCTTTCCTTCCTTCCTTTCTTCCTTCCCTCCAACCTTCCTTCCTTCTCTCATTCCTTCCTTCCTTCCATCCTCTTTTTCTCTCTCCTTCTTTTCCTCTTTTTCTCTCTTCCTTCATTTCTTTCTCCTTTCCTTCCTCCCTCCCTCGCTTCCTTCCATCAAAATAGTATCAACAACATACATATATTTTAACCAGTTACCAAGAGATCTATTGGGTAAAAACAGCTCCTTAAAAAAAAAAAATTACTGTAGCAATGCATTACAGCACACACTTTGTTCCCCCACCCTCATTATGTAACTGTACAGATTATTCTTTCTTTTATTATCTCTGCCTGACCCGTCTGTTATCTGCACCTACTTAGCTGTACTCTTAATTGCTCTAATTACTGTTCTAATTGATTTAACTCTGAAAAGAAGAGAAGGAAAAATAGTAGCAATGTTTGTTAAGTACATTCCATCAACCAGTTTCTCACAAAAATTGATTTGTGTTTTCTTCAGGATGAAGAGCAGATAATCCACAGCTGTTTTTACTATTGGCTTTCCCTAGTTGCAAAATCTCCTTTAGCAAACTGAAAATCTATGTCTCAATCCTTTTAAAGTCATAAGAAAACTAGGACCTGTGTGGAAATTCCTTCCATCAAAACCCTCTGACTTTTTAGATAAGCCCTAGGGACCTGTCTGGGGCGTAGAGAAGTTAAACAAAGATTTGCCCAGAGTCAACTAACCCCTAGTCAGAGACAAGTTTAGAAACCAACTTTTTGTTGCTTAAAGCTCTGCACTCTGCTCCATTCATGGTACTTCTTCAGTCCTCGTCGTGGACATCCTCCAAATGCCTCATCTTAGCATGGAGCTGTCCCTGGATTCTTGAATAATAAGCTAAGAGAGCAAAGCTCACTTCTATTACTGCACTGGAAAGTGCAAGTATAGCCTAGGTAACAGACCATGTCTGAGAACCAACTTCACTAAATACTGACAGTCTCACCTCCAAGTAGGGCAATCACACAGAAAAAACAATAAATTCTTTAGCTACAGCGATCCATTTGCTTTATTACAGAACATTAAACTTCAAGGGTCCACTTCTCATCTTGCCTCATATATGTCTGACCTTCCAGGAGGAGCTCATCGCTTGGCTAAGCTTGTTGAATTGCTGAACAAACTCGCTTAATTCTGGACTTCTTTTCCTCATGCTCCATCCCAGTATTTACCCTTAACTGAGATGTGACTTTCATTTGAAGACACTGAATCCCAGGTCATCTTCCTTCCAGCACCGGCTTTCCTTTCTCTCTTCCCTCTCTCATATACTTTTCCTAGAGAAGTCAGGATACACTTTGCTCTCCACTGTAACTGCCATATTGTTTCTTTACCTCCATTGCTCAGCAACTTTTTTTCCTTTGAAGTCCACTCAAAGTGTTCCAACCAGTACAAATCGTGGTTGTTGTATACCAACCGGTCATTTTTTTTTACTTTCTCAATGCATTTAGCATCTGGTTCACTATCATCCGCTACTGCCCAACTTTTGCTCTTATGCTAGGGTATTTCAACATTCACATGAATACCTCTCAACTCCTTAAACCTCTCAATTCCTCAGATTCCTCAAATCTCATGATCTACTTCTTCACCCCCCTCTGCCACACATAGGAATGGTCATACACTAGATCTTGCCATGACCTATAAGTGGCCCACTTCCTTAATGAGAAAATCTGCCATTTCCATATCTGACAAATAATCTATTGTTCCCATGCCTCACCCTTTCATAACACATATTCAACTACACCACCTGTCCCCAACTTAATTTTACTGCCTTATTGGGACAGTATTCCATATCCTTCACTCTGATCCAGCTAACCTGGCCTTCTCTTCGTTCTCACACAGGGACTCCATCTCTCATCTCTCTGTCTTTGTACTAGCCATCTCACATGCCTGGAATGCTCTTCCTCCTCACTTCTGCCTTTTTCCTTCTGGACCTAGATTAAGTACTACCTTCTACATAAAGCCTTTTTTAATCCACTGATCTGCTAGTGCCCTCCCTCCCAAGCTACCTTGTATTGAACAACTTCATACTTATTCTTTTCAGATTTATTCTGTACGTACTTATTTATGTACTTGCTCCCTTCCTTGTTAGAATGTAAGCTACTTGCAGGCAATGATTGTTTCATTGTTTTTATTTGTATGCCCAGCACCTAGCACAGAGTTGGTGCTTAATAAATGCTTATTTATTGATGTTTGTTGATTGACTTCAATGAATGATTGAATGAATGGATAAATGAGAAAAAATTTATTAAATATTTACTTTGTTCCAGACACCATACTAAAAGTTGAGGATACAGATGTCTGACAGTAAGCTACCTCAAGTAGTGCACATTCTAATAGAGGCAAGTATTGCAAATAGGTGAGTGGTAGCTAGGAAGGGGAGTTTTTAACTGGGAAATTGTTGATTAGCATCTAGCTTCTAGAAGCAATGGTAGTATCAGTTTGACTACTATTCCCAGAGCAAGAGGTGAAAAGTTTGTGTATGTGGTTAAGGGGTTGGAAGGGGGAAGTAAGAGAGCAAGCACATGGTGGTAGGGAGGGTGGTAATATGTGCAAGATGAACAGAAGTAAAACATAACATGGGGCTCAATAAGAAATGGAAGTGTTTGTTGGTCTCTAGTATCATTAGTATCAGTACCAATAGTAACAATATATTACATAATAACATATAGTAATATTATTATATAATACTAACTGCAACAACAACATTTTCCTTTAAGCTTTATTATTTGCAAAGGGAAGAGAAACAGAAAGGGATAAACATTTATATAGCATCTATTATGCACCAGGTACTGTGCTGTGTTGTTTTTTGTTTTTTGTTTTTTTTACAAGCATTATTTCATTTGATCCTCATAATGACCCTGTGAGGTAGGTAAACATAAAGCAGTTACCTTAAGTTACTTGGAGGTAGGTGGTGCCAGTATCACTTTCTGCATTTTGTAGCTGTAAAAATAGAGACGCAGAAGGGTTGTGACATAGCCAGAGTGACAGAGGGAGGATTTGAACTCAGGTTTTCTGATTAAAAGAGCATTGAATCTTAAAGGAAAAAGATCTGGGTTGTGCCCTGGCTTTACCAATGGGCTACTGTGAGGAAAGAAACATAAAACTTTACATATTAGATTTATTATTAGTATTATCATTATCATTATTATTATCATTGACTATCTCTATCTAGTCAGACCTTTTGATTAGAACAAAGGGCAAAATCAAAATTGACTTAGATTAAAAAAAAAAAGATAAAGTTAAGAAGACCACACATGCACAAATGCCTCCTATCACCCAATGTATTTAAACTTACTGTTGGCTCTGGAAAATGGAAAAAAGAGGAGCCATTGACCCTGCTTATTACTAATTTTTAGATATGTTTAAACTGTAAAACAGTTACCACAATGGAGAGGCCAAAAGAGTCCAGAAATGTATCAGTCAGCAAACACTTGATTTCCTCTTGAAGAAGAGAGATTAACCAGCTAAAGGCATAAGTAAGCTCTTTTGCAACCCAAAATGAAGCAGGATGACTGAACATCTTTAAAATCAGCCTGCAGAAAGTTTGGCATTTGTGAGAATGAGGTAAACCAGATCATCCTGAAATAATTTATATATGAAACTGGAAGGAGGACAACAGTTAGATGTGAAATGGAAGAGATCTGCCAGCATTTATATAGCAATTTATTTTCATCATTGATGTTGGTGGAATTACCAAAACTGGATACATCTCAGTATTTAATGTGCTATGTCAATAAGTGGAAATGACACTTAATGAAGATGAATTGAGAAGAATGGTTGGACCTGAACAAATACATACAGAATTAATATATGCTTTTAATATCAATAACTCATATCAATGTTCAAATTATTTAAAAAAGAATAAGATTTCCAAAGAATAGAAAATATTATGAACTATATTGGTACCCTGTTCCCTCCATAAATGTGAGTACAACAATACTATGAACTTCCAACCCATATCCCTACTTTTTCATCTCTATACAATCTTTATGAGAATTGTCTCTGAATACAATAAGGATATATATGATGAAAATATTAAAAGGGAATAGGCAATTTTCATCAGTCATTTTCTATAACAGATTACATTTTCAAAGTTAAGAAATTTGCTCATAGTTGTAGAGAATACAAGATATTATTATGCTAATCATTTGTTGATTACTCAACTGACACAGAAGTTATCACCAATTAATATGTAAAAATTAAGTAAATACTATCTAAAATAACACTGATAATTTTGTTCAATGACTCTCAGTATCACTCTCAAATAAAACACAACAAAAATTTGCCTGCCAAAGTGTCATGAGAAAATTCCAAATAGAAGAGGCACTCCCTATGTGATGAAGTTCTCCATGTTTCTTATTTTCCTATGACACTGTGCTGACTGTATGAGCAATAGGAGACTATAGGCCCTCCTCATTGAGATCTAAGGTTACATAAAAGAGATTGACCTAATATTAATTCTGTAAATTGGTTCAACCATTCTGGAAAACAATTTAGAATTATGTAAGAAAATCTACTAAACTGTTCATACCATAGGACAAAGAGATTCCACAGTTGGAATTATAGTCCAAGTTGGTTTAATAACAACAATAAAAATTCATTTGTACAGGTATTTATAGTAGTATTTTGCAATTTAAAACCTGAAAACAAAATGTGCTGAACTAAAGATTGGTGAATGACTGAGCAAATCAAGTGCATAAGTGTAAGTGGATATTACTGTGCACTAAACAACGCTGAGTATGAAGAATTTAGGAAAAAAAAAATTTTGAGAAGACTTGTATGAAGTAAACCAGGGTGAAGAAAGTAGACTCAAAGTAGCAACACATACAATGATGACAAGAACATGGAAAATTTCAACATGGTCAATTTTAGTAGCATACTGTCTGAATTAAAAGACACTTGAAATTGATCTGGAAAGGTAGATAAGTGCTAGATTATATAGGGTCTGGAAAAATATTTTGTTATGCACCATTTTTTAATATTGTTTGAACCTAGCTTGATGTGGTTAGAAAATTGCCCGACCCAAAAGTTTACTATAGAGGTCAGGCTGTTGCCAGAGAGTCCCAATAAGCAGGATGATGGTAAGGAATTCTTAAATCCCACCCTGTGCTTAGTTTTGGTCCACCCAACGCTTGTGTTTTGGGTTTTCCAAATTAGATTGAATAACCTGCTGATATACATCTTCTCTGGAGACTATCTACTGCCTACCTGAGGCCAATCAGGCAAATATTCTAGTTGGAACTCTATTATGTAAGCCTCACAGAGACTGACAGGGAGCCACACCTTCTTCCAGCTCTCTCCTTTACCAAATAAATTTCTTTTCAAAGCTATTTCAGATTTTGGGGTTTGTTCTCCTGACTAGCAAGGACCTTCAATGTCAACCTAAGGCATTGGCATTTTATACTACACGCAATGAGGAACCACCAAAACTTTCTGAGTAGGAGAATAATATAATCTTAGAAAGATTATTTTAATAGGTACTTAAAAAGGATGGATTTGAGAAGAGATAAACTAGATTTGAAACAATCTAGAGAGATGTAGTGGACAGTGAGCTGGCCTCCGTGTCAGGATGTGCTGAGTTTAAGTGTTGCTGCTAATACATACTGGCTGTGTGATTAACCTTGTGAAAGTCACTTAACCTCTTAATACCCTAGGGACATCACTAAGACTAGTTGCAGGGCAAGTACCAAATCTGCATTGGTAAAGGAAATTTCCTCACTGGAGGTTCCCTAAATTAATGAACTCATGAAACTACTCCAAAACAAACAAATCAACAAATCTGTAAGTCTAGAGTAGGTCACTTGGCTAGAACATTAGACCTGGAGTCAGGAAGACCTGAGTTCAAATATGACCTTAGACACTTACTCTGTGATCCTGGGCAAGTCACTTAACTGCTATCTACCTCAGTTGCTTTCTTTCCTTTTTTTTTTTTGGTGAGGAAATTTGGGGTAAGTGACTTATCCAGGGTCACACAGCTAGTAAGTGTCAAATGTCTGCGGTCAGATTTGAACTCAGGACATTCTGACTTCAAGGTCAGAGCTCTATCCACTGTACCACTAAGCTGCCCCCTCAATTGCTTTAATTGTAAAATGGGATCCAGGGTTGTTATTAGGCTTAAATGAGATAATATTTGTGAAGTGCTTAACACAGTGCCTGACACGTAGTAGGTGCTTAATAAATGCTTATTTGTTCCCTCCCTTCCTTCCAGAGAGGGCACAAAGATTCATTTGAATCCCTGTGGATTCTAAGAAGCATTCCCCATTTTCTCCCTCCTCCATGTTAATCACATCCCTAAAGACCCAAGACCAAGAGAAGATTTGTTAAATAATGGTAATCCAAAGGTGATCAAGGGCAGCTCTATGCATCCTGGGATGGGTGGGACTTATGTAGGTATACATAGCAATGTGTGGTTGAGTGGAAAGAAGATTAATCTGGGAGACTTGGTTTTTGGTCTATGTTCTACCACTACCTGCAAAAATATAATTCATGACAGCTCCCATTTCTCTACCCCTTCCATCTCTCTTCTATAGCACTGCTTTACTCCTGGTCACATCATATTTGGAACATGGCAGTCAGACCTGGAGGCCACTTTGCAGGAGAGACAGTGATAAATAGAAACATGGACAGTGGAGGGCAATAAGTACTGTAAGTGACCTTGAAGCCGTGTTCTATGAGGATCAAATGGAATAATTGGGATGTTTAGTCAGAAGAAGAAAAGGGAATGTAATGCTTGTCTTCAAATATTTAAAGGTTTGTCACATGGAGGACAGGCTCAGGACTCCTGGGTGGAAATAATAGGGAAGAACGTTTTGAGTGCATACAAGAAAGAATTTCCTAACAATGACAACTTTAAAAGAAAATAATGCTAGTACTTATGTAGTATTTTAAGGTTTGGAAAGTTTTTTTTTAAACATATATCATAATTTAACCCTTACAACAACCCTGTGAGGTATCATCATCTCCATTGTAAAGATGAAGAAACTGAGGCTGAATGGCTAAGTAACTTGCTCAGTCACATGATTATGGAAGTACATGATGTCAGATTTGAATTTAAGTTTTCTTGACCCCAATTCCTGTATACTAGCTATCTGTTATGGCAAGCTTCATCCCCAAAATATAATGGATTATTTTATGAGGTTGTGAGTTCATATATTTAAAGCATTTTAATCAGAAGCTTCATGATGGCTTCTCAGAGACAGAGAAAATGTCTTCAGTACTGAAAAAGTGTTACCTGAGATCTCTTTAAATTCTAAAATAGCAGTTCTCTAACTTTTTGGCCCCACAATTCCTTTATTCTCTTAAACATTGTCAAATGATACCAAAGAGCTTTTGTTTATGTGGGTAGTATGCAAAAATATTTTGGAACTGACTTGTACTGGCGTGCAAGAGTGTGAACATGTATTTACACCTTGAAAATCTGCAAATACCACAAATCAGGACTTGTTTGATTGTCTAGCTTTAAAATAGTAAGGAAGAAAATGTTAATACTGAAGATTAAACTTAAAAGTGTGTAGTATACAAAAATTTCCCCCCAGACAGCCAGTTGTTAAACATTTACCAGCATACTCTTGGCTATATCCATAAACATTTACCATATTTTAAATTAAAATGTCTTAGTATTATTATGAAAATAGTTTTGACCTCACAGAGCCCCAGAGATGGGTTCAGGGACCCCTAGGTATTGACAGACCATACTTTGAAAGCTGCTGCTCTACCTTTATTAAATCTACGTGGAAGAAGACTATTTTTAATCTCACAAACCTAATGTTAACATTCAACAACCACCTCACTTTGGATCACCATTGTTTAACTAGAGTCAAATCATATTAGTCTCAAAAAAAGTACAAAAAAAACTAGGCCCTCAACCCACTGAATTAGGAGCTAGGTGGCATTAGATAGAGTTCTGGGCACAGAGTCCTGAACACCTGAGTTCAAATCCTGCCATGGGAACTTTATAACTATGTGACCCTGGGCAAGTCACTTAACCTCAATTTTTTTGCCTTAGTTTCCTCAACTGTAAAATGAGGATGATAATAATAGCACTTACCTCCCAGGGTTGTTGTGAGAATCAAATGAGATAATATTTGTAAAGCACTTAGCACAGGGCTAGGAACATAGCAAGCACTATTTAAAAAGTAGTTATTATTATGAATTAAGGAATCTTGGCATAGACTTAACATGCTAAATACAGAGGGTTTGATAACCCCTGCTGACACTCAAAATGTCTCATTTGGACCCTTATTCTATCTCCTAACCTACCATTTCATCATCAGTTTTTCCTTGCAAGATTTAAAACCCTTTGTGAGTAAAAAAAAATGCCTTTAATAAAGACCTACTTTTTAAAAGGTTACTGGATCATTTACCTCTTCTGTGAAAGTCTCTAAGTAACAAAGGAGATACAACAGAATGGGACACATGTCTTCCAGAAATCATGGTTCAGTGGAAAGAATGCTAGGTTTGGAGCCAGAAGACTTGGATCTAAAATCCAGGTTTGTGACTTTGTCACCTGTGTGACTTTGAGCATGTCACTTAACCTGTTTCAGTTTCCTATAAAATGAAGGATTTGGATAACATGATCTCTAAGGGCTTTTCCAGTTCTAAATCTACGCTTCTATTATCCTAAATTGCAAAGAGCACTAAACAAAAGATCTGGGTTCAAATTCTACCTCAGCTAACTCATTAGCTATGTGAAGTTGGGCAAGTCATTGAACCTCTTCCAGACTCAGTTTTCTTCTCTATAAAATGAGAATAATAATAGTACCAACCTGGTAGCATTGTTGGATAGTTGATAATCAGATAAGATATGTAAAGTTGTGAGGGACTGTCTGATGTTGGCAACTGCCAGTTGGGCGCTGTGGCAAAAGTAGGGTAGAATCTGGGTATTTTGGAAGTCGAGGCAGGGGCTGTGGTAGGCGGAGTCGTGGTGAACTGGGATGGGCTGGGTACCGAGAAGCCCTGAGGCAGTGGGCAGTGCTATGTGAGATAAGCTGGGTACAAGGAAGTAGTGGAGCTTGTGCTCCTGAGGCAAGGGGCGGTGCCACGTGGGAGTGGGATGGCAGAGGACTGAGTTCCCTTTGCTTAGTCCCCTCCCTATATGAAACGTCTACCCCAGATGCCTCCTGTGACTTTCCTGACTTCCTGGGTCCCTTTGTGTAGCACTGACCCCAGACTCCTCCTTCCTGTGTCCTTCCTGACTTCCTAGGTCACGTACTCTGTCTATGCACTAATCCCAGATGCCTCCTTCCTATATTCTGTCCTAGCCTCCTACGTCACTCCCTCTCCCTTGGTGTGCTAAACTCAGACAGCCCCTTCCGGTATCTGACCCTACAATCATTGGCTAGTAAGCAGGCTGGGGAGGAGGGGCTAGGTAGGTATTTAGGAACGAGCGTGGTCAGATTACGCACTCTCTCTCTTGGCTCCTGCTCTGTTGCTCTGGCCTTGCTGCTTGGGCTTGCTGTGATGGCTTGCTGTGATGGCCTCTGAATAAAGCTCTGGTGTTGGCACCTCCTGATGGCTCGTCTCTGTGTGTTTATCCGGCTGAGGACCGAAGACTCGAAAGTGAGTATGACTCTGGCAGCCTGCTCCTTATAGGAGGAGAGGGTCGGCGTGGCCGCGGCCGTTACATAAAGTGATTTGAAAAACCTTAAAGTGCCTTATAAGTTCTAGTTGCTGTTGTGATTATTATAGAGTGGCTTAGTAAACAGTCAGCCCACTTGCCTTAGCATCAAGAAGATCTAGGCAGAATCCCTTCTCTGCCATAAATTAATTCAGTGACATGAGGGAAAATTATTTAACTTCTCAGTGTCCCTGGGTAACTCTCTGACTATAATTTACAGAACTATTGCTGATCTACATATTTAATGAGATAGAAATGGAATCCTAGGTTCAATAAAAAAAATCCCTTTATTTCTAGTTCTTATTCTTGTGGTCTATTAATAGCCTTTATAGTCTTATCTTTGTAAGTGCTAGACATAGTATCAAGGAGATTTAAATCCTAGGGATAGCTTCCCATTGGAGCACCTTAACTTTATTTTTTTAATTTTTAATTTTTCTTAGTTTTCAACATTCACTGTTGTAAGATTTTGGATTTTAAATTTTTTTTTTCCCTTCTTCCCCCTACTCCTCCTTAAGATGGCATGCAATCTGATATAGGTTATACTCACACGTACAATCATATTAAACATATTTCCATATTAGTTTTGTCATGAAAGAAGAATCAGAACGAAAGGGAAAAACTACAAGAAAGAAAAAAAAAAGAGAAAATAGTATGCTTCAATCAGCATTCAGACTCCGCAGTTATTTCTCTGGATGTGGATAGCATATTTCATCTTAAGTCTTTTGGAATTGTCTTAGATCATTGTATTGCTGAGATTGTATTGCTAAGTCTATCAGGGTTGGTCATCACACAATGTGGCTGTTACTGTGTACAATGTTCTCTTGGTTCTGCTCACTTCACTCAGCATCAGACCATACAAGTCTTTCCAGGTTTTTCTGAAGTCTGCCTGCTCATCATCTCTTACAGCACAATAGTATTCCATTACATTCATATGCCACAACTTGTTCAGCCATTCCCCAATTGAAGTTCATCCCCTCAATTTTCAATTCTTGGTCACCACAAAAAGAGCTGCTACAAATATTTTTGTACATGTGGGTCCTTTTCCCATTTTTATGACCTCTTTGGGATATACACCTACTAGTGGTATTGATGGAACAAAGGGTATACACAGTTTTGTAGTCCTTTGGGCAGAGTTCCAAATTGGAGCACCTTCACTTTAATATTGTTCTTGTGTAGCAGGAAGTAGTCCAAGTTTAGCTGGTCCTGGCACTGTGACAAGATCAGGCAAATGGAGGCACAAGCAAATCCTGATAATGTCATTAAGGAGCCAGGATAACAGAAAGATTACTTAGACAAAAAAAGAGTCTAGGAATAATCCTTCCATTATGTTCAGCAATGATTTCGTCATTATAAGATTATTGTTTCCAAAGCAACAAACTTGATTAGAGGGAGAGAAAATAGGTCCTCTGAGGAAAGGTTAAAGGAACTAGGCTTGCTAGAGTTAAAAAAAAATTAAAATTAAAAAAAAAAAAGGATAATAGGTGACTTCATAAATGACTCCAGATATAGGAAGGATGATTAAAAGGTGAATGTTGGCTCCTTTTTCTTCACAGGGGAAAGAACAAGAGTAATTATTTAAATTGTGATGAGAGAATTCAGTTTGTGATGGTGATTGTGATCAGAGAATTAAGACACACCCTCATAGGGGCTTGAGTTATTGGGGAAAAAAACTGACAAAGAAAGGAGTTTGCCTGGACACACAAATCCTCTGATTCTTGCATACAGTTGGTACTGATGGGGTTGGGATCTGGGCCCCAGAAAGGAAAAACCCTAGACTTTCCCACTTGGCCAAATCTCTGGCGTACACCTGAAGCTCTAATCTCATCAATTGACCTTTCTTGTGGCTACACCCAATCTCCCAATTCTGTTACCCTTAACCTAGCCTAGCTCTCCTTATGGCCCCCGGCAATTTCCCACACTTAATCCTAGCTAGGCTCTATTGTCCAGTCCCAGAAGTCCTGTTCGCCCCAGTTTACTGGCTACTCTCATTCAGATCCACCCCTAGATCCCTCCCAGAGTCTTTCTGTATATAACATCCATCTTGTCTCCATTAAGATGCTTGGATTCTTAAAAATCTAGCCACTGCTGGGATTTTTATAATCTAGCCACTGCTTAGATTCTTATAATCTAGCCACTGCTTACTCATGTTCAGACTCCTTAAGAGTCTGCCCAATATGATGGATATTCTAATAAACCTTGTCTTTGGCTGAAAGAAGGCTTGGGTTGAATTCTTTTGGGCAGGACCTACGTGTTGTGATATTAGGGTCCCAGCAACCCTGAACCCCTAAACCACATCAGTACAATGTTTGAATTGAACTGAATTCTGACTTTAAATTTAGTCAAACAAATCAGCATAGTTCCTGCAAATGACTTCTCCACACGTGGGGTTTCTGCCCAATGGTACCCTGCACCTGAGTTGTGATAATTCAGTTTAATTCAATTCAATAAACAGTGTGTATTAAGCTTCTTTAGTATAGGGATCACTGTGAAAGATACAATGTTTATGTAAGATACAGTCCCTGCCCTCACAGAACTTCCAGCCTATTATGAGGATAAGACAAGCAGGTTAACTTTTTTTTTTTAATTAGTTGGGGTGCTGGAGATGTAGACTTGTACATTGATCTATGATAGAAAATTCCCATGTGGAAGCTCTAAACACCAATTCCCACTGGCTATTTGTCTATAGGTTTAGTCAGTGGGTCAGTCAATAAACATTTATTAGTGTTTATTAATTTATTAATGGCACACCTACTATGTGCCAGCCATTGTGCTAAGTACTGGAGATACAAAAAGGGGCAAAAGACAGTCCCTGATCTCAAGAAGCTCACAGTCCAATAGAATCTCACAATCTACTTTTGGAGAATTGCCTGAGGCACTGAGAAGTTTATCTGTTTGTCTATTCTGACTCAAAGGTCTGACCCCTAGCCACTACACTGTGACAGAGGCAACTAGTTTTATTATGTGAAAACAACAAAAAACAAAACAAAACAAAAATGAACAAACAAGCAAACAAACAAAAAACCCTGGCAAATGCATTAGAAAGGTGTGAGTCAAAGTGCTATGTGAAGTGGATTGGAGGAAGAGAGGAGGGAGAGAGGAAGAAAGGAAGGAAGGTCATTACTTAAAGGGAAGATTAAGATCTAGGAAAGCTACATGGAGGAGACAGCAAAAGAAGAAATTCATTTACTGATGGATTGATTGTCATTTTAGTTCAAACTGCCCTGTCCACTATGAGTGTATGTGTATATATATATATATCTATATATATATGTATATATATGTGTGTGTACATATATACATATAGATGTATGTATATGTAGATATGTATGTATGTATATATGTATGCATATAGAGGTGTGTGTGTGTATATATGTGTATATATATATATAAATATATATTTATATCTCAAACGAAATACAATAAGAGGATAAACAACCCAATAATTTGCCTACTGGGATTCAGTGGGCTGAACCGTGTGACCTGTTGAAATCTCTTCTAGGTCTGTGATACTACGGAGGCATAGAGTTATCTACTTTATATATATAAGTTTACTTGTAGAACCAAGAAATGACATTCATAGATAGACAGGGTTATACAATGTAGAAATTCAGTTTCTGAATATTATAGGCCTAATTCTGTTCTTAATTAGGTAGATGGCATAGTAGACAGAGTCAAAGATTTGGAGTCAGGAACAGTTGAGTTCAAATACTGCCTTGGACATTAACAGTGTGGCCCTGGACAAGTCATTTAACTTATCTTAGCCTCAGTTTCTTTATCTGCAAAATGGGGACTATAAGATCACCTATCTCAGAGGGCTGTGGTGAAGATCATGTGAGATAATGTAATATAATATAATATAATAAGATTTCTTTGCACTTAAAGCACTATATAAAAGCTAACTATGAAAATATGATAAGATCAATCATATTACATTTAATAAAAACTGAAAGCATAAGATACTGAAAATATTATATTGGCACATGCAATTTTATATTTAGGGAAGGGAATAAGCATTTATGAAGCACTTGCTATGTGCCAGGCACTCTGCTAAACATTTAACAAATATTATTTCATTTGATTCTCACAACCCTGCAATGTAGATGATACTATATTACTATTACTCCCATTGTACAGTTGAGAAAACTTAGGCAAATAGAGGTTTAAGTGATTTGCCTAGGACCACACAGCTAATTAGGATCTGAGGCCAAATTTGAACTCAGTTCTTTGTGACTCCAGTCAACATCCTATGCACTGTGTCACCAAGCTGCTTATATTAATTCTAAATATATTAAGAGCATATTAAAATACTATAGAACAAAATATAAAATAACATCAACAATATTATAAATATGTATGTATTTCCCAAATTTAAAAAATGGTCGTACAGTTACCTTTAAACACTAGATAAGAATTAAATAGATCTAGGTTCTAATTCTGGCTTAACCACTTCTAAACCATGTGACCTTGGGTAGGCCATTTGACTCTAGGCCAGGGTTGGGGAACCTGTGGCTTTGAGGCCACATGTGGCTCTCTGGGTCCTCAAGGGTAGCCCTTTGACTGAATCCAAACTTCACAGAGAGCTGCACTTGAGGACTTAGAGGGCCACATGGGGCTTCTAGGCTGCAGGTTCCCTACCACTGCTGTAGGCTCGTTTCCTCATTTGCATAGTGGACTTAAGGGTCTCTAAGGTCCCTTTCAGACTTAATGCTGGAAGATTCTCTGATCTATCCATGGATTAGGCATTCATGGCATTAGAATGCTATCTGTCCAAGAATTCCAAAAGGCAAAGCTAAGACCCTACTCCATACAGGCAAATTATCAGTGGTCTTTGCATTATTTGTGCTCCCCTTTTTTGATGAAATAAGCTAGAATACTAGAACTAAAATATTAATATATGCAGTATAAAACAACACTGAATACAAAATCCTTGATATGTCTCCTAATTGATGAAAAATACATTAAGCCAGAAGGGTATTTTGATACAGCTTTTAAAATGTCTTACTTTCACACAACCAGCAAGAATAGATGCAAATAGTTCCTTCTCCCTTTAATATATAGTTTTTCCTTGAGACAGAATATTCCCTTCCACCTGTATGATCATCTGACCTTTTATTTCGGAGATATTTTTTATTTTGTTTTGTTTTGTGTGTGTGTTTATATGTGTGTGTTGGTTAAGCTATAGTGAGCAGGAGGAATAGTAAGTGAAATCTGAGTGGTTTGAGATCAAACAATAATTCAAGTCGGGTCCACTAAACCCTTTGAAGAGTATGAAAGGTAGAGGCAGTTTAGAAGGAAAAAAAAGTGTAAAAGCTTTGCAGTAAAGGAATGTGCTACCACAGTTCAGCTCTTGTCAGAGAAGGGATAAAACATGTGAAGCAATATTCAGATATTTGGAATGAGGAAAAAGAAATGTTTGCCTGATTACTTCTGAATACCAGAATTGGTTAGCACATTTTCTTTAGGCAATAGCTCTTTTAGCCTAGTGAGTTAAGACTTCCAGCTAATTGCGATTTACACCTCAGGAATAAGAAGGGATGTACAGAGGAATAAACTCGCTACTTTGGATCACAAAAGATGTAGAAAAACTTTTGTGGAAAACTGCCCTCCTGATCAGCTTATCATAACAACAACAAAACTCAATGTGTAGTTCATGTCCTGGGGGCTGGAAGGGGGCAATAGCCAAGTGAGTGTGCTCTGAGCTGACTATACCCTGAAATGCTAAACACCTGGATTCTCCCAATGCTTCTGATTGCATTAACACCCCAGCCATGGGATGAATTGCTCCTGTGGGTCTGAAAAACAGATGGAGAAGCATAGGGATAGCAGGCTGGCCTCATCTGAAACTGTCACAGTGATCAGCTTGGCATGGAAAGCAGTGGCCCGAGTGTCATTCCTTCACATTCTGGTATCTCAAGAAGTAGATACACTGGAACAAATCAGAAATAACAGTCCCAGATGGAAATGTTTCATCACAGATGAACACAGTTTCATCACACTGAACATGAAAGTATATAAATCATGAGTACACAAGAAATGGACTGAAGACACGATTACTTACATTATGGACCAATACTATTTTATACCTCAAATGAAAACAAATCTTTTTGTTAAGGGTACCCTGAGCTTTATTCAATACTGTGTAGACCTGACCAGCATAGGGAATTTATAAACAACAATCCAAACCAAGATTAGATCAAATAAAAGACTGAACAGATGAAAAAGGATTTATTAAGCACTTATTACCTGCAAAACACAGTGAAGTGCTGGGGCTACTATAGAACAGTAGGACAATCCCTGCTTTCCAGGAGCTTACTTTCTAACTGGGGAGACAACATGTCTAGATTTCAGTTGAAAGTCAGATGGAAAAACCGCACAATCCTTACTGCATAGTGACAAAACAAAAGGTAATGCATCACCTGTAATAGCATTTCCACTAATAAAAGCACAGCAGTTTCTGATGTTGAACCCACTTGACAAGGACTTTCGACTTCGTCATAATGATCAAGTATAAAGGTTTTTGTTGCAAGGTCTGCTGGTCTAGAGAGGTGCTGTCACTTTAGACATCTTGGGCTAGTCTTTCTACTGCTGGTGGTTGGGCAGCAGTTGGTGCTGGTGATGGTAAGGAAGGTAACCCCCTTTTCCACAGTGATATTTCTCTTCAATGGTGGCTGCCAGGCATGGGATAGAAGTAAGAACAGTATTCTAATTTTTAAAAAAAAAAATTTTCAATTTTTAGGCAGTTGGGGTTAAGTGACTTGCCCAGGGGTCACACAGCTAATAAGTATCAAATGTTTGGTCTGAGGCTGGATTTGAACTCAGGTCCCCCTGACTTCAGGACCAATGCTCTATCCACTGCACCACCTAACTGCCCCAAGACCACTATTCTGGAGAGCATTGCTACTCCCAAGGATCTCAGGTTCAGGGATTTCATAGTAGTATGTGGGGAAGTGGTGGCTGAGAAGGTGGTGGTGGTTTGACTTACTTGGCACAGGCCACTTCTTTATCTTTCCCTCAGGGTATTTTGCTGCTTCTACTAGTCTGGTTTGTTGGTAAAATGTTACAGACTCTGAGATTATTCAGAATCAATATGATGCATACACCAGAAATTATAGCTAATAATTAAAAAAAAAAGATGTCAAAAAAGTAGCATCAAAGTTTCAAATGATTTTGAAAAGGAATTGGGCAAGCTTAGTATCAAATTCCACAATGTTCTTTTGGAGTTTTACATCAGTATAATAAATAGACCAGTTATGGCAAAACAGAACCATTTTAAAAAGTTGGTGTCTACTGTAACTATCTTTCACAGTATTTGAAAGAAAATACAAACATATTTGAGGATCTTCACATAGCAGTATATGCTATAACAACTATAGGAGGAAAAGTAATGCTATTAAGGAATGTCCCTAAGGACTGTTATCAAAGACCACCATGGCAGAAGTATCTTGGGAGAAGTATTGAACAACTACTGAAAGGCACAGGAAGATTCCATTAATATCTTGCTGGTACACATAATAGTTCAGAGCAACTAGGTGGTGTGATAAATAGAGTGAAGGATTTGGAGTCAGGAAGACTCATCTTCCTGAGTTCAAATCTGGCCTCAGATCTTTTACTAGATATGTGACTGTGGGCCTCAGCCCTTCATCTGTAAAATAAAGCTGGAGAAGGACTCCAGTCCACTCTACTATCTCTGCCAAGCAAACCCCAAATGGAGTCACAAAGTGTCAGACATGACTGAAAAATGACTTAATAACACCATGTACTGGAGTGCCTGAACTTAGTATTGTCCAATTAAATGCAACAATAACAACAAAGACAAGTGAGAAGGGGAATCTAGAAAACAGAAATATATCAAAAAATCTAGATTTCCTTAGTCATGAATCAAAAGCAACAGTGAAAAGGTTAAGGCAGTCTAGGGAATCAAAGCAGTGCAAACAGCAAAATTAACAATGAAAAATCAAACAAAAACTTTATGGCAGAGTGGTGAGAAGTAAACAAATCAGAGGTGAGAAAGAATACCCAAAGAAGGAAGATGCAGAAAAATTCTGGTTTTCTACTCTATTTTAAAAAGTCCAACACAACAAAAATGCAAGTTGTATCAAGTGGGGAAAAATAAAAGCTTACAAATGGCTTATATAATGAACAAAAGAATATATAAATTAAGGAAAGTGACTGAAACTAGCTTCTCTCTGAAACAGGAAAGTTGTTGGACCAGATAAGATGCAATATTATCGATTCAAACCCTTCAGAGTGGCATGTGTTTGACAAAGCACTTTACTAACATCTTCTCTGTCGTGAACCTGTTGCCACTTTTTTTTAATGGGAAGTATCACTTATTTATCATCCAAAGATGAGAAAACTAACAACTCCTCCAAATAGAGACCAATTACTTGTTTATAAGCTTTATACAAAGTATTTGCAGCTTGCATCACTTTTTTAAAAAATCTGTAAACACAAGAAGCAACATAGTAGTTAAGGAGCATAAAGAGTATGGAAAAAATACCAGTGGCATAAAGAATAACTTATTGGTAATTATTGGAGGTGACCAAAAAGTCAATACTGTATACACTGACTTTGTTGATTATCATGAAACCTTTGATGCAGTTCTATAGTTATGGATTATTCACACATTGCAAATATATAAAATAGAGCCAAGTATGGTGTGTACTTTAATGTTTTAATGTCTGCTCGGAAAATTTTTTCTATTGAAAACAATTATCAACATAACAATGTCAAGAAAAATTGATATAGGAATAGTATTTTCATAATCCCATTATGGTTCTACCTAGTCCTAAATCCATTAACATCTCTTCTTAATAGAACTAAATATGACTTCCAAATCAAAGGAATCCAGTCAAAATATCTTATTAATTACTTGATTTACATGAATGTCACCAAGATTCACGGTTCCACTAAAAAACAGATGAAACAACTTCTTCAGCTAGTAGAATCTTTCTCCAAAGATATCACAAGGTCATTTGGATTTGAGAAATGTAAACATTTTAACATATAGCAAAGAATGATAGAAATTGAATGTTCATGGTTAGATTCCAGAGGTCACATTGAATTAATAGATGAAGGTGATACCTACAAATATCTCGGTATCATTTCATTAAGAGACTTACTGGCATCCACCTTTGTAATAATCTTCAGAATGTTAAACATCAAAAAAGAGTAAGGTAATGACTTTTCCAGTACCATTTCTATCTGAATTCCACTGAAGAAAGATGAGATGATTAAGATGAATAACAACAAAAACAATAAAGATAATGTTTAGATCGACTAAAGCTTTCATGGTATCAGCCCTAACATACACTTTTGTTATAGCAAAATAGACAACAGATTTAGTTTGATCCTGATTTAAAAAAAAAACAAACTCATACAAACAAAAAGGAGGAAGAAAATGATAGATATTTTCTATCATATGACAAACAACTTAAAACCTAACAGAAATATTTCTACAAAATGGACACCACTTTAAAAAGCAATAATAAACACTATAAATAGTTGCATTAATTTACTTCTGAACAAAGTCTATGAAGCAGCTAAGATTTAAGAGTGGAACCAAAAGGACCCCATGGGTGACATCCACCTGAACTCAATCAACAATATGCTGATTAAAAATTATTGAATAAATGACTGGGTCATGGGGATTAGTTTACAGAAACATAAAGGTTTATGAAAGTGAGACATGATCAGGTAAATCATAAATTACGGAAAAAAGTATCCTTAAGGAGTTTTAATTTATTAAACAATGGAGATTTTGTAGGAAAATGGTAAAAAAAAATACAACTCTTCACTACAGGAAGAAAAAAAAATTAGCTCCTCCCAAATATCTAAAAAGACATAATCAAGTGGCCAGAATTATACATCAAAAGCCTGTGAACTTCATGAACTAATAGATGACAAATCTCCTTATTATAAATACAAACCCAAACTATCTTTGAAAATTCAACAATTAAACTGTACTGAAACTTAAACATCTTCTTGGACAAAACTGTTGCCCATAATCTCCCAGACACAACACTGAATCATAAAAATTCAAGGATGTTTTTTAATAGATATCATCATACTGAATACTCATAAATCCTAAACTATGTGGAATGAAAAGCTCTCAAAATATAGAGATCAAACAGAGGAAATCAAAATTATATAGGAACAAGATGAGGTACAAATAATTCCCATCATCTTGTCTGCTACTGGAGTTGTGCCAAAGATGCTTTCAGGGGAGCTATAGAAAATGAGTTTATACCTCAGTGCTTCTATTTAATTATAAAAAGGGATCATTTTATCTACTTGTACAATAGTCTGTTGCACCTTAAATATAAGAGAATAATGGACAGAAACTTGTTTAGGACTACCTCTATGTGAACTTCATGTGATATAAACTGAGAAGAACAAGATCAGTGGTGATGGTGGTGGTGGTGATGGTGACGATGATGATGATGATGAAGATGACAATAACTACTATCACAATTTAAGGTTTGCAAAGTGCATAAGATGGACTATTTCATTTGATCAACACAAAAATCCTAAGAAGGGTCATTAATATCATTTCTACTTTATATATGAGGAAACTGAAGCTCAGGGGGTGGAGGTGGGCTAAGTAAATTGTCTACGGTCACACATCTAGTAAGTGTTGGAAATGGGATCTAAACACAAGACTTTCTTAGTCCAAGGTAAGCATTCTATCAACTATGTAGCTATACAGTGGAAAAAGCAACATTCCTGGAGATAGGAAGATGAGTTTAAATCTGGTCTCTGACACTATGTGACTCTGGACAAATCACTTAACCTGTTTATCTCAGTTTCTTCAAATGTAAAATAGGAATAATATAGCACCTACCTCACAGGATTGTTGTGAGGATAATATTTATAAAGTGCTTATAGCACAAGGGCTGGCATACAATAGGTGCTTTATAAATACTTTTTCCTCTCTTCCTCCCTCTCTTCCTTCCTGTGCAATGTTTTTCTCTCTTAAACTTCTCACCATAAAAAAAAAATATTAACTAATATTAGAGTCACTGAATAGTAAGCCACATATAGAGAATTGGCCCACTATTCAGTTAAATAATTAACGTAATATTTTTACTGTGAGTTTTTTTTTCCTTCTGGTAGCTGAGAAGGGTTTGGATGTATGGTTTCACTGGTGTAGAGAACATGAGATATGGAAACTCCTTCCACTAATGAAAATTTGTAACTTTTCTTTAATCTGTAGTCTTAGAGAGGTATCTGGTGCACTGAGAAGTTAATCAGCTTATCCGTAGTTACACAACTAATTAAAGACAGAAGGGCTTTAACCTAGAACTTTCTGAAGCCAAAGCTAGCCCTCAATCAGTTATACCATCCTGCATCTCTGTGACTTTGTGTTAGCAGAATTTTCATGGTGTGGCTGGGGGTTTGACCTTAATTGTGGAGAAGGAAAATAACATTTAGACCATTATCGGACACCACTTTGTATGCTCACACATGCTTGTAAGGTAGGATCTAATTTTATTTTTTGTAAATTGTTTCCTCTAGTCTTTGATGTCTAGAATAGTTTTCTCAAGGTCACCTAAAAAAATCTATGAAAAAGCATTGAATGAGAATTGCCAGTCATAGTCTTACGTTCAAGCCAATAGGTCATTCTGTATTTTTGCTGAATGAAGAAGATACCTACTGATACACGATGACCTCCAAAGCAAGTTATAATGTTCAAAAGAATGTTTAAAAAATGAATTTCTCTCTAAAAAGAATCTATTGTGCCCACCCAGGCAAAAATTTCAGTTCAGTAGCTGAGAAATTACAGGGGGGAGGAGTGTGTCAAAATATCAGAAACAATTAATCCTCATTTTCTAATGAGCCATACAATTTGAGTTAAAATATTCAAATGACTTCAAGTAATAAGAGCCCGTAAGTTCCTAAAATATTGATTTCATCTCTTTCCATTTTTATTCCTCAAACTGTCCTTTATTAAAATCTTGACATTAAAAAATTTTTTAGTTTTATATAGTTCCTCTCATAAGAGTTACATTTTTCTCTTCCTCAATACATTGTATGCACATTTCCTCATAATGATAAACATAATAACAATAGCTGGCATTTACATGGTATTTTAAAGCTCACCAAATGCTTTATGCTAATTTGTTATTTTTCTTTCAACCAAACATCTCATTTGATCCTCATAAGGATCTCTTAGGCAGGTACAAGTATTATCATCCTCATTTTATAGATGAGTAAAGTGAGTCTCCAATAAACTAACCAACTTTGTTATGCTCTTACAACTAGTAAGTGTGGTGGGTGAGATTTGAATTCAGAAATCTTCTGACTGTAAAGCGACTGCTTTGTTAAGTCATACCCTACTGATGGGTCATAAAATAGGTGTTAACATGAAAATTCATTTTGGAACCAAAATCGATTCCAATTTGTGCAAGGGGAGACAATGCCGTAGCCAGAATACTACAATCCCTTCTTGGATGACAGCTTTGAGAATTGTGGGTTCAGCAATACAATGTTACATAGCTATGATGCTGTCATGACAAATTTAAATAGGATGGTGATGCTTTGGGAGCAACAGGGAGATCTGATTTTGGCAAGAGCAGGAGATGAGTGTGGAAGAGCATAGTAATGAGAAAATAAAAAAAATGATGGAAAGTACTAAAGGAATAATAGAGAAGATACAGGTGACTCAGCTGAAAATTCACTATTAAATTGAGAAACAGGAAGGAAGACAGAAGCAATAACTTCTATTCTGTAAGAAAACTTAGAATTACATCGAATTTAACTCAGTTGTCAGTTGGTCCCTGGTAGCAGATGTAACAGAATGGGTTTACCTTAGGTTCTCCTCTGAATAAATAATCTCCATGGTTTGTGCCCCACCTCAGGATTTCCCCTGGGAACATCTTGGCTTATTTCCCTAAGGGCCCCTAGATTGCTGCAAGCATTCAGGATAACAAGATATTAGATATAGGACAGGTTTTATTTAACCTGATGAAACTGCAGAGCAGGTTTCTCCCTGAGCTTTTTGATAGGAAAACTCTTTTCTCCCTTGTAGAGGGATTCAAGTAATCCTCTCCTTTGATGGATACCTTCTTCCCTCTTAATGTACAGAGTATATGATACAGAGTATAATTGAAGGGATAGGTTGGTGTTGCTTCTCCATGCGTATGATTCCCCGATTTGCTGACCCTTTCCCCCTTCTAGGGTCACACAGATGACATAGACTATGGAGTTCTCTTGATTTCAAGACACTGAATATTTTTTCTTTCTTTTTATTTAGGCTCCATACCCCCATTCTTCTCTACATCTGACACAAATCCCTGAGTGTGATTGATTCCCTGAAGAGACTGTATAAATGCATAAGTTTCTTTCCAGGTCCACTTGTAGTCCAGCATCTCTCTGTTTATCTATATCTGTATCTTTTATCTCTCAGTACTTCCCCTCAGTGGGAGGATGTCTGTCTTCTCTGATCTCAATATCAATTTCCTTCTGGGTCTGTCTCCTGGAAGGTCACACCCAAGGGCCAATTCTAGGGTTATGAATGTTGTTATCAATGAGATGTTTCCTTGATGAGTTTCATGGCTACTTCTTAAATAAAGACCAGGTAAATATGGCAATGAGGCTCCAGGACAAGAAAGATTTATACCTTGTCTTGTATTGTACAGGATATGAAAGAAAGGGAAAGAGCTCACTAGGCTCCCCCATTAAAAAAAATAGCAGAGAAAATGTAATTACACTGGGAAAATATCAGTCTTTTTTTTTTTTTTTTTTTTTTTGCTGTGTTAGAGATATCCAGAATGAGAATTCGTTGCTTGAGGCAGCTGGTGGTACAATGAATAGAATGCTGAACCTGGAGTCAAGAAGACCTGAATTCAAATCCCGCCTCATATACTTACTAGCTGTGTGACTGTGTGACCTTGGGTAAGTCTCTTAACCTCTCTCTGCCTCAATTTCTTCAACTGTAAAGTGGAGATAATAATAGCACCTACCTCCCAGCATTGGTGTGAGAATCAAATGAGAAAATATTTGTAAAAAGTGCTTAGCCAGTGCCTGACACATAGTAGGCACTATATAAATGCTTATTCTCTTCCCCTTACCCCTCACCCTGACCCTATAGTACTGAGTTTTTCAACACTGAAATTCAAGCAAAGGTCAGATGACCATTTGTCAGGGATCTATTCCAGTGGGGACTAACTCAGATAAAAGCTTGGACTAGTTGATCTCTAAATTCCTTTTTTGCTTTGTAAACTGCAGGGGTTTAATAAATATTTGTTGAATGAATGATTTATCTAATACCAGGTGAAAGCTGTTTAAAATTGTTTACACAATTGTCTACCCTCAAACATCCAACTTGTTGGTGCTTGTCCCTGGAGCTTTGTGCATGCTCACCACCAAGGATCCCTCCTTCCTTCTCCATGGCAATCCACTCCCTCATCTTCAAACTCTGACTCAAGCTCTTCCATATAGTACCCAACCTATAGTAATGTTTGGTGTTTAAACATCTTCTGCTTTGCTCTGTTTACTATTTTGCATATCCCATGAACAGTTAATTGACTTCTTATTGTCCACCAGACAAGTCTTGGTAGAGTTGTCTGCCAGAGAGATTGGGTTACTTTAATAAAACAGGACAAATAAATTCTCATAATTTTAGGTCACTCTTCAGGGATGCTACTGATGACAAAATTTCTGCAGCCCTTTAGTTTCCATTGGGTGGGAGTTGGGGGTGGGAAAAGATCAGGTTAGATGACACAATACCAGGCAAGCATCCAATTGCCCTTTAAAATGGTCCAACATTATTCACCAGTCCCAAGGAATTAAATAAGATGAATATTAGCAAAAATGAGCAAATTATTCATTCAACACTAATGAAACTTTGGAAATTTTAACATGTTACAGTTGAAGGCGCTCTGGACTTGGAATCAGAGTACTGGGGATTAAATCTAGGCTGTCATTTTTTACCTATATGATCTTAGACAACTCATGTAACCATTCTGGGTTTTAGTTGCCGCACCTGCAAAATAAGGAGGTAGGACTGGTTGGCCTCTAAGGTCCATTCCAACTTGAAATTTATGATCTTATGTTGCTATGTCTCATATTTCATTCCTTATATCACTCAGAATCTGTTTCTGAAGCCTGTGAATTTTTCCTTTGTAATGTTGGCATAGCTGAAAGAACATTGAATTTTGAGGCAAAAAAAAAATCAGGTTTCAAATCCTTGTTTTATTACGTATTTAACTTTGGGCACATCATTTCCCCTCTTTGGGTCTTGGTTTCTAGAGCTGTAAAATGAGAGGGTCAGACTAAATTACCATAGATCTACAGCCTCAGGAGTCTATCTAATCCAAACTCCAAATTATCCAGGGGAAGAAATTGATGTTCCAATGCAGGATAGCTAACAAAGAATAATCAACTGATGGAATTACGGTGACAGGAGAAAGACATTTACTGATCCGAAACCCATTTTATTTATTAGAAACTTCCCTGATGTGCAATGAAACATCAGAGGCAAGATTTGAACACAGGACTTCAGACATTGGAAATAGTTTGTTTGTTTTTTTTTTCCACGAGGCCATGCTCCCTTTAGGTCACCAATGTACCTTCCAACTCCCAGGATAGGGCAGTGAGGTGTCACAGTGGATAGAGTGCTGGGTCTGGAGTTAGGAAGACTCATCTTCCTGATTTAAAATTTGACCTCAGACACTCACTAGCTGTGTGATCCTGGACAAGTCATTTAACCCTGTTTGCCTCAGTTTCCTCATCTTTAAAATGAGCCAGAGAAGGAAATAGCAAATCACTCCAGTATCTATGCCAAGAAACCCCCAAATGGACTCACAAAGGGTTGGACATGACTGAAAAATGGCTGAACAACAACAACAAAGCTCTCAGTACTGTTACCCTGTAAGTAAAAGCCTTAGTAACCTCACTTTTTGAATTACTGTCATTAGCCAGCCTCTATTACCAGAGCATTTCCCTAGTGTAAATTGTCCTACATATGGCTGCCTTACGAGACAGCTCTATTAAAACCTTAAAAGTGCTATATGAATGCTAGCTATTATTATTGCTTCTTAAAAATGTTTTTGCTTGATTATTACGCTTTTTAAACACTTTCAGTTGTTCCCTTTGTGACTTCCTAACAGCTAGAACTGTTAAAGAACGGATCAGGCTGATTCACGAGGTAATGAGTTCCATATCATTGGATGTGTTTTAGCAGACTCAGAGATCCTTATAGGTCATCTAAAGTAACCTCCTTTCTGATGTATCAATGCCTTCTCAACTTCCTTGAAAAGGGATCATGGAGGTTCTGTTTGAATATATCTAATGATAAGAAACTCATTACTCCATCAAGCAACCCAATCCATTTTTCATATAATTCCACAATTTCATTCAATTCTTGTAAGGAAATTTTTCTTCATATTGAACCAAATTGTTTCTCTTGTTCCATCCACTGTTTATAATTTAGGGTTAGGGAACCTGCAGCCTCCAGGCCACATGGGGCCCTCTAGGTCCTAAAGTGTGGCCCTTTGACTGAATCCAAACTTCACAGAACAAATCCCCTTAATGAAAGGATTTGTTCTGTAAAACTTGGACTCAGTCAAAAGGCTGCACCCAAGGATCTAGAAGGTCACATGTGACCTCGAGGCTGTAAGTTCCCCACCCCTAATATATTTCTGCCCTCTGGAAGAACATATAATAACAACAACAGCAACACTAGAATTTATGCAGCACTTTAAGATCTGCAAAGTTCTTTACAAACATCATCTTATTTTATCTTCATGACAACTCTGGGAGTTAAGTGCTATCATCACCATTTTTTAGATGAGGAAACTGAGGCAGGCAAAGGTTAAGTGCCTTGCTCAGAGTCACAGAGCTAATGAGTCTGAGGTTGGATTTGAACTCAAGTTTTCTCGATTGAAGAGTCAACATTCTCCACTGAGTCACCTTATAGCTTATCTATCATGATCGTCTTTTACATAGAAATGTAATCAGTAGACAATGACCAAAACTTTAGACTAATGGACTCCTGTTCAACTTAAAAGGCTTATCAATAATTAATACTCTATATAGTTGTGGCTCCACTAGAAGAGTGTATTTTTCTGGGAACATCTAAATTTGTCTCTTTTCTATCTCTCATCTAGGTGTCCCTAGTTCCCTAGCTAGCAAAATTAAACAGAACAATTTTATTGTATACAACAAGAGTCATTTCATCAACAAGCATTTATTAAGTACTTACTATGTGCTAGATTCTGTATATGCAAAGACAAAAACAGTTCTTGCCCAAAAGGAGCTCACAGTCTAATGGGGGAACATCATATAAATAACTAGGTACTTCTAGCATATATACAGAGTAGATGGAAGATGATCTCAGATGGACATACATACAGTAAATCCAGAATTATATTTGGCACAATTCCTTCCCCTTCTCACCTGAAGTGGAAAAGGATTTTGGAGTTTCCAGAGAATGGCCTAACCAGCAAACCGCAGCTTCCCCAGAGATCTATCCAGATGATCCAAGTTATTAATGCCATTTTGAGTTTGAGGTTGTTCATACTTGGAAGCTTTGCAATTACCACTGTTACTGTCACTGCTGCTGCTGCCAATACAAATTCTAGGGCAAATTGTTACTGCCACCACATCTCAAGGGGAGTCAGCAAATCTCCAGATCTGCTGTTAGTCAATCCTGTCTAGCTAGTACGCAAAACTAGTGATGCAGACGGTGACTTCCCGACCTGCCCTTCTTAACTATGAGACCCTGGTTTTTCACTCTTAGCTGAGTTGTCCTTACTTTTGTCCATCACTGTCTTTCAGGCCTCACATCTCAGACAGTATGACCCCAACAGGGGAGAGTAATAATAATAATAACAATAATAGGTACCATTTATTAAGTGCCTACTATGTACCAGGCACTGTGCTAAGTATTTTACAAATATTATTTTGTTCTATCTTCACAACAATCCTGGGGCATAGATGCTATTATTACTCCCATTTTACAATTGAGGAAACTGAGGCAAACAGCAGTTAAGTGACTTTCCCAAGGTCACAAGCTACTAAGTATCTGAGGCAGGATTTGAACTCAAGTCTTCCCATTCTAGGTCCAGCACTCTATCCACTATACCACCCACTTCCTCTAGAGAAAATTCTAGGGAACACTTCCAAATGATTGTTTTTGAAACTTAGGGAAAAAAAAACAGTCATATATCTCTCCATTTATGTTTTCAGTTCCCATCATCCTTCACACCCCAAGGACTAATACCAAGACCTACAAATCTTTCTGAAGCTCAGTGAAGCCTCAAAGTAGTACTAGAGAGGGAGAGCTGAAAGCTATTGTTGGCAGTCCTGCTTCAATAGCAAACATTCTTGTCCCTATTCATTATTAATAACTGTTATATAATGCTTTTGAGGTTGACACTTTTCTTACAACAATCCTGTAAGGTAGGACTAAAGGACCTAGTCACTTCTCAGTAATCTCCATCTCCTCCCCAATGGAACCTGGGATTTTGCCCCTGGAACATTTCTGGGCTTTGACTGATAAACTTTGCCCACATCCGGGCCTCCTCCTCACTTCCAGGCTTCCACAGGAGTTTCCTCTCTCTCTTCCTTCTCTACTCCACCTTTTTCCAATTCCCCTTTTATATATTATCTTCCCTTATTAGAAGGTAAGCTCCATGAGGGCAGGAGCTGTGTTGTTTATTTTTATTTGCATCTCCAATTACTTAGCACAGTACTTGGCATATGGTAAGTTCTTAACCTTTGCCGCAGTTTCCTCCTCTATAAAGTGGGGATAATAATAGCACCTTCCTCCCAGGGTTGTTGTTGTAGGGGTCAAACGAGGTATTTATAAGTACTTGCGAACTTTAATGTGCTATATAAATCCTAGTTGTTGTTGTTAATCTTATTAGAGTGATAAATGCTCTATCTATTACTATAAACCCCATTTTATAGATGAGAAAATAGACTCAGACAGCTTATATGAATTACTTGTGATTATACACCTGGTAAATATTTGGTTCAAGATTCAAATCCAAAATCATCTGATTTGATCCTTCAAATCAAAGTCCTCTGACTCCATGCGGAATGTCCTTTCCCATCTTCCAAGTTCCATGGGCTTTAGCCCACTCACCTGTAAAACGAGGGGATTGAACAAGACAGCCTCCAAGGTCCCTTTTAGTTGTAGCTCTATGGGCCTATGATGCTTCCATTACATTTTTTCACCTGTCGTCAGAATCCTTACTACCTGTCTCCGCATATTGTCCAGGTTGTCAGCATACCTCTTAAAAATGTGATGCCAAAGCTGAACCCAACACTCCAGATGGAGTCTGACCAATATAGTACCCTCAGCAGTGTGAAGTTTATTTTCCTTGACAAAGAAGACAGAAACAAAATAGCGTATGAGGAGTTCTGGTTTGTGCCTGTCTTTTATTATCATTATACCACCTGTCCCTAGTAAAGGACTTTTGTGCTTTCTCTTGCAGGAAATATAGCTTTAAAAGCTCTCTCTGTCTGTCTCTGCTTGTCTCTGTCTCTCTCTCTGTCTCTCTGTTTCTGTCTCTGTCTCTGTGTCTCTCTGTCTCTTTCTGTCTGTCTCTGTCTCTCTCTCTCTGTGTCTCTGTCTCTGTCTGTCTGTCTGTCTGTCTCTCTCTGTGTCTCTGTGTCTCTCTCTCCAAGCCCCAGTTCATTTGGGATTCTAGTGTACCTTGTTGTTCATCCTTTGTTTTCCAAAAGGACCAATGACATCATGAATGATGTCTCGACTTGCTCATGAATAAGATTTAAGTGAGGCAGAGTCGCTTACTCTCTCTTCCAGAGTCATCAAAATCCAGTGGCAGGACAAAAGTCAAGACTACTGTGATAGCCTGGTATACAATGGATGACCTTGACATCTTTGAATCCTGACTAAGCTGTAACCACTCTAGTGACACCTGCTTCAGCCACCTTCATGGGCACTGGAACAAATTGTTCTCATCTGCACATTCCACTGGGAGAATTCTTTGCATGGTTGGTGTAGACAGCCTCCTAACTCATGGATGGGTTTGAGGTTTCAGTTACCATCAACCTGCTGAGACATTTTTTACTGGGGTGTGGCTGGTATGCAGGCTACATACAGCTTCTTGGAGCCACAGGTGAGAGTTGAGTGACAGGTGGACACCAAAAGGTGGATGAGCAACCCTCACATCAGAGGTGCTATTCCTCCTTAAACATCCACATAGCCCAGCACACCTTACATTATTCTTAAAGGGACATGTGACTCTTTGGGATTTTTGTCTCTTATTATCTTCTTTCCATTCTTTGTACTTATTCTTTAAAAATTTGTAAATAGAGCTCCTGGATAAGTGTTCTGGGCAGCCTTATTTGCTTTCTTCAATGCTTTCTCCTCTTCTGCCTTATCAATATCATGCACAAGTACATCATCAATTTTTTTTTCTTTGACAACAGCTAAATGCATCTATAAACTATTTTCTATGTCCCCCCCTTTCTTCTCTCTCTCTGTTTGTCTTTAATCTATGGACTCCATTTCCCTGAGGGCTCCCAAAACTAGGCTGAGCATTTCCTTCTTAAATGATCTCACTTATCTGTCACTAATGTACCCAGGGGCTAAGCATCAATAATCATTCTGCTAATCCACTGATCAGTCTACTAATCCACTAAAATTGGCTCTCCCTTCCTGGCTTTCTCCCTTCCACCTGGAAATGGGAACTTTTTCCCCTAGGGGTTATTTCTACCTTTCCCTTCCCTTTCAGTGGATGAGAAAGGAAGAGCCTTAGAACTTCTCTTGTCCAGATTAGCATTTGGAAATGATAGTTATGGATCTAGAGGGTCCTTTTTAGAATCATAGCCAAGTTTGAGACTACCACCTTTTAGGGAACTTCAGTCTCTGCTTTGTCCTCTAGCTGTATGGGTTATGGACTCTCTTGTGGCCCCAGTGACTAAATCATCAGGTATAGAAACTGCTTTGCTATAATAGTCACCAATTATTTTCTTATACTGTGTTCTCTACCCTTGCATTTCATAATTGTGACTTGACGTTGTTATTTCTAGGCATATCATAAGACAATAAATTTGGATCTGGGAGGAACCTGAGAGGTCATCTAGCCCTGGACTCTCATTTTACAGAAGAGAAAACTGAGTATAAAGAATGACTTGCCTAAGATGACAACAGGTAGCAAATAGCAGGGTTGAGATTTGAACCAAGGTCATCAGAACCTAAATATAAGACTTTTTCAACTGTGTCATACTTCTGAAACTTCTCTTTTTTATAAATGCTTTTTGTTTTTGTGTCAAAGTCATATCTGGTTATATTACCTTTTCCTTCCTTCTACCTTTTACTCCCTTTAAATAAAGAAAAATAATTAAGCAAAGTCAAACAATAGGAGGTTCTACCTTATACCCATCATTTTGCAAAGATGGCAAAAAAGGGAAAATAGAGAATGTTAGAGAGATTGAAGGAAAACAGAAACATGATTTCACTGTTGGGGGAGCTGTGAATTGTTCCATATATCTTGTACAGCAATTTGAAACTGTGCCCCCAAAGTCACTAAACTGTCTTTACTCTTTGACCCAGTAATACCACTACTAGGCCTATACTTGAAAGAGTTCACAAAAAGGAAAAGGACTTATTTGTACAAAAATAGGTATAGTAGCCCTTTTGTAGTGCTAAACAACTGACAAGTAAGGTGATGTCCATCAGTTGGAATGACTGAACAAATTATGGCATATGAAAGCAACAGAATCCTCTAATGCCACACACAAAAAATGATAGAAAGGAATGAGTTCAGAAAAAAACATAGGAATACTTGTATGAACTGATAGAGAATGAAATGATCAGAACCAGAAATGCAATTTATATACTAACAATACTATAAGAACAAACAGTTTTGAAAGAGTTAAGAATTCTGATCAATGCAGTGACCAAACATGTTTCCAGAGGACCTATGATGAACAATGCTACCCACCTCCTGACAGAAAGGTGATTGATTAAACATGCAGAACAAGATATTCATTTTTGGCCTTGCCCGTTGTAGGAATTTGTATCCTTGGTAATGCTATTTACTACAAGTACTTAATTTTTTTTTATATTTTCCTCCAGGAGAGGAAGAGAGAATACATGTTGATAAATGGGAAAAAAATTGACTTTAAAAAAAAATCAACCCATACAATGATTTAGTCTGACAGGAGATACACACACACATACACACACACACACACACATATGTACACACACATATATATATATATATATATATACACATACACACACATATACATATATTATATATATTAACATTTCATACCTGAAAACTTTCTCCTTTCTAACAAATAAGAGAGGTTATTTTCATTATCTGTTTCTTGTGTCCAAGATTGGTTATTATAACTGCTTAGAGTTTACTTTACTTATCCTTTTAGAGTATGTTTTCATAAAAGAACTATAGTAATTATTTACATTTCTCCTTGGGTCTGCTCATGTCACTCTGCAGCATTTCATGTAAGTCTTTCCATGTTTCTTTGTGTTCCTCATATTGGATATGACATGGAGTATAGAGCATTAGACTTAATATTAGGAAAACTGTAGTTTCAATTTTCCCTCAGATATTTGTCTGTATTTGATCCTAGGCAAGTTACTTAACCTCTATAAGCCTCCATTTCCTCATCTATAAAATAGTGATGGCAATAGCACCTACTTCACAGGATTTTTGTGAGACTCAAATTACACACCCACACACACACACATAAACACACACACACACATATATATATATATGTATATGTACACACATACATATATATGTATATGTATCATCTGCAAACCTTGACTCTAATATAGTGATGTCATTTTGGTCCTCTTTGAGAAAGAAGGACAAGAACCAAGCTTTCTATTTACCTATTATTTTTTTTTCTTATGGCACTATAGCATTCCATTACTTTCATATGCTACAGTTTGTTCAGCCATTCACCAGTCAAAAGCAACTACTTTGCTTCCAATTTTTGCTACCACACACACACACACACACACACACACTCATACACACATACAATCCACTCCACTGTCAAGACCTTACATAATCTGTCTGCACTGTGTTTATCCAGTCTCATTTCTCATGACTCCATAAACTGCACCCTCTGTTCTAGCCAGGTTTACTTTTCCTACTGTCTCACAAGTATGCCCTACTCTCTATTCATGCCTGTATTCATGTTGTCTCTAGGATATAGGACAATGCTTATGTGTAGTAAGTGTTTGACAAATAATTTTTCATCCATCCATCCCTCCATCCATTTATTACTTCCTTCCTTAATTAATTAAAATGAAGTCTCCCTGTAGAACTCTTCCTAGCAAGCTTTAGCCATTCTTCAATGCTCAGACTAACTCCCATTATCCTGACTATATCATTCCTGATGGAACTCCTTTTATTGAGCTCTTAGAGTCCTGCCTATACCACAAAGTCCATTAGTAATGCTGTATTGAATTGCCCCCTGTTGTTTTATGTGTGTTTTCTCAAAGAGATTGTAAGGGTATTGAGGGCAAGGACCATGTCTTATATTTCTCCCTTATTTCTCACAGCAATTACATAATGCTGGTCAGGTGGTAGATAATAAAAATTTACTGAAAAATTTAAGAGTTTTAAGTCTTTTTGGGAAATCATCTCTATCCATAAGCACAAATTTGCTCCCATTTGGAGGGTGGGGATTATGTGGGGAGGGGGAGAGAGCTAGAAGGAAAGGAAGTCTAATAAGCCTGGCATAATTTGAATTTCAATTATTTCTGATGAAATATTTTGTTTATAGGAGTATGAGTCAGTATTATTCTGTCCTCCAACATCAGAACCCTAGCAGTCAGATTTCATAAAAATATAATAAAGAAGGAACGTGAAGCTGTCTCTCAGTCTATAAGAATGTTAGCTACAAGCCCGTTGTTTGAGTCATGCCTTGTTAAATCAACATTTTGAGGTAACTTGATGTATAGATGCCATAATGAGTCTCAGCAAAACAATAAACAGGAGGATTTGGGTATAAATGTAGACCTAGAAAAACGAACGGGCTTTCTGAGCCAGAGAGGCAATTGTCTTAGTCAAAGCAATGCCAATGCCGATAGAAATCACTGAAATTGTATTCTGCGGATGTATTTATTGCTACAGGGCTTCAACAGGCAACACCAAGCATAATAAGACATGACAACATGAAATACAAACACACTGGTCTAAGGAACCATGTCAATTATATCATGGAAATCCTGAGGTTTGAGCCAGCTGCCTAATGAAACATGCTTCTGGAGAGTTCTAACTATTCAGGACAAAGCAGCCCCGTTAGGGGGGAGAAAAAGTGTAGAGAGGTTTCATAGAAACAGAGTGTGCTCAGAGAGCCCTCCTTTAAACTACATGAAAGGGCAAGAAATGAGAACAGCTCCCCAAATTATATGCATTCGAAGAGAGTGCCAGAGGGTCAGACATTTAGTCCAACCTGCTGAATTGTTGCAGCGTCAATTATCACAGAAGCTACAAGGAAAGTGAAAACGTGGAGGGGGAAAGCTATTCAATTGAACTAAATGAAAAAAAGCAACAGGAGATCAGCCTCCCTCGGAATTCAAAGCATTTAAGACATACCTACCAATCAGGCATAATTACTGTAGATTTACAAACTCGGTGGAGAAGTACTCCCACCATGGGAAACAGAAATGCCACATTTAACAAAAGCTATGCTTCCTAAACTATGAATCAAATTACTTAGATTATTCATTTCTCCCCTCATCAAGACCTTTTCAGCATTCCCCAGAAAGCTAAGGTTGAAAAACTGAATCTTGAAATATACATGTTGGGCAATGGATTTTATGTCAAACTCTCGAGATGGACAGTCCAGAAATCCCTGCAGACCAACGTGGTTCAAGTCCTATACATTTGCTTTTCTCAGTTTGTCTCTGAATATCCCCCATCGTGTTTGGGAATCACATACCTTGCATTCACCTTGAGTCCAAACTCAAAAAGCATAAATAATCCTAAATGCTAAAGGTTTCTAAAAATGACCAATAGCTTTTTTTTCACTCTTGCTCATTATTCACCTTTCCTAAAATATTATAAATGTTTCTCAGAAGAATTTTGGGGGCACTGGGGGAGTTGCTGCTTATTTAAACTGTTTTAATGAAGATTTAACCTTTTACGTTACACATTTGTTCCCCTCATTTGCCTTCTGGCAGAAGTTCATACATTTTCTGCAAAGGACACAGCTTAATGAACATATACCAGATTATTTAAATGAATGATTTTAATGAGTTCTTTGAATAGTTTCTTTAAAAAGCAAGCATGAAATTAGTTTCCCAGTTGGGATGCTTTAACATATTTTAAGGGTAAAAAAGTCAGACCTAAGCCCCTAAAATTCCAACTTTCCTTAAAGAAACAATTGAAAAGACTGTTCTATTACAATATGACTTACAGTGAAAGACATTACAGAACCCAGCAGGATTGTCAAATTATTTTTAATGGACTTTAACACTTCATATTAGCAAGTCCTTATTTTTCATATAGAAAAGAAATCATAGTTCTAATTTTCCATCTGTTTTTCTGGATAAAACAAAAACATTTAACCTCTATCTTATACTACTTCTTGGATGCTTTATGGGAATAGTAATAATATATAAATACCTTCATCTACAAGCAGAATATTTGATCAACATCATAAAACATATGGCAGAGCTAAGAGTATATCACAAAGAGCGCTGCATTTGGGAGGTCCATAGCTCTAGCTACTTGAAGCTGATAGAATGGGCCTACCTTCAGGTAACTGGAGACCCAAATGGCTGCATGACCTTGGGCAAGCCATTCTATCATTCTTGGCCTCAATTTGTTCATCTATAAAATGAATGGATTGGACCAGAAGATCTCTAAGCTTCCTTCCATCTATCTCTAGAGCCTATCTATGAGCCCAATATCCTATGGCCTACATTGAAATCCCAGCTCTGCTTCATACTATTCGTATAACCTTAGGTAAGTTGCTTATGTCCTCCAGGGCTCAGTTTCCCCATCTATAAAATGATGGGAATTTTATTCAATGATCTCTGAAGTCTTTCCGAGCTCCAAAACCTATGATATCTCACATTTATAAGGCACGGAGTTTTACAGCACATTTCTCAATTTTCAGATGTTGAGAATATCAAACCTTGAAAAAATTAAAAGGCTAAAATCATAGATTCGTAGCTAGAAATGACCTCCAGAGTCATTTAGTCTGACCCCTCATTTTACACATAAGGAAGCAGAGGCCCAGGGAACTTGGGTGACTTGTCCAAAAGCATGCCAATAGCAGTTGTAGGAGAAACATTTTGAACTTAGAGTCTTTGATTCCAGAGTTGTTCCCTTTCTAAAACATGCTGTTTGACAATTGTCACATAGCAGAATTTGGACCTTTATTTCTTGACTTCATGTCCAGCATGCTTTCCAATGAATCATGCTGCCATCCGTGCCTGGCTTGTTCCACCATTCTACTCCCAACTTTTGTTAAGTAAATGAAAGGCCTCAGATTCCTCTTTCTTAGAAATAAAGCATATAATTGAAGCCTCAACACAGACCACAACTGTTCCCATAGATAGCTCCATTAACATAATAGAATTCTCACCTCCTTTCAGAAAATAACCAACTCTTGGCGGGGCCTATGATAATTCCATGCTGCTCAGAGTACCTAAGCTAAACAACCCTTTTCTTGAACTCATGAATGAAACACATCAAACTCACGGTTAGAGAAAGAGGTATTGGTCTCCCAAAGCTAAATGGTCACTTTACTTAGGCTCCTGAAATTTCACATGACTTTTTTCCCAATACAGATGAAATTCAGAGTCAATGACATCACGCTGTAAACCTCAGTAAGCTGAGGTGACCAGTTGTTTAGGGATAATCTTAAGCAACAAGTAGGGCCTGCCTAGAGTCTCTTATGAGACTCACTGTCAAATTAATGGGTTGGTACCACTGCATATGAGGATGCTGTTAGGTACCTCATCCTATCACCTTCAAATAGCTAGAGCTATGGGGACAAACTACCACTCTTGCTGGTAATTTCATAAGAGTTATTAATAGTCCTTTAAGGATCATAGAATCAGAACTTGAAGGGAATTTCAGGGCTATCAATTCTGACTCTTCATTTTACAGCTGAAAAATCCAAGACACCAAGACTTGCAAACTACAAGTTGATACCTACATTCATACACCAAGTATCAAGAAATTTACAAATGGTCAGGGTTTCATAATATTTCAAAATGAAGTTTGGTCAGTTCTTGATGGGAGACAAAACCCTTTGGCACTTCACGTGAAAACATATGCCAATGTGAATGCAGACTCATTGGATACAATGACTTTGGGTCCACTTGAAGTACTGTAGGAAGATTTAAGAACTCAGATCAGTTCACTGATCAGCCATTATTCCAGAGGACTGATGATAAAACACACTGCCCACCTCTTGACAGAGGAGGGATGGACTACAACTGTAGAATGAGATGTACCATTTTTTGGAAACAGTCAATACAAGAATGTGTTTTTCTTGACTTTGTATATTTATTACAGAGGTTTTGTTTTTCTTTTTCTTTATTTCTTGTCCTTCTTCTTGTTCTTCTTCTTGTTCTTCTCCTCTCTCTCTCTCTCTCTCTCTCTCTCTCTCTCTCTCTCTCTCTCTCCCTCTCCCTCTCCCTCCCTCTATTTCTTTCCATGTTATAGGAGGTGAGAGGGGTTGACTAGCCCACAGGTAATATGTATCAGAACTATAACTTGAACTTGGGTGTTGTGACTCCAAGTCTGGGCTCTCTGCACAGCATGGCACTGTGAATCTGCTCATACTAAACCCATCATGTGTATTGCTCTTCCTTATTAACAGTACTTGTGAGCTCCTAGCAAGTAGGCTGTGTGACTAGCAGAGTTCTATAGATAGTCATTTTGAAAATATTGTTTAATGAAGACAAAACAGAGTGATCAGTCTAATGTTTTTTTTTAACTATCATCATCCAGGGTCTTTTGTATAGAGCATATCTTTTGCTCTTAGAAGTATCAGGGATTCTCAGACCTTCCATTATCACTGAACCTATTTTTAAGGCTCTGTTATACCTCAAGTAATCATCTGGGTGCTTGCCTCTGGCAGGTTCTCTCCAAACTCACCTTTAACATTTACAAACATTCATCCACAATGAATGGCTTCTAATCAGAGATATATGACCTTTCGAATTGCTCTGATGCCCTAGAAACCTTTGTACTCTCTTCCTTCCTTTCCCTGCCTCCAACTCTCCCACATCTCAGGGAAATATAGAGAGTCATTATGATATTAATGGATAGCCAGCTAGCCTTGGAGATGACAAGACCTGAGTTCAAATCTTGCCTCTGACATATACTGTGGCTATGGGTGAATTACTTAACCCTCTCAGTGTCCCATTCAGCTCCGGAGACTACAAGCTGTAGGTGAGTTGCCCATCTTTGTCACTTGTAAGGACTTTTCCCATTTGGAATTCAACACCCTAATGAAATAAAAGGCTTATATTCTATCCCTTCTCCCTAAAGTATGACTATACATTAATCACTGGCTTGTGGGTTCTGTCTTATTACTGTATAGTTATATATAATCTGTGGTATACAATGAGCAATTATAGCTTCATCTGAGTGCATATGTGTATGTGATATATGCGTGTATATACATATGTATGTATTCATAAATGTGTATACATGTCTAGGCATATACAATATACATGCATACACATTACATGTTTGTGTGCATGTACACATACTCATCCATATATACACATGTGTGTATATACATCTATATACACATGTGCATATATGTGTGTGTATATACACACACACACACACACACACATACATACATGTGTGTGTATTTCCCCTTGACCCAAATGAAAGGGAAAAGTTTCTTCTACCATCTATAGCTTTTGATAGATTTCTTCCTATATATTATTGATAGAGACATAATATTGACATAAATCTGTACCCACTACCCAGGGAAGGAACCTGTCTTAGAAGGCAGCTAGCTACAAGGTACAATTTCACGGGCTATAGAAAAGTCACCCCTTACATAAAATGTCACCTCATACCCATAACAGTGCTTAAGACTCCACCATTAAAGACCAATTACAACCTTAGGGCTTGACATCCTCATTCTTCATGCTTGTATCCTCAGTACCCACCACAATGGTTGGCATATAGTAGGTACTTAATAAGCAC
This sequence comes from Vombatus ursinus, assembly GCF_900497805.2. Classification (NCBI taxonomy): domain Eukaryota; kingdom Metazoa; phylum Chordata; class Mammalia; order Diprotodontia; family Vombatidae; genus Vombatus; species Vombatus ursinus. The sequence continues at coordinate 50,344,060 of NW_020954557.1, forward strand.
TTTTGACAGATTGATTGATTTTTATTTATTTTTTATTTTAATGTCTCAGGATGTATGACATTATTTAAAAAAAAATCAGCTAACTTCTTAGTGAGGACGAGTTTAACGTCAGTTGCCTGCTTGTAAAGTAAGGAGGCTGGACTTAATGATCATTGATTTGGACTCCAAATCAATGATCATTAAGTCTAGTCCTCTCATTCTGAATTTTAGAGCATTTAGTCCGAAGCACAATTTTTACAGATTAGAAAACTGGAGCTCATAGGAAACATTGATGTATTCTAGGTCATATAGCCGGTAAGTAGCAGAGTTGTGATTCAAGCTTTACTCCTCTGATACCAAAGTTAGTGGTCCTGCCATACCACTGTGCCTCCAAGGTTCCTTTATATCAAACGTTCAATGCTTCTAAGATTCTATGAGTTTGTTGAAAAGTTGGTGAGAGAAAAGGATATGGGATAGGTGCTAAGGCCTGATGCTGGGATGGGAGAAGAGCCTTGGAAAGGGAGAGATGGACATCAGGAGGTCAATGGGATAATACTATAAAAGGAACAAAGATCTGGGATGTCCTAATCAAGCTTCTCTTGGTTAAGTATACTCTGGATTTCAGTGACTACTTTATTTTCATTCCTGAAATCTTTATTAGTATTATTTCTATACAAATGCTCCTGAGGCAGATGGGATGAAAGAGTCAGCCTATCCCATTTGCTTTTTGGACATGATCTTTTGAGCAGAAGGCATCTGATAGCTCTGGATTCCCATTGCTAGTTCAATTAGGTAGATCAGGGTATATGGAACAGAACCATATCTTTTGGCCAAAAGACTTAAAAATGTCTGTCTATGGACTAAAGCCTTATATCAAGTATAGGTAGGATAAATGTGTGATTGATTGGTTGACTGATTTTTTTAATAGTTTTTTTTTTTAATCCAACTGTCCTGGGAAGGATGAAACTTAAAAAAAAAAATTCCTTAGTGAAGATTAGTTGAACCTTAGATTTTTTTCCCATATAAAGCAAGTAGGTTGAACTTAACTATCATCGAAGTACAGCATCTGATCAGAATTTCTTTGTTAAGTATTCATGACCTATTCATATTAACCACAGAAATGTGCTAACTACTCACAGTTATAACAAAAGCATAAGATAAGGCTATTACTTTTAAAATAAAGATGTAATTGGGAGTTTAGAAGACTTGACCCACTTATTCGCAAGAAGTCTCATTTACCATTGATCTTAAAACCCCCTTTCACTGTTTGACAAGGAAAGTACTTCCAGAAATGCAATACTTCTCTATGCTGGAATGGAAAAATAATGTGATCAGCATGATTTAGTACCAGAGAATGTTGACATTTTAATTTATATCACACTCATCATAAAACAGTTTTGAAAGAGAAATACCAGCCAAAAAGAGAATTTTCCTCCTAAGGACTATGCTCAGCATACATCTCTAAGTGACCAAAATTTAATATCTTGTCCTTTACTCCCAATCAGTTGCTTCAATTGGATGAGGTATGTGTATAATTAAAGCTCATTTGGCACAGCTAGATGAATGTTAATGCTGGAAAGGACCTTAAAGGGGATCTAGCCCAGTCCCTTCATTTGCCAGATCAGGAAATCAAGGCTTAGAGAACTCAATCAATGATTGAGTATTTATTAAGTGCTTACTATGTGCCAGGCATTGTTCTTAGCACAGGGGATACAAACAAAAAGAAAAATAGCCCCTGTCCTTGAAGCATTTGTATTCTAAAGGGGGAGACAACATATGTAAGTCAATATTTAAAAAGATAAATACAGAGTAGATGGAATGCAGCTTTAGAGGGGAAGACATTAGCAACTGTAAGAGAAACAAGAAAAGCTCCTTGGAGGAGATGGCCTTTGTGACTAGCCCAAAGACATACACAGGGCATACATTTTCAAGTTTTCTTGTTCCCAGTTCAAAGCGGTTTCCATCACACCATGTTCCTTTTGACATCCACTAATGAACATGGTAGAGATAAGGATAGGGATTGGACTAGATTTCACTGGTACTGGCAACTCCCAGAAGAATAAACTCCCTTCACCAATTCAGGTTGGTTCCCTTCTCTGCAATTAATATTCTTAGAGAGCTATCTATGGTAGTAAGAGATTAAGTGGGTGGCCAGAGTCCCACAGCCAGGACACATCAGAGGGAAGACCTGAACTCGGGTTTTCCTGGTTCCAAGGCCAGTTTTCTACCCACCATACATATGTTATTCTCTATCATGAAAATTTAGGAAGAAGTTCAGATGAATGACACTGGGATGGGTTGGAACTTTAGCTTTTGTGTTCATAGAACCATGCAACTTTCAGTATCCTCTGTTTGCAAATATAAAGTCATCCTTGACTCTTTGTTCTGGATCGGTCTCCATATCTAGTCAGTTTCCAAGTCTTGATGAGCCTGCCTCCGCAACATCTCTCACATCCATTCCCTTCCCTCCCCCTGCCCCCTGCGTTTGCACAGCCTTTGTCCTTAGTTAGACCTTTATCACCTCTCTCCTGAACTATTTCAATAGCTTGTTAATTGTCCTTCCTTCCTCCAATCTCTTATTTTTCCATTCTATCTTCCACATAACTTCCAGATAGATATTTCTAAAACATAGATTACATCATATCACTCTATTACTCAAAAAAATCTTCAATAGCTTCTTATTTTCTCTGTGATAATATATCAAATCCCCACTTGGCATTTAAAGCCCTCTGTGATTTAGCTTCCACTTCTCTTTTCAGTCTTATTTCACATTGATCTCCTTCATAGTCTCTCTCTGGAAGTCAAATTGTCCTACTATGTATTCCTAGTAAGAGACATCCCATCTCCCACCTTCAGGACATTGCACAATGGATTCTCCATGTCTAGGATGTATAGTATCCTCACATCCACCTCACAGAATCCTTAGTTTATAACAAAGTACGACTCAGGGACCATTTCCTTCATAAGACCTTTCTTAATCTCTCCTCCATTGCCAGCCCTGTTTCTTAGTATCTTTTAAAATCATTTTATATTATTTTGCTTACATCTTGTATTTACTTGTTTGCATTTTGCTAGAAACTTCCCAAGAAGATAATGAGCACATTGAGGGCAGGAATTTTTTTTTCTCATTGTATCCCAAGCATTTACCATAGTGCATGACATATAGTAAGTGAATAATCAACGTTGAGTTAATTGCACTAAACTCCTTCCTCATTGTAGCTTACTGTCCTATCTTTTATCCTCTCAGATTCTCTGTGTCTTTCAGAATACCTGTTCTGATAAACTAATATTTGTTAGGGATCATAATTTTAGACCTGGAAGGGACCTCAGAGGTCTTCTAGTCCAGCCTTTCCATTTTGCAGTTGAGGAAACTTGGAAACTAAGTGACTTGTTCAAGGTCACAAAGGTTTTAAACATCAGAAATAGGATTTGAACACAAGTCCTCTGATTTAAGAGCCAGTATTCTCTTCATTGTATCTTTCCTAGTCATGTTGCCTCCAATCCTCCTGGGTAAAATATCTATTTTTTAAAAATCCATTAAAAATCTAAATAAATAAAAATGAAAATCTACTTACAATGAAATCCTAAATTAAAAAAAACTATTTAATTTTTTTTAAAAGTGTATTGTTTTAACAATTTTAATTCAGTAAATACTTAGTAAATACCTATTATGTGCAACACACTAAGTTCTCTTCTTTAATTTAGAAGAACATTAATGACAGGATTCTCAGACCAAGTATAATAGATGCTCCATAGCAAGCTGGGATAGTCTTGTAAAAGATAGTAAAGTAGTAAGTAAAGATAGTAAAGTAGTAAGTAAAGAAGTAAAAGATAGTCTTGGGTGGCAGGGTGTGTCCTTAACATCACACCGTATAGGTGGTTACCTATTTCACCCATGCAGCCCTGGTTACATATTGCATATAAGTCAAATACTTCCTAACTCTGTATATCTCACCTTGCTATTCCTGAAAGGGTAGATGAGGAAGAAACACTTTTGGACATGAATATTGCCATATTACTCTGTTATATATGGCATATTTCTTTTTATCGTTTTCTAAATAGAAAGCTAAATAGGTTCTTTTTAACAGGTGGAAAAAGTCAACATGATTGTTCTTTACTGTATCAATCTAGCCTTCTTCAAGTTGTTTTCCTTTTTGATTTTTAGAAAGCTAATGTAGAAACCAAATAATTAGAAAAACTCAAATCAGTTTCATGACCCTGGAATTTACTGTACACTAATTATGGAGCAAAAGCTGTTACTGAAATATTCTTATGCTTGAGTTTACTGACACTTAGGATGGATTTAGATATGGCATTTTTGAGGCAAATCTGGTTTGCTACCGTCTTCTGGTCCATAGGAGAATCTGATGGCTGGAAAAGTCAATGCCAAATAACTCTGTCATCCTTGGTAATGGTTGAGCTCCTCTCACCAGGAATGTAGGTCTATTCTCCTCTCTTCAAGTCCATTTCTCCAGCAGCAGTACTCATAGCAAGAGATGGGTTTTTTTCCCAGAACTCTGGAGAGAAGGCCATACTGTGGCACTTTACATTAGCTAGATGCTTCATATTCATACTATGTAAATGAGGTGCCTGCTGCAATCCCATGCAAGGATGGTACTTAAGCCTAGCCACCTCACTGTGTTAATGGGCCTCAGGGGGCATGAGGCAGTGTCCTGCAAATGAGTTTAATCCACTTTTATGGAATGAGGCAAGTAGCTGTGATCATGACCAAATGTCACTAAGTGTTTCAGAGGCAGTAGCTCTAAAGAAAGCAGAATATCATCTTGCAGAAAAGTGCTTATTCTCAGTTGACTTTTGGGACAAAACACTTTCCAAACATTGGCTGTGCTTATCTCCATTTCCTGGGAGATCCACAATACTGAGTCTGATTCCCTGGCTTGCAGATGGCAAGAAAGACATCTAAAACCCAAAGGAGTTGCTCTGCTTTTTTTCTCCCTCGCTGTCCATTTCACGTTGTGCTGTGTCATTTCATCTAAGGCTTTTGGTTCACAAGCAGGTGTTCTGGAGCTTTCTACCAAAGGTCCTCAGCCGTCGGCATGCCTGCCAGGGTAGGAGCCAGCAGAGGTGGCTTGGCAGATTCACACTTCCCAGATAGGAGGCAGACTGGTACAATGGAATGAGCCCAGGACCTGGAGTTAGTGAGAGATCTCAGTTTCAGTACTGGTTCTTGCTGTTGGTGTTCAGTCGTTTCAGCCTTACCCAACTCTTTGTGACGCTATTTGGAGTTTTCTTAGCAAAGATACTGGAGTGGTTTGTCATTTCCTTCTCCAGCTTATTTTATAGATGATCAAACAGGGTTAAATGACTCGTCCAGGGTCACCCAGCTAGTAAGTGTCTGAGGCTGGATTCGACCTCAGGTCTTCCTGACTCCAACTGCAGAGTTCTACCCACTGTGCCACCTAGGTGCCCCTAGTGCTGGCTCTACCCATCCCTGCTTAGCTCTGGCAGGATGGTATAGCAGTGACGGTGTGAAACTCAAATAGAAATGGGGCTGCTAAGCCATACATAAGGATCCCTGCATTGTGAATTGACTTAAAACCTCCCAACATATTAACTTTATTTGTTTTGTCGTACTTTTCTTTATTTTGTTAGCTATTTCCCATTTACATTTTAATCTGGTTTGGATAGCACTTGCTACAGCTGTAGTGGGGTCTGTGGGCTACATGTTTGACTCTTCTGATATAATGGAAAGATTTCCAGGTTTGGGGGACGAGGACTTAGTTTTACTCCTCGCTCTGCAACTTATTACTAATATAACTTTCGTTGCCCTGAGCATTAGCTGTATCATTAGTAAAATTGGGCAAATCAAAAAAATTTTTTTTCTGATAATCTCCAAAAACCATCTCCTGCTCTAAATCAAGTTTGTATAACCTGTATCCATATTTACTCCCTTTACAATCCAACCTGTACAAAGAGTCAAACTGATATTTCTAAAGCACAAGACTTATTGTGTTATTCTCCTGCTCAAGAAGCTCCAGTGACTCCCTATTACATTAAGCTAAAGTGCATCCTCTGTTTGGCTTCTAGATCACTTCACATTTAGGCTCCAGCTTATTTGTTAAGGCTCATTACACATGAAAGCCCCCCTTCCCTTGCCCCTCCCTATTATGTACTCTATATTCCAGACAAATTGGCTAACCCATTACCTTTTCCCATACTTAGCATTCCATCTCTCAATAGCCTTTGCCCAGGCTGCTACCAAACCCAGAATGCTATCTCTCTTCATCTTTTTCTCTTGGAACACCTAGCTCCCTTCCAAGTTTAGCTCAAGCACCATCTCCTACAAAAAGCATTTAATGATTACCATATTTGATATTGTCCCACCCCAAATTACTTCTGTTACATATATATGTGTATATACACACGTGTATATATGTATACACACACACATATATATATTACATTGTATTTACTTATTTATGTACATTACTTTCCTGCTAATAGAATGCAATAGAATATAAACTACTTTTTTTTTTTAGGATTCCAGTTTGGTCTTCCGTAACCCCAGCACCTCATAGCAGAGTCTGGCACATAATATTGCAGGATCATAATAGGAGTGTAATAAATGCTTGTTGACAATGACGAAGAAGGTTGCTCACCTCATGAGAGAGGTGATGAGCTCAATATGCAGAATGAAACATCTATTTTGGACATGACCAATGTGGGAATTTATTTTAGCTGACTATACACATTTGTTACAAGGTTTTTGTTTTTCATTATTTCTTTCTTAACAGGGGCAGGGGAGGTGGGAGAAATGGAAAATAAATTCATGATAATCAAAAAAATTAAAATAAATGCTTTTTGAATTGAATTGAGCTGATTATTTCTCTGAAACTCATTTCATCTGGAAAATGAAGGGATTCAGATAGGTGTTCTCTAAGGTTCATCCTATTTCTAATTGTCTATGAGCCTAGCCTAAGATTGAACTCAGAAATACAAAGTTGGGCATCTCAGCATCCTGTCTCATTCCTGTTGAGAACTGGGAATTCTACTTCTAAATATACAACTGATCTAACACAATTGGTACAGGCACAGCTTAGATCTATTTAAACCCTGATGATTTTCCCAACATTCTGTCTTTTCTTGTTCTACAGATTGTCCCAATGTGCTCCAAGTAAGAGAGGGTTTTTTTCTTTCTCCCTTGTTCTAAATTATTTTACGCAGAAACACCCATGTCATGTTTGATGCTGGCCTAAATATCTCTTAATAATCCTAGAAGGCCTAACTGTACCATCTGAGCATGTATAGACGACTGTGATGGACTTGACTTTTTTTGGACACACCTGACTTTCATTCCCTTTAAAATATTTAGTACCTTCCTTTATTTCCCTCATGACTGTGGTTTCTATGACTTTTAAAAGAGCTCTCATTCTAGCCCTGTGCTTTTACAATTGAAGCTCCATGGGTTCATAACTGATGTTCTGTGGCATCTAAAACATTCATCTGTTAATAATATTTAAAATAAAGGGCACAGCCACTGTGAAACATTGTCAAATAAAAGAGCATACAACAGAAAGCCTGTGGGGGGAAATAATGAAGCACTACTTAGAACTGTGGCTTACAATTATTTTTAATTTACTCAATTATGTTCTTCCATTTTCCAAAACCCCAGCAACAATTTATCTCCATTTCCTTAAGTGATCCTGTTTATCAGTTCCACTAGGTCAGCTTTGCATTTAATAGACCTTGTTTGGTATCTTAAAGATAATCGCCTGGATTGTATCCTCTCAAGTAGAAGACATTTAACCTCTCTGCTGTATTCCAGGCAGTAACGAGTATGGCAGGATCTAGAGAGCCTCAGAAACCCACCATCCAGAAGGGAAAAGGTTTGAAGGGGAAGAAAATAAGCTTACCTGAGGCTGAAATGTTAGAGCCCTGAGCAAGAGTTCTTTTTTAAAAATTATTATTAATTATTTATTTTTAGTTTTCACCATTCACTTCCATAAGATTTTGAGTTCTAAGTTTTCTCTGCCTCTCTCCTCAAGACAGTGTGCAGTCTGATATAGGCTCTACATATACATTCATGTTAAACATATTTTCACATTAGTAATGTTGTAAAAAAGAATTAGAACTAATGGGAGGAACCATGAGAAAAAAAGAAAAAAACAAAGAGAGAGTGCAAATAGTATCTGAGCAAGAGTTCTGCATCATCAATATACTAAATGGTAATGAATAAATTCTAAAAACGTATCTACCCACACTTTCCCTGAGCTGGTTGACTATGTCCAGCTCTCCTTCTAGTTGCCAGTCTTCTAACCAGAAGGAAGGAAGCATTTCATTGTGTTTCCTGTATTTCTGAAACCAGACACATACTGTAAGTACATTGCTTTCAGAGAAGCAATTAGAGTTAATGGGATTAAGAATCTAATCACACACTACCACTCTTCACTGTATCTGCAGTCCTGAATAATAAAGCCCAGCTTTCCAAATGGCACAAAGAGAAGTTATCATGCCTGCCCAAGGAAAGTCTTTCAGAAGTAATTCTTTTCTCTCAGTCTTTCTCCAGGGGCTACTAAACTGTGTGAGCAGAGGAAATACCTCAGATACATTTCCTGAAACAGGTACATTTTTCCTTCTGTGGTGGTAATTACTTTGGAAGTACATTGAAGAGGACAGAGATGAAAACAATAGATCCATAAGCAGAAAAAAAAGCAGCCCCCCCCCCCAAATCTAGAATTATGGTGACGTCATTGAAAGACTGTTGGCTTCCTCTCTTCCCACCTGCTTTGTAAAGAATTTAAAATTAAGCTACTCTTGCTATTCATTGGCCACCTGGTGGTGGAATTTTAGGCAACTTAATGCAAAGTTCAAGCTTTCCTCATGCTTCAGTTGAGGCAATGGGCCAGTATCATCAGGAAGAAAGGCACTGAAGATGAAAAAGCGATATGGAAATAGCCTATTTTCTTATAAAGAATAACTGCTAATTCCCCATGTGTTGTGGACCATATGTAGAAATGTGTTCTTTTCAAGTAGGAACTCTACCTGCAAAAAAGCTATATGTAGAGAATTGAGAAGAGTCATTCAAAAGCAAATCAAATCAATTCACTTTTGGAAAAGCTTAGCAATTCAGATAAAAAAATTCCTGTCTCAGTTGTTGCCTTCACAAATCCATATGCTCTCCCTTTCTGTTGATCTATTCCCATTAGAGTCAACTTTTAAATATCCGAACCTAGACTTCTACTTTGTTCACCATCCAAAGCCCAGGTGACTGCACCTTAATGACTCAGCACTGGGCTAACCAAAGGTATTGGTTTCTTTTCCGAGAAAATAAATATATAATATAACTTAAATTTCAAGGATTTGTGATTTCATTAGTATGTGCACAACCACCACTAAAACATATTAGCATTTCTCTATAAACTACTGAGGCCAAAAAACAAAACCAAAACAAAAAACAAAACACTTCATCACCTAGTGGTCAGTCTTGTGGCAGTAAACCTCTCCAAACTCTGTTAGATTAACCATTTGAAGACAGAAAACATAAAATGTTTTTGGGACCATATATAAATCCTTTCCAGCTGGGCAACTCTGGGACATGTCCACAACATGATTAAACATCAGAACTGAACTTTAATCAATGAATTACAATATTTACCTAAGCAAAATACAGCTAAGAATGGAAATCTCCTTTTTCTAAGCTGTGAAATATTAATCATTTTAGTTTTTTGAATTGAGCAGCTAGATAGTGCAGTGCTTAGAGCACTAAGTCTAGAGTTAGGAAAACCTGAGTTCAAATTCAGGCTCAGATGATGTGAGCAAGTCATTTAATCTTGTTTGCCTCAGTTTCCTCATCTGTAAAATGAACTTTAGAAGGAAATGGTGAGCTACTCTAATATCTTTGCCAAGAAAATACCAAATGGGGTCAGGAAGAGTCCAATATGATTGAACAACATTCTTTTACATTCATATGTAAAGTTCATCAGTGGCCTGATGGTCATCTACTACTTTCAGCAAATAAATAGATTGTACCTCCTTATATTTTTCTTCACACACAGTTAATTCATTTAACTGCTCTGCTTAACATCTCTTAGTGCCATAAAACCAATAATTAGCACTGTTTAGGAATCAAAGAGTTCAAATTAGAATAATTTATTTTTTTTGAAAGACTCAATAATGAGTACAGAACCTATCAACTGAAGAAATGAATCATTAATCTGAGAATAGAATTGTCAATACAGAAATAATGTATTGATTTACTAATTGTCAATTTACATTGTCAAGCTTATAGGTATGTCTGTATAATCAAAGAAACAGAGCTCTCCTATAGTTGGAAAGGAACCCAAGAAACTATCTTAACCTCCTACCCTCAAGCAGGTTAGTTATGATTTCCAATTTACTGACTATGTGACTGAAGTAGAGAGAAATGTGTGTGTGTGTGTGTGTGTGTGTGTGTGTGTATGTAAGTAATTGAGAAGACAGAAGAAAAGGAAAAAAAATTTAAAGGTTATTTGTGAGAAGATTTCCTTGGGGGCTCAATTTACCAAATTGTAGTCTTATTAGTAGTATTAATTGTAGGCAGCTAGGGGATGCAGTACACAGAGCTCCTGGCTTGGAATCAGGAAGACCTGGGTTTAAATTCTGCCTCAGGCACTTACTAGCTGTGTGACTGTGGGCAAATCACTTAACTCTGTTTGCCTCTGTTTCCTCATTTGTACAATGAGCTGGAGAAGGAAACAGCAAACTACTCTAGCATCTTTGCCCAAGTGAGGTCAGGAAGAGCCAGCCATAGCTAAAACGACTGAATGATGACAAATCTTATCCTCCTGAAGAGCAAGAAAGGAAGTAGGGGAGATACCTTTTGGTAAAACAGTTCATCACACTGGCCACCAGATTATAAATCCACGGCAATCATATTCGTGTCCAGAATGAGCTGGAAGGTATTGGAGCAAACTAAGGATACTCTTTTTTTTTTTCCTGCTTTTTGGTGAGGTAATCAGGGTTAAGTAACTTGCCCAGGGCCACACAGCTAGTAAGTGTCAGAGGCTAGATTTGAACTCAAGTCCTCCTGACTCCAAGGCCAGTGCTCCATCCACTGTGCCACCTAACTGCCCCTAAGGATGCTCTTAAGATATTACTTAGTAAACATTTTTAAATTGCATGAGGGGAAGGAAGTGAGAAATCTTATGTGTTATATGTATGGGAAGTTCTCAAATTAAGGGTTTCCACCTTAGGGAGTGCCTACATTAAAAAAAATAATAATATGTTGCTTAGAGGGAATGTCTAAATATTTAAACCTCGCTAATTCAGATTAATTAGGAGAAGCAACAAACCCTTAAATAATGAAAATACCATATTGATTATGATATTCTAAACAAGTAATTTTAATAGTTTCAAGAACATGCAGTAAATCAAACTAATTAGCTTATGGTAGTTTGCATCTATTAGGCACTTAATAAATGTTCACTGATATATTAACTCTATGTTTTGAATTCTGAATTCTCATAAAACCCAGTGAATAGTTTATAAAGGTTCAGAAAAGGTGTTTGGATATATATATATATATATCATACACACATATATGTATATATATGTATATATATATCATACACACACCCATACACATACACACACACACACACACATATATATAATATAAAATGTTATAGAGAAATGACTATAACTAAAATGATAAAACTCTAGCCAGTCTATAATAGCTGACCAAATCCAATAATAACCAAAGAAATATGGTTAATTTCAAATATTGAAAGTCCAAAAGAAATTTGTATTATCTTCAGAAAATCAGTATAATGAAAATTGTTCCTCAAATTTCAATTAAAGTAACCACTTTTGTTTTTTTCCTAAATATTAAGAACAATTGGACCATTTCTAGGCATGTTAAGATTAGCCAACTTATAGTATTTTTAGCAATTCATAGAATCATAGGCTTAGACAGGGAAAGGAGATCTACTTAATGTCCTTCAATGAGGGAAATCATCCATTCCACTTTTTGATGATGTTAATCATTAATTACTTTTCCCCCATCATTAAGTGTAAATGTTTGGAATTTTGTAGCATCACAAGCATGCATACATACTTTCAATAAATTATGTTATAATTTATGAAATTGCTGAATCATTATACAGAACAACCTTTTTTTTTCTTGAAGGTAGAGGAAGTCAGTTGCGTATTTCTTCCCTGATCTTCCCACTTCAGTTAAACATGCTCGCTTACTTGCTCATACCTATAGATCCTATACTGGCTATACCTGACAATAGTTCCTGTCTTGTCAGGAAGAAAATTGGAAGTCTCCTAGTTTAGGAAGAAGTTCTATTCCCTCTCCCCAAGAATTAGGGTCACCTCTTTTAATTGACTTGCCATGTCTATTCAGTTTTAGTGGATCTGCTCTATTACAATGTGGAGTATGCTAGTAAATGTTAACAATCCACCCCCCAAAAATGTACATGACACTTTTTAAGTTTAATCTGAATTATTAATATTTCCCCCACCACTTTCTTAATGCTAGAAATCAGTAAACCAAGTGCTGATTTGTAGCATACAATTTTTGGGGCACAAATGCTCATACTGAAAATTTAATAATTACTTCTAGGGAGCTGGTTTGAACTGGCTCCAGGATCTCCTTTACCAGTCTGTCTGGTTTCAATCCCTTGCCTTATTCTACCTGGCATGGGAATATATATTTCATTCTTTGTATCTCTGGGATTTCTGGCAGAAACTAGTCATTTGGTATATATCCATGCAGGGATAGGAATGATTCAGGACTGAGTCTGAAACTGGTCAAGTTACTTGGGATGGTGGCTGGTGATGAGAATCAAACTCAGTGCAACTTAAATAGAATCTTGTCTTAGAAGTTTCAACTGCATCTAACAGTTGAGGAAGCTATTAGAGCAAGAAATTGCCCCTTTATTTCTTTGCCACTGTGACGGATTGTGATTTGATAAGTCTGAGTACTCCTCCACCACTTCTCAATATTATGGAGTCTTTTCCAAGTTGTCCTATTAACTGTCTTACTTAGATGATGTGCCTAGTCCATTGCATGTAGGTTTTCTGATTATTCTTTTATTGTCATAGAAGAATGGAATACTATTTCAACTGTCCATTTGATGTTTTACATTTTTTGCTATGAGAACAGAAAACCTTCTTTTCCTAGAAAAGTGCCTTTAATGATATCCTTTATGTCACTTGTATGCAGGTCAATGTTGGTAGTATGCTATAGCTCCTTCCTTCCTTCCTTCCTTCCTTCCTTCCTTTTGTTCTTTCTTTCTTATTTAATTAGTTTTTATTAAGTACTTATCATGTACCAGTCACTGTGTTAGGTGTTGGAAACACAAAGACTAGCCTTTTCCTTTAAGAAACTCCTATCCTATTTGGGGAAACAGTGTTTACACAGAAAGGGAAGATATAAGACATTTTTGGGAGGATGGCTGTGGACAATTGGAGGTATCAGAACATATTTTCTATAGGAAGTGGCAATTGAACTGAACTTTGAAGAATTTGGGGAATCTACCAAGTAGAAGAGAGAAAGGAGAACCTTTCAAATGTAGAAGACAGCCTGGGTAAAGATTCAGATGTGGATGATGATTTTTCATGGATCAGGGACATCAAACAGGCTTGTTTGGTGAGAAAGAAGAGTTCGTAATCAGGCATCTTTTCATTGATCTTTAGGGTATCTGTGACTCTATTTTTTCTGATATCATCAAATTTCCAAAATCACTAGAAGAATATCATGCTAAAGATTTGTGTTATTTGTGACAGTGATCACTTTGGAATCAATGAAAAGCCAAGATAATTTCCCACATGCAATCAAACCCCATTTCCCTGCCTACCAGCAGAAATCAATCTAAATATATATACTGATGAATTAATTCCAGTTATGAATCAGTAATTTCCTGATGGATGCCTCCTACTAAATGTCCCATAGGCATCTCAAACTCAACATGTGCAAATCAGATCTCATTATCTTCCTTTTACCCCTCCTAAAAATAGCCCCTTGTCTGAAATCCCCTTTTCTGTTCATAATACCACCACTTTCCAAGTTAAACAGATTTGTAATTTCAGAATCATTCTTTGACTCTTTCCCTTCTCTTTCATTACCCACAACCAATCACTAATCAAATCTTGCAAATTCTGTTTCCACAACACCTCTTACACTTGGCCTCTTCTCTCCTCTCACTTATCCACCACCCTAATTCAGAACCCTCATCATTTCTTACCTTGACTGCTACAATGGGCACTAATTGGTTTCCCTGCTTCCAGTCTCTACCTTCTCCTATCCATATTCTACATACACTGAAACAATCACCCTAAGTCCTGCTGACCATGTTAGTCCTCTGTTTAAAAAGATCCAGAGGATAACTAATGTCTTTAGGTTAAACTATATTCTTCTTTCCTATAGCCTGATATTTAAGAACCCCCACAGTCTATCTCCCACCTGCCTTTGTAGTCACTTCATACTATACTGGAAAAGCATTTTATGGAAAAGAGGGGAAGGGATTAGATTCCAAAGCCAATGCATAATATAAAAATTGTGTTTAAACAAAATTACATTTAATATTCCTTTAAATTATCCATGAAATAAAGTATAATATAGTACCTTTAAGTAATTGTAGCTATAAAATAATTATAGCTTTTGGGCTAGGCAATGGGGTTAAGTGATTTGCCTGGGGTCACACAGCTAGTAAGTGTCAAGTGTCTAAGGCCAGATTTGAACTCAGGTTTTCCTGACTCCAGGGCCGGTGCTTTATCCATTGTGCCACCTAGCTGTCCCTGTAGTTTTTTAAATAAAGTTGTTTGAGAGAAAGACATATCTAAAATGGTTCCTATAGAAATAACAATGTAGATTTTTCTATTTCATCCAATTAAGCTATTGATCAGGAGAAAGAGAGGACCAAGCTCTTCTATTCTAATAAAAGAAACCAGAAGCAAGTTCTCAGAACCCTCTACTCCAATGTAAGCTCTCCCAATTCTTACCTTATTTACCTTTTCTTCAGTCTTTATCTTCTGTAAAAGTTGACTCTTGAAGTCCTTGGCCTCCTATGACATCAGGCTTCTGATCTGACCACTCATTTCTGACCCTACTTACCTCATAGGTTCTTGCAGTTAGCTTTACACCTGTGGATAACTTTGTTAAGCCTCAGGGCCTACAAAGCCTTAGACCATCACTAGGCACCCGCAGTACTATATATAAATAGAACTTTGTGTGTAACACCCACATACACACACAGATAAAAATGTGTTTATCCAGGTGAAATGAGTTTAACAGTTCAATACAGTAGAGGAAAGACACTCATAGGCTGTATTCAGCAAGGCAAATTGTCTAGAAAGAGAGATGTAATAGTTCCATTGTATACTTCACTAGCCAAACCACATGTAAGTACCCTGTTCTATTCTGGTAATCACTTTTAGAAAAGATATTAAAAATGAGAGAGTGACCAAAATGGTGACACAGCCTTCAACATGCCATACAAGTTGAAGAAACTGGGCATATTTAGCCTGAAGAAGGGGACTCAAGGAGGGTATTATCTCTGTCTTCAATTACTTGAAAGTTTGTCTTATAGAAGAAATATTAGACATGACCTGTTTGTCCCTGGAGAGCAGAAATAGGAACAACAGCTGTAAGCTGAAGACAGGCAGATTAAAACTCAAGATGAGGATAAAGTTCCATTCATTTAGTGCTGTCCAAAAGTCGAATAGGTCACTTCAGGACACAGTAGATTCATTCTCATGAAAAGTCAGAAAGCATAGACTAGGTAACCATGTGTGGGGATGTTGTGGAGGGAATTTCTCTCAAGGCACTGATTGAACTAGAACCACCCTGAAGTCACTTCTGGCTGTGAGATTCTGTGACTCTCTGATGTAGCTGGTGATGACTGGAGAAAAAGAAAAGTCCCAAAAGGGCTGCATACACAAGTGTGATTATATTTCAGGGTGGTCACACCACCATATCAATGATTCTTTTTCTCACTTCACTAAGAAACAAGACACTAGGAAATCAAAGGGAATTAAGCAGGGTCCTTCTAGCTGACCATGAGTGCTATGAAGGTCAGCTGAGGCTGGGTCTCAGACTCCTCTCTTAGCCTAAGCAGAATGAATAGGTTATAGATTTGATGAAACGGAGATTCAGGAATTGCATGTAGCATGACAAGATGCTCACACTAGGAGACATGTAGGAACTGAGACCAATGGAAGGAATAATAAATTCAGGCTCCCTGTCTAGTGCTCCTAGTCATGATTATGCTCATTGAGCACAATGGTGTGTGGAACTTCTTTCCTTATTGAAATTGTTATTTTTCTCCCTTTTTGCCCCTACAGTTGAATTCATGTATGTCAAAGCCATGTATGATGCAACTCCATTCAATTCCCTTGTATGACCACTATATTCTATCCATATTATATTATTATCTTTCCCTCAAATTTAGTAATCCATCTCTAGACTCTTCATTTATCCAAAGCATTTTCCATGACTGAATTGTACTTCCTTTGTTGTTCAAATCAAGAGCCATCTTCTCTTGAAAACCCTCCTAGATCCCCTCAGTTGTTAGTATTCTCTCTGGCCTCATTTTTTCTTGAACAATTTTTTTATGTCCCTACCTAGTACATTATAAACTCACTAAATATAGAGACTGTTCTTGTTTGTATTTGCTGTTGTAGTCCCTGTACCTCACATCTTTATTTTCACGCAGTAAGTATTTAATAAATCCCTGCTGAATTGTATTTAATCAGCTTCCTATCCATTCAACTGTATGGTATATTCTAGGTAATATGCCTTTTTTACCCACTAAATCATTTTTCCATGTGGGTGATTAGACTAAATGTTTTGTTTTGTTTTGTTTTTGCATGGCTATTGATATCTCTAAGGAAATTCCATAGTGCTGTGGTGTTCCATGAAATTATGCATTTTAGCAAAATGTCATAAAAGCTGCAATCTAGAATACTTTGTGAATGTTGTGAATCATTGGAAGTAGAAGTAGCTACTAAAAGAGACTATACACTCAGAATGAGTGAATGATTGATTGAAGGAAGTCAGTGTCATGTGACCACAAAAAAAGCTTCTGAATTGAATAGTTTTATGCTTACTCTTTGGCGCTCTTATACATTAAACGTTTTGATTAATGGGAATGAAGTGATATTTTTCTTCATATCTTGTTTCCTGAGGACATTCTGTTCCAAATATATACAGAGCAGCTAGGTGGTGCAGTGGATAGAATGTCAGACCTGGAGTCATGAAGTCAGGCCTGAAGTTCCTGAATTCAAATCTGGCCTCAGACATTTATTAACTGTGTGACCCTGGGCAAGTCAATTAACCCTGTTTGCCCCAGTTTCCTCATCTATAAAATGGGTTGGAGAGGGAAATGGAAACCACTCCTTCCCCAAGAAAATCCCAAATGGAGTCACAGAGAGTTAGACACAACAGAAAAACAACTAACCAACACAAATTTATCCTTGGATTATTGCAAAATAGTTAGTTTCCCTGACTCAAATCTCTTTCCCTTCTAATCTGCACTGCTGACAAATTATTTTCCTTCAACACTACTGTTATCCCATTGCACTTATGCTAAAAAAGTTTTATTAATGAGGACATATTTTGTGCCATATAAAAATAGTTATTTTGGCACATGACAGATCCTTAAGTGTCCATGGAGTATACCTCCTAGATTCTAGTGTAGTGCTGTCCCTTATAAAAACCCTTCACTTTTCTAATCTATGGATAGAAGAAGAGTTTGTGGCAAGATAAGGGATAGGGAGGATTACAGAAGATAAAAATGAACAATTTTGATTTTGTTGTAGTTGTTCAGTCATTTTAGTCATGACCAACTCTTCATGATCCCAGTGGAGTTTTCTTGGCAAAGATACTGGAGTGGTTTGCCATTTCCTTCTCCAGCTCATCTTGTAGATGAGAAAACTGAGGCATACAGGGTTAGGTGATTTGTCTAATAATTAGATGCAGCTAATAAGTGTCTGAGATTGGATTTGAACTCAGGTCTTTCTGACTTGCCTGGCCCTCTATCTATGTGTCACCTAGTTTCCCTACAATTTTTGTAGGGAACTATAGGGAACAACTCCCTAGGACCCATATTAGCAAAGGCAGCTTCCTTACCCAGGAGTTTCCTATACCTGGCACATACTAGGCACTTAATAAATGCTAGACACTTGAATGCCCTCATCCTGGCACAGGCTCTCAACACCTCACCTCAGGCCTGGACTATTGTAATAGCCTGTGGTTGGTCTCCCTGCCTCAAGTTTCACCTCACAGCAGTCTATCAGCCACACAACTGTCAAAATGCCTTTTCAAAAACACAGGTCTGACCATGTCAAGCCTCCTTCCTTTATTCAATATATTCCATGGATTCTCTACTACTTCAATAAGAAAATATAAAATCCTCTGTTTGGTTTTGAAAGCTTTCCATAACCTGCTCCCCTCTTAATTTTCCAGTCTTATAGCTTCTACCATCTTACACATGCTTCAATCCAGTGACACCAGTTTCCTTGCTGTTCATCATACTCCATCTTCTGACTCCTGACATTTTCATTGGCTGTCCCCATGTATAAAATGCTTCCTCCTAGCTTCCATGGCTTCCTTGTAGTTTCAGCAAAAGTTCATTTTTCTACAATAAGATTTTTCCCAGTCCTTCTGAATCTTAGTACCTTCCCCCTGAGACTACCTCCCTACTCCAATTTATCTTATATGGACAATGCCTGTACATAGCTGTTTGTTTGTTGTCTCTCCCATTATAGTGTGAACTCTTTGAAAGCAGCAACTGTTTGTTTTTGTTTTGTTTTGTTTTGTTTTGACCTTTTGTTGTATCCCTAGCACTTAACACAGTGCATATAATAGGCACTAAATAAATGCTTATTGACTGAATGTCTGAAATCATAGTTGCATTCCTTATCTTTTTTTTTACTCTAAAACCTTATTAAAGTTGAAACAATCCTTGTGATAATACCTGATTTACAAAGTATTTTTTCAACATTAGCCAGATCCACATAGCATGACTGAATTAGCCTTGATTTCGTTGATATGTAATTTGACACCATACTTATTATTCTTACTGTTCACCAATCTTAATCTGCCATTAAGGCAGCTGAAAGAATGGATTCTATATTTCTATAGCTGTCTTTCTATATTCCTGTTGCCTTGACTTAGGCATTGTCTACTATTCAGGTTGCATAGAAAAAAATGTCGAATTAGGCTTAGCAACAGACTGACTGAAGAACACAGTGGTTATGAGCATAAATTGTTATATTTAAATACATTTAAATTATGATGAAATCATTGAAGGTGCCACAGCAAGAAACAAAACCTTAGGGAATCTAATAATAAATTACCATTTACAGTTCATGTGGGAATATTAATTTCATTTACCACAGAGGAATTCAGAAGTGATGTTCATTATGATAAAAATGCAGTAACCAGAAGTGTGAAATTTCAACAATTACAGACATGCTTTTTCTAAATTGCAAATATCTCCACAAAAAAGGTTTTGTCTAAAGTTTCCCTTAAACTTATTACCTTATGAAGCTAAATACAGGCTAAAGAAAATCTCTGCAATTTCAATAACTCCAAAATTGAATGTTTTGATCATTTGGATATGGGCTTGCCTAAGTTTGAAAGGACATTATCACCAAGGAAAGGATTCTTTAAACAAATTGATGGTATTAGGGTGCAGAGGAAGAAGAGAAGGGAAAGAAACAATTTTAAGCATTTCAACTCCACTTATTCCCACAAACTACAATGAATGGGATAATTACAAATGATCTTTATCTCTTCACTTAAATCAGATATTATCTCGATATGAAAAAAAAAGATGTTAGTACAGAAAATCCCCAGGTAAAGACTAGAACTCAGACCAAACTGTCTATAGGAACAATGACATAGAAGGTGATTACATTTCCAATCTATCTCATACAGGCTTAGTTTACACAGATTATACCTCAGAGTCAGGAAGAGATGAGTTTAAGTCTCATCTTTGACACACACTTTGACACATAGGTGACTGAGGGAAGATTATTTGAGCTCTCAATGGTCCAGGCAGCTCTCCAAGAACACATATTGCTAATTGGGTGCAGCTCTGCATCAACAGTTAGTTTCCACTCTAGGAGAATCCTATACCAGTAAAATCACAGGTATACTTACCTTTCCTCACTCTACCAAATAAAATCATAGTTAAAATATTACTATATAGCACCTTTTATACACAATTATATAAAACATTTATTTTAATATATTCTAATATATTAAATATTAATTTTAAATATTCAAATAAATAAAATTTATTTATTTATAAAATTATAAAAATAAATAAAATTTAAAATTTAAATAAATAAATAAAATTAAATAATGATTAATATTTTAATAATAAAATATAAATTTATATATAAAACAATTATATAAACCAAAATTATATATAAACACAATTTATGATATATATGTATATATGTGTATATATATATTTTCCCTGTAACTGAGAAGTCAGGAAATTTCATCCTTTTAGGATCACAGTCCTTTCTCATCCCTCTTCATGGTAGTGTCTTCCATCTGAGATTATCTCTCATTTATCCTATCTATATCATGTTATATCCATAGTTGTTTGGAAGTTATCTATTCCATTAGATTGTGAACTCCTTGAACGGAGTCTGATTTTTGTCTTTCTTTTCAACCCCAGTATGTCTGGCATACACTTAGTAAGTTTCATTGACTTCACAGTACTTGGTCTTTCTCCTTTATGAGAAACTTAATTCTTTCCCTCTTCCACACCAGCATGGTATTTCAGGGAATGTAGGGAAAACAAGAAGGATTCAGCAGCAGGGTGCCCCTATGGATTTAAGTAATGGAGAAACAAAGGTCCTGGCAATTGGTGAGCTAAGTGCTGTAGTAGGAGTGGGAGAAAACACTTCAATAAGTGTTTTCATTGGTTTTGATGGGGCACAGGGTAACGGGTGATAGACTCAGAGAATCATAAGATCATGATCTCTGACTATTCATTGGAAGGACAAATACTGAAGTTGACAGTTTAATATTTTGACCACTTCTCAAAGAGACAGCACTCATTGGAAAAGGCTCTAATGCTGAGAAAGATTGAAGGCAAAAAGAGAAGGGCACAGCAGAGGATAAGATGAATAAATAGTTTTGTGGAAGCAATGAACACAAGCTTGGACAGACTTTGGGAGATAGTAGAGGACAAAAGGACCTGGAGTGCTATGGTTCATGGGGTCATGAAGAATTGGACATGACTGAACAATAAAGTCTTATGGCACCCATTGTATTCTCCATGATTTTTTAAAGAGTATAGCCAGTGGTTCAATAACCGTATTTGGCAGTTTTCAAAATAGCTTAAAATTGAATTCATCTAGTTCTGATCACTTGAACAATTGAAAGCAGCTTTATACTCTCTTATAATCTCTTCATTTATCTTGGCTTTCACCCTCATCTTAATTGCTGTTACAAGATTCCCAGTTTGAAGAGTGTTCTGGCTAGAGAAAAGAAATAAGAACCAATTAGTCCTACTTTTTCCTCTGTTGTATGATATCGTTTTCCTTCCACTAGTTCAGTCATTTCTTTTACCTCCCTCTTGTCCAATCTCCATTTTAGTTTAAAATGCCCTTTTTGCTGTTAGCATTCATCTCTAGGTTCCACTGGTTCTCAGTTTATTTTTCCTGGGACTATACTAGGACCATGCTACAATTGTTTCCTTCCATTGATTTCATTTTCTGTACAGGTTTTTAAGAAGTATAAAGCAGTGGATAAGTTCACTGTGGATCTACGTTGTTCTCCGTAGACAGCTCTCCCTTTCTTTCCTAACTGATACAATTTCTGCTTGAGTCTTCAGAATTTTGTTTTTAGTGAGTTTCCCGCCACTGAAGGTTTGTAGCTTTCCTGTTGGATAGACTTTCATTGCAGAATAATAGGATATGGACTCCTAACTAATTTATTTGAAATCTGCTCTCCTCAAATTTCAAGAGTTGTTCAGGTTATCTCTAGATTTCCTTTCCTAATGTATTATGAACTCTATGCCAGATAAGTCTTTTCCTCTCAGTATTTCTATGATTTTTGGCTTGGCAACCAGTTCTTTCTCAAAATTATAGTAATGATCATAATCAGGTCAAGAGTTTTAATTTACCTGGTTATTTTCTTCATTCATTAAAGAATTTAATTCTCATTAAAGCAAGTCAAGAATTGATCAGTTTTTTTTTTTAATTTTAGCTGAGAGAGCTCTAAAAGGTGCCTGGGGAATCAAAGTCTCCTTTCACTTATATATTATTCGTATGTTCCAGGACTTTGATCTTTCCATTCCTGTCATCCATTTCTTCCTCTTGGCCAGTTGGTCTACAGGTGTCAAAATCAAACAGAAACAAGAGCCATTACATAAAGATCCTTATAAGTCACATATTGGGTTAGAAAGTCACATAATAACATTATTTGTATTACATTGTATTGTTGTTTACTTTGTTAAATATTTCCCAATTACATTTTGCATTTTTGAGACCCCACTTGAGAGTGTATTTGACACTTCTGGTCTATAGTATTTTCCTACCACAGCATCACTACTGTGTCTTCTTCCAATAATCCTCATTCAAGTGCTCTCTACCATGCACCCTCTCCGCAAGACTTTGGTTTTTGTAAAACTTTGTTATACAATGCTATTCCACCATCCTTTAATTTATTTCATTGTTCTTTAACAGGGTATGCTCTTCAATAATCCATACTCTCACCACTAGTTATATTTTTCTAAGTCTGTGATAACTGTGTGGTCCAATTTCCTTATTGTAAGCTTATTAATTCATACAGATCCACAGACAGACACACACAAATAGAATGTAGATATGTTCTCTGAGGTTCTCAGGAGATAGAGGAAGGAAAAGGTTTATTTCAAGACATTCTAAAATATCTTTAGCATTCCAGAAAGCCTTTATGTAAAATTAATTACTGACCATTGCACAAACTTTCAGTGACTGTGGGGGCAGTTATTTCATAAGCTTGGGGAATAGGAGGAGAATACTTCCAGGGAAAGAAAGTATGTTTAAGTTCTGCTGGGCACATAGGACAATTTGAACTCTATAACTGGAAAGTGCCTTACAGTTCATGGAAACCAACCTTTTCATTATGCAGATGAATCAATAAATCAATCAACAAGTATTTACTAAGCTCCTACTATGTTCCAGGCAGTTTGCCAGGTGCTGGAGATACAAGCATAAAGAATGAAGCAATCTATACCAACAAGGAGCTCATGTTTAAGGCAATGATAAATATTTGGGAGATATTTAAGTGATTTATCTACTCAAACACAGCTTTTACTCATTCGTAGAGTTAATTCTCAGCTGTTCACATTCTAATTTCACTTTGTGTACTCTCCAGAGGCCTTGCTTCCTCCTTCTTCTCTTGCCTTCTTTCTCCCATTTTTTTTGATTTTTGGTTACACTGTTGCTGGCTAATGCCTCCAATAGAGGGTGAGGAGAGTCAAAGAGAGACAAGAAGATTAAACTCAAATCAATAAGCGTATCTCTTTGTTAAGAGCTTTTAAGGATTAATTTTACTGTGCCGGGTGCTGGCTCTGGCTGGAGTACTTGTTGAATGAAGAACTGAATGGGTGAATGAGCAAACTAATAAATAAATGACTTATTAAGAAGGGAATTTTGTTCTCTATGGATTCCAATGCCCTTCTCTTTGAGAGTTAGTGATATTTGTGTTTTCAT
This sequence comes from Vombatus ursinus, assembly GCF_900497805.2. NCBI lineage: Eukaryota > Metazoa > Chordata > Mammalia > Diprotodontia > Vombatidae > Vombatus > Vombatus ursinus. The sequence continues at coordinate 50,367,709 of NW_020954557.1, forward strand.
AGCATGTAACAAGAGGAAGCACATAAAAATCCCCAAATGTTCAAGGAAATCATTCCAAGATGAACCAATATGAAGACTGGCAACAATAAGCTTTTATTTTTGCACTCAGTTTTAATTTAAGAAATTCAATGATGGGCAGTAATTTAGAGAAAATTGCTTGTAGTGTAAAACACTCTTTCCCCATCTTCAAATCAGTTGGAAAAATATTTTAATACAATTTAGATTTTATTCCACAATAGCTCCCTGTAATTATGCTTCTGCTAATTAAGGCTTTTATAGTTTGGGTTTGTCTCAGCCGTCCAACCCTACTCCCCATCAATATTTTTAACTGTGAGCTGTCAAAAGTAACAACTCTACCCTCATTTTTTCTTATTCAAAAGGGCAGAGCCTACTCCCCAGACCTCAATACAATTAAATATACTAATGGAAAGGCAAATATTATAATGGGAAGCAAATTAGTTCTTTTTGCATCAGTGACAACAAGTACTTGAGATTCTGTGAAGATTCTTCAAAGGCAAAACAGCCAGGGAGGGTGCTTCAGTTGCTTCCCAGACAAATACTCTGTGCAGAATTTCTAATCAAGAACTTTGCCAAATGTTACCTTTAGGATTTGGTTTGCATTTCTTGTTCCAATTATTTAGTATGGAGCACCAGTTGGGAATTTTAAGGGATAGCTAGCCATCTTGTTTGTAAGCCTGCTTGTAAGTAATTAAGCATCACTCTGTGCTCATGGCACTTTATTTTATATCCAAAGATAGTGTCTGTTCCTTGGTTTCCATTTAAAATAAAATGGCAGGTTCAAAAGGGTCCAGGGAATAAAGGAGAACCTTGAAGATTTTGTTCTCCAAATTTCTGAAGTACACATGTCTTCCCAGAAAATGCAATTTTATGGGTTTTAAGTTAACAAAGACTGTAGAAATGAGAGCAGAGCTGACGGGTAACACATGGTGTTAAAATGAGCCCATTTCATATTAAGGAGGAGGATGCCATGATAATAACAATAATAGCTAAAATCTATATGGTGTTTTAAGCTTTGAAAAGTGAATTACCTCATTGGATCCTCACAACAACCCTGTGGAGTTGGTGCTTTTATAGTGTCCATTTTGCCTGTGAGGAAAATGAGGCTGAGAGTTTATGTAACTAGACCAGTTACACAGCTAGTAAGTTTTAGAGGCAGGATTCAAACTCAAGTGTTCCTGACTCCAAGTCTATCACTATATCCATTTTATCTCCTAGCTGCTCATAATAACTATCTTATGGATAATAGGAGTATAATAACTGTTAGTTTAATTGAATGATTCATGTATTGATAATGATCACTCTCATTTCAATAGGATTTAGGGCTGGATAGGACATTGAGATAATCTATATAACCTCCTTCATTTTTCAGATGAAGAAACTGAGGCCTAGGGAAGACCAAATCTAGGACCTTAGAGGTCATCTTGTCCAATTCCCTCATTGACAGATGAATGAATGAATGATTTGTTTAAATGATTAAGCACTTACTATTTATTAAACACTGCATTAAAAACTGGAAAAACAATTAGAGCAATGGAGTCTCAACTCTCAAGAAGCACACTCTCTGAGGGAGACAACCCACAAACAAATTCAGCCTCACGGATACAAAGAGAGAGTAATCCTAAAGGTTTAGCAATGGCGGATGGTGAGGCCCATTACAGTGCATTGGCATGTCAGATGAAGGTAGGGGTGGTGGTATGGAGGGCAATTAGGCAGGGCATATAATCAAGGCCTAGAGAACTATAGGATGCAGTTGTTGCAGGGCAGATGGTAAGGTTTTTCACGTACTGAAATAATTGTAGTTCAGGACTTTCTACTCATCCAAGTGGTGTGAGCTGCCACATTCACTCTAGAAAGTCTTTGACTACCATGATAGGGAAGGAGGCAATGGAACTGAAGGTCCCTGAGGATCAGAGATTCTAGATTCTCTCCTACAGGAATGAGGATTTGGGTAGGGGGATCCACTTGGGAGAAGGTAAGCAGGAAGAAACACTGGCAGGAAGAAACACTGGCAGGAAAGTTGGGAGAGAAGGACACCCCTGGGCACTTGTTCCTTCAGACCATCTGTTGCCCTGATGGGTGCTGGATGGTTGGGGGGTTAGGGAGAGGAAAATAAAGTGTTCTCCTATCTGGGAGCCTAGATAAATAAACTAAGCCCAAGAAAGATTAAGTGTTTGGACAAATGCCACACACATAATCCAAAAAGTGGCAGAGATACCATATGAGCCCCTGTTTTTTAATTCTAAATCCTGTGTTCTTTCCACCACACCATGCAGCCTCTAGAGGGAAATGTCCAGTTTATAAAATGTACTCAATTCAATTTAATTCAATTCAGCAAATACATATAGATAACTAATTTATGATTTATAATTATGATTATTATTAGCCAAGTCAGCTAACTCTGCTTTTAAATCCTATTTTACAAAGGAGGGAACTCAGTCATTAAATTACTTTCCCATCATCACACAACAACTAAGTGTTACAGTCAGGGCATAAACCCAACTATTAAATAAAATACTATTCCTGCCCTCAAGGATCTCATAATCCAATGGAAAAAAATAAAACGTGTTTGCACATAACTACAATAGAACTTAAGGGAGGCACAAACAAGGGCATTGTGATGGCTCATAGAAAGATCAGCTCTGGCTTGGGGGTGGGGGGGGGGAGTTGAAGAGAGGCCAGGAAATGCTTGGTGCATGAGGCAACATTTGAACTGAATTTTGAAAAACTGGCAAGGATTTTAACAGTCTAAGATGAGGGGAGGACATTCCAGGAAGTGGGAACAACCTTAGTAGAGAGGCAAAAGCAAGATTGCATAGGCTCCATTTTTCGGTAAGCAAATCATGCTTTTTGCCTGAATTTGAGTAGCACGAAGCAGAGAGATGGAAGCTAATGCTGGGAATTTGGTTGTAGCCAGATTAAGAAATTTAGATTTTATTCAGTAAACAATAGAAGACTACTGAAGGTTTTTGAGCAATGTAATAAATTAATCCAAGTTTTTCATTAGGAAAATTAATCATAATGATTCAAAGTGAAGAGAGACTAGAAGTAGGAAAGTTCTGCTTTATAAGGCTTAGTACTGAGATATATCTTATTGAATGTCTTTATTGATGACCTAATCTGGCAATGATAAACGTGCTCATCAAATTTGCAGCTGGTGCTAAATTAAACACAGATACTGATACGCTAGATGGCAGGAATAACATTTAAAATGAACTCAACCATTTTAAAGATAGTTCCTTAAAGTCAAAAGAGACAAATGCAAAGTGTTACACTTAAATATTAAAATTTCACAACTTCACAAATAAAAACTGAGGAGAGATGAATTTAGTGCAAATATAGCATAAAAACACTAGAGGTCATAGCTGATGAAAGGAATAATCGTTTGGTGGTATGATTTTTAGAATTAACATTATTGATAATTGTTAGAAGTAATAGAAGCATGAAAACATGTAAAGACCAAGAAGGGAATCTGCATATGGATCAACTCCATATTAGAGCACTGTGTTAACCACACTTCAGGGTTTGACCATCACACTTTTAAAATGTTGTAGAAAGAAACTAGAACATCCAAGACAAAGGGATAAATTTGTTCTGTAGTATTGAACAAATGAAATTGGGTCTAATGAGAAAATGTTTCCCATTTTTTTTGTTGTTGTTCAAGAGATTACCATTTTTAAATATAGTTTTTAATTATACACAGACAAAATAAAGTCAAAAGAAATTTCATTCTTAGAGACACCCCATTTTTAGAGATGGTTCAGAAAATAATAATATTTTGAATATTTTAATTACTCAATTAATTGAAGATAGGGAGTTGGTCAAGATGACTTCTTGAATTTCCTTCCAACTATTTATCTTAATGACTTCTGTGAATAAATTATATAGTAGGTGATATATATACGTATGTTAGTGTGTGTGTGTATAAAGCATATTAGGAAAGAGGATTGATATTACTAGATCACAAACTATATTACAAAGCATTAATTATCAAAACTGATACTATATTAAAAAAAATTGAAACATAGCTCAGTAGCATAAAATGCTAGAAAATAAAACCCAGAAGAAAATGCACTCATCAATTTAGTATTCAATAAACTTAGGAATACAAATTTCTACATCATACAATCTGAACTTAACAAGAATTGCTGGCATAATTGGAAAGTAGTATGGGAGAAAATAGGTTTAGATTAGTATCTGATATTATCCATCACAAAATATTGTCAAATGGATAAATCATCTAAATACAAAAAGTTACAACATATAAACGAGATGAATGGAAAGGTATATCTTTAACAGCTAAAGGTAGGGGAAGAATTCAAAACCATGCATAAGGTTGAAGAGCTTACTATAATCATGAGAATTATCTTGATGGAGGAGAACCTTTAAGGTAGCATTTTATTCTTTCAAATTAAACGTCCTTTTCAAAAATGTATAGTCAGCAAACAATTAACACAGTAGGAATTCCCTGTGGCTACATCCCTGGTGAACCTTTAACCTTATTTGTTTCAGGTACAGATTTGCTAGTCATAGCTCTGAAAGTGAGGCCAAACCTGAGTGAGCAGCAAGGGAGGAAGTGACCTGAGGTTCAAGTGAGAGGCCATGGAGCAGGTTTAGAAAGAGGGATGTGGATGGAGAGAAAGAGAGGAGAGGAGAGAGAGAAATTTGTGGAAAAAAGGAGGAATTTCAGAGTTTGGGGATCAAAGGGCATGACCTCTGCATGGCTAAAGTGGATTGAAGGTGTAAATCAAGGGGATTAAGATTGATGAAGTGGAAAGACAAGGTGTTTGAAAGAACTTCAATTATCCCTTCAATAATGATCTCTAGGTTGGGCAGCTAGGTGGCCCAGTGGATAGAGTACCAGCCCCGAAGTCATGAAGGACCTGAGTACAAATCCTGCCACTAGACCAAACACTTAACACAAGCTGTGTGACCCTGGGCAAGTTACTTAACCCCAACTGCCTAAAAAAAAATGATCTCTAGAGTTTTGCCACGAATAGTAGTGAATTTCAGTGGCCTGTACATGGCAGACCCCATTCTCTTTTCTTTTGTTGAAAACTAGGATATTTGCACTTTCCCAGTCCTATGACTCCTTTCTTGTTCTCCCTCCTCTTTCAAAGATCACTCCTGGTGGATCTACAGATTACATCTTCTAGTTGTTTCAGTACTTGACGAGGAACTTCTTTTGGGCCAGGTGATTTGAATTCATCAAAGGCAAGTAAGTGCTCCCTTCATTGCCTTGGATATTAATTTCCTACTAGTCATGTTTGTTATGCCTTTTCCCATTATAAAAAAACAAACAAACAAACAAATATACTATAACAGACCCAGAGCTGGAAAAGACTTCTGATGCTATCTCCATTTTACAGATGAGGAAACTGAGGGCCAGGAAGTTAAGACACTCATCCAAGATCATTCTTACTGGCAGAGAAGACAAAAACAAACAGAATTCAGCAGCTCTGACTTCTCTTTGTTCTAAGTCAGTGATGTCAAACACATATAGGAGTTTGGCTACCTATTGAGTTAGAAAAACTCAAATCAACATTGTCTATGTTGTGTCGTATTTTTATTGATTTTGTTAAATATTTCATCATAGTGACCACAGTGGGGCAGTTGGGTGGCACAATGAATAGAGCACTGAACTTAGAGTCACAAGTCCTAGGTTCAAATCTGACCTTAGACATTTGCTAGTTGTGTTGTAACTCTGGGCATATAATGTGACTGCTGTTTGCCTCAGTTTCATCATCTGTAAAATGGGGATAATACCTCCCAGGGTTATGGTGGGGCTCAAATGAGACAATATTTATAAATAGTTTAGCACAGTGCCTGGCACACAGTAAGTAGTCTATATAAATGTTAGCTGTTTGTCAACCTCATCCTCATCACTGTTTCCCAATTACATTTTAATTAAGTTTGGACACACTGTGGAGTCTCAGGGGCCCATGTAACCTTGGGAGGCAAGTTTGACACTTCTGTTTATGTTACATTCCCATATATCCTGAGCAGCTATTCTATCTCTTCTTTAATCTGCTTCTTTCATATATCTTAAAAAAAGAATCACATTTGTCTTTGTCCTTAGTTTTCTTTGCCATCCTTGGCTTATTCTGAGCTTTAAGACTCCTATGACTTATAGGATCATATTGTATTTTTGTATTTTTTTTTGTTATAACACCTGTTTTTGCTTTCATCTTTTGTCCATATCTTTTTTTCTTTTAAATCTAAGGTGGTTGGTGAGTTCCCTGTGTATCCACATTCTCTTTCAGCAACTTCCTCTTATCTGCCTTATTAGAACTATTTCCCTTTGCATCTTCAGAATTTCACTCCTGTGAGCATCCTAGTCTTCCTGCACCGACTTTGCTTATGGAGTTTTAGTTCATAGGATGCAATATATAATTTCTGTCAAATAAATCATTTTAGAAATATGCTTAAATTCACTTTAGTTACTGGCTACCCATCATACATTTATTTTAAAAGATCAGTGATCTGTTGAATTTGACTATTTCCTTCATTGAACAGATCACAACCTTTACATATGTTAATAGATGGTTTCCTGAGATAATATGACCAAAAATTTTTATCATGTGGTGGCCAGTATGCTGCCAGCCCTATAACTGAATCCTTTCCAACTTGGTAGAATTCACCCTCTTAGCCTCAGAGAACAATGGCTCATTTCCATTGTGTGATAAATCATCCAAGGAAGATTTAAGTGGAGGTTCTATAGTTCACCTACACTGTGTTATGTATGTAAAATGTGTATACTATACACATAAGCTGCAACACCTATGTAGTAGAAAGGACAACTAAACTTGTAGTCCACATGCTTGGGTTCACAGGTCAGATCTGCCTCTTAGTAGCTGTGAGAATTTGCCAAATAATGTAATTGCTCTGAGATTCAGTTTCCCATATAATACTTACACTATTTATCTCATAGGATTTTTTGTAAATTCAAAAGGTATATCAAGTGTGAAAATGTATTGGCAACTATAAGGTGATATGTAGGATCATCATGGTCACATTGAAGATAACCTAGGACAGGAGACCCAGTCCTTTAAATGAGATTGATCAATCTTCCAGACTATACTGGTTGACCATGGTGCTCATAGACACTGTCTCAGCTCCCTCTTCTTTAGTAATCAAGTCAATTTAGTAATCAAGTAAGAGAGAAAGTGTTGGCATAGAGAATTCTACTTCAGGTTCATGAAAAGTAGATCCCTACTTAGAAAGGGTTAGGGATCCCTAACCCATTTTTCCTTTTCTCTAAACATGATTCAACATCTGAATGCATTAAAGATAATAAAATAAAAGTTAAATTGATTAAGGTTAACAACTACAAAACAAATACTATCTTCAAAATTAGGTTTCATTTTAACACGATGTGAGCAGATTAATTCTAGACTTAGTTACAGTTACAAAAACACTTCACATTTCAAGTATGGTACTTTTTGTCCCTAACACACTACAGTTTGTGCTACTACGATAATAATCTTCACAATGTCACCAAGTACAGAATGGAAACCACTTATGTTACTGATGGCTCATTAGTGGGAGAGAAGGATAATATGTCATAGAGTGTTGAGCTGGAATTCAAGGAGACATAGATTTAAAATTCTGTGTGGCCTTTGGCAACAGTTACTTTGCCTTTTTGCATACCCCCATTTGTTGCAGACAGGTTCCCCATCTGTAAAAATGAGGGTATTGGATTAGGTTCAGTTCAGTAAAGCCAATATGGCCAATACTTATTAAGCATTCACTAAAAACAAAGCATTCTTCTAGGAGCAAAAGGGTGCAAAGATAAAAATAAGATGAGCTCTAAGTTCCCTTATGATGAAAAAATTCTGTGATTCATTGATATCATAACCCTTAATAGGAACAAAGTGAGAAAACTTTTTTATTCCTTTTGAGGGGATGCCTCAAGACAAACAGAGAACTCAGAGCCCTCAGCCTCATCTCCCATTCTCAAAGTTTTACTTCTAGGGAATGAGTAGCTGTAGCACTTACAGTGATTTTTTTTTTTTTTTAAAGAATAGCTCAGTTGTTAGGAGCTGTATTCTATCAGAGAGAGTTGTAAGCAATATAAAGTTCTTAGAAACAGGTTTCTGAGTCACTACTGTCAAATATGCACAACTATATTCCATAAAATTTATTAAGTTTAGAAATTCCCTTGGGCTTCTTATTCCCATACATAGTGGATAGAGTGCTGGATTTGAAGTCTGGATGGCCTGGTTCAAATCCTGTCTTAGAAACTTTCTCTCTGTGTGATATTATGAGAACCATTTAATCTTTTTAAGCCTCAGTTTTCTCATTTGGAAAATGAAGACAATGAGCTAGATGGCCACTGAGGTCCCTTCTACTCTAAATCCAGGATCCTGCCTTCCTATGTGTTTTTTATTTCCTACAATGAATTAAACCTTCATAAGAAACCCTCTTTCCTATAGTAACTTTTTTTTTAACTTACCTAGGGGCTATAGAGCTTACTAAAGATACCTAGTGAAATGCATATCCCTCTGACTCTACCCATTTTACTCTTTTTCTTTGAAGAGATCATTAAATTTCTGGAAGAAATTAAGAAATGGTTCTGAAACAAAACAATCTAACATGCTTAGTTCAAACTCCACTTTGAAAGCAAGGTCCAAATTGGGGCCACAGTGCAACTGCTAGACCCAGCATAGAACCCTAGCATTACAGAGAGAAAGGACCTGAGAGATAGATTATGTAGTTTCACCACCATACTATGTAAGGGCTTCAGGACTGGTATACTAAACTGCATGACAGAGACTTTCAGTGAATTGCCCAATATCACATAATCAATGAATAAATGAATCAATCAACAAACATTATTAATAAGCCCCTACTATGAGCCAAATACCGAGCTAGGTGACAGGCACACCAATCCAAAATGTGAAACAGTCCCTACTCTCAAGGAATTTATAGTCAATCAGGAGAGAACTAAAACTATTTAATTACCAAGACTAGACTTCAACTCAGTTCTCATCAGTCCCCATCCACGTTCATTTTGTTTCTGTTTTTTTTTTCTCTTATGCCAAATTGCTTCCATTGTGGAGAAGGTTTTTTTTTTAAGCTTAAATTTACCAGTTAATTGCTTCAATTTCTTACCATGCTTTACAGATTTCCATCTTTTCTGGTGACAATCAAAATAGATTGGAATTAATAGACAGTGAGGAGTCAGGGAAACAAAAATTCTCTCAACTTACTTCTAAAAACTGAAAATTAAAGCCTATGGACTTTATAAATTATGTTAGCTTTTCTTTTAGCTGTTGGTGTGGATGCAGAAGGCCAGTTAGGCGGTACAGTGAATAGAGTGATGGGCCCAGAGTCAGGAAGACCTTAGTTCAAATGTGACCTCAGAAACTTACTAGCCATGTGGCCCTGGGCAAGTCACTTAACCCAGTTTGCCTCAGTTTTCTGATCTGTAAAATGAGCTGGAGAAGGAAATGGCAAACTACTCCAGTATCTTTGCCAAGAAAACCCCAAATGGGGGGTCACATGACTGAAAAAAATTGGACAACAACAAGGGAATGCAAAAAAGTTAGCTTTAATGAAAATCTTAACAGGCCAATACAGCCCCTAAATGCAGATTGCTAGTATCCCCCTATTCTAGCCTGTAACCCATTCTTCAGCTCATAACTTAAAGCCTATATAGCTATGGCACCCTTTGTGTGCCATGCTCTGGAAGTGTCCTTAATTACCTCTCCATAATAACAATGTCACAGGTCCAGGGGAAGGATTCCAAGGCAAAGAGTGGTAGCTGGTTGAGAAGGTAGGAATTCAAATGCTTGCTATCACTATCTTCCTAGATAGGTGAAGCATTAGTTAGACTTAAAAATAGTCATCTCTAACCAGGTCACTCCTATATACTACCAGCAATTTTCTTCCCTGTGATTTTAGAGACTTGATCTATGAATAAAAAAAAAAATTAGAATAGCATCTTGGTTACTAAAGAAAAGACAAAAAAGGAAAATAGGAGGAAAGAAAAAAAGGATCATAAAAAATGCAAATTAAAATCATAAGCATATTAGGCATTAAAATAATTAGTTGGATCTATTATCAAAGAACAAATTGATGAACAATGGTTCAAATAAGGAAATGAGGAAAACCCAAACTGAAAAACAGTGTTAGAGGAAATGGCAAGGAGTTGCAAGACAAGTTTACATTTGGACAATTATTTGTTTTTTTAAAGTAAAAAAAAAGTCATGTTGAAAAGGAAAGATTGTTCAGCATCCATATTTTTCCTTTGCTTATTTTGCCATTTCATCCAATTGTGGGCATCTGGACACTTAAAACATCAAGAGTCTTACTGGGAGGTGTTTTGAAATGGGAAATAATTGAACTGGGCATCAACTCAGAGGACTACGAAGGCTAAGCCTACACTTAAGAACAATACTAGATTGATGTAAAAATTCAGCTTGAAGACTCATTTCAATGACTCACTTGGCTCTTGGCTCAGAAGAACAGCTGGAGAAAATGTAAAGGGAAGATAGTTTAATTAATGTTATTTTTTTCACACTTAGAATAATGATTTAACAGCAATGGACTAGGCTGAGTGGATTAACTGATTAATAACTGTTAAGCATTTAAAAATATAAAACATTATGGAAAGGTTAAGTACTATTATTTAGCCATCAGCCAACACGAGAGTGAAGCTTTCCTTTCAAATTCTGGATGTGTGTTCCAATGTCTACAGAGCAGTTTCCAGAGGATTCAGTTTGACTTGTGTGTTTAGTTTCATTCTGTTCCTAACCAGGAAAGGCAGAACAAAATATATTCCACCATCAATCAATACTATAAAGTACTGTAAGACTACTATACTATACAATATTATAAGACACTATAATACTATAAAAAATAAAAAGCATATATATTTCAGCTGACTGAAGTATTGAAGTTAATTTTAATCCATTTTTGAACATAGGACTGAAAAAATCTTAATCTTGATTTTTTTTTTGCCATATTGACTTTCTTCAGTGTAGTTATGAATCCCTGGAGGTTTACAAACAAAACCAAAAACCCTAGATAGCACATAATGAAGGTCATCCAAAAAATCAGTTTCAATGGGTTTGACCTGGCCAACCAAGCTATTCAGAGACCTTATTGATCTTGGCCACTGAATCCAGGCCCAAGATTCCCCTGGTATAATTTTAATCCCTACACCTTGAAAATGATTGCAGGGTTGGGTGGGGTTGCAGTTAACTCTTAAAAAAAATGGTTTACTCCATTACTATAGAACTTCAGTATTTTGAAGATATTTTTCATCTAATTCTGAAAGCATAGTGATTCATTAGTAAAATTTTGTCTGATTGTTTTAGAGGGATTCTGATTTATCTGATATTATAGATGTTAAGATACCAATCTTAAGAAGTTATCTAAGAGTACTAAGACTGCTCCAAAGCTCCAATGTAATATTAATATTAATATAAGTTAGACTATATCTACATAGTGGCTGAACAAATTTTGGCATGTAAATATAATGGAATATCATTATGCCATAATAATGATGAAGCAATGTATCATGTTGAATAGATAATGGGGTTTAGATAGACCTATATTCAAATTTTATCTCTGATAATGTTGTAGCTGAGTGATTATGGAAAAGTAACTCAAACTCTCAATGCTCCAAGAACTTCTCAAAATCTATGACCTGCAGCTGAGTTGCTTATCTGTGTAGGAGAAAGGAATTTTCACATCACAAATTCCCTCCACTGATGAAATTACATGTTGAGACAAAGCAAAAAGATACACATGAAGAAATCTGAGAAATATATGGAATACATGTGAACTAATACAGAATGCCAAAAGTAAACCAGTATATAATTACTACAATTATGGAAATGAAAATGACACTAAAAAGCAATTGTCTTCAGATTGAACACAATGTTCAATCTTGATCAAGAAGGACAGTTGACAAAAATACATCTTCCTCCTCTTGGTAGAGAATTGACTGACTGTGGGTGTGTGATATTGTCACTATAGGTCATAGTCACTGTGTCAGTAAGTTTTGCTAAATTTTGTTTTTCATTTAAAGGCAGATTCTGTGAGATGAAGGATATATGTAAGGACATGACAGTGGTATTAAAAGAAGGTATCAGCAAACTTTTAAAAAGTATGTGTTTATAGAAGACACACATTCAGAACTCATATAGCAAGTTTTAATTATATCTGGATATTCTTTTTTAACGAAAAGTTAGTAAGACAGAACACATAACATTAATAAAACTCAGTTTGTAATCAGCAAGAATAACTGATGAGAACTTAGTTTACTTGTTTTTAGTAGTGCAATATCCTTACTACATTGGGACCTTTGGGAGCAAATGGGTGTGATGGAATCCTATTGAGTTATGGCTGAGGTTGAGAGTTAGTGACAAGCTGTTTTGGCCAAGATAGAAAGTAGGGTTTCTATAGGAAGCTATTACTTGCCGGTCTTCAACTGTACCTCAATGTCATTGTAGAATTGGAATACTGAAGCCAAGGCAGTACACAGGAACAGAAACCGATCATGGTTTGGGTAAAATAAGTTGGACTTCTGAGAGATGCAGACAAAAGTGGACAACTGATGCAAAAGAAGCCAGAAATATATATATGTATATCTTGGTCATGGTACAGAGAGTTAAAATCTGATAATGAATTCCTGCTTATGGCCTCCTTTCAGTAGTGCACTAGTAGAGAGTTGATGGATACACTTACCATTAATATCTAAAAAGAGGCACAATTTTATAAACTGGGAACTTGGCTGATTGTAATAAAATGTCTAGGACTAAGAAAGACCTGTCATCCTGATTCTGACTCTCAGAATCCTAGTCTTGGCTTTAGAGAGTAATTGACCTTCTTCCAATGAAGGCTGTCACGGCAAAGAGTCAGAATCCTCCTTCAACTGACCAGAACGATATTTTCTAGAGCCAAACTAAACAAATCTCTGAGAAAATCCAAAATCCTTCCAGATGATGTGGTCCTCCTTCCTGACACAGATAAAAAAAAGACTCCTGGGACAATAATAATAATAGTTAACATTTATGTCATTCTTAACATGTGCCAAGCAATTTACAATCATTATCTCACAACAACCCTGGGAGATGGGTGCTATTATTATCTCCATTTTACAGATGAGGAAATTGAAGCATATTGTTCAAATGACTTGCCTACAGTCACACAACTAATAAGTTTCAGAGTCTGGGATTTGAACTCAGAACTTTCTGACTGTAGGTCTGGTGCTCTATCCACTGCATCACTAAGCTGTCCCAAAGTTCCTGTTCAAAAACTTTCTGTGGTTCTTTATTAACATCAGGATAAAATGTAACTTAGCCTGGCATTGAAAAACCTCTAAAATATGTTTCTTACCTACTTTCCAATCTACTTCTTCTAATTAATAACCTATATTAATACGGTGTTAATTTAAATAAGCAGTTTTACAAAGTGCTTCCCATACAACAATCCTGGGAGTAGTAGAGTTATTAGTATTCCTACTTTACAGATGACAAAAGTGAGACTCAGAGGGGATAAATGGCTTGCCTTTGGCTACATAGCTAGCAATTGTCGGAGCTTGGATTCAATTCCTGGTCTTCTGACTCCAAGTGTTTGATCTTTCCATGAAACCATGTAGGTTTTTCCCTATGCTTGCTTTACCATTCAGGCAAACATGACTGGTGGCTTTTCCACCAATCTTGTTGCCACTGCTGGAACACAGTCCATGCTTTCAGTTATCTAGTCTTTCTCTTTTTTTCTAGGCCCAGCTCATTTGCCATCTCCTCCATGAGATGTTCCTCGAACAAGCATGTGACTAACGGGCATGCATGCACATGTGTGCATACACACAGAGCTGAAAGTAATCTCTCCCTTTTCAAATTGTCCTAACATATTTTATCTGAATTTCTCTTTTGTTCCATAAGATCAATCAAGGAACACAGGCAGGGATAAGACTATGTTAGCACAGGTCATGAGAATGGCACAGTACTAGGCTGGAGTCCTGAGTTGGCCCAGCTAGGTCATCACAGCTTCTAGACTATATGTAGTTAAGTACAAGGTGGGATAGTAGAATAAACAGGTGTTGTTTAATATTTTTATTTCCCAAGTCTCTAAAATAATGCCTTATGCATAGTAAGTCCTTAATAAATATTTGTTAAAATGTTTGAATGAGAAAGTTTCCTTATACCCCGAAGACCTAAAGTTGTCCTGAATTAGACAAAATCCATTATGCCTTATGTTATTCTCCTTGGAAAAGGGCCAAGTGGAGAGCTCTAAACTTCCAAAAAGAAAAGGTTTCACACAACATAGAAAACTTGTCAGTAAAATATTTCACTCAGAACTCTCCTTCTTATGATAGGTTCATATTGAATTATTCTTGCCCTGATGAAATTTTTCTGACACTGGTTATGAAACATCCAAACCAGCTTGGCCCTGTTATGCTAGTCTTATTAACCTGTTTGCCTACCATGGGATGTCTCTCACCCACCTAATCTCAAAGCTGGCCTGGCCTTGTCTTGCTGCCATGACCTATTATTGCCTCTACTTCCTGCAGCTGTGACCATCTTCACCTGTCTGACTTGTGCATTTTGCTCCCCACCTAGTACTGAACCTTATTCCATTGGCTAGGATGACTATAACTGGACTAATTCAAAGACTTTAGCCTAGTATTGTACCATTCCTATAATCTGTGCTAATAGGCTAGAGGTCTCACTCCTTTCTGTGTCTCTTGAGGGCCCTGTGAGTCCAGCTTGCCTCGTGTTGATCCATGCCTTCCTCCTCATTTCACAGTCTGGTTTAACTTTAGCAACAAAACACATAGTACACCAGCCATTGAGATTTTGAACAAAGCTGTCAGTACATATGAATTGTTTGCTTGTTAGAAAATCAGTGTATCTGTTGAAAAGAATTGGCTCTAGATGTGGGAGAAAAAAAAGGAGAAGAAAGGAGAAGAGAGAAAAGAAAAGGAAAAGAAAAAGAAGAGACAGGAGAGGAGGGGGAAAGAAGAGAGGAAATGAAGGGAGGGGAGGGGAGGGACAAAAGAGAGGAGAGGAAAAAATGGGTAAAATGGAAAGAGTGCTAGCTTTGGAGACAAGACAATAGGGTTCAAGTCTTGTCTCTCACATACTACCTGTGTGATCTTGGTCAAGTCATTTGATTTCTTTGGGTCTCTGTTCTTTATCTATAAAATTAATAGATTGAACTAGAGACCCTCTAGTGACTTCAGTCAAGACAGATTATGAAAGACAAGCCAAGAAGCTACTAAAATTAATGGATCTCTAAGGTTCCTTGTAGTCTAAATCTATGATCCCATCATCCTAAGTTCTATGATTGTAAGGTTTTTTTTAATCTCGTGAAGATTCATACATGTGCAAGATTAATTTTTTTTTGCCATCTTCAGGCTAAAGGAACCATGAAGTTTTTTTTTAACAGAAATACTTCAGTGGGTATTAATTACCTTTTCATTTGTATTTAATGTAATGATTAAATACAGGATTTATTTTTACTTACTTTTTGGTAGATATAATTCCTCGTGATTGATGTAAATTTGTATACTTACATTACCAATGACAAGGTACCATTACTGAATTTCTAGTTAATTTGTTAGGTTTTGAAGTTGTTAATTATTTTAATACTTATGTCAGCAATTTAGTAGTTGCTTCACAGAACAGAATTAGAAGCAGTGCCTTGCCAAGGGTTTAATTTTGCATTAAAAAAAAACATGAGCCATTGATGTTTTTTTTTTTTTCCCAAATACAAAAAAATTGAATTCAATATTAGGGTCATGTGTAGAAAATACTTGTTTGAAAAGTTGAAATCTCAGCATTGGGATCAATACTCTTACTTAATGTTCATTTTCACATAGTCTTTTAAATAGTAATAGGATTTCCATTGTATAGGCTAGATTATACATTATTGAATATCTTCTAGAGTAGATCAATATTATAGTAAATCAGTATTAAAAAGTGAAGACAGTTATATGGATTTTGTACAAAGCATGAAATGTGGGGTTGCCATACCTACTATATTTGTCTTCCTTCATGATATAGAAAACTTTTTTTTCACTTTGTCCAAAATCTAGGGATTGAACTTTTTTTACCTTGTTTATTTATAAATATCACATATATTTTCTTAATTGTCCTCAATTTCCTTATCAAAACTAAAGCATCATGGACATCCACATTTTCAAATATGTATCATGCTCCTTGAATCATTCTGAGACAACCATTTATAATTTAAGAGGAATTACCTCTAATAAACATAAAATGAAATGAAAATGTTAAAATTACCTTTAATAAACATTAAAAAAATGAAAATGTTTAATTAGTTAGAATATACTGTGGATGAAAACAGGAGATGAAACTAAGCCCCCCAATTTGTTTGGCAATTGTGAAACATCCCCAGCCATCAAAAAATTATACAATTGTTGCTATAGTTATTATTTCCCATGGTTATTTTATTTGCCAAATGGCAATCTATTAATTTTTTTCAGTTTTGTATTAGCCTTATCAAAGGGGCTTGGATGCCCTAGGTTGAATTTAAATATACTTCAGGGGAAGTATAGACATGTGTGAGTAGAGGGTCCTTTTCTATTTCATTCATTTTCTCCCCCAAGTGACCTCCCAATACATCATTAGAACTGGCATAGGCAATGATTTCTCCACCTTGGAAGTGTCACATGGAGACATGACAGCTGGCTCCAAGTGTGTGAAGGTTTGCCATATGTAAAATAAATGAAGGGGCAGCTAGGTGGCACAGTGGATAGAGACCAGCCCTGTAGTCAGGAGGTCCTGAGTTCAAATCCTTTATCAGATACATAACACTCACTAGCTGTGTGACTCTGTGCAAGTCACTTAACCCCAATTGCCTCACCAAAAAAAAAAAAAGGAAGAAATTAGCCTTATTCTTCTTAGCATCAGAGTACAAAATCAGCAGCAATGGCTAGAAGCTGCAGAGACATAGGTTTTGGTTTGATGCACAGTACACCTACAGAGAGCTTTTATTCTGATCTCTTAATGAATAATGAAAGTGACCTCAGAATTCTCAAAGGCTATGCCAATGGAAGACAAGTTCTAGAATGGTCTAGCAGGCTGGAAAGACATTAAGTAGCATGTGTCTACTGTCCAAGGACAAGTCTAACTAAGAAGAGGCATTTCATTAGCAGGCTGGCCATTAGGCAATGCATTATTTTGGCCACAGCAACCTCTGAAACAGAAATACAAAATGGCTCTCAAACCTATGTGACTCCCTTCCACTTTCTCAAGAAAGGAGGTAGAATAAGGAGCAGAGGAGGCAAAGAATGCGTAACTATTTGACTGTCTGCAAACATTTATTGTTTAAATGTGAAATCCTTATGCAGTGGCTAATGACCTAATGCTCTACCAGAGGAACTAAACCACATCCACGTGGACATCCTCACTTGAGCAAACAAAATGTAAACACATGGAAGGGTGACCCATAGGTTCTCTTTGGAGAAGTATCAAGAAGATTTCAAGGATCAGAGATCATGGGGATCATAGATTTAGGAATGGTTGGGATATTACAGGTGTTCTTGTCCAGCTCCCTCATTTTATAGAGGAGAAAACAGAGCGGGAGAGCCTAAGTGATTTGGCTAAGGTCACACAGCTAGTTAAGTGGTATATCTGGGATTTGAACAAAAGTCTTCTGACTCCAAATCCAGTACTATTTCCATGGTACCATTCTGCCTGCTTTGTTTGGAAGAGCAATTTTGATTTTGTGTCAAGTGACAATAAGATACATGATTTCCTAGCACCCATTGCCCTCTCACCTTGTAATTATGATAAGGAATACAAGGCATACTAGCACAAAGACACCTGTAGATTATGCAGCAAAATTTATAGCAGAAAGGAAAGAGAGACATCTTGCAAAGATCTAGAGAAGATCTTCTATAACAAGACAACATAGAAGGATTTTTGGGAAACTTCAGTATGAAAGTTGGCACAAATAAAGATAATGAAAAATATTTTGGAATATTTAATTCAAAAATAAAAAAAGAATGAGGCTAAAGGCTTATAGAT
Source organism: Vombatus ursinus (assembly GCF_900497805.2). Lineage (NCBI taxonomy): Eukaryota > Metazoa > Chordata > Mammalia > Diprotodontia > Vombatidae > Vombatus > Vombatus ursinus. The sequence continues at coordinate 50,385,738 of NW_020954557.1, forward strand.
CATTCATGACTATATAGTGTAGATATCTTATGTCTCATGTTAGTGTCAGATGGCACTGATATATGTGGTGGGCAATGCACAACATCACAAAAATAAAATTTTATTCTCTCAACAGGGTAAAATGATAGGATAAATCTAATAAAATACATGCTGCATTGGTTTAAAAATCAGCATCAAAAGATCAAGGTGGATGAAGTATTGCTGCATATAGTTTATGTGAAAAAAAATCTGGTATTTTAGTCAACTCACAGGTCAGTATGAATCAAGAAATAGTGTGCAGCATGGTAGTGAAAAACTTTCACTTAAATCTTAAGCTGTAGTAAAAGAGGCATTAGAATCAAGAAAAAAAAAAGTAAGAGTCTCACTGTGCTCTTCCATGTTCAAAACCACATCTAGAGAGTTACATTCAATTTTTAGTTACATTCTAAGAAGAACATTGATCTCCTGGAGTACAGTTAGGTATGGGTGACTATGATGAAGAGAGGATTGGAGACAAAGTTATATAAAGACAAACTGAAGGAATCAAAGAATATCTAACCCCGAGGAGGCACAATGGAAAGAAGGAGGATGAAAGCTGTCTTTAAGGATTTGAAGGGGTATGCTGTAGACAATGGATAAACTTGTTCTGTTTGGTCACAGAGGACAGAAAGAGGGACAATGGATGGAAAATAAGGAAAGTTTCTATGACAGGAAAATTTTCTGACATTTAGAACTACTCAAAAGTAGCCTGAGATGATTGGAGAGATAGTGCATTCTTCCTTAGTGGTCTTCAAGCACAAATTCGGTGACTTTTTGTTTTGACTGTTTATAGAAGGTATTCTTGGGTAGCTATGAGCCTCCATGATCTCTTCTAACTCAAAATCAGATTCTGAATTCTGATTCTGAAGTGAATAGAAGCAATAGTTTTAGCAACAGTAGTAGATGATTTTGAACTACATATGTTTAAGGGTTTATTACAGCCATCTCATGGTATCTTTGAATGGCAACTCAATGCTGCTACCCGAGTTTTGCAGGTAAGAATAGTGTGACAATAGTAAATGAAAGAGAGTTACCTAACTCTACAGTGAACCAACAAAATTGCATTCCAGAACTTCTCTTGTATGTTGACAGCTCTACAATGGATAATACAAAGCAATAAATGGCTATACATCACCTTAGTTTTCTATAGTCAGTTACCTTTATTTTCCAAAGAGTTTCTATGGATATATAACTGTACTGAAATCACTCTTCTAAATAGAAGTCTATAAGTACATTTACTTTTAGTGTGGTAGTTTTGCTAAAGTCTATGAGACAGATGAGACAATGTGACCTTATGGAATTTCAAAATCTAATCAAATGACCTATGAAGCTGTCCCTATGCACTGGTGGAAGTAATTTCCACATAAGGAACTCTCTATCTTGATGAAATCTCAATTCTGAACTACTTAATCTTATGACCCTCCCCAATGAAAAGGAAAAAAAAAGTCTTGTAGGCCAGATGGCCTCCTACCATTAGAGTGCTCTAGATATGGACTCAAGGGTACCTGAGTATTTTCTGAACAAGGATGGTCTGACTTGAAAGAAAGGGAATCAGGATTTTCTCTCCTTTTCTATTTTACTGCCTCCATTCTTAGAGTACCAATAAAAATATTTTAAATAAACTTAAGTATAGATTATGTAAAGAGTCTCCCCTAAAAAGAGGAGAAATTTCTCAATGTATAAAGTAGATTCTATGTATAAGACAGCAATTTATTTCCTCCTTGAGAAAGAAAAGTTTTACAACATAAAAAACTCGTGTGTGCGTTAACAAGTACTTAAAATGTAAAATAATTCTTTTTTCAATTCTGTATTCTCTCCCTGAAAGTTATTATACTCCCATTTTGTAGGATTGCTGAATAGATATTTCACTTTCACTTCTGACCTCAGACTCAAAATTCCATGAGATCAGAAGCAAATATATTACTTTTCATGAGATAGCTTAAGCTCAGTGCAAACTTAAAATGTGATATCAATGAGCTTTTATTGTTACATGTACTTAATAAAGGTTAGCTTGTTGAATGCATTCTAGTGAGAAAGTAATCTGTATTATAAGTAAAAAAGCAATGTTTGACATCAAGTCATAAGACAAATGGTGCTATAGAGCCTAATCTATCCCACAAGCTCTGGACTTTCTCGAGATGTCATATCCTATTTCTAGAACTATTCCCTTAGTAATATTACAAGATTGGTAATAATTAAGTCCTACAGCCCCAGGTCCATTATCTCAATGAAATTCAGTTCTCTTGACATGACCATGTGATGAGGATGAATGGTAGGACAATTCTGAAATAATTGGTAACTCATTGTGAAATAACCTTAAGGAAGATGGGCAAAAGAAAAAAGGCCATACATCAGTTGAAATGGAATTGAGAGAATGGTGACATAGCAATCAGTAGATGTATGGCACCATGGAAAGAGCAGTGGATTTGGGTCAGAAGATTTGGATCCAAATCCTGGCTTATCCACTTCACTTGTGTGTCCTAGGATCAGTCACTGTACTCTGAATCTAAATGTCCTTATCTGCAAACCCCTCACCTAAGGGGGTTAGACTACATGACCTTTAAGATCCCTTCCACCTCTATATTTGTAATCCCATGATTTCTCTGAAAAATAGACATAACAGTATATAAGGATAGACTCTGGAAACAGGTAGGATATTTTACTTCCAAATAGCACACACAGCAAAGAAGTGAAACAAAACAGCAAGAAATCCCTCATTCATTAGTGACAAACACTGATTTAATTGTTCAGCTATTATCTATAAAGTACTGACTGTATGTCAGACACTGTGCTAAATGCTGGGCATGTCAATAAAATGAATGAAACAATCCCTACTCTCAAAAAGCTTAAATGTTATGAAGTGGGAGGCAGCTAGCAGCTAGCACATACATAAATATATATAAAATCAATTACTAAAACCATTCATTTAATAGATAGATAAATCAGTAAATGAATATACATATAGGTATATGTAGATAGATAGATAGACAGATATAAAGAGGAAGGAAAGAAATAAATATTTATTGAGGATCTACTATATGCCAGGCACTGTGCTAAGTGCTTTACAAATATTAGGGAGTGTAGAGACACATGTGGCAGAGAGACTGATTAAGAAGACATTGTAATAGCCTAGGTGACAGATGATGAGGACCTAAATTAAAGTTTGTAGGTGTGTGAGGAAGGGCTTGAATGGAAGAACTGCTGTGAGTTTGCAACTTGTGGTGGTATCTGTAGGGTGTGGGAAGAGGGAGGAACTGAATATAACAGTATGAGCTTACCACCATGATCTATATGTAAAGGAACAAACAGAAGCAGGTTAATACATTTTCTGAGGTTTTGGATAGGTTTTAGTGGAAATCAGAACAATACATTTCCATAAGAAGATAAATGACTGCTAGGTAGTGCAAGGGTGAGAATGTTGCACCAAAAGTTCAGAAAATCTGAGTTCAAAAAATTTAACCTTTCTCTGCCTGAATTTCCTCATCTGCAAAATGGGGGTAATAATAGCACCTACCTCCTATGGTTGTTGTGAGGATAAAATTAGATAATATTGGTAAAGCTCTTTGTAGTTCTTTAGCTAAAGAGCTAAACATTCGCTATCGCCATCTTTATAGTAGTAACATCTCTGAAGCAGGAGTACTGTTTCAGGACAGGAAGGAAAAGTCAGAGCTGCCATATTTCTGAGGCTTGCAAATGTTATATCTCAAGGACATGAGATCCTTGGGTATAAAGAAGATCTTCAACAATCTTGAGTATAGGATGAATAAATGGATCTTTCAGGGCAGTGACAGCATGATGTAGCATATGAAGTCTGAAAACCTGGGCTTCCACCCTGGCTCTGTTGTTCTGTCACCTTTGTGACCTTGGGCAAATGACTTGATCTCTTTAGGCCTCAAAGTCATTATTTGTAAAATAAGAGGGTGGAATAGATAATTTCTAAGGTGTCTTCTATTTCTAAATCCTAGGAACCATGCACATTTTTGTTAAAAAAAAAGTAAATGCATGACTATATTCTTACAAAGTAATTTTCTTTTTAGTATTAAAATATTTAAGGTTTTTTTTACCACTTTACCATTGAACATACCAAAATAAAAACAAAATTAACGCATTAAACAAATCAATAAAAGTAACGAGCTAATGTCAGTTTATACTCCTATCAAGACATGAGCACTCATTAGCTTAATTTGAAAGTTCCATTAACAAAAATTGTCTCTGCAAATTTTGAGATGCATACTCTAAGAAAATAATGCTATCAGGTTTTACACTTTACTTTATGACCTAGAGGCACAATTTAATCTAATAATGATCGATAAAAAAATTATTAAATGTCCTTTCACTTTAGTCCAGCCACACAAATTCATAGATGCCTGTGGGACTATGGAATCATAGAAATCATCCAGCTAATTCTTGATTGTAAATTCCTAGAGGGCAGAGGCTAAGGTGTATTAAAAACAAAACAAAACAAACAAAAAACCTTTAACTGCTCCATATAATTGTAGCGCAAGAAAAAACTTTAGAGATTAATAATGAGGGAGGAAGTAGAGGACAGGGATCATTCTGCTTTGTTGCATTCATGTTCTGCATTTACTCAAGCTATATCTGAGTAGTTCAAATGTTCACTAGGCAGCTAAGAAATAAATCTTAGGAAGGTTTCAAATTCCATAGCTAGAGGGATATAGAAAAAGATAAGTGTTGGGGAGCTATGAAAGGAGACTATCATTATCTTAAGTCCATGTTTTGCAAGGTACAGTATTCTCCAGATTTGGGCTTGGTGACTTCAAGAATACCTGGGATTTCTTTCCTCTTCTATTTTCCCCCTATAGTGCTGCTATATGTTATCCTAACATTCTATTTAGCACACTGATAAACAAATTTAGAAAACCTGTTTTTACTGTTTAATTATCTTGCATTGTTAGTGTGGAAAGCAGAATTGAGAAGACTCACAATCTACATTCTCTGGAAGTTTAGTAAATTGCAGTTTGGGAAATGAGTAATGATTTCAATCTGTTATTATGTTTCCTCTAATATTTATTTGGAAAATGGTGAGTAATTCATATCTATTGTTATATATCTTGCATTCTAATTTAAATAAATGACTTTTTGCATTGTTATGATATCACAGGATTCTGGCTTGTTAGAGGGAGAACAATCAAGGAAAAAGGGGGATTTGTGGGTAGTAATTAAATAACTGATCAACCCAAATAGGTTTTTAGGAACCTGGGTGTGGAAGTGGGAATGGAATCAGATATTAAATGATTTGTCAAAGGTCACAAAGCTAGTTAGTGATGAAGCCCAAATTAAATCCCAAGTTTCCTGAATCATGATCCAATTTTAACTCTGCTACATCACACGACAGTCCTTAATAAAATGTTAGGTATATGATAGGTATTAATCATTAGTTGTTGAATTGAATTGAAGTAGAAGCTAATGATCCAGTTTTTTTTATTATGTAGCTTCTTGGGCCTTCTTCTTTCTTATTTGTGTTTGCTCATTGAACATTTCCCTCACCCTTAGAACCTGAAAAGGCAGCAAAGACAGAGCACTAGATTTGGAGTCCAGAACCTCACGATCAGGGTTCAGAACCTGCCTCTGTCCTTTACCTTTTTGACCTTTTACCACTTTGACCTTTTACAATATACCTAACCTCTAAACCCTCAGTTTTCTCATCTGTAAAACGAGAGGGTTGGACTAAACATTCTCTAAGATATCTTCTGATTCTAAATCTATGATCGTAAGAATGCAGCACACTTTGTACTTCTAGACATTCATAAACTACTTTGTATTATACTTACTTATATGTATGTATTTAAATACATAAAAGATTATATGTATACATGCAGATTTCATATATGTGAAATACATAGGTATATATAATGATGTTTTTCATTATTTTTAAATGACAAAAATGTTATATGTACATGCATTTTAATACACATACTTTAATCTTGTGTTATGTTCTAATATTATCATATATGTGTGTATATATATCAGAAAATTCTGAAATGAGTCATTACACAACAATCATAACTATAAATCTATGCATTTTTAAGTTTAGAGTAGGTATTTTGCTTTTATTCAAGTAAAAATAATTCTATAGGTATGTATTTAAATATATAAGATATACATGTTTAGGCAGAGATTTCACGCATGTGAATTCTACATATGTTTGTGTATATACATTCATGATTATATGTATACATGTGCATGTATTTCATACGTACTAATAAATGTGTATATGTATGTATACTTAAATATATATGTGTGTGTATATATATATATATTTATATGTTCTCTTATACTAAACCTGTCAAGGGCAGGGACTATGCCAATCATCTTTATATCCCCCATAAACAGCTAGGACAGTGCCATCCATATTGATATTTTTGTTGAGTTGTTCAGCCATGTCCAACTCTTCATGACCCATCATACTTATCCATAGTGTTTTCTTGACAAAGACACTGGCATAGTTTTCCATTTGCTTTTCCAGTGTGTCCCCATTTTACAGATGAGGAACTGAGTCAAATAGAGGTTAAGTGACTTCCCAAGGGCCACACAGCTAGTAAGTATCTGAGGCTGGATTTCAGCTCAGGTCTTCCTGATTCCATGCCTGGTGTTTTGTCTACTATATTACCTAAGTTCCACACCATCTACATAGAAGTTGCTTAATAAAAATTGCTTGAATTGATGGGCAAGAAGCAGAGGAAGGTAAAACATTTTGGTTTTGTTACTTGTTAATAGCTCTAGAGAAAAGTATAGTACAGGAAGATTTCAAACTAGCCTGAATCTTACAAAATTACATTTTTTTTCCCATTTTGCTAAGCTCAGATATCACCATTAATAGGAATAGCTGTGAACTATTCAAAATAAGCACTTTTCACAGAGCCATGCAGCTATTGCTGACTATATCATGGCCTGATGGGTCAACAGACAACTTCTTTATTTATTTGTGGATTCCTAGGCTACATTCTGAGTGTGAGAAACATCATATAGGTCAAGTTTCCTGTACTGCCTCTACCCAATAAAAGAGGACGTGTAGAGTAACATTCTCCTTATCTAACAAGAAGCAGACTTGCAAGATAAAAAAATACATATCTTCTTCAAGGCAAGAATAGTAAAATATTAAATGCTAAAAAAAATTATTTATTAATAAAATACATAATAATTACCTAGTGGTAAATCTATGGGAAAAAATTATGCCAACTGTGACTATTTTTCTTATAGTTCTAAATGAAAAATTCTACATTAACCAAAGACACCACATGAATTGATACCTTTCAGATATCATAATGCTTGTAGGTGCTAGTGCTCAGTAAATGCTTTTTGACAATGATGGCAATGAGAGGAAGTGACAAATGGAAATGACAGCCATATTGATTAGGGTAGGCTACTTTGCTACTTGACAAGTAGGGGAAATTTTAAAGAGGAATACCCTAGCCAAATTGTAACCCTATTTGTGAACCACCAAAAATGATTTTTCTGAAGTTTTAAATTTATAAAACATTATTTCCATTATAATCACCAAATAGTGTGAGTCTAGACTAAACCATTTACATTGTTAATTTTTTATTCATTATTTCTGTTTCTGCTTTTGACTTGAGACATCTTTTGAATGGTGGACCAGAATCTATTAGATAGTAAGGTCACATGTGCCAGTGAGACACTTTTGCAGGAACATCAGGTTTTCCAAGTCCTCAGGATAATATTTACTTGAAGGAAAGGGAGGAAAACAATATACAATCTCTGTTTTATGCTTTAATAGAGACTGAGTTGAGTCAGGGGGAGAGTATTCCACATTGTGGGAAAATACAAGTTGTGAGAAAATAATATGTTGATTAGAATTCTGTGTCTAGGGGGCCCAGTTACAGAGACTTATGCTTTCAGATCAACAGACTGTTATTATTCGAGATTTGAAGTATTGGTGTCTTGCCATAGTTTGTATCTCTATGTTTGCTTACACAATCCAACCATCTTAGTACTTAATTCCCCTGTTATGAGTGGGTAAGTCCTGGTATTTACCCATTCTTCAATGCTTAGTCCCTCAAGTGAAATATTATGGCAAAATCGTTCACAAACTTCTATTCAAACTTTCATTATTATTCTTATTACCAGCATTATTATCACCATTAGTAACATAATTGTTGAGCTATTTCTATATGTTGTAGACCGATTGATATATTTGTGGTGAATCATGCTAATCATTGAATAAGGAACCTGGTACCATATTCACCTTGGGGTGACCTCAGCCAGGAGTGATTGGTCTGGAGCCAGTTGGTAAAAGCTTCAGTGATAACTGTCTTACTGTGTATCTCAGACTATGGGGAAATCTAGGAGCCAGGCTTCCTGGAAGTAGCACATGATCCTGCATCTTTCCAAATGTCTGGATTCATCCATTAATAAGAGTGTATAGAAGCTTGTTATTTGGCTCACTTCTGATATTTGAAGAAATATGTTAACTCTTTTGATACAATGCTTCAAAGACAACAACATAAATAAAATATTTAGCACTAACAGTAAAATAAGGAAATGATTATGGACTATTCTACTTCCATAAAAAACATTATAGAATGTAAATTATTATAACACTCATCTCAGCAATAACATGGATGTCAGTGAAGGGTGGGAATCTCTGGGGAAGATAGAGAAAGGCATGGGGAAGATGTGGGGTTCATACAATTATCTGAATTGCTATCTTCTAGGCTATGAAGGTATTTTCTTTTTTTTCAAATTAAATTTTATTTTTTTCAGTGAACAAACATCTATTTTCTTTGTCTTATGCTTTTCCCATACCACTAGAACAGAAAAACAAAACCAAAATAAAATCTCTACAGCAAAAATATATAGTCAATCAAAACATTGGCCATTTCCAAAAAAAGTGTGTCTCATTTTGAATAGCTAGTCCATCTCTGTCACAAGTTGGATGGCATTCTAAATCAGTTGTTCTCTGTAATCATGGTGGATAATAACATGGATCCAATTCTTACACTTTTCACAATTATTTATTTTTATAATGGTGTTGTTATTTTATGAATCTGTTCATTTCACTCTGCATCAATACATAGTGAGGTTCAGGTGATGGCTGCAAGTCTGATCCCTTTTTATTTGTATAGACTTCTAGTTGAACCTCTTAAATATGTAAGACAATAAGTCCTCCCATTGCTTGTCTTTTATTCTCTAGAATATCTTCAAAATGTATCTAAAATCACTTCCAGACCCTCTATATTATTTGACTCCATCTATGACTCCCCCTCCCCAAATTAACAAAGTCTCTCCTCTGATTGAGTCTTGTCATCAAGAATTATTGGAAGTCCAATATTTCATTATACATCTACCTCCACCCACCCACCTTGTAAGATTATATTAAGCTTTGCTAAGTAATTTATTCTTGATTGTAAACCTATATTTTGCGCCCTTTGGAATTTTGAATTCCAAGTTCTCCCCTCCTTTAAATGGTAGCTGCTAAATCTTGTTACATCAACTGTGATTTCCCTGACTTTGCTTATCTTATTTTTCTGTCTTCTTGCAGTACTTTTTTTCTTTGACCTGAAAGCTCTAGATTTTGACTGGTATGTTCCTGGAAGTTTTTGTTTTGAGGTTTCTTCCTTAAAATGAATTCTTTTTATTTTTACTGTGCCCTCTAATTCTAAGGGATCTAAGTAGTTTTCTTATATGATATTTTAAAATACAATAACTAGCATCCTTTTATTGGTCCTAGTTTTTAAGTAGTTCAAATATTCTTAAATCATTTCTCTCTAACTTGTTTTCCAGGTTAATTTTTAAAATATAAGATAAACTTACATTTTCTTCTATTTTTAATCTAATTTTTAAATTCTGTTTTAATACTTCTCTCACGGAATAAGTTTCTATTTGGCATATTCTAATTTTCGGGGAGTTAGTTATTTCAATTCAGTTTCATACTTCTTAGGCTAAGATGTTAATTTTCTTTCCAAATCTCTTTTCAATAGCTCTCATTCCTTCTCCATTTTTTCCCTCTAGGACTTTTATTTATAATAACATTTAAAATTCTTTTTTAAAACTTTTGCTTCTATGAATTCTAATGGATATTGTGAGCAAGATGTGTTTTTCTTTGAGTCTTTGATGGTAGGAGTTTTGGAGAGAGAGAGAGTGAGAGAGAGAGAGAATCTTCTTCAGTAGTTTCCAGCAGGAGTATGGTAAAGAATTAGAGGAAAAATCTTTGTTGGAGAGAATGGAATGTTATGTAGAAAGAGATTACAGAGAATAGAGTAGTTATTAAGTATTCAAGAATAGGTATTGATCCCTCCTATTGGAATAAGGACTCATTATTCAATCAAAAAGTGTTAAGCAAATTGTAAAGGAGTTTGACAGAAATTAGGTTTAAAACAGAGCCATACACCAAACACCACATACCAAAATTAACTTCAAAGAGATATATTACTAAGATATTTAAAGTTATATCAAGAACAAATTAGAGGAACAAAGAAGACATTTCCTTTCAGAGCTATGGATCAAGGCAGAGTTTGTGTCAAACATGGGATAGTGAGGATTAGAAAACCACATGGAAATTTTGATTATAGAAAATAAAAATGCTTTGTTCAAGGAGGTGGAGCCAAGATAGCTGAGTAAAAGGGACCTGTCTGACTCTCCCAAGTTCCTCTCCAAACAATGTTAAAATAGGGGGGTGGAGCCTATATGGTGGAGTAAAAGCAGTGACTTGCTTGAGCTCTCCCCCAAACCCCTATAAATACCTGTAAAAATGACTCTAAACAAATTCTAGAGCATCAGAACCCACAAAAAGACAGAGTGAAACAATGTTAAAATAATTCTTTAAAACAAAATTTGGAGTGGCAGAACAAAAAATAAACAAAAAAAAAAGGTGGTGTTTGTTACTCACAGACCAAAAAGGAAACTGACTATAAAAAGTTACTATGGTGATAGGAAAGATCAAAACACAAACTTGGAAGAAGACAATGAAATTAAAGCAGCTACATGCAAAGCCTCAAAGAATAATGTGAATTGGTTTCAGGAGCAACAAAAATTGCTTAAAGTGCTCAAAAAGGATTAAAAAAAATCAAATTAGAGAGGTACATGAAAATTGGGAAGAGAAATAGAGAAAAGTAAGAAAATCAACATTGTGGTAAAGGAGGCAGTAAAATGCTAAAGAAAATATGATCTTAAAACACATTGTAGTCCAAATGGTAAAAGAGATACAAAAATCCACTGAAGAGAAGAGTTCCTTAAAAAGCAAAATTGGTCAGATGGAAAAAGATGTGCAAAAATTCACTGAGGAGAGCTCATTAAAAAGTAGAATTGCCAAGTGGAAAAGGATATACAAAAGCTCACAAAAGAAAATAATTCTTTAAAAATTCAAATTGAAGTGGAAGTTGATGGCTTCATGAAACATCAAGAAACAATGAACAAAATCAAAAGAAGAAAATGTGAAATATTTAATTGAAAAAACAACTGACCTAGAAAATTGATAGAGGAGAGATAATTTAAGAATTAGTGGACTATCTGAAAACCATGATAAAAAAAGGGCCTAGACATCAGTTTTAAAGAAATTATCAAGGACAATTGCCCTGATATTCTAGAACCAGAGAGTAAAATAGAAATTAAAAGAATCCATTGATCACCTCCCAATAAGGTCTCAAAATGAAAAGTCCCAGGAATATTATAGCCAAATTCCAGAGCTGCTAGGTCAAGGAGAAAATATTGTAAGCAGTCAGAAAGAAAAAAAAATTCAAGTATCTTGGAGCCATAGTCAGGATCACACAAGATTTAGCGTCTTCTATATTAAGGGATCAGACATCTTAGAATATGATATTCTAGAGGCAAAGGAGCTAGGGTTACAACCAAACATCATCTTCCCAACAAAACTGAATGTAATCCTTCAGGGAAGAAAATGGATATCAATAAAATAGAGGACTTTCAAGAATTCCTGATGAAAATGCCAGAGCTGAACAGAAAATTTGACTTTCAAATGTAAGACTCAAGAGAAGCTTAAAAAGTTAAACAGGAAAGAGAAATCATAAGGGATTCAATAATGTTAAACTATTTACCTTCCTACATTTTACTTGTAAGTGTTAAGAAATTTATCATTATTAAGGCTGTTAAAAGGAGAATACATAGACAGAGGTCACAAGGGTGATTTAACTAGGATGATATGATGATATCCAGAAAATTAAAATTAAGTTTTGAGAAAGAAGAATGCACTGGGAAAAGGGGGAAGGGCAAAGTAGAATGGGTTAAACTATCACATATAAAAGAAGTTTGAAAGAGTGGAGGGGAGGGTGGGGGGTGGCAGACAATACTTCAACCTTACTTTCCTTAGAATTGGTTGGGAGGAAATAATATACACACTCAATTGGGTATAGAAATCTATCTTACCCTATAGAGAAGTAAGGGGTAAAGGGATTAGGAAAAGGAGGGCATATTTGTTAAGGCAATGGTAAGAAGCAAAACTCTTTTGAGGAGAGACAGGGTGAAAGGTGGGGATGTGTGTGAGAGACAGAGAGAGACAGAGAGAGACAAAGACAGACAGTGACAGAGACAGAGAGATACAAGACACAGAGAAACTGTGAGAGAGAGACACAGAGAGACACACAGAGAGTGAAAGAGACAGAGACAGAGAGACAGGCAGAGACAGAGACAGAGAGACAGAGAGAAGGATAAAGAAGGGGGAACAAGTAGGAGAGAGGGAAATACACAGTTAATAATCATTACTTTCAAGGTGAATGGAATTAACTCACCCATAAAACAGAAGCAGATAGAAAAGTGGATTAAAAACCAGAATCCTACAATATGTTGTTTAAAAGAAATACAACTGAAGCAGAGAGACACACACAGTGTAAAGGTAAGGGGCTGGAGCAGAAACTATTACCTTTCAGCTGAAGTAAAAACATCAGGGTAGCAATCATAATCTCAGACAAAGCAAAAGCAAAAATAGATCTAAATAAAAGAGATAAACAGGGAAACTAAGTTTTGCTAAAAGATACTATTGACAATGAAGTAATATTAATACTAAATGTATATGAATTAAATGGTAGGAAAAAGGAATGGGCAAACTAGAAAGAGTAAAAACAGAGAAAGAAAATGATAGATCAATTTCCCTAATGAATATTGGACAAAATTTTAAAATAAAATACAGCATAGAGATTACAACTGTATGTCACAAAAATCATATATTGGTTGAATATTAAGAAAACTGTCAGCATAATTGACCATATAAATAACAGCAAAAATCATGTGATTATATCAACAGATGCAGAAAGAATAGGAATAAATGGAACTTTCCTTAAAATGATAAGTAGTATCTATCTAAAACCAATATAATAAAATGACACTTCTACCTAAATTAATTTACATGTTCAGTGCCATACCAATTAAACTATCAAAAATTATTTTATATAGCTAAAAAATGACAAAATTAATAGGGAAGAACAAAAGGTCAAAGAATACCAAAGGAATCAATGGAAAAAATTGTGTAAAAGAAAGTTGCCTAGATGTACTAGATGTCATAACTGTATTACAAAGCAGAAATTATCAAAACAGTCAGGTATTGGCTAAGAAATAGAGTGACAAGTCAGTGGAAAAATTAGGTACTCAATACACAGCAGTAAATGATCATAGTAATTAAATGCTTGATAAACACAAAGATCCAAGACTTGTACTCACTACTTGAAAAAAACTGCTGGGAAAAGTAGGAAACAGTTTGGTAGAAACTAGGTATAGACCAGAGTCTCACACAATATACCAAGATAAGGTCAAAATGGGTGTATGATTTACAAATAAAGGATGATACTATAAACAAATTATGAGAGCATGAAATAATTTATCTGTCAGATCTATGGAGAAGGGTAGAATTTATGACTAAAAAGAGACAAAGAGCTTTACAGGATATAAAATGAATAATTTTTTATTATATTAAATTAAAAAGGTTTTGCAGAAACAAAATCAATGTAGTCAAGATTTGAAGAAAAGCAAAAAAACTGAGAAAAACTTTTACAACAAGTTTCTCTGATAAAGGCCTCATTTCTCAAATAGGAGAGCTGAGTCAAATTTATAAGAATACAAGCCATTCCCCAATTGATAAATGGTCAAAGGATGTGAACAAGCAGTTTTCAGAGGAAGGAATCAAATGATTTTGAAAAAAAAATGCTCAGTCACTATTGATTAGAGAAATGCAAATTGAAACAACTCTGAAGTACCAACTCACACCTATCAGATTGGCTGACATGATAGAAAAGAAAAATGACAAATGTTGGAGGGGATGTGGAAAAATTGGAAAACTAATGCACCGTTGGTGGAGTTGTAAACCGATTGACCATTCTGGAGATTAATTTGGAGCCATGCCCAAAGGGTTATAAAACTATTTATAACCTTTGACCCAGCAATACCACTATTAAGTCTGCATTCCAAAGATATTTTTAAAAAAGGAAAAGAACCTATATGTACAAAAATATTTATTGTGGCTCTTTTCTGGTGGCAAAGAATTGGAAATTGAGAAGCCCATCAGTTGGGGAATAGCTGAACAAGTTGTGGTATATGATTATGGCACGTAACTATTGTGCTATAAAAAGAATACTATTGTGCTATAAGAAATGATGAAAGGATAATTTCAGAAAAACATGGAAAGACTTAAATGAACCGGTGCAAAGTAAAGTCAGTAGAACCAGGAGAATATTATACATATTAACAGCATTGTTGAGTGATAATCAACTGTGAATGACAGCTATCCTTAGCAATACAATGATCCAAGACAATTCCAAAAGACACATGATAAAAAATGCTATCCACTTCCAGAAACAGAACCAATGGAGTCTGAATGCAGATCAAAGCATAATTTTTAAAACTTTATTTGTCTTTTTTTTTAATCTATGTTTTCTTTTACAATATGACTAATATGGAAATATGTTTTCCATAACTCACATATTGCCTACATCAAATTGCTTGCCTTCTTCAGAAGGGGAGAGGAAAGGAAGGGAGGAAGGGAATTTGGAACTCAAAATTTTCAAAAACAAATGTCAAAAAATTGTTTTTTTACATTTAATTAGAAAATAAAATATTTTTAAGAATAAAAAAATTGTAGAAATAAAATCAATGCAATTAAAACTAAAAGGAAACTGGAAAAAATCTTTGAAGTGAGTTTCTCTGATTAAGATCTTATTTTCAAAAGACATAAAGAACTGATTTAAATTCATAAGAATTACAGCTATTTTCCAATTAACAAAGTCAAAGGATGTGAACTGTCAGTTCTCAGGAGAAGAAAGTTAAGTATCAACAGCCTTATAAAAATGCTCTAATTTTAATGTACTAATAATGATAAAATGAAAATTAAAGCAAACCCTGAGAATTCATTTCAATGTCATCAGATCAGAAAAGTTGATAATAAAGAACCTGACAAATGTTGGGGGTCTTGGAAAGAAAAAGCAGATGAATATACTTTAAGTGGACCTTTTAATTGGTATAGCTATCTTGGAAAGTAATTTGGACTATGCCTAAAAAGATATTAAATTGTGATTACTGTTTGACTCACTGATACCTCATCTAGGATTATACTCTAAAGAGACTGAAGAAATGAGAAGGGAAAACCTATATGTACAAAAATATTTATTTTTTTTTTACAAAGAACTGAAAATTAAGGGAATATCCAATATTTGGGGAATCATTAAACATATTATACCAGTAAATGTGATGGAATATTGTTGTGCCACAAAAAACAATAAAGGAGATCGTCTCAGCAAAACCAAGGAAGACATATCAACTGATGCACAGTGAAATGAGCAGAATCAAGAGAATTATTTCTACAATAACAACATTGTAAAAACAAACAACTTTGGAAAAACCTAAGATCTCTGAGCAATGCAATGACCAATTATGATTCCAGAGATCTAATAATGTTCTATAGTAACCAACGGAGGGTGGATATGAGTTTAATTTATGACAAATGAGAAGAGTTAGTGAGAACATGTGAGGATCTTCATGAATATCAGCCTAAGGCATCTCTACTGTTAATTATGTTTCAATACCTTCCCTCAGGACTTCTGTCTATTGAACAGATATAGGATTCCCAAAGCTAGTCTATGGCTCATGGAAGTTTACATGGCTACTCTAAGAAGTTCATAGGCTGGTTTCTTTTCATCTGAAATTAGTGTGTAGGAAATGATCTTAAAGAATCTTAGTCCTGGGAGGGACACTAGAGCTCATCCAGTCTACTTACCTTACTTGACAAATGAGGAAACTGAGTTCCAAAGATTCAGAACCAATTGACATGCCCAAGTGATATTATGTCAGTGGTAGAGCCAGGTTTCCTTTCCCTATGTCTAATAAGCAAAATTTCCATTATACTAAGCTGTCCTTTCACACAGTTGTTTGTGTCATAAAATAAAATTTTGCTTAAGACATCTAGGAAGTCAGTGTGTGTTATTGGAATATTATAGTTGGAATCAAAAAACTTGGTTTGGAGCCCAGGTTATGCTCCATATGTGACCATGGCAGGCCATTGTCCTCTGAGTCACAGCTTCCTACTTTGCAAATAGAGACAACACTCATGCTACCTACTTCATGAAATTGTGAAGAATGAATTTTATAAGCTGTAATGTGTTGAATAAATGTGAGCTATTATTACCTAGGTAAGAGAGATATAATTTCCCTAGGGTCTCATCAAAAGCAGCACTATTTACCTCATTAATTATGATGAGGTTCAGTCATTTGTTCTTTCGTTTTTTTCCCCAATGAAAAGCAGGGTAATAGGAATGGGAAGCATATGGGTAATTTGCCTGCTTAAGTTCTCCAAGGCCACGAAGTCCTACTTTGATGCCTTATTCTTAAATAGATGCAATCCTGAGTTCTCAAAGGGCTATATTAATAGAGCTCAAGTTCTAGTCAGACTGTCCTGGTGGAAAGGCTTCAAATATGATTCTAGAAATAGATTATATGTGCTTTCTGAGGACTAGCCTAGCTAAAGTAGCACATGGACTTTTACTTTTGTTTCTTTCTAGGACCTAATATGCTATCTAACACATAGTAAGAGCTTAATAGGTGCTTGTCGATTGATTAGGTTTGGAGAGGCTGGTCACTAGTAGGCTGATGGCAGCTAAGCAATATAGTAGATGGAGTAGATAATCTGGAAGACCTGAATTCAAATCCTGCCTCAGATGTTTAATTAGTTGTATGACACAGGGTAAGTTACTTAACCTCTGTTTGCCTCAGTTTACTCAAGTATAAAATGGGTATAATAATAGCACCTACTTTGCAATGTTGTGACTATCAAATGAGGTATTTGTAAAAGCACATAGAGGTGCCAGGTACATAGTTGATGCTATGTAAATGCTTATTTCCTTCCCCTTTTTTTGGCCATGACAACCTCTGAAATAAGAAAGATATAAAATGGTTCTGAATCCTGTATATTTCACCTTTTCCTTTTTGGTAAAATGAAAAAGGGTGCTAAGAATCACACCATTTTTAGACTATAGCTAAATATTAAGAGAGGCAACCTGGAATAGTGGATAGAGACTTGGCCAAGAAGACTATGGTTCAAACTATACATTGGACATATATTCATACTGACTGTGTGACTATGGGCAAGTCCCCTGATCTCTTAGTCTTCTAGGCAATTTTTTAGCCTATAAATTCTACATCAGAAGAGGAAGATTCCTTACTTGGGATTTCCCTATACTATCAGAAATCCAGTTATTATTCCTATCATGTATAAATATTAATTTTGTTGATCCCATGAATATAAGATGTCTGTCCAGTGATCAGAGTGGATGTGGTACTGGTGTCATAAATCTTGACTTTCTTGCTATAAAAGAACTAAGTAAAAGGATGGCTCAATAGTCCTCCTTAGACAGGCAAGTAATGGAGTTGGCAGAATTGGATTTATTGTTACTCCAAATATTACTGTGTAAAATTTGGTTGTCTTGTATTTAAGTGCTCTTAATAAGCATTGACCAAAAAAAAATCATGAGGATAGCCACAGCTTTTTTGGCAGCATGTGTTGGAAAGAATGAGGAACTAGAGAATTAATAGGAGGAACTTGATTAAGACTTTCAGGATTAAATCAACATATGCTTTTTCACTCAATGACTTTAATGTAAAAGTGGGCAAAAGTAAGGAGAGCAAAAACGTCAGAAAGTGTGGTACAAGAATAGGAAACAAGAGAGGCCAAAGGCTTATAAATTATGTACAAACCTCATGCCTTAAGATGTGAATTTTTTTTTTTTACCAAAAGAAAGTTGAAAGGCACTGGTCATTATGAACACTGCATAACATAAAAATTTAAATTTATCACATCCTAACAGAAAAGAAACTACTCATTACAATATAGGAGACATTTTCTTTTCTTTTTTTCTTTTTGTTTTTTTTTAATTTTTTTCATTTTTTGATTAATTTATTCAACATTCACTTCCACAAGATTTTGAGTTCCAAATTTTCTCCCCATCTTGTCCCTCCCCCTACTCCAAGATGGCATGCATTCTGAACATCTTTTCCCCTAATCTACCCTCCCTTCTATATCTCCCGCTTTCTCTTATCCCCTTCTCCTTCAATTTTCCTGTAGGGCAGGATAGATTTCTGTACTCTATTTCCCATATCTTATTTCCCAGTTGCATGTGAAAACAATTTTTTAAAAATTTGTTTTTAAAGCTTTGGGTTCCAAATTCTCTCCCTTCCTCCCTCCCCACCCACTGTCATCAAGAAGGCAAACAACTCAATACAGGTTATGCATGTGTAGTCATGCAAAACACTTCCATAGTAATCATGTTGTGAAAAACTAAGTATATTTCCCTTAATCCTATCCTGCCCTCCATTTACTCTATTCTCTTTTGACCCTGACCCTCCTTAGAAGTGTTTGCTTCTGAATACCCCTCCCCCCAATCTGCCTTCTCCTCTATCATCTTCCTGCTCTCTTGTTTCCTCCCCCCCCCATTTTCCTGTAGGGTAAGATAGATTTCCATACCTAATTGAGTATGTAAGTTATTCTCTCCTTAAGCCAAATTCAATGAGACACTCATTCCCTCTCACCTTCCCCCTTTTCCCCTCCACTGTAAAAGCCTTTTCTTGTCTGTTTTATGTGAAATAATTTATCCTATTCTGCCTCTCCCTTTCTCCTTCTCTCAGTATAATCCTCTCTCACCCCTTAATTTTATTTTCTAGATATCACCCCTTCATCTTCAACTCACCCTGTGCCCTCTATCTATCTATCTATCTATCTATCTATCTATCTATCTATCTATCT
>NW_020954557.1:50404978-50449385 GCF_900497805.2 Vombatus ursinus
TCTATCTATCTATCTATCTATCTATCTATCTATCTATCTATCTATCTATCTACATACATATATTTTTTTTCCCTCCAACTACCTTAATACTGACAAAGGTCTCATGAGTTACAAATATCATCTTCTCATGCAGGAATGTAAACAGTTCAACCTTAATAAGTCTGTAGGAAACATTTTCAGATGAGCTGTGTATAGCCAGCCTGATTACTTGCAGCCAGGGTCAAAATCAATACCAAATTAGAAAACAAAATAATAATAATGATAATAATAATAGGAAAATATGGTATGTAATTGCAAAAACTCCACCTCAAGCTAAGCAAGCTGTTAATGATGAAAATGGGAAATGGATAAAAGAATAGATATCAATCCAATCTATCACCATTTCCTAACTTTTGTAAATTAATCATTATAGTAAAGAAAACAAAAGACCTAGGAAACCACTGACGTCAGCAATCTCCTTGCCAAGTAGAAAAATATGGTAACCAAAAACATCATTTTATAATATAAATTCTTTTTTAAAATGTTGTAGTGAAGGGAGATAAAATGATGTGAAATATTATAAAATAGGAAATTATGGAGGGAAAAATGTTAGTAACTGTAAACAGACCTTGTTAGGTCAGCTAATTCTGAAGTCATTTAAGAATATGACTTGAAGGGGGGCTGGGAAGATAAGCATGGAAAAATATCTATGAAGAGTTTTACAACAAATTTTTTTCCATCAATGACAGTGGAGTGAACCACATTTGGATTCTAGCATTACAATATCCAACATGTTGCATGAGGAAACAAAAATACTACTAAAGAAAACAAAGATGAGAAAAGCATTAGAACCAGATCAAATATCCACAGAGCAGGACTTTGTTAGAGGGAATACAGCATAAAGGGCACATAAGGATTTATTCTTAAGATGCCTGAAAGAAAGAAGAATACTAAATACTTGGGAAGAAAATTACACACTCATTATCACCAAAAAAAGGAGAATGAGAAAATGCTAATAGCTATTGACCCATACATCTATTTTTCCAACTTTACAAAACTTTTGAAAACAATCTACCCAATGTATAATTCTAGATAGTGTTTGTATAACTATATTTCAAATTTTGCAAAGAACTATTGATAAATATTGCCATTTTATCACCATAGCAACTCTGGGTGATAGGTTCTCTAATTAACCATTTTTTTTACAGGTAAGACAACTGAGGCAGATTGAAGTGATTTGCCTGGCGTCACACAGCTAGTAAGTGTCAGAGACAGGATTCAAAATCAGGTCTTCTTGACTCTAAGTCTATTGCTCTATTCAATCAACTGGCTGCCTTTAATTACATGAGGGTGACCTTGATGCACCCATGAGAATATAAGAAGTAAGCTATTAGAAATAGTATTTTACAGCAGATCACACTCTTTCAGTCATAATTTGACTGAAATGTGCAGAGGATACAAGATCCCACTGTTTATTGTTTGAATACAGGATTTGTATTTTTAAGTACATATATATGGTATACATATAAATGTATGTATACATGCATGTAGACATGCATATACACATTGATTCTGTGATGCCAAACACCATCCTAAAGGTTCTTCTTCAACAATGTGCTTACTATGCATATGCAAAATGATGTAATATTCCATGAAAGATGAAACACCAGTTTTTTTTTCAATCATCTTCTGATAATTAGCAACCAAATAATAAAAGGAGAGACAAATGTTCAGGAAAGGTGTTTGCCACTCTCTTGGGAGATATTCAATGCAAACAGCAGTAGAGAGGGTATTCCCTATAGAGTGTGGATTCTTCCACATGTTTCTGTTTGCAGATAAATTTGTATTGATTTAATCAAGCTTTTGAACATTGCAAAATTTCTTAAATAACAAGGATAACAATAAACAATAGTTTGCATTTATGTAGCCCCTTAGGGCTGGGAAAGTGTTTTACAAATATGATCTCATTTTATCCTCACAACAGAATTCAATGCTGGGAGGTAGATGATATTATTCCCATTTCACAGATAAGAAAACTGTGGTAGATGGAGGTTAAGTGACTGCTCAAGGTCATACAGTAAATATTTGAGGCCAAATTTGAACTTAGGTCTTTCTGATTCTAGGTCCAGTATTCCATAAGATCCATAATTATTTAAAACAGTTCATTTCCAATCATCTAACACAGGAAAAATAATACAATAAAATATAATAAAACAATAAATTAACCATGTCATTGTCTATATGCTTTGATAGGCATTTCAATAAAAAACCAAAAGAGATGGTTCATAGATTATATGTCCATATATCTGTAGATATGTAGATATAGATGTATATGTAGATAGATATAGATATCAATATAAATATACATTAAACAGATAATTTGAATGGAGAATGAACTGGACCTGGAATCAAATAGAAAAGTGATAGGACTTACCTACCTAGAGTTAGAGCAATTTAAAGCAGTTTGATTAACTCAGCTCTTCCTGGAAATAGAGGTCCATCATTTTAATATGAATATTCACTTAATGATGCTGTAGGATTGCAAATCATGATTACCATTCTCAGAAAGATCAAATTTGCAAGTCACTCAAAATGCAATAGAGAGGTGCCTGGTGGGTACGACCAATTTGCAACATATTTCCTAAAAAGAATTTCACAGGAGAAATAGTTTAAAGGATGTAACAGGGATAAGGGAAAATGAATTTCAGAGGAGAAGTATACAAAGGATATCATCAGTGTGATTGAAAAAGGACATGGAACTACCATGGAATGAGAGCAAGTGATAACCAATGTATCCCCTACATATGCCTCACTAGGATCCATATAATGTCAAGAGACCCAGAGGAAGAGCCCCTTCATTTCTGGCAGACACCACGTAGAATTTATGGGAAGACAAGGATAAGACCCTTACAGTTCGAGAAGTGGTTAGGAGGCAATAACAGAGTCATAGAAATTATTAAAGTATGTCATTCTTGATAAAGAAATATTTGAAAAGTGATGTTGCCTTATTTCTATATATCTCTAAATTAGATGCCAAACATTCATTGGAAGACTATCAGACTATACTTGCACCTCAGGGGTAGGTTCACAAAAAGCATTAGGGAATTTTCCCAAGACCTTTCTGAGACATGAGTAATTGTGGGAAGTTTGAGCCAGAGGTTCTTGATTAAATCCTGGATCTTTTGTGTCCTAGATATACGACCTTGGGAAGTAACTTATTGTCACTGGGGCTTGGCATCTTAATCCATAAAATGAATTAAATGATCTCTAAGATCACTTTCAGTGCTAAATCCTATAATGCAAGTCCACATTGAGAGACTCTGGTACATTACCAACATAAGAAATATAATGGAAGTGAGCATGAACTACAAAGAAATGACACTGTAAGAATTTAATCAAGGGGTCACATTGTGAGTAGTGCCTTAGTGGGCTGAATTCAATCTTGCACCTAATATGATGCCTAAGGTATGATAAACCAAGATAAACCACTCATGGCCCTGTATTTTCACAGTCTTCATCTTGCTCTGAGGATCAGACATTTGAAAGTGTGCAGCGGACAGAGGAGAATCAATAAATATTTATTAAGCCCTTAGTATGTGTGCAAAGGGATAAAAGTACAAAGAATAAAAGTTGCTGAATGAGTTAAATTCTCAGTGAACTTATGTTCTAATGGGTGATGCTACCCATTTGTTACCAAAATTGATGACATTCTCACACAAACATAACCAATGTCAGATGAATTAGGATTGACTTTCTTTCCACAATTTTCCTTTCCTTCTTCCACGTGCAACCACTAAGTTGCATATTGTTATTTTATGTATATCATCACCTTCTTTTCCCCATCATATCTGACCAGCTGGTCATCTTAACCAGGTTTCACCTATATCATAATATTGGGACACAGTGCAATTCATCCTGAGCCCCAAATCTTTCTAAATCTGTCTATGCTGTCAAATATAGTTTAGAATAGCTCCAATCATGGGTATAAGTGGAAAAAATAGGGAAACATTGACAAGAATTTCAAGAAGCATTTATCAAGTAATTAAGACCTCAGTTCTGATATAAATGGGCAGCTATCAGCATCAAAACAAATCAAGAGATGGAAGGATTCTTTTTAAACAGAAAAGTTCAGAAGAGAATCTACTATGGAAAGATCTCCCTCTTTGTCTTTCTATTTCTCTCTCACACACATACACACCTGAACATGAAACACATTTACAATTACATACATAGTAATACTTTGATGTAGCTTTATGAGAGGTAGCCTACTGTAGTAGATTAGGCATGGGACTTGAAATTAGGAAGACAGATTCAAATCCATCATCTGAGATTTACAAGCTGTGTGGGACCCTGGGCACATCTCTTAACCTCTCTGTACCTCAGTTTCCTCCTCTGTAGGAGGAGATCAGGCGCAGTGGCCTTTTAGGTTTCCTCCAGCTCTAAGTGTGTAAACCTATGTTCCTGTGTTTCCTGAATTCAAACTGATTTGAGTGGATCAGTTGCTCTTCCATGAATAAGTTTGTGAAGTAAGCAAAATGGATTACGACATTTAGGACATCCATTAAACTAAAATGCATGCTGAAAAACAATAAGAAATTTAAAACTGATATCCGTTTTGATTGATCCTTCTCCCTTACCCTAATATTCTTAGGAAATGAATATAACATATTTCTCTATGTATTACTAGCCATTCAATACACGTTGATAATTGCAGGGGCCTAAAGATTTTGTGATCCAAGAAGATATAATGTTAGCTCTATTACTAAAGTTCAGTATTCTATGAAAATAAAACTTTAAAAACCTTATCATGGAGGATAGAAAGATTAATACTGAAATCCCCTCCCCATACTCCAACCCTCTCAGCCCTGTCACAATGCCAACTTAGATGTCAGTCTGGAATCTGATTAACTGCTAGAGTTGACAGGACTTATGACGAATATAGCACTGCCTAATATGTGTAATTAAGTCAAGATATGGCCTATCATCCTTTTAATGGAAAACACCAACTACAAGGAAAAACCACCTTAATGAAGACAAAAAATAAATCCCACCCTCTGTGAACGTGTAATAGCTCGTAATTGCAAAGACCAAAAATTCACCTACTTCATTTTCAGATTTGGAAAACCATTGCCTTGCTTCTTCATTAATGATGAAAGAAATCAACATTTTCCATGTGCATTCTTTGAAGTATTGATTCATTCTCCAGTTTTCAATGACTTATTGAAATGTAAGAGCCATTGCATTTTCCCTTAGTTATTATTCTTTGAAATATAAACTACAATTAAGCACATAAGAACTATACGAGGAAGGTGGTAAGTTGTTAGCAAGCCCAATGTGTCACATAATTGTGCACTGGAGGAAAGAGTGGGGGCATAACTTTTATTTGGGGCTTACAAAGGAGATTGCAGGGGCAAAAGCACTCAGTGCATCTATTCTCATTAGACTTTGGTCCTTAACCTGCTTGTACTGATGGAAGAGATAATTGCCATGAGAGGATGGGGCTTTGTGTAAGCATAATCATGTAGAAAACAAAGAATCAGGGTATACTTCAGAGGGTTTATATGTGACTAGAATTTTAATTAGTAAAAGAGTATCATCAGAAAAGGGACTGAAATAAAGGGGAAAGCAACAGAAACATTTGGAAACTGTCTGGGCAAATAAAGCAGCTTTAAGTCCCTGGTTTCCAACATTTCCAGAAATGGCAGGTTACAAATTGAGAGCAGTGGGTCTCAGTAACTGAACTGAAGTTGACAGTGGTTAGCGGTATGAACTATGGGATGAAGGAGAATGTAGGGTGTAGCCACACTGCCAAGATTTTTTTCTCCTAGAAAGCATAAATGCCTCTCACAGCATTAAGAAAGAAACTAATTGCAACATCTTTCTCTACTCTAGTTAGTGGGATTCTCAACTAGGCTCACCCAACTGATGTGAACACACCTGTTTCTAACCCAAATCTGGAAAGTTCTGCGTGGAGAGAAGACCTGGCTGCACTACCTCGTTTGCTGATCAGGGATTCTCGAATCAGTATCTGGCTTAGGCCAGTGATCTTTTTCAGGACACATGCATCTCTGCTAGCCTTGACCTGTTGAGCCATACTCTCTCTGATCTTGTTAAGTGTCTGCTTGCTTTTCCCTGACCCATCGAAAGTCACTGAATAGATAATCAGATTCACTTTCTACTGCTCACCACCAGTGTCTTAAAGTAAAGGAGCAGTTTATAATTTCCCAAACTAGTGAAGATTCAAACAGCATCTTAACTTAGGTTTAGCCATTTCCCATGTTATTTTTCAGAGAGAAGTAAGGCCAATTAGTAGAAGTTCTTGGGACGCAGACTTTGGTTCAATATAGGGAAGAACTTTCTAATAATCAGAGCTATTCAACAATGGGATGGGGATTGCCCAAAAATTAGAGGGACTACCAATCATTGGAATGTTAAGGTAAGTAAGTGTGTTTACTGAATGCAAAGGAAAGGAACTTGAGTAGACTTTGACAGGGTTTTTTGTATTTGGAGGGAATTGGACAGAGTGACCTCTAAAATCCCTTCCAATTCTAAGAGTTTATGATTCTGTTTTTAATTTTTAATGCCCTTTTCTTTGTGAAATCAGGAATTCCTTTTTTGTTGTTTTCAATGTTTGTTTGTTTCAGAGGATGGATCTGCTTCTTAAAAATCAATATAATTCTCACATGCTGTGAGAGCATTTATTAGTAACATTCATGTTTTGACTGGAATACTTTCTCAAGAATTTATTGTTTTTAATTTCTACACATTGGGAAAGTATCTTCCAACAGAGTGTGATGAATGGAACACATCTCATTAGAAATATTCTATGGGGCATTTCCAAGCAATCTGTCACATATCTTCAGAGAAAGAACTCTAGGTGGGACAGGTTGTTATGGAAAAAAGGAGTGTATAGTAAGTACTTTCTAACATTACATTGATTTCCCCCCCCTTTTTCAACAGCTGTTATCTCTTAGAAAATATTAAAAATGTTCCTTCTACATGGAATTAATTACACTTACATGTCACATACGCTCTACTCCTCTCTCCTCCATTACAATTAGTGGTTGCTATAAGTAAGTGGGAACTGTGTTTCTTTGCAGCTTATCTTTCCTCACATTTATTTCCCTACTTTGAAAGGTTAGTGATGTCACCTCTATACCCACGGTAACCATACCAAGTAGTTTTGAGATATATATTTAGCAGTACAGAGAAAAATAAATATTATACTAAGTAAGAGGTGCTTCTAAGAAAGGTTCTTTAACATTTACCAAGTAGAAAATGGGCTGTGATCAATGAACTGTACACTCTTGGTGACCTGTACACACACAAAAAAAGAAAGAAAATAAAAGAAAGAAAAAGGAAAGAAAAAAATAAGAAAAAGAAATAAAGAAAATCAGAGCACTGGGATTCTAACTGGTTTATTTTTTCTAAATGTATATGTATTGCAGGCATTTGTGGTTATGTATGTATATTTTTAATTATGCAATCTGTTCAGTTTACATTGACTGATTTTACATAGGATTACTCAAAGATGATATCAAAAGCTAGCGCCAGTCAAAGTTTCTAGCCTTCAAAGAAATGGTTTTAATTTTACAGGCTACCCATGCGCAAAAGACCCCGAGACCTCATTATGCAGATGGTTCCATTCTAGAAGCACATTTTCAAGAAGATACACAATGGCTCACTTCCTTGAAGTGGAATAGCCTATTCACTGACAATAAGCTTGAAAGTCACATACTGGACTGCAAAAGGGAGTGTCTACATAAAACCAAAGATTATAATTTGTAAAATAGAGGCTAACACTGTCACTGAATTTAGCTGCCTTTTCATTCCTCCATCTAATAAAGCACTGATGGAGATGAAATAAACAGAAACAAGAAGGTCAGCCAATCCTCTGGGAGGCTGGGAGACACAGCTTGCTACATCAAGCTGCAGACCAAACTAAAGGTCTACAGAACAGCAGTAATTACTTCACATTTGATTCTTGGGCAATTTCATCAGTGTCATCTATAAGACATTTTTAACATAAAGTGGGGAGATTGGATGACCAATGAAGAGAGATGTTGGAGCAAAGCCACTGAAGTGATTGCTTCTGCTGGGCTGAGCAGATGCAGAGAACAAATGGCATCAGGGTATACAAGCAGCTGCTGTAGTAAAGACAGAAGTAGAAATATCATGAACTGGGCAGGCAGAAGTAGCACCATCAGAGCACATAGCATCTCACTTCAAATGATGAAACATAGTGTTGGAATTCTGGCAAATACAGAAA
Source organism: Vombatus ursinus (assembly GCF_900497805.2). Taxonomy (NCBI): domain Eukaryota; kingdom Metazoa; phylum Chordata; class Mammalia; order Diprotodontia; family Vombatidae; genus Vombatus; species Vombatus ursinus. The sequence continues at coordinate 50,413,227 of NW_020954557.1, forward strand.
ACAGATAAACCTGGCAGTAAGAAATCAGAGATGGAACTAGTTCATTCTGAGCAAAGGATATTGACAATCATGCATTCGCTCAATTTTTTATTCAATAATTCAGTGCCTACCCAAAACTAAACCATCCACAGCAAAGGATAATCAAAGAACTATAAGTCACAGGACCTGCCTTCAAGAAGCTCAGTCTAATTTTTTGGGAAAAAACATATGTATACTCATAAAACTTTTTAATAATAATGTGAATGGTGCATTGCACATAGTAGAACCTTAGAGTCATAGAATCCTAGATTTAGAGCTGGTAGAAACCATTGAATTTAACTCCTCATTTTACAAATGAAGAAACTGAGGCATAGAGAGGTGATGTGATTTGCCCAGGGTCACTTCTTTGAAAAGAGGAGTGACAATGATATCAACATAGTAGGAAGTTGAGTCTAGCATTTGTGTGAAGGATAAAACAGAGGGGAGAGAAATTAGAGACACGGAGATTGGTAGGAGACTATTCCATCAATTCAGGGGTGACCTAAGGATTAGGATGAGTGGTTATGGTAATGAAAGGGAAGAAGGGACATGAGAAAGATTATAAAGGAAGAATTACTATAACTCAACTATTCAACACTTAGGTAAAAGGAGAGCACTGGAGAAATCATACACTCCAAGTTTCCGAGCTTTGTTGTGCAGGAACATGGTAATTTAACTCACATAATTAGGGAAGTCAGATAAATTAGTTTGCAAGGGGATGATAAATTTAGTTTGGGGCATGTTAAGTTTTAGTTGCTGAGAAGGTATCCAAGTGGCATTGTCCCACAGGCAATTAAAAAAAAAAAGGAGACGAATAAAACAAGACTGAAGATTTAGATTTATGAAAATCATAGAAGTGATTGTGATTTTTTTCGGGATTGTGATTTTAAAAAGAGAAGACAGCCAAAGACTGAACTTTGAGGATACCCAGGTTTAGAGTAAAAGAGACAAAAAAAGAAGCAGTTTTAGAGAGAGGAGCAGAACAAGGATAGTGTAGTGTCAGAAAAGTTAGGGAAGAAGATAAATTTCAAGGGATGATCAGTGGTTCCAAACGCACCAGAAAATTCAAGAGAACAAGGAAGAGCAATTGGATTTGGTCTTTAGAAGGGCATTCACAACATTCTGCAAGGGAGTTTCAGTACAGGAGGGTTTATAAAGTTAAAAACAAATAGGTGGTGAGGAAAGGGAGGCAACTGATACAGAACACTTTTTGGAAGCATAAGAAAAAAAAGGAGAAATAGAGTGCTAGCTAGTAAGGTTAAGCAATGGTAGTTTTCAAGATGAGAAAGATCTGTTAAGAGTTTTAAACAGGGGAAGAGAGAGGAAACCAGTGGAAGGAGAGAAACTGAAATTACTTAAGATAGCATGAAAGCCAGAGAGCATCCAAGAGGTTTCTGAAGTCTATCAGCCAGGAAGAGGAGAAAAATGGTAGATAATTAGATTTAAATAGGTAAAGTCTTACCGGTAATTACATTTCTAATTGAAACCCTTTGGCAGAGGACAACTGAAAGCAGCTTCTGTGTGCATTAGGGTTTGACAGGAATCAGCTAATTGACTATCAAAGAAAACTGAGAGAGGAAACCCACTAAAAATGAATAAAGCCTCATTCAGAAGCCCCTATCAAGCCCCTATCAATAAGCATTTATTAAGATTTTACTATGTTCCCAGCACTGTGGTGAGTACAAGAGATACAAGGACAAAAATGACCACGTCACTGCTCTCAAAAGGCTTACATTTTATAAGGGGAAACAACATAGACACAAATAAGTACAAAATTTCTTTCTTTTATTTTATCATACCTACAATATCATTGGTTAAGGCCACTCTCAGTGAGGAACTTTCCTTAATAATACAGATTGCCAACTTTCCTTCAACTTATAGTCTTAGAGAGTTGATTAGGGTTGAGAGTGTGTGTGTGTGTGGGGGGGTTACTAGGAAGTCAAATGGCTTGCTCAAGGTTACCTAACCAGTTATGTGTTTGATGTAGGATTTGAACCCAAGTCTTTCTGACCCTGAGACTAGAGAGTAGTTCTCTATCCATTACACTATACTGCATATCAAAATGAACACAAAGACTTTTTATTTGTATTTTTTTTTATGAATGGGCAACTGGGGAGGAGTGGAAAAGTCATCATGAAGAGGGTTGCATTTGAATAGAGTTTAGGAGTGAAACAAGAGACTATTTCCTGATAAAACATAAACTAGAAAGTAAAGATTAGCTCATTCTTTGTATTTGTACCCCCACTGGTTATCAAAGTGACTGGAACATAGTAGATCATAAATGCTTACTGCCTACCTCTTAGCCACAGACACAGACAGAGAGAGAGAGACAGAGACAGACAGACAGAGAGAGACAGAGACAGAGACAGAAAGAGAAAGAGAGACAGAGACAGAAACAGATAGACAGACAGAAAGCCATGAGGACAGAGACATCCAGAGACAGAAAGACAGAAGAATGTAACCCCAGACTCCTTTGATATGTCTCCTCCTCACTGGTTGAGACAAATGCCCTGCCCTACATGAGGTGTGGGGTAGAGTTGGCAAGAGTGGGGAAGAAAAGAGTATTGTTATTTCTTCAGATGCTCTTCAAGTTCTCACTGAATCTCTTCAAGTTCTCTTCAAGTTTCCAGTCACTTCAGGAACTTCTGGTTTCTAGCTTTAGAGGAAAGATGGAGTAGGAGACCAAGCCCATTTGAGGATGTTGAAGGAAAAAAAAAGGTCTGGGAAGACACAAGAGGAGCTAACAGTCTTTATTACATCCCTATCTCCAGCTTGCTACATTACAGCCTTTGGAGAGTTTCCCCTTGGGTAAGATCGGGGGACTGAGCTGAGATATCTCACTCCAAATGGGAGAACTCCTTCATTCTGTATTGTCTGGTATATATCCTCCTTTGCATAACTTCTCTGATTTGTTTTGCTACAATTTGGATAAATGGATTTCTTTGCTATTCTCTATGTGTGTTCATTGCGGAAGTGGTATTTGGTGGGAAAGCAGTCAGCCTTGGTTATAGAACTTGGAGTCCCCCTCCCCCCAACAATGAGAAATAGTAATCAGAAATGAGATTGAACTTGATCATATCACCTGGATTAAAAATATTTAAGGGAGCAGAGAGATAGAATTCTAGCTTGGTATCACTTTCTCTTAGAAGAGCAGGCTGGCCTCCATCCTCAACTCCCTATTTCCTCTTCTAGAAGGAATTAAAATCTTCTTTGGAAAAGAGAATGGGGAGAAGAGGCTAGAGATGTCTATTATGCTTCCCTTTGAGCCACACAATTCCCCCAGGTTAGATGTGAAACTCACTATGTGTGGGGCCTTATCACAGAGAAAACAGAGGAGGAGAGAGGAGAGGAGGGAGGAGAAAAAGGGGAAGTTATCTAAAGAGACAAAAATGGATACCCAAGAAGATCATTAAGTAATGATCTTTCAAAGCCCTGAAGAGAAAATTGAACTGATGGGGAATATCAAAGAATAGCATGATGCCTTGATAATAGTGTGAGGAGGGCAGATTCTCTTGAGGACTGAGATAATTCCCTTCTCTTATAGTATTCCCTGATGGCTGCTACTGTGCTGTGGACAGTGTAGGTGCTTACTTTACATTTTATAGTGTCATACACTGTTAAATTAATATTTATTTGATGAGGAGTGATTTACAGTGAAAGGAAAAAAGGGAAAAATAATTATAGCAATGTTGGAGACTAGAGGAATTCAATTCAACAATTTATGACATACCTCCTGGGCAAAAGACATTAAGATAGATATTGGGGATACAAAGACAAAACTGATCTTGACCTCTAGGAGTTTTCAAATATACACAAATATAATACAAGGAAGAAAGTAATGGGAAACAGAAGAAAGGTCCAGGCAAAATCACTCGGGCATATCTATCTGTGAGACAGTACTTTTGGCTGGGATATTGGGAAAAGCTATCTAGCAAGAACCTCAGCTAAACTTTGGAAAAAATAAGAATATGAAATACAAAGATGAAAGAGTGTAGAATGTCTAGTGAGATGAGATGATATGTTGCGTACGAGTATCAGCTAGTAGTCGAGTTTTGCTGGAAAGTAAGAGTGGGCTAAAGGGATTAATATGAAATAAACATAGAAAGTTGGGCTAGAGTCATATGGGTAAGAGTTTTAAATGCCAGATCATTGTCCTGTATACTATGAAGATATTTGAGCAGAGGAGTGATATGATCAGATTTGTGCCTTAAGAAGACAAATTTAGTGGCTGTGTGAAGGATGGCATAGAAAAAAAAGAGACACTGAAGCAGGAGGAATAATGTAGAGAAAGAGGGATAATTATAATTGTCCAAATGATCAGACCTGAGCTAGGGTGGTAGTAGAGTGAGTGTAGAAAAGGAAGCAGACATGAGAGATACTATGAGGTAGAATCAATAGGGCTGTGCCACCACTTGGTTATGTAGGATGACAGATAGGAAGCGATGACAGTTGACTAATGTTTCAGACCTGGATTACTTAGAGGATTGTGACACTATCAATAGACATATCAAATGTTGGAAGAGGGGTAGGTTTAAAGAAGAAGATGGAATTGATTTTGTACTTATTGAATTTAAGGTATAGATAGAATATCCAGAGAGATATTTATCAGGATGCAGGAGATTGAGTCCCAGAATTCAGGAAAGAGATTATCATCAAAGAATATAGATTTTGAGGTTATCTGCATAGAGATGGTAATTGAATCCAGGGAAGCTGATGTGATGACAAAGGGAGAGGGCATAGAAAAGGAAAAGAAGAAGACCTTTGGCAGTAGTTTGATGGTAAATGTTTAACAAGTGGCTTTCCAAAAGAAAAAAAAATACACACTACACAATCTACATTATCATTTTGTCTATCACTTTCTTAAGTTTAAACAATCAACAAAAAATAAAAATTTGAATCTTAGTTTGTAAGATTTGCTGATTTCTGAAGTGTAAATGTTCATGCTGAAAAAATAACAATTGGTTTTCCCTATATCCAGCACTCTCCTGGCCTTGGGTGATACCAGCTTCTAGAGGACAGGAGATAGATGGAAAACTGAGGAAGTGATTGAGAAGAATATGTCTAGGTAGGAAGAGAAGCAAGAAAAAGCAGCATCATGGCAATTAAGGGAACAGAATAGCTAGCAATGAAGGGAGTTTGACTATGTTGAAAGTTTCAGAGAAGTTGAAGAAGAGAATGTCTACAAAAAAGAACATATGACTTAGTAATTAAAGGATCATTTCCTACCTTTAAGAGAGAAGTGTTAGTAGAATGGTGGGGTCAGAAGCAAGACTATAAGAGGTTGAAAAGTGAGTGGACGGTGAAGAATTGAAGAAATTGGATGGCACAGACTGTTCTTTCCATGAGTTTAGTATTGAAAAGATGGAAGGATACATGATGATAGTTTGAGAACATGGTGGAATCTGAGGAAGGTTTAAAAAAAAATAGGTTTGAAAGAATCCTAAACATATTTGTAGGTAATGCCTTTCCTAATCCCAAACTGGCTGCCTCTCCAGTTACCTACTATAGCAACTCACAAGTGTTTCTGAAGCCCCTGAGAGATGCTTAACTCAGCAAAAGTAACAGTAAGAACTGAAGACAGAAAAATGAAAGTTATCTTATATTCTTTCTTGTTCAGCTAATCTGGACTTTTATATGTTTTATAGATTTTCGTCCATTTTATTCATCAAAACTTTTGTAGGCATATAATTTAGCTAGTTTCTAAGAACTTCCTTTAATTTCTCTTTATTTGTTATGAATTTGCCATTTTATTTTTTATTTTGGTAATTTGGTTTTTGCTTCTTTTAAAAAAAATCAAATTGCCTAATGGCTTTTCTTTTTTTTTGGTGAGTCAATTGGGGTAAAGTGACTGGCCCAGCTAGGAAGTGGCGTGTCAGAGGCTGGATTTGAACTCAGGTCCTCCTGACTCTAGGGCTGATGCTTTATTCACTGTGCCACCTAGCTGCCCCTCTTAATGGCTTTTCTTTTATTTTTTTTTCTCCAGAAATGTTACCAGTTTTATTTATCAATTCAATTTTTTGCTTTGAATTGTGTTTCTCTTCTTTGATGTACATAATTTTTATTTTTATATTGAGTTGCTTTTTTTTAATTTATTATTGTTACATTTTAATTGCATATCTAGTTCATGGATCTATTCTTTCTCTCTTTTTTCATAGAAGCATTTAGACAAAATAATTTTCCCCAACATATACTATTGCTATCAAGTCAACCATTGCTAGCCTGCTTGTCACTGATTTGTGGAAATTCTTTGCTGTTATAAAAGTTATTTTGCATGAACCTCTTTATTAACAAGACTAGAAAAATTCAGTTCATTTCAGACTTCATTTTAAATGCCTTGAATTTTTTTTTGATCCCTTCCAAAGACATTTATTATTTGTAACTACTGCCACTATTTGGGGATTTCCTCATTCCCAGGAATATGTAGAATGTAGCATCCACAAGTGTCAAGCATACCATGGGTCGTAAGATTGCTGAACTTCTGATTGTCCTATGTATGTGCTATTGGCATGAATTTGCTGTCTCTGTACAGTTCTTTGTCTTCCTCCAGTAGTACCTGATGTCTGGAGAGGGTATGAGTGAGTCAGTGCAAGCAAGAGGAGTTTCAGACCATCCGTGGCTAAGGTTGCACACCAAAGGTCAAGTTGGAAATGAACAAATGTCTGTGCACATCAATCACCAAGCTCTGTCAATGCTTCTTTCATGATGCTTCTCAAATTCATGCCTTTCTTTCCATTTCTATTGTCTGCCTGACCTTCAGCCCCTCAACCACTCCTTTAAACATCAAGGGCAGCAGGTTAGGGATAAACTCCATTCTACTGACTTGACTCCTTGGGTTAGCAGCTTGAACTTGGCACCCATGAGAATTTGATGGTTTTAACTTTCAACACATAAGAGATGAAAGGACTTTGATTGCTTAAAATTGGAGGTTTAAAATGGAACAGAGAACACTTCCTGAACTATTTAGTGTTTTGAATAGGAATGGTAATATTTTCTTAGTACAGCTTTGGCATGACTCATAGAAAACTTCTGACATTCAAACAAGGTTGAGCTTATAACATTTTGATTAATTTAAGCTTGCACTCCTGGATTGTTTCCTCCATTTTGGAAAATGCGGCATGCATGATGATGCATTACGGTACTTTAGAGCAATTTGTCTCATGGCATACCATAAATGACTTACATTGACATAAAGCAAGTTAGTACAGCATTAAGTCTCATAAATCACCAGCATTTGGTAGTTGGTATAGATGAGAAACATTAATGGGGCTTGAATTTGTTTCAGGTGCTTGAAAACCATTGAATTCACTCACCACTACACATTAAACATGAAGGAAAAGGTGTGTCTTTTCAAGCAGGAAAATACATTAACCACTTGTGTTCTGGGTGCTGTACCTACAGACCATATTTTGGTAGGTAAGTTAAGAGAAGCAGGGTGGGACCATGGACAGAGAACTGTCTCAAGTCAGGAAGCTCTGGATTCAAAAACTGCCTCTGACACATTCTGGCTGTGTGACCCTGGGCAAATATATGACTGTCTCAGTGCCCTAGGTAACTCTATCCATGTATGAATTGCAAAGAAGCTGCTGATTTTTATTGGCAGATAAAGTCCCTCATACTTCAGGCTAGACCTTTGAAGTGTCAAAATTCTAGGACCAGAGAAAGAAATATTTGAGGGCATAGGTAAATGAAAAAAGCTGTAAGAACAAAAATACAAGGAAACAAAAAAGGAATTTGTAAATAAATACTTATCACTTTAGTGTATACTGTAATAATTCTGTACAATCCATTCTACATCCTGCCTCTTTACCCCCTAGCCACAGAACCATCATTCTGTATCTTCATTTATCAGCAGGTCAAGTAGCTAGGGGTTGGTTGGGTATTCATGAGTCACACCTAGGCTTTTATAAACCCCATGTTTCCACTTGTAAGCCTTAAGGCGAATTTGGGGGATGTTATGACTGATCTAGGTCAGCTAGGTGACACAGTGAATAGAGTGCCAGGACTGAAGTCAGGAAGACTCAACTTGGTGAGTTCAAATCTGGCCTCAGACACTAGCTATGTGACCCTCGGCAAGTCACTTAACCTTGTTTGCCTCAGTTCCTCATTTGTAAAGTGAGCTGGAGAAGAAACTGGTGAACACTATAGTATCTCTATCAAGAAAAGTCAGACATGACTGAAAAATGACTTAACAACAACAAGACTGAACTAGGAATGCAAGGAAATTATGATTATGTCTATGTGGGGTCTAGGGAAAGAGCAACCAGTTCTAGGTTCTGGGAGCAGTCACTGTAGTAGTTTTGTATCTGCAGAACCAACTAGAAGGTCTATGGGAGCAGAGCAAGATTAGACTGGGGAATAATAAAGGATGGTCATAAATTAGGGAATCTAGAGCCACAGATACTATTAAATAAGACTTGCTCTCTTAAAGTGATCTCTAATTTCACTGTATCCTTGAAATCTGCTGGTCACTACATAATGTGTACTTTGATATTCATCTGTTCTTATTGGTTATCTGAGTGTAATGTCAGTTCAACAAAAATGTCTTAAGAGGCTTCCAGGTCTAAAGCACTGTGCTGCTCTCAAAGAGGTTACAATCCACATAGATATGATATGTAAATCCAAAGAAATTTTGAGAGAAGAAAGTAATGACAACTGAGGAGAGAGGGTGAGAAATAAGTTAGAATGTTAGAAAGACTTCCTAAAGGGCAACTAGGTGACACAGTGGATAGAGCACTGGCCCTGGAGTCAGGATGACCTGAGTTCAAATCTAGCCTCAGACACATAACATTCACTAGCTGTGTGACTCCAGTAAAAGTCACTTAACCCCAACTGCCACCCCCCCCAAAAAAAGACTTCCTAAAGGGGCTGAGACCTGAAGGGCATGAAGGATTCCAAGAGAGATGCAAATGAGGAGGAAGAACATACCAACCCGGGCAAATATTTAGATGCAAGAAATTGAATGTCATGGTGGGGAGGATAACAAATAGGTCAATTTGGTTGGAATAAATGCACTCATTATTTTCCCCCTAAGAACACAAGCTCCTCATGAGTAGGAATTATTTCATTCATTGTTTTTTTCATAGTAAGCATCCAGCACAATGCTTGGCACATAGGAGACACTTAATAAATGTGTGTTGATTGGTAGATTGATTGAATAGAATGGATTGGATGGGGGTAAGAGAGATAAGACTCATTGACTGATTAGATATTGGGTGGTGAGAGAGTGAGAAAAAAGGAAAAGTCAAAAATGGCCCAGAGGTTGTGAACCTGCATGACAGGAAGAATGGTGGTGGTGCCCTTGACAGAAATAGGTAAGTTAGGAAAAGAATGAAAAAAAGCTAATTTCATTTTGGTGATGTTGATTTTGAGGACCGTAAATAATATAGGTGGAGATGTCAAGTAGCCTCTTGGAGATGTGGGATTAGAGCTTAGGAGAGAGAAATTACTGGATATGTAGATTTTGGAGTTATCTGCATAGAGATGAAAATTAAACTCATTTCAATTCACCTGTCTCCTAAATTAATGTGCACCACAGATCTCACAATTAGAAGAGCATTTGGTAACACAGCATGGAAAATAGGACAACTCTTCACTACTGAGCAGAAGCATAAACCTCCATGGGACTCAGGCATAGCAAACTGAAGTAAAAATGCCTTAAGTTTAGAGAAAGCACAACCTAGGTTAGAGCATTTTTTTTTAAAATCTTGAAGAGTCACAAAATTATTGCAATGGGCACAGAGATAATATATAGTGTTGACTGTAGAATATCTGAACTCCACTGATAGAGACCTAGAGAATAAATATCTCTTCTTTAATAGGTTGCTGAAAAAAATAATTTACCAGTATTCTGCTAACTATATGGACAAGGCACATTATCTTAATTGATTACATTTAGCCATCCACAGGGGAGATCCCCAATATAATCCAAATCTATCCAGGACAGCAAGAATCTTTCAATAGGTAGAGCAACAGAAAACTTTTTTTTTAAAGTAATCTCAAGGAAATCTGAGCCTTTTTTTAAAGTAATCTCAGGCTCCTCTAATTTGGCAGAATGTTAAATTGCTTTTTAATTTTTAAAATATAGCTGCAATACCTATTTCATATGCATTGGAAATAAATACTTACCACATCTTCCCAAGGGAAAAAAAAGGAGTCTCAGAATAGGGAAGATGGAAAATAGTAGTTTGGAAGATTAATGAATCTATAGAATCACTTATGAAATTGTCTCTTAATTAGTGTCTCTCTGCTTTCTGTCTCTCTTCTCTCTAGTCCATCCTCCACACTGATGATAAATTGATATTTCTAAAGCATCAGTTTGACTTCTTAATTCTACTCAAGGAATGTTGGTGAGACCCTTTATTGCTTCTAGGGTACAATCAAAGGCAAATGACTGAGGCTTGGCAAGTTCCATATTACTTACCTAGAATATTTAGGAAAAGGTAAAATAATGGACAATGGTTATCAAAACCTATGCAGCAAGTAGCAAAAGCCTTTCATTGATTTCCCTAGAAGCAGCAAAGTTTCCTTTAGTTTCTTCATGTTAGCAACCACCTAGTCTAATCACAGGACCTTGTAATAATGTGAAACTCTCTAGAAGTATAACAGAATAAAACAGGCCAGGAGTTCTGAATCTACAAGACTTTTATTTTGAGCTGCCCAATTGTAATCAAGAAAAGTTTTTGTTCTCATCTCTTCAGTGAGGGAGGGCATTGTTCTCTCCTGACATGTACTCCTATCTCATAGGGCATGATAACATTTAAGATGCAAAATTTGAAGCCTCACCTCCTCCATTACTTCTAACAATGACCCTCAATGCCAATCTCATCTAGAGCTCATTCAGAATCCCACTCAGTCCTCCCATTACATTTCTACTTAACACTACACCAGAAATTAATACAACAATTAATACAACATTAGTTGGCCAGATAACAAAAATGAAATGACAATGATAATAGTACTAGAAGTAGTAAGTATTTATTTAGTGCTTTTAAGGTTTGCAAAATGCTTTACAAATATCTCATTTTATCCTTACAACAATGTTGAAAGGTGGGTGCTATTATCTCTATTTTACAGATAAGAAAATGAAGACAGACAGAGGTTAAATGACTTGCCCAGTGTCACACAGCTAGTAAGTGCCTGGGGTGATATTTGAATTCAGTTCTTCTTGATTCCATTATCAAGAAGTAGAATCCTTGGAATGCAATATTCCTGAAGGAAAAAAAAATGGGCTTATAATCAAGAATAATTTACCAAACAAAACCAAGTATAAACAGGTGGGGGGGGGGGAGATGGACATTTAGTGAAATAGAGGACTTCCTAGCATTCCTGATAAGAAGACTTTTGCTGTAGAAAAATTTTGAAATACAAACACAGGAGTCAAAACAAATACAAAAAAGGTAAATGTGAGTGAGCAATCATAATGGGCTGATCACATTATAATATAGGGAGATGATACATGTTCCCTTAGAACCCTATTATCATCCAGGGTCATAGATCAAGTCAAATAAGACAGAGAATCTAGGAGTCATGTTGTTATATCCTGATGATCTCAAAAGAAGATGGAAATAAGATGGAGGGCATATTAAGAGAAGATTTAGTCCTAAGCAAAACAAAAAAAAACCCTTAATATTGAGGATGGATAGAAAAGAGGGGCTTAAAAAGAAGTAAAGGATCAGGAACTAGATTGGGCTCCGGGTAGGGGAAGAGAAAAGAGGCTACCGAGCAGAATGAGATTGCATCAAAACTAGGGCACAATTGAGGATTTCTCTCTTATCACCTTCTTTATAAAGAAAGGAAAGGAAAGAAAAAATAAGAGATTAAGATGAAGAGAAATAAGCAATTGAAGATCATACTGTTAATGAAAATGCAATGAACTTGCCCACAAAACAGTAGAGGGTAGCAGAATAGATTTAGTAAAACAAGACATCTATAATCATAAGTATTTATCCTTAGCCTACAAAAAGAAAGAAAGAAAGAAAGAAAGTCAACTGTAGGTAATTAGAGAAACACTCACTAGAGTATCACCTTTTAATTCCTCTTGAATAGTTTGGGGATTGGGTGAGATTACTATTGAGGAAGGCTGAATTGAAGCACAGAACAAGAAACCTTTTGGCACTGGGGGGTTCTGGGATCTTCTTATTGGGACATCTGATTGTTCCATGGAGGCTAAAAGACTGCTCAGGATCAGAGATTTCCCATCTAGTCAAACCATTTCCAAGGAATCAACACAAGCTAGAAATTTTCTGGTTCTATCTCTTCACTTAGAACAATTCTGCTGTTAGGGAGCTCTTCAAAGAGCCAGGTAGTATACCCAGCTGGGGTGGGGGTGAGGAAACATCTATATGATTCTCTAGATCATATTCATGCAGTCAGTAAAGATATTGAAAAAGCACCAGAGCAGCAGATGCCTGGCAAAAGAAGTGGATTAACAGCAGAGACATCTGAATTGGCCAAGATGATCTTACAACAGAAGCGTGAACAGCATTGGTCTCCCACATAAAATGTCAATGAATGCCAATCCAGGAGCTGACAGCACTTATCCCAGTTGAAGGTGAGTCAATATTGCTCAACATCTCTCTGCGGTTGCTGGCGCTACATTCTTTAGCAATGTCATATTCTTGCAGCAAAGATCAATGTGACACGTAAATGAGATGAGATGGCAGTTCCCTCTGAAAGTTTTAAAGGCCATGCAAATATGTTCAGTTGGGAAATCTTCCATTAGTTCATAGAGCGATTTTTTCCATCTAAAATAAAACACTGGACAGGAGACTGTAAAATAACAAATTTCTAAACGGGCAAATAGAACAGCCAACAAACATTAAAGTTATTCAAAAAACAAATGATACCACCAGGGAAAAATGCTTAAAATAAAACCAAGTGTTATTGCAGCATCTTTTCAATGTCCTTGAGTTTTATATTTCTTTTTTTTTTTGTGCAAGTTAAACAAAACACCTGCCATATGTTTTCATTTGTTTCACTTCCCCTGAATTGCAGACCCCTAAGAGATAGGGACAATGTCTCTGTCCATGCTGTATATAGCCCTCTTTAGGTACCAATGCATATTTAATAACAAATGATAAGAGCTACCAAGCAATCTCTGTGCAGACTTTTTAATGAGATTTTTGTAATTTTTGTCTTATGAAGCACTGAATTTGGTCATTTTGGGGAGAACCATTCATAAGCTCACCTCACTGAGTATTTTGCAGTGGCGGCATTTTTATGCAGGATAGCTTACAAAGTTGGAAGAGTATTACCCATAGAAGTCACTGAACCCATCTTGGCCTGTTTCCTTGTCTGTAGAAGATGGCCCCTAAGGCTCCTTCCAGCTCTGAATCTATAATCCCACCATCCTGAAAGCAACTAGGATGCTTTCCTCTGATAGACAAATTCGAATTCTAGTGCGGCAGAAACTTTATCAAGAATTACTCGAGAGAAGAGACATGAAGAATGACATTAGAGAGATGGAAGGCAGTATGATCTAGTGGAAAGGGTATTAGAATTGGAATCAGAAGACCTGAGTTCAAAACCTATCTCTTCCATTTATTTCCCATGTGTTATTAGGCATGCAATGTTTCATATCTGGGCTTCAGTTTCCCCATGTATAACATAACAGAATAGAATATTTAATATACAGCGTAACATAACAATAAAAGTTGTTTGCACTAGATGGCCTTTGAGACACTTTCCAGCTTGAAATCTATGCTTTTATATAGGACCAGAAAAGAAGTAGGGTTGAAGTCATAAAACAAGATAGATAATTGATGGGCAGCCCATGTGTTACACTGCTATTCACCCTACATGTGAAGCAAATGAAAGGAATCTATTCTTCACATTGAGTGAAACTTTGTGGAAGATCCATGGAAAAATGTCAATATGAGGTGCTCAGGATAAGAGGATGTAGATGATTTGCAAGCTGCATTATTGTAAGAGAATGCCCATGATGATGAGATTATGGGTCCATCAGCATATCAAAGTAATGATTTTATTTAGTTGAGTCTCTGCATTGCACGAATGAAAAAAAAATAAAATCCAATGGAGCATAGCCATTATTTATGGTCTCACAGCCAGAAATGGCAGAACTATCATCGTTGTTTGGTTGTTTCAGTCATATCCCACTCTTTGTGAGCCCATTTGGGGTTTTCTTGGCAGAGAGACAGTAGTGAGTTACCATTTCTTTTTCCAGCTCATTTTACAGATGTGGAAACTGAGGCAAACAGGGTTTAGTGAACTGCCCAGGCTCACTCAGCTAGTAAATATCTGAGATTGGATTTGAACTCAGGTCTTCTTGACTCTAGGCCCAGTATTCCATCTACTGCATTACCTAGTTGCTCCAATCATTTTTATACTATTCATAGTATTGCCATACTATGTCTCCATGTGTTCCTATCTACTGCTCCATTTCCATAACTGATTATAATCAGCATTATTTGATCACTGTCAATATTGCCAGGCAGGGTATTACACCCCTAATTTTGACCATACCCATTCGGATTTCAAAAAACCAGCACCAGGTGGGTGAGCATCCCAGGAAATGCTCCCATCAACTTCCATTGGCATGATACTTGGCCCTTTTAGACCTTCCCTGCCAAACTGTGAGGCAAAGTTAGAGATGTTGATCACTCACTGATTGATTTATAAATTATCATATCTATGTGCCAAATGTATTTGGCAAAATAATTAGCAAGGCACAGAGGTTTGTCTCTGGGTTGGACTGAAGTTCTGAAGGAGGAAAATATAAACAAAACAAGATAAGCAAACAAAGAGATAATAATAATAATAATAATAATAATAATAATAATAATAAACCAATGTCCATATCTATACCAGGTTGCCACAGATTGCATTCATAGACTACAGGTTGAAAATACACATACACACACACTCTGTCTCCCTGTCTCTCTCTCTCTCTCTCTCACACACACACACACACACACACACACACACACACACACACACACACAGAGTGTCCTAAAAGTCTTAGTTCATTTTATGTTGTTTATGTTTTAAGCTTAAAACTGCACTAACATTTTTAGGACACCCTGTATAAATGGTGGGTAGATAGCCTGTAGAATATAGAATTCACCCTATTAAAATGGGAAAACATAGGTTGAAATCTAATAACTAGAGAAAGTTTGAGCTCACAAATCTACCCAAGTACTTATCTTTCAACAGAAGCTGATCTTCCATACCAGCAAGGTACTAGCTAAATAAAGCCTTTGTACAAAGTATATTTCAGATCAAATATCCTATGATTTGTTGACAATTGTTAATTAATAAAGAATATATAGAAGGACAGATTCTACATTCTGGATGTGTGAACTTTGGTGAATTCCAAGGAGGTCCCTGATCCCTTTAAAACTACATTACAATCAAGAATTCATTTAACACTACTTACTATTCACCAATCCCTGTGCTAGTTAGGTATTGAGCAGAACATAAGATAAATATTGACATTGGCCCTAATGCAACAGGACAGATTTTATTTCAGTTTTTGCTTTAACTTGTCCTCCTCCCCAAAAAAGTGGCATTTCTAATAACTGGCATCCTATTATATATAGCCTTGATCTCTGCATACATTTAGGTAAACCTGTCTTGCTTAATAATGTTTATCTCTCAACAATATAAATGGATGTTTCATTGTCTTAAAGATTTGTGGTCTCATAATGGATTCTTATAAGCACTTTAAATACTGCTAAAACAAAAATCATGTTCCACACCATTTATTTGTGATAAAGCCGATGTGAATTTTTATCTTTGAATTATGCTCTAGGTTATAAGCATAAAAAAAAATCTACAGTTTAAAAAGCTTTTCTAAGCCCCTTTTAGAACCTGTTTTTAAAATGGAGACAATAGGATATGTCCCTCTTTGACAATTATAAAACATAGGCAGGCATCATTATTTTAAGACTCCTTCATTAATTTTTCTTTCTAATTATATGAGGATGACTTATTTTAACAGAGGCTCTAGAGTACAATGAAAACAATTGAGGAACTGATCTAGTCTCCCTTTAATGAGTTTACACATATCAAGAAAATGCTACAAAAAAACCATGTAGTTCCCTTGACGGATTTTAAAAGACTTTTATAAAGTATATTGGTGATAAATGAATCTTAAAGTGGATACTTTATGAGAAATGAGGATTCATATTCCCTGTATGTATTCTGGAAAATATTTATAAGAGAGAATTTATAGCACACAAACCAACTCTATATCCCAATATCACAGAGCATGACTTCTTTTTTCCCTTAAAAATGGGCTCTATATTTGTCCCAGAATTGTAACTTTTCAGTAAGTTCCCAATCTTTCTGGAAGTTTCTTTCTCTAATAATACCATACTGTATTTATTCTTTTATTATTATTATGAACTATACATTTGTGGATTTTCCCATTTAAAAATTAGTTCTTGTTCCCCCTTGAAAAAATTCATGAGTTAATTTCTCATGTGGCTTATGGAAATAAACTCACTCACTGCTCAGTCTTTCTATTAGTACCTTTAGGAGAAAGTGATGAAGATGGAAACAGAGAGGTGAAAGAATGCAGTTTCTTTTTCCATTGGAATGTTTTCTGAGTCAGAAAAATCTAGCACTGTGGCAGTTGTTGAAGGTACAAAGACAAAAAAGAGGTTTCTGATCTTTGATGCTTAGGTAAAGATGCTTAGCCTACTTAGGTAAAGAAAATATACACAAGTTAATTTGGGGAGAGAATACTCAAAATTGGGTGAAGAAGAGAAGTTGTCACAGAAATTATATAAGAGTTGAACCTTGGAAAAAAGAAGCTTTCAAATTCTCTCTCCCTTTCTCTCTGTAAACATATATGATTTATATTTATGTATATAAATTTATATGTATTTGTATATATATTGTATATATATACATATTATATATTTGTATATAATTGTATATATGTATTACATATGTTTGTATATATTGTATATATGATATATAAAATATATTGTAATATGTTTGTATATAAGTTTATATATAATATAAAATATATACAAGTGAAGTTTATATATATATATATAAACTATATATAAGTTTACAGAGAGAATTTGAGAGTGAGAGAGTTCATAATAATAATAAAAGATGTGTCAACTAAAATCCTACTTTCTTCATGAATCCTTTCTCTATCCTCTTTCATGATCTTATCCCTCAGATTATCTCCACTTATCCTGAATGTATCTTGTTTGTACACAGTTATTTGCATGTTGTCTCCCCATTAGACTATGAGTTCCTTGAAAGAAGGGACTGTCATTTGCCTTTCTTTGTATCACTAGCACTTAGCGAACCTTGTGATACGTAAGAGGTGCTTAATAAAGGCTTGTTGATTTGACTAGTCATGTAGTAAGAGTGCAGCATAACTGTTAGGCAGTCATGTGCTCCATTAGTGTCCTTCCAATTTTGAGGAAAAGCAATGAAGACCCCAGAATTTTGAGTGGACCCTCAATGATGAACAGAAGGTAGGATGTAGACAAGACTCAGACAGGATAGGATAGGCAGTCATGGATAGCTTGTTATCTGTGTCGCTGGAAAGGATAAACATATCAGTGAAATCATAGCTCCTTCTTAAATATTTGAATATTATATAAAGTGTTTTCTTTAGGGAGAAAAGATAATTCTCCCCTAGCTTCTCTGGTTTATTTTCAATAAGTGGGGATCATATGGATTCTCTACAAAAGCATGTTTGGTAAACAAGACTAATTCTCTTGTCCTTATTCTCACTTTTTTATAAAACAATTTCTAAATCCCAAGCTTGTTGGAGAAAATGCTGAATGCATAATTGCATGTTTCATATTTTTAGAACATTGACTCAGCATGACAAACCACTTCAGAATAGAGGATATATTAAAGGTATGATATATTGAAAATAAAATGTCATCTTATAAGTCAAATGGTACTGATAAGTATATAAAAGTTTTGCTCATTTCTTTTAACATGTGCTGGCTTCTAATATCACAGTCATTTAAATAGCATGAAGTCATTTCATAGACTAACACAACCCTATTAAGGTGTTCTCTTATTATTATTTTGAGGTATCTAAACTGCATCCAGGAAAGTTTGTCTAGTATTGAAATGTCCCTTATTTCAATCTTTTTGTTTTTTTTTGTTTTGCTGTGTTTTTGCCATTTCTCCTGCCTTACTCAAACCAAGAAAGATTGAGTGATACCTCTTTCCCTCAGTTATCTATTTCACTTCTGGAAAGATCACAGTGAATATAATCTGAAGTACTATAACAAACCAGCCCCAAATCCTTAGGCAAATTAGTAGAAAAAGTGTGTGTGTGTGTGTGTGAGAGAGAGACAGAAAGAGAGAGACAGAGAGACACAGAGAGAGAGACAGAGACAGACAGAGATAGAGACAGAGACAGAAAGGGAGGGAGAGTGGAGACAGGGGAGGAGGGGGAAGGAGGGATGGAAGGAGAGAGAGAGAGAACAAGAAAGAGAGAGAGAGAACAAGAAAGAGAGAGAGAGAGAATATGCATCTGCAGAAGTGAACAGGGAATGGAGAACATCTATTCTGAACTCAATAGCAGCATTTATATTAATTTTATCAATACCATTTAATTTCTTGTATTCCTATTATTCTAATTCTAATCAGTTGATGTAACAAAAATTGTTTTTAAGAAGTCCCAGTTGTATGCGTTCCAGTTGGTCGACAGGGAGCAACTACTAGAAAATTTAATTTGGATCATTTTAATACTCCTATTGGAAAAGATAATCATATATTAGTTTAAGTAGGATGCTGTTTCTTCTTGAGCATTGCTATTCACTGAGAGTTTTCATGAAGGGGGCTCTTACTTTAGGCCTGAAAATTCATACATACTTGGGTCATAGATCATAGATCAAGAGTTGTAAGGGATCATTGAGATGGTCTACATGCAAAATTCTAAAATGTCTCTTTCTCAAGGCAGTAATGATTGTATTACTTTAAAGAGACCACAAATAGACAGTTTTCTGTCTATTTAGACCAGGGTAGTTTAAACAGAATTCTAATTAATGATTATAAGTAGTCCCAAGCATCAGTATGAATGCCAGATAATACA
This sequence comes from Vombatus ursinus, assembly GCF_900497805.2. Lineage (NCBI taxonomy): Eukaryota > Metazoa > Chordata > Mammalia > Diprotodontia > Vombatidae > Vombatus > Vombatus ursinus. The sequence continues at coordinate 50,432,287 of NW_020954557.1, forward strand.
CAAACATATCTATACCAGTCAGATAATACCTGTGTATTAAATATACTATTGATATCTACATATACGATCACATATATACATACATAGTATCACCAGTGTCTAAGTAGACTGCAACCATCAATATCATAAAACATTTATCAAGAATTTCCTAAGTGCTTTCAATTAATCAAATCTATTGTATGCTGGACCCTGTGCCAAGTGCTAGTGATGCTAAGAATGACAAGACAAAACCCCTAACTTCAAGAAACTTACAGTACTAGGTTCCATATCAATGTCTTCTTTGTGGGAGTTAGAAGAGTATCAACCACTGTTGAAATGGGGCATGGAAGAGGTCAATCAATAACAGAAGATTCCATATGCCAGTATGTTAGACCAGGGGTGTCCAACTCAAATAGAAAAAGGAAGCCACTAATCCATTCATAAGGATCACTATGGACTACATATTGACTTGGTTTTAAAATATAATGTTTTCTACATTTTATTATATTTTGACTTATTTTGTTAATTTCCCAGGTACATTTTAATCTGTTTTGTACTGCACTCAGGAGTGTTATGGACTGAATAGGCCTACAGGCCTCATGTTTGAAACTTATGCATTAGATAATTGCTCTAGGAAATTTGTCTGGTGCATATTGGGGAGTAAAGACAATAAACACACAACCCCAAATAAACTACAGGGTGATTGGCAGTTTAGTTGGTTACCTACAGGTTACATATTACAACGAACTCCCTTACCTTTTTGCTGCACCCAGCCAGGCCAGCTCCTTCCCTTGGAGCCTCAAATATACTCCTCAGTTCCTCCAGGGCAATTGAGAAGTGCTCGATCCTTCGGCGAGCCCCCTTGGTGTCCTCTTTTAGTACTTCAGTCTGGCTGCCATCTGGTCCAGTATCTACTTTGCACTCTGGACTCTTCACTGACTCCATGTTCTTATTTTGCTCCCCCAGATTTGTGATGAGTTTGGGAGCTATGAGGGGCCCAGCTGACACATCTGTGGCATTTCCAGATTCAAGTAATTTGCTCTCTCTGGGTTGGAGGCGCTTGCAGCGGCTGCCAGGAGCATTACATTCACTTTTCTGGCCATCGTTGGACTCCCATTTCTGCTTCAGAAGGTTCAAGGAGCCCTTCTGCATTGGATACTTGGGTGGATCCAGGTTGTTCTGAAATGTCAACAAAGCTTTAGTCAAGTCATGTGACCCTAGGGATGACAGACCCTTCCAAAACCCTATGTTTTGGGCCCCTGGAGACTGGGCTCAGAGCTAAAATCCAGCAATGACCTGTAGGCTTGGTCCCAAAAGCTCGGGGCAATTATAAGCTTGTTGGAATTGGCCAGATTTAAGGAGCAGGCGGGTGCTCTAAGAAGCACATCCAGTCAAGAAGTCCTAACATACAGTAAATAAAAGCCGGAAAATGCTACTTCCTTCTCCTATCCTTTTATGGAAAAGCAACTTATAATTTGGTTATTCTGTGGAAAGTTGGACACATTTCACTCATTGTTAAGTATGTTCTGGGAAAAGGGCCATTTAACAAACTCAACACCCAAAGACAAAAATAAAAAAAAGTTTCATTTCCTGTCTGCAACACTTCCAAGACTTCCTTTGGGATGAATGCTTACTGGAAACTCCTTAATTTAAAAATAAAAATAGCATAATCTAAAAGAGTCCAAATTACTCCAGTTAGATAGATGTTGATTCTTTTTTTTTTTCCCACGTGTCTTGGAATTTGGTGGAATGTAGATTGCAGCTGAACAAGACACATCTAAACCTCTCTAAATTGTTGCCTCCTGGCTTGTGGCTTAGCCCCATAAGCTCAGGTGAAAGAAGAGCATGTAGGAGGAGGCACAGTTTTCTGTGACTCCTATCTGAAAAGCATCAGGAAATAAAGTTTTGTCACTTATCTAGGTCTATGTCAGAACCAAATTGCTTTCCGTTCTACCCTAGAGGTGTTGCATTACAGAGGTCTGGCATTTATACATTTATTGAGTGTTCTTTGGTCTTGAAAGATGATGTTTTTATTGAAACAGTTTCCATTCAGGAGTTATGGGATATACATTTACCCAGAGTAAGACCTAGAAGGAATTTCAAGAGTTCATCTAATCCAGTCTCTATCTCAAGTTAAAAGGACACTTCGATCCCCTTAGAATCCAGGGGTGGGGAACCTGTGGCCTTGAGGACCTAGGTCCTTGAGTGTGGATTTTTGGCTGAGTCCAAGTTTTACAGAACAAATCCTTTTATTAAGGGGATTTGTTCTATGACCTTTGCATTCAGTCAAAGGACCACACTTGAGGACCTAGAGAGTCGCATGAGACCTGGAGGCCACAGGTTCCTTACGCCTATATTTAGACAAACCAGTGTCTACCTAAAGACTCACATGAATGCATGAGGAACAAAGTATTAATTTTAAGCTGCCATTCTGAGGATTTAATAGGTGGCTGCTATCATGTTGCTGATTAATACACATGGATCAGCCATCTTTTATTCATACTCACAATAAAATGGTGGCACAGAAAAGAACTAGTAAATATGTTTGTGAAATTGATCAACATATGTTAAGAATCTATCAGCATATGTCAGGAAATTCTGTGTATCATGTGCCAGGAGGCTGTAGAAGGGATCGTATTAACATGGGACTGGCTCATTCACTATCACAGCTGGCAACAGTGACCTCTTGAGAGTTTTTAATGAGAACATTGATTCAGAGCCAGCCCTGAATATGGAGGAAGGGGATAGTGGAAAGAGAAGGAACAGCAGAAGGCAAAGGGAGTGACATCCTTGCTTTGTATAGCAGGAAAAACGATGGTTTTGGAGGCAAAGGACTTGGGTTCCAATCTTGGCATTGGTACTTGCTACTGGGTGAATTTGAGTAAGTTATTTCATCTCTCTAGATTTACATTTTCAAGTCTGTAAATTAAATTCAACAAACATTAAGTGGAAGGCGGTTGTAGTTGTTGCTGTTTAGTTGTTTCAGTCATGTCCAACTCTTCATGATCCTACTGGGGTTTTCTTGGCAAAGATACTGGAGTGGTTTGACATTTCCTTCTCCCCCTCATTTTACAGATGAGGCAACTGAGGCAAACAGAGTGAAGTGTCTTGCCCAGGTTCACATAGGTCATAAATATCTGAGGACAGATTTGAACTCAGGTCTTCCTGACTCCAGTCCTGGAACTCTAATTATTGGCTGAATAGAGATAAAAGTGAAATCATGGAAGCTGATAAGATCACTAAAGGAAACAGTATAGAAAGAGGGAAAAAGAGGGTGCAGGAAAGTCTCAGGGGATGTGGAACTTAGTGAAAGAGAGGAGGGGGAAGTGCAGGAAGGGGACAAAGAAGAGAAGAAGGAGGAGAATCTAACAAAGGAGATCGAAAACAGGTGGGCAAACAGGTAGGAGAATTAAGACAAGTCAGAGTCATGGAAATCAAGGAGTAAGAGAATGTGTTTAGGAAGAGAGAATATGAGCATTTAGCAAGAGATCATTGATAGTCTTGGAGAAAGTCATTTCAGTTCATTGACAGGGTTGAAAGTTTTTAAAAGGGAGTAGGAAATGAGGGAGTTAGTTTAGATCATCTCTATGGTCCCATTCAACTATAAATAGAATGAATGTAGGTTTAACACCACTGGGATTGCAAGTATAACCGTCTTCCACAAGTTATAGACACTTACTATGTCACAACTGTTTGTGGACAGAAGAATATACAAGTGGTACTTCTGGGATGTAAGTAACTCTTTATACTTACATCCTTTCTTCCACTAATAGCATTCCACTTTTCTCTGCCTACTCCAGTAGTGATTCATGATGCATATTACCCCAGGCATCAATAGGTCATAAGCTGAGAACTGGGAGGGGCATAAGAGAACTTTAATTCTTTTCCCTTCACTTTACAGATGAAGAAACTAAGAACCAGAGAAGATGAATGACTTGCACAAGGTCAGACAGGTAGAAAGCACAAGAAGTAGAATTTGAACCCAGGTCTTCTGCCTCCAAATGCAGTGTTCTTTTTATTGCACTATTCTTAAAATGGTTTCAATAGTATTTCATGGCTCCTTCCTCTCCCATAGTGTCACTATGCCCTAATACTTAATATATGACCCCCACACTTCCCAGTGATCTAGTTCAGATCTTTAAGATTGACAAAGAATGTGGAGACACTCTTTTCTCTTCTATACTGACCCAATCTTCACTAGTCAATTGTCAGTAAACAAGCATTTATTAAGAGCTCACCAAAAAATAGCACTAGCTTTGACAAATGGTCAAAGTAGCTGATAAAAAATAAGAAGCCAGAATATTCAGGAATTTTAAAAAATACTTTGAATTTTGTAAAAGATAATTTAGTCAGTCAGTCAGTCAGTCAACTAGCATTAATTAAACACTTACTATGTGTTAAGGGCAGCTAGGTGGAGCGGTGGATAGAGTGCCAGAGATTCATCTTCCTGAGTTCAAATCTGGCCGCAAGTCACTTAACCCTGTTTGCCTCAGTTTCCTCATCTGTAAAATGAGCTGGAGAAGGAAATGGCAAACCACTCCAGTATCTTTGCCAAGAAAACCCCACAAGGGGTCATGAAGAGTTGGACATGTCTGAAACAACAACAACAAAAAAATGTCAAGCACTGTACTAAGCACTGGGGATATAAAGAAAGAAAGAAAAATAGCAATCTGTTTTCAAAGAACTCACAGTCTAATGGGGAGAAAACATGCAAACAACTATGTGCAAACAGGACATTTCCTTAATTAGTAAATTGAGGCAGAGAGGTAATCCCAGTAAGGCACTAAGATCAAAGAAGACTGCGAAAGGCTTCTTGTAAAAAGTGATACTTTTGCTGAGTCTTAAAGAAAGCCATGGAAGGTAGGAGATGAGGAGGTAGATTGTTAGCAATAATTTTCAGAGGTCATTGGTTATCCTGCTTATCCATAACAACAGACAATGGAGAGTCTTTAAAATAAAATAAAGTCCACATGAAAATTGAGAACATTCATGTTTGAAAAGGACAGAAATAGAATAATGAAAATACTTAACCATCAGTATTTTATGAAAGGTACCTCAAACTCTAGGCATGTATAAATACTGAAGGATATTTTTGATTGTTATGCTAAGGTGAAAAAATGTTATTCTGTCCAAGAAAATGTGAAGTAGGGAGGACCCCTGATGATCATATTGTTAAATTTGTGATTGTTTACCTTATAGAAAATGTTGTTGTACCTGGATACATCATCCTCTTTCTCAATGCCCATTGAACTGAAAGTTGGTTCAGATAGGATTCATTTGTGGCCCAGCAGACAGGGCATTGGTTTTGGAATCCTGTGTCCTGGACTCAAAGGCCTTCTGTTACTTACTAGTTTTTTGATTTAATCTATCTTAAATTCAATTTCCTCAACTATTGAATCAGGGCTTTGGATTGAATACTTCTAAGTGCCCTTCCTCTTCTAAATCCTCTGACTACTTTTTTGCTGTTGGATGTCCTTAAGTCAGCCTCCCAGAGCAATCCTGAAGATGAATGGCTAGAGATTGTAACACATCCCAGAGCTATCTCAGGAGACACAATCACTATCACTCTCTTGTTATGATCAATTATGATAAATAGGCCTCTTAAATGGTCCTTTTAGCTTTATTTACAAGGATGTTGAAGGGCCTATTACTCTATAACCAACTTACTGAGTGTTTTGAATATAAAGTAAGGGGCAGTAGAGGGCTGAGCTTTGAATCAGAAAGAATTGGATTGAAACTAATAGATGATTTCATCAGTGTAGGAACTCCTTATAGCAAAACTAATTGTAATTCATCTATAGCTAATTTTCATAGGAAGCTGCAGGAGGTCAGAGAGATTAAGTAGCTTCAAACATACAGGGCAGCTCTGTGGCATTGTGTATAGAGTGTCAGGACTAAAGTGAGGAAGATTCTTCTTCCTGAGTTCAAACACGGGCTCAGACACCAGTTATGTGACTCTGGAAAAGTCGCTTAACCCTGTTTGCCTCAGTTTTCTTATCTGTGAAGGAAATGGCAAACTACCATAGTATCTCTATCAGGGGCAGCTAGGTGGCGCAGTGAATAGAGCTCTGGCCTTGGAGTCAGGAGGACCTGAGTTCAAATCCAGCCTCAGACACTTGACACTTACTAGCTGTGTGACCTCGGGCAAGTCACTTAACCCCGATTGCCTCACAAAAAAAAATACATAGTATCTCTATCAAGAAAACCCCAAATAGGCTCGCAAAGAGTGGGATGTAACTAAAATGACTGAACAACAAAATGGTTAAGCAAATTTAGTAGTAAGAGGCAATGTATTCCAGTGGAAAGAGCACTTTTTGGAGTCAGAAACATGAGCTCAGATCCTGCTTCTGTCACTTATGATAGCCAATTATTCTCTCTGGGCCTCGGTTTCCTCATCTCTAAAATAAGGAGTCAAACTCTAAGGCCCTTTAGAGCTCCAAACCACTGATGCAATGGTGTTAGAAGCTCTTGTTATTGGATCTCACTTGCTGTTTGGCAATGGGCAAGCGCCTTAACCTTTCTGACCCTGCTAATAGCTCTCTACCACTATAAGTTAAAGACAGGTTGTAATTTGAATTATTGGTGTTACCACAGTGACAGAATATCAAGTTCTTAAATTTGGGGCATAATTTAAAAAGTGACAGCCCATTTCATCCTGAAATGAACACGCTCTCAATATGTCATTTGTGATATTTTACTTTTCTCCTGAAAGGACGAGGCCTTCCTTTATCTGTTTGGAGGTCAAGTAAAATATAAGAATTTGTTTTTTGATACTTTGTGTTGGAAATTTTCATATTTAAAAAAAATCTCTCAACACTAATCTGAAAGGTCAACTGCATTTTAAGTGTTTTCCATTAAGTTTCTTGATACCCCATCCTGTATTCCTAAAATATCACTCTTCATTACCAAATAAGTGACTCGCACACTCCTTATTCATAATTCAGAGATTAATTGGCCTCTTTCAAAAGTGTATACACAGGGTTAAAAATGTATTCCCATTTTCCCCATTTTTCATTTCATTCTGAACACCGATCAGCAAATGGTTATTGGTATACATCACGTTTCCCATCTTAAGAATAGTGAGGTCACAACATTACATGGATTGGTTCAAATAACAGAAGGTTCAAATCCCATCCCTGCTTACCTCCTAGATTTGCATCCTTAGATAAATCTCTTAACTTCTTAATTAACAAATCTCTAAGCTTCTGTTTTCTCACTTGTAGAATGAGGGGCTTTAAACAAGCTCTAAGATCTCTTCCAGCTCCAATTCTGAGGACTCTTTGTTGGCCAAACTGTATTTTTTTAAATTAAAACTATGTAAGTCAGTTCTCTAGAGGTAAGACGAAAGAAATTTGAGGAATGCAGGAGCATGGTAATAAGAAACCTGACAGAAAATGCTTAAAATTCATCTGACTCTTATGGACACCATGACTGAGGTGAAATTAATTCCAAACTCTTACATTTTCTTTTATCTTGGACATGCTATTGGCTAGTGGTTTCAGTGTAACACATACATGAAGCAAAAACAAACAATAATCCCATCTGAAATAGTAACAGTAATAACAACAACAAACCCCTAAGCTAAGAGATAAAGAGGTAGCTTACTTGCCTGCTTATGAGGACCAAACTATTGCCAATTTCTACTATACATGTATGGTATTTTTATCTTCTTAAGTTGTATAATAGCCTGGCTGTTTACTAGGGTCTCTTAGAGGCAAATCTAAAAGGGTTTAGTATGTATGCGTTTTAGCTGACATTCACAGGGAGCTTAAAGTTCAGAGACTATATTTCTTGCTGCCAGGTGTTCCACTATCTCATGGGAGGCAGTATCAGGTGTGTATGGGGAGAATATTTAAGCAGGTGAGAGCTCATGTCTAATGCTAGATAATCAATGTATCAAAGAATGGCATTTTTCACAACCTTGGTGGTAGAATTATGTTTTGATATAACTGTTATTGTAAGAATCCTTCTACCACTCCTATTTTATCCATTACCTGCCTGGGAAAGCTTATTTCTAGTCAAGAAAAGAATTCCCTATGCACATGAAATCTTTCATATTAAAAAAAAGCTTCACATAACACATGCTCATCCACACATAGAGACAAACCACAGTGGCCAAGAAACAAAAAGCATTGGATCTTTCTCAAAATGAAATTTCCTAGAAGTATTTTTTTGAAAAGACAGGTTATCAGAAAGATGATTTTTGAAATGTCTGTAAACATTTTCTCACCTATTCTAATTTGACTTACTTACTTAGTTTTCCATTAACAGTCACTTTAATAGAACATGTAATTAATTCTTTCCTCACTTTTAAAACTGGTTTCTGATGCCTTTAATCCAAATCAGATACATATTGCTATGGAGTCCTGATGAGAGAAATTCCATCAATTTTTTTAAGCCTGTCTTTAGTTTTTATTTTACCCATTTCACAAAATCAGCTTACTGACAGAAAGCATATTTTTGTCAAACTAATTTGGATTTTTCATATGTATTTTATGAATACATCAATCCTTTTGATTTATATTCCATTTTGCTCATGCTTTCATCAAATTGTAATGTACTCATTTTTTTTTTTTACTTGAGCAGAGTATGAACCTGACTGGTAACTTAAGCCAAAGAGTCAGTTTACTATAGCATTTCTTTGTTTTCAATGATTAGTAAACCCCACAGAGGGAGGCTAAAGATATCCTTGCCTTTTTACTGAGTGTAATCATATATTTTACCTGTAAAAATTCATGCCCTTATGCAATCATGTGATACTTGAATGTGCAAATAATGCTATCATGACTGTTCAAGTCTTAATAACATGGTATTCTAAAGTACCTTAAGAAGACACAGCATAGTGTAATGCAGAAGAGTCAAATACTAGGTCCTCAGGCAGTACTGAGGCCTACAACACTTGAGTAGAGCTTGAACCAGATTAAAATGTAATTGGGAAATATTTAACAAAATAAACAGAAATACAATAGAACATGGATAATGTTAATATGGGGAAACTAAGTGGTGCAGTGGATAGAGTACCAGGTCTGAAGTCAGAATGACTAATCTTCCTGAGTTCAGATCCAGCCTCAGACACTAGCTATGTGACCTTGGGCAAGTCACTTAACCCTGTTTACCTCAGTTTCCTCATCTGTAAAATGAACTGGAGAAGGAAATGGCAAACTACTCCAGCATCTTTGCCAAGAAAACCCCAAATGTGATCTTGAAGAGTCCGACACAACTGAACAACAACAATGTTAATATGTGATTTCCTAAGTCAATATGCTACCTCTAGGATCTTTATGTATGGGTTAGAGTATCCCACTTCTATTTGAGTTTGACACTACCGGTGTAATGAATAAAGAGTTAGCCTTGGAGTTATGAAAATCTGTGTTCAAGTCTTGTCTCTGAAACCTACCATGTAAACATGGGTGAATCAATTAACCACTCGGTGCCTCAGGCAAATCTCCTACCATACAGTTACAGAAGAATTCTCTAGCTATAGAGGCAGAGTCCCTATACAAGGAACTCTCTGGTCTGAAAAAAAAATCTTAGATCAAAACTAAGACAAAACTGTGCTTATCTAATGGAAAGCATTGAGACATTTCAAAAAAAAGACACAATGTTTGAACTAATTCTGTGAACATCAGGTAGTTAAGTATATAAAGTTATAATGGAGACAATACATGTAAATAACTTTACAAACCTTAAAGCACTATATCGATATTAGCTGTTATTATTATTATTGTTAATTAATTACCCCCTTTGACTTAATTTGATATTAATTTTTTTTTATTTTGCTGAATTTCACAACTTATTCTTGTGAAATTCCAAGCCTGTGGAATTCTCTCAGTACCCCCTCATTCTGCCAGATAGTTTAGAATCAAATCATCTTTGGGGTAGAAGAGCTCTTAGCCCTCATTTAATCTAGGTTTGTGGAGACCTGGTGCTCAGCATTTAGATGGGTTTATAGAACCACAGATCTGGAACTAAAAGGGCCTTTAGAGGCCAATTCCTTCATTTTGTATGAAGGATGAAGAAACTGACACCCAGGGAAGAGAAAGTTTTAATGGTAGCAGTATCTTTCTCTCTTAAATAATGCATATGAAATCATGTGAATAGTACTAATATTTCTTACATGTGTCAACGTTTGGTATGAAAATAGACTTTGTATTTTTTTTTCTAATTTCGCTCCAAATTTTCCCTTATCTCTGCTTTTCCTGGGAGATACACTACAGTCTCAGTCCTCACTCTATTTCATGCTATGCTGCAGATGTGTAGGATTCTGGATCAGCTCTTCTTTGGAACAATCCTCATTTAGGAAGCCAACCTTCTTTTGTGATAATTACCTAATGTCAGATGTGCATTCCCTGTCACTCTCATTTTCCCTCTTTCCTTCTCTCTTATCCTTTCTGAGCACGTGTCTGGTTTTTTTTCCCCCGTCTCTGTCTCTCTTTGCTCCTGACTCTCTGTATCTCTCTGCTTCTATCTCTATTTCTCTATCTCTGTCTTCTGTCTGTCTGTCTCTCTCTCTCTTTCTCTGGTTTTCTGTCTCTCTGTTTTTGTTTCTCTATCTCTTTGTTTCTGTCTCTTTGTTGGTCTCTGTATCTGTGTCTCTGCCTCTGTGTCTCTTTCTGCCTCTGTGTCTCTCTGTCTCTGTCTCTCACATGTTTTTTTTTTTTTAGATCCAGAAGACACATGAATACTCTCAAATGAATTCCCCCATGGGAGGCTCTAAACTGGTCATTCATTATTTTGAGTAATTTATTTTTCATGGGAAAATCATACCTGTTCAGTTTCTTAATGAAACTTAAATGTTAAAAAAAAAGATAAACCTCCATCCAGAATTTAAAAAATAAAAAAAAAGGTTTCCTAATATAAAAAGGGGATAGAGGAGAGGGGAGGAGGGGGAGGAATCAGACTTAAGTTAAAAGATATGGTTGGATAGGACTCTCAATAACTTTTCATCTACAGCTAGAGCAGGCTACATGGCTGACAGAATAAATAATCTCCTGAGAAGTCACAGCTATCCACTAAACTCTGTAAATTGGACCTAAGGATCCCAGGGTAGGAGTGGGAATGAGAGAGGAGAGTAAGAGAAGGCACATTAGTATCAACAAGCTGTTGGCTGTCTCAAACTGCCAAACAAAAGGTTTCCAAGAACCTGCCAAATTTAGGCTATCACTTAGCCAGATGCCCAGCCAGGAAAACCTGTGGTCTTGTCACCCACAGAAAATGGGAGGGTTAGGAAATCTTGCATATTGGGAAGAAGCAAAGCAACACATGCCAGCAATGCAATGTCCCCTCCCCTCACCCGATATATTAATTCTGGGACATCAACAGAACCCCCTTTTCCCATAATTTCTACTTCTGATCATTTTCCTATATTAAAAACTCTAACATTTTCATGAAAAAAAATGTCCTTGGACATCGAAACACAAGTATTTCTTACAGGGAAAATATAGGAGCTATTAACTTAATGTGTTTTATCCATTAAAGAACTAAGAAAATATGACTTAATAGATCTAATCTTCACTTGTGGTAAACTGAATTAGTTCCCCCCCCAAGACAATTTAGATGCTGAGTTTCTCTCTGATGTTAATTTAAAGGAATAATTTTTAAATCTCCAAGGAACAGAGTTTTCAATGTAAAAAAAACTAAAGTCACAAATATGTTGTAGTGTCAGGTGTTGTCAATCCAGTTTTTTCTTCTAATTCTGAAACCTACTTTCATTTAACCTTCTTCCCAAATTTTATCCAACATTTCAATTATCTAGGAAATAACTAAGATACATGCATAATTCATATACATGAAAGACAAGCAAAGAGTAAGGCACTTATTTTTGTCCCTTTCTTTTATGTCCTTATTCACATTATTAAGTAAACAGGATAAGGCAGCTCAAGAGGAATGCTACTTTAAAAAAAAATCCATTAACTCACATATTTGTAAGAGGCTTATCTTACCGCTTTGGTCTTTTCTGTCAAGTTTCTGTCCTGAGACTCAGCTACAACAGTCATGTGTCTCTTAAAGGAAAACACAAATTTAACAGTTCTTTAACTCACTGATCTCATCCACCTAATGAACATCAAGCATGATGGACATACGTCTCCCGATAGCAGTTACAAGACACCAGCAAATCTCTCATTGCTAGCTCTAGGAGCTACATTATTTAGTAAGTCACGGAGGACAGAAGTGCACTTTCGACCATAACCCCTGGTTGTAACTAGATGCTCTGCTTACAAGGTTTAACAGTCAAAGACTGAGGGAGCTACTTTTGTTTCAAAATTCTATGGAACAAAGAGCAACCATCAATAATGACCCAAACTTGCAAAGTGCCTGGAAGGAGTCCTAGAAGGTGGAGATAATTACTATGCAATAAGGAGACACAGTTAAATGTTCATGGACTATCCGTGGCAGGTTGTGGAACCAGTCAAAACCCATTTGCTTGGACTTAGTGTATTGCCACATGTTGGATTTATAGCCTTGTAAATTTTTACAACACACACAGTGAATATCATAATAGAAAGTAAATATCTCAGCACTATCCTGGGTGGGATTAAAAACAGGGAACACAATTTTGACTAGGAAATAGTCAGTCAACATTTATTGAGTATATACAATGCATTGCAGAGAATACTGAATACTGGTTTCTGCGAATAGGTAAAGAATAATGGTTCCTGTCTTCAAGTTTACAATCTAGTTAGAGACAAAATATCTGAACACAAAATATTATAGCACACTTACAAATAAATATAAACAAGTGTAAACATGAATGCAGTGGTTTGGTATATACTCCAGGGACATCACCACCATCACCACCATCACCAATAACAACCAAAGATACCATGTACAGTAAAATATTTTAAGCAGGATGTTTTATGGTAGCAAAGAAGTAGAAACAACATAGATGTCCATTGATTGGGGATTGGCTAAGTCAATTGCGGTACATCAATATTATGGAATATTACTTTGCTGTGAGAAGTAATGAGTTCAGAGAAGTGTGGAAAGGCCAATATGAACTGATGAAAAGTGAAGTGAAGGAACCAGGAAAAAATAGACAAAACAACAACAATGTAAATGAGAACAATAAAATAATCAAAACAGAATACTGTGAAATTATAATGAACATGCTTAGCCCCAAAGAAGGCATAAGAGAAGACATGTTGTCCACCACCATCCCTTTGCTGAGGTGGGAGATACATGAGTGTGGAGCATTGTGTATATTTTCAGACTTTTTGATATATTGGTTAAGTTTTGCTGAACTTTTTTCTTCTTTATTTTATGGGATGGCTCTTGGGTTGAGGGTGAAGAGAGGGATGCAATGGGAAAAGTAGGTATATAAAACAAAATATATCAATAATCATCTATTTAGAGGAATTAATGCAGTACAACTGGAAAATATAAGTTATAAGAGTACATAGACCAAAATAATTACCAATATGCTAAAGTGTGAGTACGTGTTTGGCAATGTTTGCTGCCTTAGTATCATTTGAATGCCAGCCTAGCTAAGTTCAGAGAGGTTTATTACCAGGTTTGCTACAGAATGATGCATTTATAACTCTTGAAGACAATATAGCCAAGTCCAAGAAACATTGTGATGCCCATGCTATTGAAGTCATAGCTACTTTAATCTTTGAAGCCTAAGTTATGAGGTAAATTAGGAATATTTCCCTGGAGTAAGGGTCATTTGAACAGAGTTTCTAAGGAGTAAGGGACCTATTTCATATATTATATGGAAAATGAGCCCAATAGAAAAATTATAAACATGACAATATTTAGTATAATATTGATACCAGCCCACCAAGGACATTAACTGAGAGCAATAATATTTCATGACAGTAATTAATTAGTAAACAGATGGTAACAAAGAAGCTTACCAATGGCAAAACGAGGTTAATGTGGTTAAAATAATGTTATGTGCTGATGGAGCCCTCAGACACTCTGGTGGTTTCAACTTTCACACCAATGGCTACCAAAAAAAGACAAACTGAAGAAACTAGAGATTTTTGGTTGAGAGAAGGGAATATTTGGAAGGGACATGATCTCCATCTCCAAATATTTGAGGGTTCTCATGCAAAAGGACTTGGCCCCAGAGCAAAAAATTGTAATTAATGGATGGAAACTACTGAGAGGCAGATTTCAGATTTCTGTAAGAATAATTTCCTAGCAAGTAGAACTGACCGAAAGTGATTGGCTGTGGGTATTCTGATGCTATAGGACTTTAGACAGAAACTGGATGGTAGCTTGTCATAGATGCTACTAAGGGGGTTTGTGATTCTGCCAAGCATTTGGACTAGCTAATTTCTGAAACCCTTTCCAACTTTGAGATTCTATGATCTACAACCTTGATTGTTCTCCAGAGGTTCAGTTGAATATGTCAAAATATCTCATGGGAAGTTGCTAAAACAATCATATGGTTGTCGTGCCATCACCTCAACCTCAACATGTTAAAAACAGAACCCATCATCTTCAAAACCAAATCCTTATATTTCTATTAATAACATCATCATTCTAAGTCAATGAAGATTGAAACTTTAGGGTTCCATGACTCTTCCTTCTCCTTTGCTTCCCATATCTAGTAATCACTAAGTCTTGTGGATTTTTTTTCCTTCTGATAAGTGTTATGTCTCTTGAATTGAGTATTTTCTTTCATTTCCACTGACTCTACCTTATTTTAGGCCATAATCATCTTATGTCTCAACTGGGCATGGGGAGGGGGAGAGAAAGAGGAGAAGGGAATAAAGCATTTATTAAGGGCTTATTATATGCCCAAGCACTTTACAAATATTATCTCATTTGATTCTCACAACAGCCCTGTGAGGTAAATGCGATTATCCCCAGTTTACAGGAGAATAAACTCATGCAGACAGAGGTTTAGTGACTTGCCCAGGGTTACAAATCTAGTGTCTTTCTAAGTTCAAACACGGGACCCAGTGTCCTAGTCACTTTGATGTACTATAATTACCTAGCTCATAAGTTGTCAAGGGCATAGCTGTCACCAGTCTTCTGACTCAGAGACATCATCACCAGTCCTTTAGTATTTTCTATGCCCGTGGCCTTGGACAGCTAGCAACACTGCCTGACACAGATAACTTTACTTCAGGACAAGCAGAATATAGAGTAGCACACACACAAACAGAGAAAGTAACCTAAGAACCCCAAACTCTCAAAGCCCTGACACAAAGAAGTACCTGCCTGGCTCTTTTGCTCTCCCTCATTTCAACACAGAGAGTTCATTTTTTTTTTAATAAAATGGGCAAGTTTAAGAAGCCAAAGAAGCTCTAGCTCTCTCAGCTGTCATAAACTGCCTATAGGCAGCCTCCTCATAGGAGAGGGCCTGGTGTCCTTATTAGGGCTATTAGCCACAGCTGCTATTTTCCAAATCACTAATAAATCGTCTTCCTCCTGGATTGTGGTCTATCAGTATAGCCCACTCTTCCTGAGATCACTTCCAAGACACTCACTCTTTTAGTCTTGCAGTCCATCATTCATTTGGAGAAGTATGTTCATTATAATTTGAATGGTGTAAGCTGCCAACTAGTTAGATCTCCTACTTTAACCCTTAACAGAAAAAGAAAAGAAAGGAAAAAAAAATTTCATACCCACTACCTCCTCCTATTTCCATATGGAACTTAACTGATAGAACTTGTTAGTTAAAATGAGTAATGGGTCCTCCTCCCTGTTTTATGCCTAAGATAAACTAATATGTTCTTTCCTGCAAGGGCACCAGAACATAGCCAGAACTCAGCTTCAAAGCAATATTAGCCCCCAACAAAGAATGTTCCCTTTTCTACCAAGGGCGCTACTCAATCAAGTTGTAATCTCTCTCGATTTCTCAGTAATGAACACCAACTGTGCCTGGTATGATGATAAAGTGCAAAGCTGAGTCTGACACTGGCTAGGGAAGGTTAATACCTCTTCCTGTAGTCCCTGGAAAATAGGTGGATATACAATTATGGTCTCAGGTGGCAGCAGAATCGGCAGTGTGGAAAGAATGGGAGTGAGGGGGAGGGGCTTGAGTGTAACCTCCATTGGGGAATTCCTGATGAGAAATGATTTTGCTAGTCAGTACTTTGAAAGTTTACTTTTACTCCTCCATACTTTGTACGACCCCTGCATAACCATCTGTATGAAAGGGGCAGGGCAGTGACACAAGATGCTAGGATTACCTTCTGGTTCTCTAAGCCCTAGGACAGAGAGATTCCCCAATAAATTAGAGAAGGGCTAAAAAGATCTTGTGTCATCAGTATTCCCTACCTAAGACTCTGGCAAGTTATCACACAGTCCAATGCATTAGGCTGCCCTGGAGACCTCCCAGTGTAAGAGGATGCAACATAGACATACTGCAGGAACAGTAGACTTTCAGAGACTCACTGCTTTGCCACATAGATCTCGCTTTTATTCCTCCCACCACACCCAGCTTGGCAGCTACAGTATCATGGCACTTCATCAAAATACCACAGCACTGGATTTGTGGGTCATTGTAGTTTATAAATAACCTTGAATTGGGAGAAAGGCCAATGAACTTATTATGGCCACAGAGGCTGCTGCTGCCTTCTCAATACTGAAGCTCAACTCCTTTGCCTCCCTAATTATGGTGACATCTAGAACAAAGAGATGCAGGCTAGGAAGGGTCTGACCTGACCTAGCTAGGGCACCTGGACTGAATTCCAGATGGTATATGTAAAAGAGGCTAGTTCATCAAATTTTGAACTAGTTGAAAGAAATCACCAGAAAAAATGGAGGGATAAAGTGAGTAGGTGACAAGGTTCTGATAGAACCAGAGCTTTCAGACTTTCAAGACAGGGTGAAAGAGGTAGGTACTAAGGCATCTCAGAACTTTAGAGTTGGAAGGTACCTCAGAGTGGCCTCTTAGGGAGGCCAACACCTACCTAATCCAACATCTACCTAGACAAGAATCTTCTCCACAGCAAAATTGACAAATGAAGAATCAGATTTTACTTGAAAATTTCTAACAAGAGGGAAATGGCTACCTTCTGAAGCAACCCATTCCATTTTTGAATAGTCATGAGTGTGTTTGTGTGTGTGTGTGTGTTTGTGTGTGCGGTATATGAAAGAGACAGAGAGAGAGAAAGAGAGAGAGAGAGAGAGAGAGAGAGAGAGAGAGAGAGAGAGAGAGA
>NW_020954557.1:50449395-50628123 GCF_900497805.2 Vombatus ursinus
AGAGAGAGAGAGAGAGAGAGAGAGAGAGAGAGAGAGAGAGAGAGAGAGAGAGAAAGTGTGTTTGTTATATGAAGCTTAGATCTACCACTCTATAATTTCTATCCATTGTTCCTTGTTGTATCCAAGAATAAGTCTATTTCCTTTTTCACCTAGCATTCCTTCAAATAAATAAAACAATCATCATTTCCTTACTGACTACTCTGTTATCAAGGCTATATATCTTCAGTTCTTTAACTGATCCTCATGCAACAGGATGCTAAGGTTGCTATCATTAGGGTAGCCTGTTGATGTTGTTCAAAAATTGTGGTACCCAGGCTTGAATAGAATTCTCCAGATATTATCTGACAAGGACAGAGTTCGACATTTCCATCCCTTTCCTATCTCATGATATTGCTATAGACAGTATATTGAAAATAACAGTGTTTGAGATTTACAGAAAGGAAGTTTACAACTTACAACTACGCACAAATTCAGTTACCAAATCTTGTTGATTTCACCTCCGCAATATGTCACACATCTATCCTGTTCTCTCTACTCAGATGACCACCACATGGGTTTTGGTCACATTACATTGCAGTAGCCTCATAATTAGTCTCCTTGCTTCAAGTCTCTCCTTTCTCTGTGCCAAAGTGATTCTCCCAAAGCACAGGTCTGACCATTAACTTTCTGGCTCCCTAGGACTTCTAGAATCAATTACAAACTCTCTACAATGCAACCAAACAGGATTTCTTGTTATTTCTCACATGCAACTTCTGTTACTTATCTCTGTGCCTTTGAACTGACTGTCTCCCTTATCTCATCTCTCCCTTTTAGAATTCTAAGTTGTTTTTTTTTTCCATAGTTTGGCTCAAGCTCCATCTTCTACATGAAGCCTTTCCTGATCCCTCCATATGTGTGTGTGTGTGTGTGTGTGTGTGTTTATATATACATACACATACTGCTTTTTTTCTTCATCAGAGATATGTTGGTAAATGCTCAACAAATCAGCTCTCCAGAAACAGACACCATTTAAGGTTTAATCTGCATTATTACATTTTATTCAACACAATTTTAAACCTAAACAATTAACCAAACAATAAATCACATCCCGACTGGTAGCATTTACCAATTTTTGAGGTGTAATGCTCGTACTAAAAATATAAGAATCTCCTCTAGTATGAGGTGGTTCTAGCACACCCCTGCTTCCAATTAAATATAAGTTCCTCTGGACAAGGAACTGTTTCCTTTTTGTCATTGAACCCCTTGTTGCTGGCACACAGGAGAGGCTTGAAAAATGCTTGTTCATTGATTATTTGATTGCTTGGTAGACACAAATCCCCACACACTGAAGCTCAATGATGAGTATTCAATTTGTAGTCAGAGTTGTCATTCAGTTGTGTTGACTCTTCATGACCCCATTTGGGATTTTCTTGGCAACAATACTGGAACAGTTTGCCATTTCCTTCTCTAGCTCATTTTACAAATGAGGAAACTGAGGCAAACAGGGTTAAGTGACTTGTCCAGGGTCACAAAGCTACTAAGTGTCTGAGGCCAGATTTGAAGTGAGGAAGATGAGCCTTGCTGACTGAAAGCCCAGTACTCCATCCACTGTGCTGCCTAGATGCCTACCTAGCTGTGGTCAGAGTGCCTGAGTTCAAATTTGGGCTCTGTCATTTAATATCTGTGTAGCCTTGGGTAAAGTTTGTTTTATCTCTCAGAGCTACATGGTTTTCATCTGTAAAATATGTTGGTTGGGTTTAATAACCTCAAAGGTCCTATCTCTACCTCTATAAGTCTATAATCTTCTGTTTCAAAATGAAATAAGCAGAGCCAAAACAAAAGTATGCAATGATTATAACAGGATAAATGAAAAGATGACTGAAAGAACAATGATCTATCTAGAGAAGGGATAATGAACTATAGCTCCCTTCTCATGGCAGAGAGGCAGGGAGAGTCTTAGGGCAGAATGTTGTATGCCCTCTCAATGGCAAATGGCACATCTAGTGTTTCTGCTTAACTGTCTTTCTTTTTCACAAGAGAGGGTTCAATGAGGGTTATAGTGCAGGAGAAGGGTGATTTTCCAAAAGCAGCTATTATGTAAACAGAAAAAGGTGCCAATAAATTGTATGGTGTTTTTTTTTAATAATTATAAGTGTCAAATATTTATTTGTTGATTTATGGATTGACTGAAAAGCTGAATCTAGCTGTATAGTCTTTGAAGAAAAACTTCCCCTCTTTTTGACCCCCAGGTTTTGCATCAAAGTATGATAAGGCCTGGGGTGTCAAACCAAGGAATAAGGTTGAATGAGCTAACCTAGGTAGAGAACATCCTTCTAGGTATATAGCAGGTTCCCCACTCCTGATCTAGGGCATAAGACTCCAAGGTATTCTTTCTCTATGCTGTTAGTCAGTCTATCTAGCCTAACCTGTCTCAACCCATAAATCTTAGTAGTTTAGTATTTCTTGCAACCCCTCTTAACTTTTAATTCCTGTGGTGTTGACATTGGTTTTAAAATACACTCTTCTCTGTGTTCCTAGAATAAGTTTAGTAACCTAATTCTCATCTCTTGTGCTGCTGATTGTGCTTTCCATCTGTTTCACCTCAGTTTCTGGTCTCTTATGTTGTTTTTTTTTTTTACCTCAGCCTGATAAGCTAAACCAAATTCCTGACTGCTCTCTTTGCTTGATTAATCAATCAATCATTTAATCAACAAAGACTTACTAAGTCCTTGCTATTTTCTGGAAAAAAGTAAAAGCAGTACCTGCTCTAAATGAGTTTTCATTCTAATAGGAGAGGTAATGTTTATAAATAAATGTATACAAAATTTAAAGTGTAGTTGGAAGATAATCTTAGAGGGGAGGACTAAAGCAGCTGGGATATTAAAGAAAGCCAATAATTCTGAGAAGAAAAGATGAATAGGGAGACCGTTCAAGGGGTACAACCAGTGCACAGGAAGGGAGATGTAAGAGCAAAAGAAGTAGGTCATTATCACTGGTCTATACAGACTATGGATTTTGTGAGAAAACTAGAAAGATAGGGAGGGACTGTGTTACAAAATAACTTTGAATGTCAAACAGAGACTATATCCTAGAGGAAATAGGGAGTAACTCAAGTTTATTGAGTAGGGGAGTGAAATGCTCTTTGGGAAATCACTTTGACATTTGTGTGGAGAATGGATTGGAATGAGAGGAGATTTGAGACAGGGAAACCAATTAAGAAGCTAATATAATAAATCAGGTAGTAGTGATACAGACCTGGATTAAGGTGATAGCTAAATGAGTGGAGAGAAGGAAATGTATTTGAGAGCTGTAGAGAAAGAAACAACAAGATTTGTCAAAAGATTGGATATAAGTGGTGAGTAAGAGTGATGGGTTGAGGATGAGAACAAGGTTGGAACCTCTGACATTGAAACAAGGGTGATCCCTGTGACAGGAGGAAGGAAAGTTTTGGGAGAAAAGATACAGCATTCTCTTCCTGACTTGCTGAGTTCAAGTTACCTAAGGGGAATTCACTCCGAAATGTCCAATAGGATTTAGTGATTCAGGAAAGGAGCTCAGGAGAGAGACCAGCACTGGATATAGAAATCTTTCCATCATCTATATAGAAGAAATCATTAAATCCATAATGGGAGCTGATGAAATCACCAAGCAAGGATATGGAGAGAAAAAAAGGCCCAAGACAGAGTCATGAGTGATAGCCACAGTTAATGAGATGACATAGATGAAAGTCCAGCAAAGGAGACTGAGAAGGAGTAGACAGGTAAGACTGAGACAGGTAAGGGGAGAACCAAGAGATCAATATCACCAAAGCCCACAGAGAGGAAGAGTATACAGGAGGAGAAGGAGGTCAACAGTGTTAAATGCTGAAGACAGGCCAAGAAGGATGAGAATTGAGAAAAAGCTATTAGATCTGGCAATTATGAGATCACTGAAAATTTTATCTTACACACTAATATAATACATTACACAAAAAGCCAACACATGTACATTTCAATAGGATTACTGTCATCATCTATCCTCTCTATATATTCATGTAATATATACATTTATCATATGTATACATATTGAGATTTTTCAAGCCATTTATTATTCAGGTCATTTGTTAATATTCTTCTTCATAAATTATAATCACAAAATCTAATTAAACATGAGTCATATTTGATCTCTCTAATCTCTTTATTCTAGCCATGGAAAATTCTGTGTCCTATGGCTCTAATGATTTACTATAATGCTGCCTGCTGTTCAGGACAAATGAAGAAATACATTTTAATTTAGTATTTAAAATTTTAAATGTTCAACTAGCAAAACTGATCTAATTAAGACAAAATGAATGAAGAGGTAGCTAGCGAATCTAGACAATCTACAAATTAGGAATTTCATTTTCAATAAGATTTTTTTGTTGCCTTTTGTTTTTTTACATTAAATTGGTTTTTTATTTGTTTTGTGCCTATATCTTGGTCTGTTTCATAATCCCACCCCATTCCCATTAAACTCTTGTATGTAGAAAAAAGGGAAAAGCAATTAAGCAGAAGCAACTATTGTCATTACCCAACCCTATATGCAACATTCTGCCACCATAGCCTTCCACATCTTTTCTGAGAGGACATTATGTTTCATAAACTATTATTCCCAGGACCTGTATTGGTTTTTTATGATCACTCAGAACTCAGTCTCCATTCATTGTTTATTTTTCATTTTGTTTACATTGCTAGAAATATATATATATACACACATATATATACATATATGTATAGTCTTCAATTCAAAATCAATGATTTTTGGTCAATGATAAATTCATCTTTCTTAGATCCCATTAAATTCCTCATAATCATTTCTTCAATCACCACAATATCCCCTTACATTTCTATAAATGTTTAGATAATCCCCAGTTGTTAGATCCTCATCTGGTTTACACAAACTAGAAGTTTTAGCATACTATTTTGAAGAGTTGCTTTGTTTTGTTTTGTTTTGTTTTATTTTTTTTTTGGCAGCTGTGATATAAGAACAGGTACTATCTTAGGTGGGACAACAAACCATGTTGAGATGGGGAAGTCTTTGATTCAAGGTTACCTGGACAAAACTCAGGTCCCTATGGCTTCACCTTCATTTTATTGAATTCTTACTCAACCATT
Organism: Vombatus ursinus; assembly: GCF_900497805.2. Taxonomy (NCBI): domain Eukaryota; kingdom Metazoa; phylum Chordata; class Mammalia; order Diprotodontia; family Vombatidae; genus Vombatus; species Vombatus ursinus. Next base: position 50,454,507 of record NW_020954557.1, read on the forward strand.
ATCTACAGAATTCATGAGGGACTAGAGAGATGCCTGAGTACTGGCAAAGGCCACAACTTGATGTTTATCCTTTTTTTTAAGAGAAAAAAGATAACCCTAGAAATTATAGACCTGTCAGCATTCACTCCCTACTTGGAAACTTACTGAAACGTATCATCAAAAAATCAATTTGCAAGCACCTAGAAAATCACGGGGTACTGGGTAAAAATCTACTTGGCATTGTGAAAAATAAATCCTGTCAAATCAACTTAATTTCCTCCCATGACAGAGTGACAAGCCTGGTTGTCCTAGAGGACTTGATAGACATAATATATTTTGACTTCAGTAAGGATATGGAGTGAGTTCCACGTGAAATGCTCATAAAGACACCAATAAAATGGGGTTTAAGTCACTTTGCTTTATTTAACATATTTTTATTGGACTATAACCAATTATATATGCTCATGATATTCAGTTGGATTGAACAGAGGGTGAAGGGGGCAACCTTGGAAAGCTGAAAGAAAATCCAAAATAACCAAGAGAGATGAAGATATGGGGTGAGATAAATAGGATGGAATTTTATAGGGACAACTAGAAAACTAGTTGAAAGAAGAGAAATATAAAGTGGAGCAAGACCCATTCTGGCAAGTGTAGCAGAAAAAAAATACTAAAGAATCATAGCAAACCACAATGTAATTACAAGTGAGCAAAATGGTATTATAATGACCAAGGTCAGTGCAATTTTAGTAACTAAGGTCATTTTACTCTTGAATTCAGCATTTTCCAGGACTCTTAGTATTTTCTGGTCAGCCTGGGGTTCTACAATTGACTTGTAATTTGAAGGACTTAAAAGGATTTCAGGAAAGAGGAGTATCTAGACTTTTAGGAAACAAAACATGAAAACTATTTGAGGTTTAGCTAAAGCCTAAGAGTTAGCGACCAGACACTGCCTCAGGAAATATGATTGGGCTTACTCAAAGTGGGGCCTTTATCACCTTTCACCTTGAATATTACTATTGCCTCCTAAAGGCTCTACTAGGCTCTCCCCTCTCTTCTGTATCCTCCACACAGCTAACAAATTGATATTTCTAAAACACAGATCTAACCACATCATTCCCTTGCTCAGGAAGCATCAGTGGCTCTCTATTGCCTCTACGATAAAACGAAGATTCTTTTGTTTGCATTTATAGCTCTCAGACATCTGGTTCCTTTCTATTTTTCCAGATTTGTTACACATTTCTCCCCATCGGACACTCTATGTCAGTCAATTAGTCAGCTAACATTTCTCAAGTATTTACTATGTGGCAGGCATTGTGCTAGGTGTTAGAGATTCAAAGAAAGGCAAATAACAGTTGTTGTTTTTCTCCTCAAGGAACTAACAGTCTAATGGGAAATAACATGCAAACAATTATGTACAAACAAGATATCTACAAGATAAATGGTCTGGAGTGGGGTGGGGTGGGGTAAGTAATCTCTGAGCCAAGGTATTAAGATTAAGGAAGGTGAAGAAAGACATTACAGAAGGTAAGACTTTAGCTGAGACTTGTAGGAAACCAAGGAAGATAGGAGATAGAGATGAGAGAGGAAAGCATCCCAAGGCATGGAGAGTGGTCAGTGAAAATGCCTGGAGTCAGGAGATGGAGTCTCTTGCATGATGAACAGTAAGGAGGCTACTGTCACTGAATCATCATCTGGGTAGGGTGTAGGTTAAAGGCTGAGAAGAGAAACTGAGAAAATGGAAAAGGTAGGAAGGGGCCAGGTGGAGAAAACCTTTGAAAACCAAAAGAAAATTTTAAGTTTATTGAATGGGAAGAGAGGGAGAGAGGTTTACATGGTCAGACTTGTGTTTTGGGAAGATCTACCGATGAGTGGAAAATGAATTGGGAAAAGGAGATGCCGGTGGTAGGGAGACCAAGCAGCAGGCTACTGCAATAGTCCAGACATTCTCAGCAGATTGGACAGTAGACTGGTCATTGTACAAAATATTCCTTCTTCATCTTTGCACCTTTGCACAGGCTGCCCCATCCCTGAAATGTCTTTCTTCTCACTTCCCTCCTCTTAGAATCCCAAGCTTTCTTCGAAGCTTAACTCTGATGCTACCTCTTATCATACATTTTTCCAACTCCTCCAATTGTTAGCACATCTCCACCCAAAAAATATTTTGTATTTAATTACAAGGTATGGGCTGTTTTTCCTTGATCAAATGAAAACTTCTTAAGGACAGGGACTATTGAGGGATTTTTTTGTTTGTTTGTTTGATTAGTCGGGTTTTTTTTTGGAAGGGGTCTTGCTAACCTCAATGCCTAATATAATAACTGGCACAGCATAGGTACTTAATAACTGTTTGTTGAAGAAATGAATGAATGAATGAAAGGAGTGGTAGAGACACAGAAAAATAGGACAATTTCAGCTCTCAGCTACTTTTTTCTAACATCCAACATTATTAAAATTATTATTCTTACCATTTGTGCAGCTATGCTATGACCATTTTCTCCATAAAACTAAAACAGTAAATGATGCAGATTCATGAGTCCAAATATAAATGATTGGAAGGCAAACATGTTTCATTTTTCTAAGAGGTAACTTTTCAAATTATACTTCTACTTCATTTATCTGGTACCCATCTAGATATGCAATTTATCTGGACTCTTATTTTGTATGGTTACAGAGTCCTTTGCAGTTTCTTTTGCCAATATGGGAAAAAAAACAATGTTTCTGATTAACCTTCTGTAATTATCATTTAGTGTATTAATAGAACCACTTGGGCTGTCTCCCAGTCAGGGCCTTTCTCTTGGAGGAGTCATTTATATAGTAACAAGACTGTATTGTAAACTTCCCCTAAAGGCTCCATAAAAGGCTTTGAAAGTTCCATAATATAAATAGCATTCACATGCCACACAACTCCTACATTTAAGTTTTCACGACCAAGCAATTGTATATTTGATAATATAAGAAACTGAACAGGAAATCAAACTAGTTGTTGGCATTGTTTTACTAATTTTACACACAATATTTTTAAAAATTATTATTGAAAACTTCCTGTTATATCTGATAATTCTTCATAGATCTGAAAACATCAAGTCAGTCCTCTGGAGGACATGTTTTCCTAGGCATCTTAACAATGGTCTTGGCTGTTGTTGTCAGACTGAACCACTTTGTGACCTAAAATGAGTCACTTACGGGTCTCAGGTTCAATTCCTCTGTAATAACAGTATTAGACACAAAGATGAAGAAACTCTTTTCCAGCTCTGAAGTTCTGTTTGTGTTATATGAAAATTAAAACCTACACAACAGCTGAATTTCGTAGTTCTCTACTAGCTCTAATGGAAAAGAACAAAGACCTTAACCCTTCTGAGTCTTAGTATCTTCATGTGTTACACTGGGTTAGTAATATACCATGAGTATGCTAAGAATAAAGAATTCAGAAAACGTTGAAATGCAAAGATTTTTCTGGGTCTATACTATATGCTCCACTTTTAATTTCCATGGCCTTTCACACTCTTCAAAGGATTTTCCTATAGGACATATATACTGGCATTTCATGCTCACAACAAACCTACAAAGTAGACAGGGAAGCTCTCATGATGAGTATTTTTCAGAGAAACTGTGAGGCCCAAAGATGCTGAGGCCCAGGGAAGTTAGGGTGTTCAGCTTCATGGTCTTGTAAAAGATGTTCATTGAATATAGCTTGTAAAAACTGATATGCTATAAAATGCATTTACCGCAGCTCCATGAATGTTTACACATTGTAAAATGGCTTCTTACTGGACTTGAATTTTTACATCTGGATTTTCACCTTAAAGTTTCAAACTTCAAACGCTTTTGAAGGCAGCTTTCCCTGGCATTAAAACAATCCAGTCATTTTTTTTCTAAAGCTATTTTATTTAGTTTTTTTTTTAGCTTTTTCACAGCCTTAAGGTTTTTTAAAGCAACCAAAAATCTAACTTTTTTTAAATTTTTTCTTTGCATCTATTCTTTTTCATCCTACAAACCAGACATCAAAGAACAAAATATTAAAAAAATTTCATTCCATGTGTATTATTAAAAAAAAAAAAACAACCTTAGGTCCTAGTGGATAAGAGAATGCAAATGACACATACTACTCTTAATTTTGCTATCCACAGGCTAAAGAAAGTAATGGAGTTTATGTTATCCCCACACACCTAATTTAAGAAGTGAAAATACTTTCCAACTCTCTTGAGTTAATGCTTTGCTCCTTTGCTTCCTGTAGGTCTCCTAAGAATCATTTGTTCTCAGTCTCTTTTAATCAACACCCCATTTACTAACTTTTACTGCACTGTATTTTGGAATATTCTGTATTTGGAATATTCTGAAGAACATAAATAAAAAGAAAAACTCAACATTACTACTATTTCATGCTTGCTTTCATTTCCAAGAGAGAAACTTCCATGGGGCCTTTATTAATTTTTTGAGAGTCATCAAATTTATTTTTTGTGATTAGGTGGAAACAACTAGACACATTTCCTGGGCTTAAAATGTCTTTTCTTTCATTCACAAAGTGACTATTTTAACTAGTGTAGCACCTGTGGGTACTCAACAAAAGCTGAACAATAACAGTTCTGATTGTCTTGGTGAGCAAGGCTAAGGGAAGTAAATGGTCTACTAACTCTAAAGGCTAGAGCTCTGTCCACCATTTTGTGTTTTATCTAGATCTGAGATGTAGTGAACTACAGGTTGAACTCAGGGATAAATAGAAAGGAGGCTTTATAAAAAGGTTCCACCCACCTCACCTCTCTTAAATTACATTGCACACTCTTGCCAAAATGCAACTAGATTCCCTAAATACGATTGCTGTTGGAACCAGAAATTTGTGCAGAAGAATCTGGGATGGTTTGTCAAGTTGCTCTGCTATGCCTGAAGTACAGCTCTCATGCAATAGAAGCTACATGGCTTCCACCTCAGCAGATAGGGTGATGCTAGACCTAGAAGTACATATCAAAAGGTATAGTTCTTCTTCTAAGGATTTATTAGTATTAGAGATTTCTTCTTCTTTTTTTTTCCTGGCCAATATAGTCAGCTGAAAAGAAAAAAAAGTTCAATTAACTGATGGTATATACTCAATACTATGCAAGCAGTTTGAGTCGCTTATTTCACTGAATTGACCCATTGATTCAGTTGAAGTGGTCATTACAGGGAAAACAGCTACCATGAATAGAGGAAAACATTAGATTTGGAGACATGAGAGGAAAACACATTAAATATGGAGACGTAACAACTATATTCAAGTTCTGAACTTGAGAAAGTCACAATCTCTCAGAATCTCAATTTTCTCATCTGTAAAGTGGATATAATACTTGCACCTCCTAATTCACAGTTTTAGGGATCAAAAGGGAAGAAGTATACAAAGCAAGTATGTATATATACTATATATATACATATATATACATATATGTATGTGTACATGTATAAATACATATAATATATCAATATATATACACATACATATGTACATATAATATATACAAATATGTGTGTATACATGCACAGGAACGTTAGATATGATTTTAAGCACAATTGAAAATGATATAAGATATAAGATGCTATCCTATTCTCTGTTGTATGAGAATATAAGTGCTATGAGGACAAAGACTATGTGACTTTGGAAGCTTTTTTGGAAACAGCAACTGAGGAGCAAATTTAGCTTCCCATGAGTCAGATAACCTGTACTAGCCAGAAAATGATCCCATAGTTCTCATAGCTATAAGATCTTATAGCTCTTGTAAGTACAGGCAACTAGGTGGCAAGATGGATGGAACCCAGGCCTAGAATCAGGATGATCTGATTCAAATTCACATCCAGTCTCAAACCCTTACTGTTTGGCTGTGTAAACTTGGGCAAGTCACTTAACTTCTTTCTGCCTCACTTTCCTTAACTGTAAAACGCAAAAAGTAATAGCACCAATTATTGTAAGGATCAGATGAGATATTTGTGAAGTGACTTAATAAAGGATTCTTTCCTTCCTTCATCAATCTTTGCTCTGTAATGGTTTTCTGTGTGTTGGGGGCAGGAAAGAAGGTGTTTAGAGTTGTTGTTTAGTCGATTTTCAGTCATGTTTCACTCCTTGTGACCCCATTTTGAATTTTCTTGGCAAAGATAATGGAGTGGTTTGCCATTTCCTTTTCTAGATCATTTTACAGATGAGGAAACTGAGGCAAATAGGGTTAAGTGACTTGCCCAGGGTCACATAGCTGGTAAATATCTGATGCTGGATTTGAACTCAGGTCTTCCTGACTCCAGGATCAGTGCTCTATCCACTGTACCACCTAGCTGCCCCTACAAGTTCTACTCCTATTCAAAAAACTTCCCACACCATCCATCATATTGATATGATAAGACATCTGTGGTGCCTAGGACATCAAGTCTTTTCACTCACATACCCTCACTCTGTACTCTAATAATGAAACACTCACCTACTGCAATGACCACCTCTCCTTCTGTGTTCTTATACTCACAGCACCCATGTCAGCTTCTCTTCACTCCAAACTCCAGCACTGGATCTGCTGCCTGAGGATCCCAAATACTTCACTTTCTTCTCCACTCTCCACCAATGACAGACACCAAATTTATAATTAACAGCATGAGATGGGAATGGAATCTGCTATGCCAGAAAGAAACCACTCTTTGATTTCCAATCCTTACATATCCCTATCTCCAGATACCATGTCATATTTAATCTTGGTATGTCTTCTAGCACTTCACATGGTGCTTTGTCCACAGTGAGAATTTAAGAAACATGTGCAGAATTGAATTGACTCTTACATGTTAGTTATTAAAAGGCATTTAGAGATGATCTACTCCAAGCCTCAGGTTTTATAGATGAGGAAATCAGGTTGAATTAAAATTGTATTTCAAGTTGCTTTTGAATGTTACTTTCAATGTGTCAAGCCAAAAAAGAACTTAGATAAAAAATATACCTTCATCTCTAACTACTTAGGCCCATAATCTTCTGAGAGCATCCTAATTGCTTTTATTATTTTGAAAAATGATTTGAAAATTGCTGTTTTTTTGAATTACTTAAGGCAATTATTCAGCTTATGAAATAACTACTAGAATATTTGCAGTATGCACACATCTGTTGCAAAGTAAAAGATGTAGGCTCTGTTGGTTTGTCTTGGATCTCTTTGCTTTGCAAGAGTAATGAGGTTGTTGGCATAACTATGTGATTTAGTGAATCTTCCTTGAGAATCCTTGGCAAAATTTAACAACAAATCTTTATTATATTTATTCTATACTTCCTTAATGTGTATGTGTTTACCAGTATCAAATCTAAGTTTTTTGTTTATTTGTTTTTGTTTTGTCTGGAATGGGGCAAAAGGAGAGTCATGAGACAGTAATAGTCAACCCATCCTCATACATGTCTAGGGCAACCACTAACAGTATTCTGTATACCAGGGTGTGATTTTGAGCTAGGCCTGGCAACATGTTCTAGTGAAATAGAAAATGTCTGGATAGCATAGTAAGAAGAAAGCAAATACATTATAACTACTGTATCAGAACTATAACTAGCATTTTTTTTTTTTTTGCTCCAACTTGACACAGATTAAGAGAGAGCTCCATAAGGCTAGGAGAAGGAAGCATCACCTGCGATATCAAGAGTTTTTCACTGAGGAAGTTCTGGCTTCTCTTGGGTTGAAAGGATAGAGTATAGAAGCAAAATCTAGGGTATGTCCATGCTGAGGGATTGAGGGGAAGAAGGAAGCAAGCTCTTCGTTAAGACCAGAGATGTTGCCAGACAGAAGGTTCAAGAAGGAAAGGAGTCTGGAATACAGGAGTAGCCAGGGAGGAAGCACTGAATGGTACTGTCTATATCCTCTAAGTTTTGTTTGTTTGTTTATTACCATGAGGTAAAGTCGCCATGGCCTCATCCTAGTTATATCTCTGATACCCATCAAAGGTCCTGGTCTCTAGAATTGACCCAATATTTCCCCTTTATTTTAATTATACATTTGGAGTTGTAACACTTTAAATTCCTCAAAGAATATATTATATCTCCTTCTATATTTGACTGAATAATCTCAATTGAAAGAATCTTCATCAACACCAAATATCATTTACTAGAGTACTCCCATGTACTGTGACCTCTTTTATTTTATGGCAGGAATGAAGGCCTTTAGGGGCTAGAGTGATTTGGATATTGTTTGATAACCTACAAATTTAGAAGCAAATGAATGTTTAACATATTATGACATAATTGATAAATTCTAATCCAATTCTTTCATGCATGCCTCCAGTGAAATTTAAGGAGTGTTTTTCTGGAACTATTCCATAAAGAATATGGAAGTTACCAATCAATTGCCTATTATCAATGTAGGAATTTTCCTTATGAAGACTTTCTCCTTTGGTTAATGGATGATGTTTATGGATGATGTAGTCACTTCCTTTACAATTTTCTTCAAGTCATTACTTCCCTTTATTAACTTTCCTGAATACAAGTCCATCTGTCAGTTTTTTCTTATTCATGCCAAAAATGTAAAGTTACGTTAGTTTACTTGATAATTCATTTTGTACCTTACATAACACTTGGGCTTTACAAATTAGATGCATTATGACTTGGGTAGACACAATGACAGACAATGAAATGAGGGCTAAAATGTCAATCACCCTCTGGATGACTCCCAGAAACCTGGGATCTACCTCATCACGGACACCTTAGGAACAGACAAACAAATAATAGCATGGTTTCAAAAATATTAGTAATTCTCATCCTACTCTTTGCCCCTAGCCCCTAAAAACAATCCCTTCCACTATATTTTTCAATGTCTGAAATTCCAAAGGGTGTCTATGCCCAGTTAAAATGAAAATATCCCTGGAGAAGGTAACATTAAGCTTAATCAATCACTTATAGCTTAGCATATATGATTTCACCAAATTGTCTCCTGAAACAAGCTTTTGAAAGTGGGAGAGTAGATGGAGCAGAGAATATTAGGACGTTGGCCACTTTCATTAGGGTACTGCTGAGAAGTATCCAAGGGAATACTGGGGCAGAGGTGGGGGGCAGCTAGGTGGCGCAGATGATAGAGTACCGGCTCTGAAATCAGGAGGACCTGAGTTCAAAGCTGGCCTCAGACACTTGATCAGTTGATACTTACTAGCTGTGTGATCCTGGGCAAGTCACTTAACCCCAATTGACTTGCCAAACCAAACCAAAAAAAAACCCAAAAACAAAAACAAGGGAATACTGGGAACAGCCAACTTGACAATTCTGTCTGAGTTGTGCCTGAACCCTACTAAATACGTCAACCATACTGCCAGATAAATTGTGGTCACTGGATTAATCTTTATTCCATCAGGTATACAGACCAGGTGCCAGTATCACAGATAAAGAAAAAAAACCTTGCCAAGCATAATAGTGCTCACCTTTACTTCCTCCTGCTGGGGAGACTGAGGCTGGTGACCTGAGTTTGGGAGATGTGATCTATTATAAGATGAAAGCAGATCAGGTTCCATACTAAGTTTGGTGCAAGTATCATAAACCCCCAGTGGCAGAGGGTCACCAGGTTGTCAAGGGGAGGCAAAGGTCATCCCTGGTCAGAAAACAAAACAAAAACAGAACAAATTAAATAGTTGAGCCATAAGTGATCCCTCCACTTTTGGCCTAGGCAAGATAGACCCACTTTCAAACAAACAAACAAACAAAAAAATCTTTATATTGGAAATGTAACATGAATTTGTGCAACCAGGAAACAATAGAGATAATTCTTCTGGAATCTCTCCTTATACTAGTGAATTACCTCCAGAATCTCTCTCCCTCCTTTCTCTTCAGTACTCAAGATGTAGTCCTCAATCCTCTGCACTTTTCTCTTTATACTTTATCCCAAAGGGGTTTGGGTTTAACATCTCTAATTTCACAAAATTATATCCCCAAACCAGAATTTTCAATCCAAATACAAACCTGTTGTTTTTTTTCTAATTGCTTGCCAGAAATATTCCCTTGGATGAATTGATGTCAACTCAACATGTCTAACCCTCAAGTCATTATTTTTACCATAAAATCAGTTGTTTCTTCTTCTTCTTCTTCTTCTTCTTCTTCTTCTTCTTCTTCTTCTTGTTCTTCTGCAATATATCACATTCTCTCAATCTCTTGGTCCCAAAATTTCAGTTTCTTTTGTCTTCTTTTTCTACTTTATCCTTCAGACCTAGTAAGCCACCAACTATTTTTTTTGTATTTGAAACATTCTTTTTTATTGCATTTGAAAACTTTTCCTCTAATTCCTATTCCACTACCATCATCTAAGATTTCATCATAGTATGGATCATTTACTTTAGTAAATAGAAGTCTCCCTACTGCTAATTTCTCCTATACCAACTCCTCCCTATTCTCTGCTTTCAGAATACCATCTCTAAATCACTGTTTTCATCATGACAATACCTTGCTCAGAAAATTTCAGTGGCTACCCAGTACATTCAGGATAAAGTCCAAATTCCTTACAATGGTTTTCAAAGACTTCTGTAATTTCCTTCCTCTGTTATATAGAGAATATGTTCTATATTCTCCATGGCAAATCTCTATACTGATAATGTTGCAAAATTTCAACACCCTGACTTTATCATGTTCCTTCTCTCCCATATTTTCAAACTCTACCTCCTTCATGTTACAGTTCAAAATATAATTTTTACTGAAGATTTTTGTTGATCACATTGATCCTTCTTTTCTGAATGTCTGTATCAATTATTGTCTGCAGCAGAAGTACCTCTAGCATGGGGCAAATTGATCTTTGTCCCTGGATGTTGACATCTGAGAGTAGGAACATGCTTCTTCCTTGTGATAACTAGCATCCTCATAACTTGGTGTCTTCTGCTGCACTGAATCACCCCCAAGGTTTTGTCACTGTGTTGTCCTTTTCCTTAACATAACTCTTATCCTCTATCCTTTGTGGGATCAAAGTTTGTTGTTGTTTGTCTTTCAATTTCAAAGAGGACCAATGACATCACAATGTGTTGACTTGTGTGTGAATTGGATTTAGGTGAAGCAGAGTTGCACAAAGTTGTCAGCCTCACTCTCTTTTCTTGAGTCACCAAAGTCTAGTGGCAGGACAAAAGTCAAGATGAATGGGGATAGCCCAGGGTGCAGTGGATGATCTTGGCATCTTTGATGTCTCTTAGTGCTGCACAGCACCTACTTTAACTGCCTTCATGGCCATTGGAACAACTTTTTCTCCTCCCACAAAGGCACAGAGGTAGGCCACTCACTGCCCTGACTGTCTACAACTCCACAACCTTGTCCCAACTCCTCTAGCTCTGGATGGGTAAAAAAAAATCTAGTTGATGGTCAATCCAGCAGCACTCATTTTGTTATTTTAACATCAATCTATGTTTTGATTAAGTTGTTGCAAGGATGTTTATCTTCTTTTCCCAACTCTACTATAAGCAACTGGGGAACAGGCTTATATTCCTTTTATATTTCCCATATTGCCTAATACACTGTTGAGCACTTAACAGGGGCTCTATGTTGAATGTATCACCTAGCAAGATTTTCTTGCCAGTAATATGGAACATTACACCTAGAAGAAATGGAATCTTCCTCAGAATTGAAAGGCAACCATGGGTCATTATAATACAATAGATGAACTTCCAGTATCTGTGAGTGCACCATTAGTACAGTATTACCAATAAGTTTCGGGGAGAGAATGATCAACTTGTGAAAATTTTAACTAGCTTGCCCTTTCCTCAGTAGCTGTACAAGCCATAAAAGGATGTCAATGTTTCATTCTGTTCAACCAAATGAGACATTTCCATCATTTAAAAAGAGTTGAGAATTCAGAGTAAGGCCTAAGAAGGCTTTTAAATTCTTGACAAGTTCTCTGTCTCTATCTTGGTTAATTGTCAATATGAATAATAGGATTTTGAGAAGAGGAGGAGAAAGAAGAGAAGGAATAGGAGAAATAAAAAGAGAAGGAAGAGGCATAAGAGGAGGATGGAAAAGAAAAGGAGGAGGAAGAAAACATTTGCAAGTCACAAGTAAATCAGAATAATTAGTGCTGCTTCATTAGGGTGGTAAGGATAGGAACTGGACCCATGGATTCACTGGTATAGGTAAATCCTGAGTGAGAAAACTCCTTCTACCAAAGCAGGTTGGCACTGTCTCTGCAACTTACAGTATTAGAGAATACCCAGGGCTCTCAGATTTAGGCCCAGGGTCACACATCCAGTAGGTTTCAGAGACAGGACTTAAGCCTAAATGGTCCTTGTTGCAAGGCTAGATCTGTATTCTTTATTCCATGGTGCTTTTCAGGCTTAATGAAATGAATAAATAAGAAAAACAGGGACATATTACTTAATATATTAACTTGTACTTTTTCTAAGACTAACAATTCTTTATTTAGATGATGACATATGCATTAGTTTATCTTTCTTTCTATATTTTAAACTGAAAAATGCAATTTTAGGCAGGAGTTAGTAACGCTTTAGAACGAGGATGCTAAGTTGTTTATTTGTGTTATTTTAGTATACGGGAAGGTGAAAGACTTTATAGTAGAGTAGGCAAGGATGCCTCTATTTGAAAATATTTCCCCTGATACGTTCTGTTGGGTAGTATTGTTTTTGACAAGTCCCTTTTTAAAAATGAAAACAGACTTAAGATTGTTGAACCTATTGGCCATTCAAACTTTGATGTTTGTTATTTGCATAAGATCTTAGGATCATAAGACTTGGGACTCAAAGGTTCCTCAAAAGATTACCTAGTTCAATCTCCTCATTTTACAGATGGTGGATCTGAAGCCCATAGAGCTGAAATGACTTATAGGGCAGGGACCAGAAGCTAGGTTCTCTGATACTAAATCCAGAAAATTTGCTATTATAATGTACTTCCTCCCAGTGTGCTGGACTAACAACTGAACTAGACACATTAAGTATGAGGGATATATATGTATACAAACCTCTCAACATCTCTTTCACTTCAAGGCTGCCATGAGAACAACTTGCTCTTGCAATTGTGTGGCTGTGATGATTGCAAAAGGTTTCTGATTGGTCACCCTGCATCAAGTTTCTCACCTCTCCAATCCATCCTGCACTCAACTCCAAATGTGATTTTCCTAAAGTTTAGATATGATCATATCACTCCCTCCCTTACTCATTAAAGTCCAGTGGCTCCCTATCACCTCTAGGATCAATGATTAAATCCTCAGTTTGGCATTTAAAGCCCTCCACCACTTGGCCCTCAATTATGATGATGCTAGAGAACATTATATAACCATGCTGACTGTTCACTACATGCCTGTTGTCACATCTCTATCCAATCTTCATTCTACACAAATATCCTTTTACTCTTCACTGATTGAATATCACATTCGCCATGGGCATCAATTCCAAACTTTCTCTTCTGTTCTTAAACCACATATGCTACTCCTTTCTCCTATTAGAAGGACTCTCTACTTTACATGAAACCTGAAGTGATATTAGTTACTTCTTTTTTCTGATTCTACAATACAAATCCCTTCTACATGACCCACCATTTTCTGTCTCTTTGCTCCACTCTTGGAAAAACACATGGCCCTTGTCTTTGTCAAATCTTTGATCCCATCTGTTTCCCTTTTCTTCAGGAACTTAGCCCTTTGATTATCTCTCTTTAAACTTCAGTCTTTCTTTAGCTACTGTTTTTGCCTCTTAGATACAAACTATTTTTACCTCATATTTAGTTTACTTCCTATTTAATTTTTACCTCATGCTTAATTTACCTTACACTTAATTTTTTTTCACTTGACTCTATTAACTCCTTTAGTTATGTCCTTTATCTCTCTTCTCTTTAACAACTAAATTTCTTTTAAAATGCCATTTATACCCAGTTCCTAATAATTATTAATAACCAATGATTTGAGGAGATCTAGAGTTTTCCCTTTTTCTAAAATCCTCATTTCCAAAACTCAATTCAATTTGAAGATTGAACTAACTTTCTTCTCTATCAGACCCCATCCAACCTTACCAGGAACCTCTAATCTAAGGTGAATTCCACTCAATGAAATCTGAGAGAAGGCAGATCCTTTGTCTAGATTGCCCAAGGCTGGGAGTGGTCTGCTTATAGGGATAAGTTCTGTCCAATAGTGATGTGATGTCACTCTCAGCCCCTTATTATAATATGCATTCTCTCATTAATTATTAGCCAATCAGAGTTGATTGCCACCCTTAGGAACACCCCTCTTTCAAAGACATATAAGCCATGATTGCCTTTGGCATTCGAGAGTGCCACTGACCTTTTATTAAAATGCTAGTATTATTAATAAAATGACATTACTCAGAAATTATGTCTCTCAAACTTTTTAAACATCACACCTCCTACTCACTTCTTAGACCCTTGAAATCTGACTTCTGACTGTACCACTGCACTGAAATGATTATCTTCAAGACTGATGAAAATATATTAATTGTTACCTCAAATGGTCTTTCCTCAGGCCTTACCCTCCATCTTTCTGCAACTTTTGCCAGTGTTGACTAGCCCTCCTCTCTTGGTTTTAATGGTGCAGCTCTCCTTGTTCTTATCCTGTCTGACCACCCCTGTTTAACTCCTTCACTTTATTGTTTTGCTTATTGTCTAGACTTCAGACAATGATGAAGAAAATATCAATAATGCAGATTTAACCTCACAAGTGTGTTATGGGTGTATCACTTGCTTTTCAGAGAGCCAGTTGTTAAACATTTACCAGCACACTGCTTCTTTGGATGAACTGGAAAGGCCTTGTAGAGACGAGATTTAATTTGAATCTTGAAGGAAGTCAGGGAAACTGAGAGGAAGAAGTTAAGAGGTACAACATTCCAGAGACGGGAAAAATCTTGTACAAATACATGAAAATAGGAGATACATTATCATAATCAAGGAACTAAAATTAGGTCAGTATTGTGCATGGATGTTGATGAGAAAGGTAGGCTGGGTCCAGGTTTACATGAGTTTTCATTGCCTAAAAAATAAGTTTTTCCTTGCCTCTGGAAGTAAAAGGGAGACCTTGGAGCTCACCAAGCAGGAAATTGAAACAGTCAGAACTACCCTTCAGAAAATTCACCTGGACAGAAAAGCAGAAGATGAATAAGAGTAAGGAGAGACTTTAAATAGGGAGATAGAAAGCGATTGCAGTAGCACATGTCCTACGTGACTAGGGCCTGCATTAGCATTACGGTTATGTAAGTTGAAAAGAGAGGATGGACACAAGAAATGTCATAAAGATAGAAAAAATAAGATTTGGCAACAGATTAGATACAAGCTTAGTGCGAGAAATTTTGTAGTTTTGTCAACAATAACAGCGAAGTTGAGAGGCATGGAGGGGAAGAAAGAAGGGAGGGAGGGGAGGAACAGAAAGAAAAATAATGAGTTCTGTTTTGGACATTTTGCGTTTGAGATTCCTACGGAACATCCAATCAAGATGTCCGAAAGGAAGGTGGTGATGAGTTACTGAAGTAATGGGAAAAACTGGACAGGATATAGAAATCTAGGAACCACCTGCAAAGAGATGTCAGAGATAATGGAACCCACATGAACTTAGGAAATCCCTCAAGTGAGGTAATATAGAAGGAAAAGAGAAGAGGTCCCAGGACAGAGTCCTGGGAGGAAACCATGGTTTGTGTATATGATAATGGATGAAGAAGCAGCAAAGGCTGTCATTGAGGAAGAGTGGTCAGAAAATCTGACCAGCAGAGAATGATGTCATGCAAATCCAGAGAGGATGGTATAGAAATGTATAGAATGTATAGAAAGGAATGTTATGAGCAGTGCCATCCTACTAAAGAAAGATCAGGACTGAGATAAAGACCATTGCATTTGGCAATTAAGTGATCACTGGTTACTCTGGCAGGGTTTCCCTGCCTCTGGCTTCTTCTCCCTCCAAGCCCTCCTCCATACAGTGACAAAATAGAATTTCCTGAAGTATCATATTACTCCTCTGTGCAAGAAGCTTCCCTGATGTCTTTTTGTCTCTAGAATGTTATATAAACTCCTCTCTTTGTCATTTAAATCCTTACTTTCCAGGTTTATCTATATTACTTTCTTTCATTCACTCTATTTTTCATTCAAATTAGTCCAGTGCACACAAAAGGAGCTTAATGCATGCATGTCAGATTGACTTGTGTTGTTGTTCCTGATATGTGGTATTCCCTGTCCTATCTCTGTGCCTTTTCATGAACTCTATGTTTTTCACAGTAAGAAGGTTCTCCCTTCTCCCCTTTGCCTCTTAAAATTCTTAATTCTATTTAAGACTCAGCTGAGGTGTCAACTCCTTTCCCCATCCCTTCTCATCCATTACTAGCATATCACTCTCAAATACTTCTTTGTATTTACTCTGCATATATTCCACATTTATTTATTTGAGTACATCTTCCTTTACTACCCTTCCCCCAAGCCCAAATAGAACATAAGCTATTTTTGGGCAGGATTTCTTTTCATTTATTTTATCTTTGCATCCCATTGTTTAGCACTTTGCCTAGCAAAGAGTACTTAATAAAGGTTTGTTGAATTGGATTAATTTTTTCACTATGGAAGGGAAAGAAAATTTGCCAGAGCCTTTGTTCCAGAACCAAGATGGTATTTCTATGAGTAGTGAAATGATGCTAAAGAATACAAACTCTGAAGACAAAGAAGGTCAGAGAAGTTACCTGGAAAGCAGCCAGCAATGAATACAATGGGCAAATCTATTCATTTATAAAATAACAGCATTGGATCAGATAATCTTTAAGGTTCTCCTCTTCCTCTAAATCCTATAATTCTTATTTGACACTGTGAACTAATGGAAATAAAAATTTTGATGATGGTGGGAGAGGAAGTACAGAGAGGTCATTCAGATGCATGAGTCACTTCAGGAAAGTGAAATCCTAAATTGAATAGGAACCCACTCCAATGGGTGGCTTTTGGCAGCCAGAAGATAGCATATGCGCATTGCGTGTTTGGGAGATGGAAGAAAGGCCTGCCAGTGGAGAAAACTGTGGAAAGGGAGATAGGTATAAAGATGACAAGAAGAAACCGATAGCACAAAGAGCCCTATTGGGGATAACTGCCCCAAATACCACTGAAGTTATCACATGCAGCATTTTTGCCACCTGATGCCCCATAGAGAGCAAATGCTTTAAGAAACAAAATCTAAGTTTCATTGCTATGAGACTAGTGGCTCTTAAGATGCCAAGCTTTAATGCAAAAAGATGTGGTTAACTTTTTCTCAGCTACTAGCTGCCCTAGGCCATTTTCACTGCTTCTGGCTGCCTGTCTAAGTTTATTTACAGAAAAGGTGCAAAATGCCTCATTAACACCTCCCCAGCTACTCATTTTGAACACTAAATACTATAACTTTGCTCTTAAGTTCTCTTGACAGAAGTCTAAGAATAAGCTTTGAGTTGCCTATCTCCTCTTGCTTTTTAAAAATTTGTTTTGTTTGAGTGACTCTAAATAGTTCTTTAAAAAGGAAGCAATACCCTGATCTTCTGGACTTGTTTCCAATATCCTCCTTTATCAGAAGGATAATAAAACCATGAGGCAATGTGGTGCAGGAGAGAGAGCAATATAGGCAAGGGACCTGAGTTCAAATTCTGTCTCTGTCAATAACTTTTTGAAAAAATCATTTAATCTCTTTGGGCTTCAATTTCTTCATCTAAGGATGGATTGAATGGCTTCTGACATCCCTTCAACTTCTAAATCTATGATCCAGTGACTTATTTTTAAAGAGAAATAACTTGATTCTTTCCCCATAATTCAAAACAAAACACAAAATGGTTTTGATTAGAAAACATTCTTATTTTCAAAATACTTTAATACCTTTAAGAGTTGGAAGGACCCTCTAGTAAAACCTGTGCTTAGCTGAGAATCTCTATTTCAATATTGCTGACAACTGGTTATCTTGTTTCTGTTCCAAGACCTCCTCTAGGAGGAGCTAGGAATTGAAAAACTTTATTTGTAAAGAAGGTTTTCCTTACATTAAATGTCAATCTACCTATTTGTAACTGGCATTTACTGCTCCTAGTTCTCTGGGTTAAGCGGAATAAGTCTACTCTTTCTCTCATGACAGACTTTCAAATACGTGAAAATAGATTTTGCTCTTTGCTCTTTCTGTGTTACTGGCTTACCTCTTTTTTCTTTTTCAGTCATGTATTCTTATGATATGTCTTATGTAACTCATCGTGTGTATTTCAGTCTTGGTGATGTGCTACAACCCCTCCATTGCCTTTTGTTTAAGTCACAACTTTGAATCTGTGGAGATTGTATGATCACATGATTCTTAATCATATGGCATCACTAAGAGACCAATAGCATTAAAAAGATGGATTTTTGTTTCAAGCTTTGTTTAAGACATTCACAAACATATCCAGTGGCATAGATCCAAGGGTGGATCCCAAGGACACTCCACAAAACAGAGCTAGGGTTTGTCTAAAAGCATTGACATCTTAGAGGCAATCATTCCTTCCTATTGCCAGTCCTCTGTTCAAGAAAGGGGAGAGAAGAGAAATGCTATGTTCCAGTGAATTGGTCCCAAGATAAGGAGCAAGTAAAAACTTGGTCTATTATAGAGATAGTACTTCTCTAAACCAGGAAGGAGTACAAAATTCCTCCTTGGAAGACTATGGAGAACAGTGACCAAATTCATTTGGACCAAATTTCTCTTAGGGAAAGAGGGTATGTAGTTCCAAGATATCCTGGGAACAAGTGGGAAACTGGAAAGTGGTCACCAGGGTTACCTTCTGCTTAAGGAGAAAAGTTCCTCTGGATCAAGTGCCAAGAGTCACTCTACTCCTGGGAGAAGGAAGTGTTGCCTTTAATTAAAGTATCTTTGTCAAGAAGTACTACTGACCCCTTAACCTCCAGGGACAAAGGTAGGGATGATCCGAGGCAAGAGCTGAGCTTCTCCATAGCATATAATAATAATTATGACAAACAACAATTTATCCGGTATGTGTGTCATTGAGATAAACTGTTTCAAGAGCCAACTAGTATTGTATATTAATTCAGAGTTCTAGCTGAAGTCCCTTCTACTGGGAGGTTAAGGCTAATGGATCACTTTAGCTTAGAAACTTTTGAGTTTCATATATCTGTATCTATCTATATCTATATCTATATCTAAATCTATATCTATCTATCTATCTATAATAAAATACAGAATTTCACCTAGGAGTCAAATCATGATGGGAGAACATGTTATCTCACTGCTTACCCTTTAATTAAAGTGCTTTTGTTTATGTGGACTATAAATGAATAAAATGGATGTGAATGGGAGCTGTGAGCTCAAGGGCATGGTTATTCCTCTTCCTCTGTAACGATACAGATAGAAACTCATCAGTGACTTCTCATTCTGTGCAATTCTTATCCATGTCTTCCCATAAATCCTTGATAGGATGGCTGCTCAACTTGCTGGGATTCTTCCTCTGGTTTCTTGACGTTATGACAGTGAGATGTAGTGACACTGGCCTCCCTGACAGTCCTCCCAGAAGGTATTCCATCCTCTAACTGGGTATTTTTGCTGGCTGTCCCTCATGCTTGCAATGTTCTTTCTCTACTTTCTAGCTTTCCTGGTTTCCATCAAAGCTCAGCTAAAATCCCACCTTCCACAGGAAGCCTCTTCTGATGCCTCTTAATTCTAGTGCTTTCTCTCCATTGATTATTTCCAATTTATCCTGTATATAGCTTCTTTGTACATAGTTGTTTGCATGCTTTCTCCCGTTAGAACATAAGCTTCTTGACAGCAAGGACTCTCTTTCACCTTTCTTTGTATCCCTAACACTTAGTACAGTGCCTGAGTAGGCACTTATTAAATGTTTATTGACTAACTCACTGCCAATGGAATAAAAATATTATGCATCTCTAATCTCTCACTCTGGCTATATGAGTGGTTCATGGAATTTCGTGGTTTCATATTTTCTTTTTTTCTTTTTTAAATTTCTTCCTTGATAATTAATTAATTTTTTTAATTTTCAACATTCACTTCCATAAGATTTTGAGTTTTAAATTTTCTCTCCCTCCCTGTTCTCCTCCTTGCCCAAGATGGCATCCAATCTGATATAAACTCTACTTATACATTCATATTAAGCATACTGTCCAATTAGTCACGATGTAAAGAACAATTAGAATTAATGGAAGGAACCACAAGAATGAAGTTATAAAGCAAAACAACAAAGGAAAAGAAGAGCAAACAGTATGCTTCCATCTGCATTCAGACTACATAGTTCTTTCTCTGAGTGTGGATGGTTTTATATTTTCTTGGTGATAGCACTGAAGTCCCTTCTTTGTCAGAGTCCTTCACTGATAACATGTTGGTGTCTATTTATAGTTACGATGCATCTCTCTATTGACCTTAGGATGACACATAATTTTTATTTTTTGGAGACTGGTGTTCCATGATTGCAGCAATATGGCATCATGGGAAGAAAGTTGATATTAAAAAAAGTTTTGTTTTAGAGAGATGTGGGATAATTAAAAGCATTGAGTAATTTTCCTAATTGAATTCAATTCAATAAACATTCACATACTATTAGAACCAGCATGACAGAGTGGATAGAGAGCCAGCCTCACAGTCATAAAAGTCTTGGTTCAAGTTCTGCCTATGACACATATTGGCTATGAGACTCCGGACAAATCATTACTTCTCAGTGCTCCGGGGAGCATTCTAAGACCTTAAGTTGCAAAGCAGATCTGTGTTTGCAGAAGGAGTTTCCTCATTGAGAGTTCCCTCTACCAATATAACCACAAGTTCAGTCAAAAAGAAATCAAAATAAAACAAATCAAAATAGCAAGGTGCTATGTTTGGCATGATGGATACAAATACAAAAACAGTCCTTACCCTCAAAGGGCTTATATATTCAATTGTCAGGACAAAGTACATACTGTACACAAGAAAGCACAAATACTTCCAGGTCACTGGGGAACAAGATAGTGGGCTACACATTTTCTCTGATCCTCATGACCTCTCAAACTTCTCTAAAATAGAAATTTTGTCCCAAAGATAAAGCAACTTCAGCTGTCTCTATGGTATATTACGTTCAGAATCCAAAAGAAGGTAAAACAAAAACAAAAACAAAAAAACCCTCAAAATCCATGAACTGATGCTCACTGATCCTGAGTTCACTTAGCACCCCTCTCCTACCTCCCACAGCACTGACAGCAAAGTTGCACTAGTAAATCCAATGACAGGACAAGCTTATAACAAAACCCACCCCAATACTCTGGTCTATCTCTCTCTTTCCATTACTTTTGAGACCCTGACTCCAGGAGGCAGAATTTCAAGCTGTTTATGACGGGCAGCCAGTGCAGCCCCAGCCCTCCAGGATCAAAAGCCTGCCAAAGTCAAACCCCCATAACAGTAGTATGGTAAAGTTTTGAACTGCTAATGCCAGGCCAAAGAACCAAGGTACAGAGGGAGCAGGATAGAACACTGTATGTATATGCAATGGAGGGATCAAGTCTGAGGGGAAAGAGCTAGGGCCAGTTTTGACTACACAAAAGTCACTTAGCGTAGATAACTAGGCTGGTAAACCATGAATTGCCCAGTGTGGAGAGGCTGAGAAGCTTTGAGATACAGCCCTCAAGTAACAACAATCGGGAGTAGAAGTTAGAAAGTAAGTGATAAGGAAGATAAAAGGAGAAAAGCCTGAAATAACTAAAGTTTTAGGAAGAAGAAAACTGAAAGACTTTGAACATAAAAGATAAATCAGCAGGAAAAACAAAAACAACAGAAGGAAATATGACCTCCAGATCTAATAAATGAGTTCAGGCATCTATGAATAAATAGTATAAAACAAAGAGAAATGATCTAACACTTGATGAGATAGAGGACCCTGTCGAATTTAAGGAAAACATGGAACTACAACCTGCTGTTTCTGAGTAGTTCAAAAGAGAAATGAGATTTTTGAGAACAGAATTTATGACTTGCAAAGCAAAAATAATGGGTGACATAGAACCAGAATCTGCAATGACAAGCCTCATCAAAGAGACAAAAGAGAAAAAAAAAAGATTGGGAATGTAAATACACAAACAAGAAGAACAATCTAAAAGAAAAGAAGCAAAAAACAATGACATTAAAAGAAAATATGTTTATGGTGCAAGCAAAACGTACTGATCTTGAAGACAAACTAAGGATCATAGATCTCCCTAAAGAACAGCATGAAGAGCATGACAAAAACAAACAAACAAGGACAAAAAACTTTAACACTATAATGTGGGAAACAATAAAAAAGAACTACCCAGAATTTTTGAACATAGAAAATGAAATACAGATTAAAAGAATTCACAGATTACCTTCAGGAAAAAATAGATAAATAAAACAGGGCAGCAAACTCCAGGATGCATAGATGTTAAATTTAATAACTCAATTCAGAAACAACAAGAGAGATGGTTTGTGAAGGGAGATGAGACCCTTACACTTGGTATGTCCCCAAAGATTTGGTCCTTGATAAGTCTGCTTGTCTGACATCAGGAGGAGAAGAGTTTGAACACCTAGGGGCAACTGACACCTGGAGGAGTGGGAGAACATGGACCAAGAGAGGAGATTTTGAGGTAAATGTTAAAAAAAAAAGAGAAAAAGGCAAAACTCAGTGGTGGGTTGCATAATCAGAGATATGGTGGGGGAAAGGCCCTATCATGGGATAGTGTCCTCTCTTATACCTACAATAATTGGCATTGTATTGGGAGTGAAGTATAGTGGAAAAGGAGAATCCATGCAGCAACCTCTACAAGGCAGTGGCAGAAACTGCCTACAGGAAAGAGCCTAAAATGGACACCTTGGAAGTTTTGATTTGCATAAAGAATACAGAGAAAAGAGAAAGAGAGAGATCAGGTAATTATAGGAGTCCTGAATCAGAGAATGAAGGTCTGCATTAGACAGAGAGGATAGGTAATGAAGAGAGTGAGAGAAATACCTTTTGGAAAGGGGAACAAAAATGAAATAAAAAAAAATAAGCAGGAGAAACTGAAGGAGAGGAGAAAAAAAGGAAGAATCTAGTTGACTACCTGAGAGGGGAAAAAGGGGGGGGGAGGAATAATAACATAACCAGATAAAAGCAAAAGAAAAGGAACCAATAAGCAAAAACCCAGAAGGAAAGGGATAATAATTGAAAGGAAAGAATAAGGGGTGAGGGAAAGAGAGACAATGGGAACACAGCCCCCTTAAAAATTAAAGTAACCAAAAGAACATAATATTGTTTACGCAGAAGGAAAAAAATCATAACGTGAGAAAAGCAATATTAGACAGATGGAGGAAAATACAACCCTAATTCTTACAACTTTAAATGTGAATGTATTAAATTATCCAATAAAATGAAAAAGTGACAGACTGGATAAGAAAACAAAACTTTATAATCTTTTGCTTACAAGAAACATATTGTAAAAACAAGGATATACACAAAATAAAACTGAAGGGATGAGAAAAAAATGATTATGTATCTAATGAACACAAAAAAGCAGGAGTTACAATCATGCTATTTGACAAACAACATTTTTTTAAAACACAAATTAAGTAGAAAGTAACAAAAATAATTAAGAAAGGTCTAATAAGTGGCAGGTAAGGAGCAGCTTGTATAGGAATTACCACCTATACTATGCTTTGAAAGAAGCTATGGGTTTTATGAGCATCTTCCATCTACTCTAAACATTTTGGATATATCTAGTTACTGACATATCACCCTTATTAGAAATTTAATTCCTTGAGGGCAAAGACTATTTTTACCTTTTTTGGATTTTCTTTTGTTATCTTCATTATTTAGCACAGTGCCATGTGTATGGGAAGAGCTTAAGAAATACTTTTTGACTGACAAGCTGAGGTGAGCAGAGAAGGCAGATATGGGATTCTATAGCTTTAAAAACAAGGAGGTAAGAAATGGAATACAGCCCAGTCTGCTTTCTTCTTCCTATTCAGTTCTGGGCCCAATCTATTGTCCATCAGAAGTGTTTGTGCTGAATAATGAAAAACCTGTTCTATGGTCCCCATGAATGCATGATAAAGTCTGAAAAATGGTCTCTTTTCGTCTACTTTTTTCTATATTGATGGATTAAACTTTTTAAAAATGTTTATAGGTGTGATTTAAGAGGTTCTGCAATATTCCAAATCTTCATGCAATCAGCATAATATAATCTAATCCTGCAACAAAGTTATTTCATGTTTATGTCACAAGCACCCAAAATTCCTCTAAAAAACATAACAAC
The DNA here is from genome assembly GCF_900497805.2 of Vombatus ursinus. Classification (NCBI taxonomy): domain Eukaryota; kingdom Metazoa; phylum Chordata; class Mammalia; order Diprotodontia; family Vombatidae; genus Vombatus; species Vombatus ursinus. The sequence goes on from NW_020954557.1 coordinate 50,478,598, forward strand.
AAAGAAAATTTTGCTCAATAATCCTTCTAAATGGACTAAAAATGAGACTATTGCGAGGACTTTACCAACTATAGTGAATCCTTCCATTTGAACTCTGTCCTAAATATTAACCAGGGTATTTTAAGTTCCCTTGGCCAGTATACATTGTACTGCTTGATGCCACCCTTGATGTTAATCACTAGAGGATTATTGAGCAAAGTTTCCTTTGTTGCTATGTTTTTTAGAGGAATTTTGGGCGCTTGTGACATAAACATGAAACAACCTTGTTGCAGGAGATCCTCTAAGGGACAATTTTACGTCAAGGAAAAATTATGCCTCAATGAATTAAGTACTGACAAGGAACAAGCTTGATAATATGTCACTCTTCTTTAAATGTTTATGCCCTGTAGTGAGTGGGCCTGACCCAGGCTGCTTCCCTGGTACCTTAGGTTCAATACTGTATGTCATTCAATTGTGAGTAAAAGACAGTTTGCTTAACCGTAGTATAGAAAAGATATTTAATAAGTATACCATAGTGCTTTGCTCTGGTAGCTGGGTCCAAACTATTCCTTAGCCTCATACGGAAACTCAATTTTTCAGCTAAGCAGAGTGTGATAACTCAGGGGTTCTTGGAGCCTCAAGCAGCAAAGGAGCCTCAAGGATCCTGATTTGACATAGATAGGCCTTTTATACCCTGAGGTGGCCAGAAAGCCACCTCAATAAGGCCAGAGCCCACCAGGAAACTTCTCTAAAGGAAAAAGGGGCTTGAGGCAATCACTCTGGGCCAATCAAATCTGGAAGACAGATTCCTTACCATTTATAGAAAAAAAATAGCATAAGCTACATGGGTTCAAAGGTGGGAGAGAAAGGAATCCTGGTGGATATTGATATTCTTACATGTCTTACATGAATTCTCAGCCCTTTAATTATCCTTTAATTTAGAAAACTTATAACTTATAAAATGAGAAATATCTAATTTTAGGGTTATTTTATTTTGTTTTTATAAAATGGTGGTAATTTTTATAGATGCAGTCAGATTAGAAGACAAGAGTAAGCATGGATTTTAAAAAGCCCTTTAAAATGAATGGTATCCATGACTTTTCTATATCCCGTCTTTCTAATCCCTTTTTTATGTACTTTGTTTTGCTATCTAACTCTACCATACATATTTGTATTAAATCCCAGTATGTTTCTTCCCCTGCTTCCCCAAATCATTGGTACTGTTTACCATAAATTTAAAGCTCAACATGGGATATTTTACCTAGTCCTAAATTCATGACAAGCGTTACAATCTAATTACTGAAGCCATATGCACAGGTGGACTTCAAATGTCCCTGTGCTTGGCTGACTTAAGTCAGGAATCCACTTGCTTGGCAAGCCCTGCTGTTACCCCTAGGGTTTAAGCTACAATCTAGAAAACAAATTATTTTTATAGGCCATAATTTTTAACAGCATTCTATCCCGGCAGAATCATCTATCCTTTAAACCTTCCTAATGTACCCACTGGCCTCCCTGCTCTCTTGTTTATGTGGTTGACTTTCGTACCTTAATTAGCTGCATCATTTCAGCTAGACCTGCCCCTACTGAATGATCACTTTGCTATCTAGCTCTCATTTTGCTTACTTAATGTGCCCAGTGTTCTGAATCCTATGTCCATGACCTACCATTCCTCACTTTCTCTTACTGCCATGCCTGCTTTTCCTTTTCCCCTGAAATGCACTCTCACCTGTCCTGTCAAAGGATGTCAGACACTTTGCATCCCATTATAATTTTCTTCGTTGCCACAGGAGAAGGGTTCTCTGTGCCATTACTGTGGCAATAATTTGTGATTTTCCTGTCACTCATTAGGAACAGAAGGAAAAGCTAGTGCAATGGGAAAAAAAATTCTGGACTGTGAGTCCAGAAGTCAAGTTTTTGCTCTGTCTTTGTAATTAATTATGCATATCACCTTGGGCAAGTCACTTAAAGTCTCTGGGCCTCAGGTTTGCCCTCTGTAAAATGAGAGGTTTTGGGGTTTTGTCAGAAGAAATTTAAGGTTCCATAACCAAAACTGCAGTTTAGGTTTTTATTCTTTTCCTTAGTTTCTTTTTTTTTTGACAGTATGTTTAAGATCACCACTGATTTGTTATTAAACATTGAACTATAAGACTGAGCTATTAAAAAAATCAAATGTGGACAGACAATATAAGACTCATTGGCCTGTGGGAGAAGCAATGAATGGTCTCATTTAATTTATGGAAAGTTGGATAGTAGTGATTCCGCAGCTGAAATTAAGTGATATGCCTCATTGAACAAGCCCAGAGCTCTCCAAGGGGAGATGAGTCCCAGTGCACAGCAGGAAAAAAAAAAAAGACTGTCAGTGTTTTTAATTTAGTTGTATTTTTGAGATAGCAAATTTGCAGAAGATATTCAGGAGAAGGATGTAATGATCTCACCCTGCAGGATACTGAGAAGGAGATGTCAGTGTCAAGAGCAATCTCATGACTTTAAAAAAAAAATTAAAGGTATCGTCTTTCTATTTTGCTTTTTTATTGGAATTATTATTTTCTAAAGTCCCTCCCCCTTTCAAATCACTCCAGAAGTTATTGGATCTGAACTCTGGTGAATTTCTATCCCCCAGTTAGTGCTCTTAATGTCATATCTAGGCCTCCTTTCATTTAAAGCTTAAAAATCCCACTTAGGAATTTAAAAAGAAAAATCTAGGTTAAAGTTTTAGTGTAAGGAGGTCATTTTCTAGGGACTCAATTGAAAAAAAATTCCAGCTTAGCCAACTCTTACTTGACATTTCTTGTTCCACCTTCCTTTTGGCACATTTGCTAAACTCAGTCAATGAATCAGTAGCATTTTTAGGACACATTGACGTGCCTGCCATTTCCACTTAGCTTACTTTAAAAAAAATCCTCATTTTTAATGTATTCTGGTGAATAGGTAGTGATAATGAGACTACTATACATACACATTTATGTATACTCAAAAACATATACAAAATGTGTATATACATATATGTGTATATACTGACCTACTGAGTCTCCTCATACAAAATGCCCCACTTCCTTACTCTTAACCATGACAGAACACAGTACAACGTGACCATGATGGGTTTGATTTTGAGAATACTGCTACAGAAATAGGATTTATTGGATTTCAAATGCCATTAACTATCTTAACAATAAATTCTGATAAATCTGGTTTATAAAGAATCTCTATTAAAGTTGGCTAAAACTTTCTTGCAAATCTTTATAAAACCAAAAATATCAAGTATCTATATAGATAGGTACAGTTCTCTCATAAGTTCTTTTTTTGGGGGGGAGAGGGAGGGGCTTTCAGGAAATATTTAACTCACCTCTGAGGTTGATCTTTTCCTAGAGCCAGAACTAGAGTGGGCTACCCAGGCCTTATCTCAGTGTGATAACATTTTTCTACTGGTTTCCATCCCTGTATGTCACAAACTAAATGTATCCCAGTTACCATGAATAGTTCTTTTTCTAATATTTGACTGGGAAATCAAATCGTGTGCTACTTGGATTCTTATCATTCTTATCATGACAAACTCTGCAGAAGAGTGGAGCAGCTAGCTAGTGTTCCATTTGTAAATCTCATCTACTCCCACCCCTGGGCAGCTAGGTGACATAGTGGCTAGAGTGCTAGGACTGAAGTCAGGAAGACTCATCTTTCTGTGTTCAAATCTGGCCTCAGACACTTACTATCTGTGTGACCTTAGGCAAGTCACTTAATCCTGATTGCCTTAGTTCCTCATCTGTAAAATGAGCTGGAAAAGGAAAGGGCAAACCACTCCATTATCTTTGCCAAGAAAACCCCAAAAGGTGTCACAAAAAGTCAGACATGATTGAGACTACTGAACAACAACAAAAAACCACACCCTTGTCTTCACAGTCAAGTGAATTTGTTCCAGGTACAATATGACTGTTTACAATTCAACATTTTGTTTTTTACTTCTAGTATCCCTTTTGGGGATTTATTACTTTAGAAAATTATACCTAATTTTATTAATCCCTATTAAGACTTTTGACATATCAAATGGCATAAGGGCATGTGAAATTAGTATTTGACCAAATATTCCCTCATTAAATTAAACTCTTGTCAAGATATTATATTGTTGGATCAAAACAATAATTAGATGAGCTGACTGGACCAGCTAACTGATATTGTTTCCCTTTATAATTCTTCTGATAGCCTCATTGGGACCAACTTCCAAAGGAATCAGAAGGATTCATTGGTAATGCAACTCAATGGCAAGAATTTACCTAAAAATGCTACTGATTAAATATTACATCACTTGAAGAGCACTAAATAGAAATATAAGGAATGGACGAGAGGTGAAAATGTTGGATGTTGCTTAGGCTACATGATATGGCATAGCCAAAAGATACTCAAATGACCAAAAAGCCACTCAAGAACCACAGATAATTAATCAGGTTAAAACAAGGATAAACACCAGGCATATAAGCCATGAAATGCTTCATCTTAATTAGCAAATAGTTTGGGATGATAACATGAACTTCCAGAGACAAGAATTACAAGAAATAGGTTGAACAGCCAGTTGGGTAGGCAGCCTAATATAGGGGTGGGGAGCCTACAGCCTCAAGGCCTCATATGACCTTCTAGGTCCTCAAGTGCAGTTCTTTGACTGAATCCAAAGTTCACAGAAAAAATCCCCTTAATAAAAGAATTTGTTCTGTAAAACTCAGACTCAGTCAAAAGGCCACACTCAAGGACCTAGAAGGCTGCATGTGGCCTTGAGGCCACAGGTTCCCCACCCCTGGGCCCTAATACAACACTAATCACAGTGCCTGACACATAGTAGATACTTAATAAATGTTTATTGACTGAATGATACCTAAAGAGAATAAATCTTAGAACAGGCCAAAAATAAAAGTATCTGTCATTCTAAGGAGGCAGGAGGCAAAGAATCACTCCCCCAGGTCTATAATTCAGAGTTTGGGGTAGGGTTGGCTTTAGCAAGTTAGGGCAGACGATCAAAATTCCAGGAGAAATTACTGTTCTCCAGAAGTGTAAGAAAAGACTGTGTTCAAGATCTGGGTTCTAGAAAGGTTGGGAAAGTGTATTCTAGGACTGAAAAAAGCATCTACGTTTTTCTAAATCAAATTCATTGGCTTGAGACTGAAACTTGCAGCATCATCTATAGTGCTTCACTTTGGGACAAGATCTAGGAGATAAAATGATCCTCTAGATGGTGAGGAAAGATATTAAGGAAGAACTATTTCTAGATTTCTATAGTGGGGATAAAAGACTGGATAGAATGTCTGTGTAATACTATACTAGTATAGACTAATATATGAGAAATTATATAAATCAAGGAAACCAGGTAGAGATACAAAAACATATATCCATTTAAGTAAAAGGAAACCTAGAAATAAAATAGATATGCATATATAAAACATATGAATATATGAAAGATTTCTAGATAAATAAATATATACATCAAATATAAATATATGAAAGTTTCAGAAATAAAATGAATATGTGTGTATATATGAAATATGAATTATATACATATGTGTATGTGAATGTATAGATATCATATAAACATATAAATGTGTGCACACACACACGTGTGTGTGTGTGTGTGTGTGTGTGTTAAAAGGAGGGCTGGAAATGAAAAATGGCATTAAAAACATTAAATGGGGAATGAAACTATTACCAAATTTCAGACCCAATATCTTTTGGGCATGTTTGAGAAGGGAAGGGGTAGAACTCTAAAAAGTAATCATTCTGAAGAAAAAGGGAAATCTACACATACACACACATCTGATTTGTTGTCCCTTTTAAAAATACCTAATGACAATGTTCTGTTTTCAGAGACTGGGGCAAGGGGCTCGATTTTAGCTCCACAAGGACCTGCATTTTAGGGAAATGCAGTCAAAAAAGAGAAAGTAGTGATAGCTAGAGACAGAAAGAGCCTGACTGAGCTGAGTTCTAGGCTTGGTAGTACAAGATTAAAAAAAGTGGTCAACAGCATGGCAGAAGCAAAGGGAATAAACATTTATTAAGGGCCTACTATGTGCCAGACACTGTACTAAGAACTCCACAAGCTTTATCTCATTTGATCTTTGCAACAACCCTGGCAGGTAGGTACTAACACTGTCACCATTTCATAGTTGAGGAAATTGGGGCAGACACAGGTTAAGTGACTTTCCAGAGTCATACCATTAGTAAGCAGCTGAGGCCAGATTTGTGCTTAGATCTTCCTGACTTCAGTCCCAATGCTCTATCTACTGGGCTACTTCGATGAAGAGTGGTATAATTTCATCTAGGGCACGTGGCATTACAAGACTTCTCAAAATAAACTGAAGGACTGACAATAGTCAATAAAAAAGTTCATTAAAGTTATAAATATTGTAAATACACAGCACAGATTACCAAATTTAGTAATTTACTAAAATTACTGAATTTAATACTAAATCTGATAATCTATGTTGCATATTTACAATATTTATAATTTTAATAAACTTTTTATTTATATTGTTTTACATTAATAGGTCAGGGTAGTGGTCCCTTGATTTACTCATCTAAAGAGTCAAGATATTAATCTCTGACACATTTATCAGGTGAGGATCAACCTCCTACCTTAAAGTACCAAAAAGTGTAACAGAACCAACGTATAAAATGTTTGTAAGATCTTGGGCAAGCCACTAATTCTCCTTGATCCTCAGTTTTTCCATCTATAAAATGACAGGTCTGAACAGGATGGTGTCTGAGGTCTCTGCGAACTTTGTATCTATGATATATACATCACTTATTTCAGTCTAGGACTAAATCATGATTTCTATCAGGAATGATTCTGACTCTTCACTTTTCTAAATTACTGCTTCAAATCCCCATAGTTTCAAAATAAACTAATGCTTATGTTTATTGATGCTGATGTTTATGTTTATTAAAGCTAATGCTTGTGCTTACAGTCACAAGTTAAGCAGAATCTGAAATCTGTTTGGCTGGTAGCATGGAGTCCAAATTCCTCCACAGCCATAAAATGGGAGGATGCATGTGAAGGGGACTTAGACAAGATAACTTCTAAGTTCTACTTCCCAAGCAATATGACCTCCAACATGGATTTTGTTGCTCTTTTTTTCTAAAAACAAGAGTTATGGGTATTGTGAAAGTACTAAGACAGAAAGAAACTGATTTATGCCTAAAATCTTCTAAAAACATTTTTTTGTTCTAATTAACTAATGTCAATAAAATGCTTTGAGCTACAAGGAATTGTTAACACTATTGCTTGGATACCAGTTCTGACCTCTGAGTATGGAGCTACTTTAGCTTTAATATTTCCCAGAAGTCTGTAGATATAATCCCAATATTGAGGAGGACTAAAGAGTTTGTCCATTTAGAAAATCTTCTTTTTCTTCTTACAACTATTTGGGTTGCTTTATTTCTTTCTTTAAAAAAAAAAACATTAAAAACCTGCAAAACTGTGACTGCTCAGGTAGATTGCACTGTTTATTTACTGAAATTCCTTCTAATGCTTAGAGCTTTGGCACAAATGTGTTTTTGGATATAAAGTCCTGTCGGGAAGGCATAAAAGATGACCTTTTCTCCGTGTTTTGTCTAATATGAGAATCCCAGAGGGAAGAGGGTTATCAAATAATAGAAAACTGTTAAGACTCCCTCATATCTACAAGGAGAGAATTGCTGAGAGAGGTAAAAATAGATTGTTCTACTGGCATTATTTAAATGAATAGTAGAACTTAGAACTTTGGGATGTGCTTAAAGGTGATCTGAAGTGATACATCACCTGACTACATTAGGGTGCCATCTATTCTATATTTGCATTTGGGTGACACTTAACAAATGCCTAAGGCAATATATTTTGAGATTAACCAGGCCTCCATATTCAAGAGAGACAAACGGGTTTCAGCTCATTGATGTCTAATAATTCACTTTATCCTAATATCCTTATAAGATTCATTTAATTCCCCTCCACCCCTTTCTACTGTTTAGGGAGAGGGAGCAGCAGTCACGTTTGCGTACACATACACCATTTTGTAAGGTATCTTTTCATTCTGAAAATTGTGAACTGGAGCTAGCCAGATTGTAACTGACCAAGCTAATTGAAATCAAAACATTATTGTTCCAGGAATACACCCTTAAGACTACTATCACCAATAGCACATATAAAGTATCTGAGTGAAATTCTCAGGACTGCTCCAGATTCTCAGAGCTCAGGCTTCTCTTTAATAAACTACTTGCTTGCAAATGGAAACACTGCGGCTGGGTGGCTTATGGATAAGAATGTGTTTTGACAAAGATAACAGTCACTTAGGATTCTACTGTTTTATTCCCACCTAGGATAGCCTTTTACCTGAGATTATTAGGAAGTAACTAGCCAGGGAATATAGAACTGATGCCAATTATTAATTAAACACAGTTGGAGGTCCACAGAATAGAGACAGCTGGACTTTATCAGTTACACTTCAAAATAAAGGAATCACGTAGTGGAAAGAACATGTGTTAAACATCAGACGACATACATTCATGTCCTAAATCTTCCAGTTACTAGCTATGTGACTTTGGGCAAATTATTGTACCTCTCTTGGACTCAATTTCTTAATCTATAAAATGTGAGGGGTGGGTAGTGGACAGATGTTCTGTATAGCCCCCTTCTTCTCTGGCATTCTGTGTTTTAGTCTACCGAAGTCCTTTGCATCATTCTAGTGTCAGCAAAATATCATTGCTGGAACAACAGCTCTCACCCTGGGGCCTTGACTATTTGAGAGAGCTCTTCACATTTAGCCCACTCCAGCCACTCACCCATGTCTACACAGGCATATTATTCCTCTATGCCCCTCTCTCAAGCTCTCTACCTCTTATTTTGAGGAAGTAATTAAATAAATACTACTTTGACTTCTAGAAAGTGTGCATGAACAATCAAATGCCACTCACTATTCTTGTTTCTTTGCCCTCTATTGTGATCATTTATTTATGTGCTATACTCTGAGGGCAGGGCCTCTCTTGCCCTTTCTTTTGTGATTGTAGTACCATTGTTTAGGATGATTAAAGTATAAATGCTTTTTTTTTATTAATTCAAGGGGTATTCTGGGGCAAGCCTGATTCTGCACATGATTACTCTTTGTTGAAACCCAAGAACAGGATAAGAATGATAAATTATCACAGAGTATTAGAGTGGGAAGCAACATTAGAGTTTATCTACTCCAATTTCCTTATTTTAGGTTTGAAGAAACAGAACCCTTGAAAGGTGACAGTCTAGTAAATAATATAGGGTAGTTGATTTTACTTTTCTTCTTTGTGATACCAAGAAGAGGTTTCTATAGGTAAGCGTTTAAAAAAAAAGAAAATGTAAATATGAATCACCACTGAAACATTTTATGCTGTATTGTAGTCCTTTAAGGGACTGATTATACCATATAAAGTGAATGGACAAAAGTACAGTAGAATACTCTCTAAGAAGTTGGGAAAACATAAAAAGTTTATGTAAGAGGGGGTTCTCTCCTAGTTGGAGGGATGGGGAATGGAAGTAGAATTCATAGGCTAACAGAATAAAATAAACCTATTGGGACCTCCAGGATTTGCTAGATGATCAAACATTCTTGCATTTCTTCCCCTTATAGAAATGACATGAAGTAGAGGAAAGAAGGGATGATTAAAAGGTTAATAAGTCCAGAACACACCATATGACTGGGCAGCTCAGTGCTCAGGAAAAATTCTGGGCGTCTCTGCTGTTGGACAAACTGGAACAAAGAGATAGCTTTTATTTTCTTTTAAAGAGCAATTAGCATTTTGAAGTCCTACCTTCTCCAGGACACATTGCTGAATTACAGTAATACTCTCCAGAGAAATAAATGATTGAAGTGATTTCTTTTGTTTATAGATTGTTCTGGACTTGTGAGTCTCAGTGGCAAAATCCTATCTCTTAGAATTTTAGTCTTGTGACTTAAAATTCTGAGAACAGTGTGCAGGTCAGTGTGAAAGGTGGAGAGCATTGGTGACAGTCGCCAATGAGCTGTAATTTGAGGGATGTTTGTTCCCCAAAATATCTCCCCTACCATCCAATCACTCAGACAACGCCACTGTTGGATCTTGGTCCTTTGACTTAAAATAGTGGTATTTGCTTGTATTTCCACAGTGAGAGATAATTTGACATAATGGCTGGCATTGGTTTAAGTACCACTCCTGACACATGCTCGCTTTGTGACCCTGGGCAAATCACTTAACCTCTCAGTACCCTAGGCAATTCTCAAGGACTATAAATTGCAGAGAATGTGATGGTATGCATTGATAGAGGAAGAATCCTCACCAGACATGCTCTACATCAATGAAATCACAGGTCCAGCCTTCCTTTCCTTAAATACACACACATACACTAACAAACACACACACACACACACACACACACACACACATTGCTTTAATGTTATATAGCAGTTTACATATGTTCTCTCCTTCAATTCTAACAAAAATCCTATGAGTCAGTATAAATATATTATTATCCTTATTTTGTAGATTAGGAAACCGAGGTTCCTAGAGAGGAAATAACTGTGCCCAAGGTCACATAGCAAGTGGATGTTGAGGCTGGATTTGAATCCAGATTCCCTGGCTTCCAGTTCAGTCTTCAGTTGAATGCATGTTTTGTTAGGTAAAAAATAAAAATAAAAAGTAACTTTAGAAGGCATATGTATACATGGACATAGATAAAGCTGGAGGAGACCTTTTTTTTTTATTATACCACCTTTATTTTTTTGTTTTCAACATTTACTTCCACAAGATTTTGAGTACCAAATTTTCACCCCACCTCCCCCCTCCCCCCACCCCAAGATGGCATGCATTCTAAATACCCCTTCCCCTAGTCTGCCTTCCCTTCTATCTCTCTCCCACCTTCTCTTATCCCTTCAATATTCCTGTAGGCCAGGATGGATTTCTGTACCCCATTTCCTACATTTCTTATTTCCCAGTTGCATGTGAAAACATTTTTTTAAACATGTGTTTTTAAAACTTTGGGTTCCAAATTTTCTCCCTTCCTCCCTCCCTGCCCACCCTCATTGATAAGGCAAGCAACTAAATATAGGTTATATATGTGCAGTTACGCAAAACACTTCCATAGTAGACATGCTGTGAAAAACTTTCCCTTAATCCTATCCTGCCCACCCATTTATTCTATTCTTTCTTTTGACCCTGATCCTCCTCAGAAATATTTGCTTCTGATTACTCCCTTTCCCAATCTGCCCTCCTCTCTATCATTCCCCTACTCTCTTGTCCCCTTCCCCCCCCTATTTTCCTGTAGGGTAAGACAGATTTCCACACCCAATTGAGTGTGTATGTTATTCCCTCCTTAAATCAAATCCTATGAGAATAAGATTCACTCATTCCCTCTCACCTTCCCCCCTTTCCCCTCCACTGTAAGAGCCTTTTCTTTTCTTTTCTGGTTTATTTTTGTGGGATAATTTACCTCATTCTACCTCTCCCTTTCTCCTTCTCCTAGTAAATTCCTCTCTCACTCCTTACTTTTATTCTCCAGATATGACCCCTTCATTTTCAACTCACCCTGTGCCCTTTATCTATCTATCTATATCTATATATACGTACATATAATTTTCCCCCCTCCAACTACCCTAATACTGACAAAGGTCTCATGTGTTACAAATATCATCTTTCCATGTAGGAATGTAAACAGTTCAATTTTAATAAGTTTCTTATGATTTTCTCTTTCATGATTACCTCTTCATGTTCCACTCGAGTCTTGTATTTGAAAATCAAATTTTCTATTCAACTTTGGTCTTTTCATCAAGAATGCTTGAAAGTCCTCTATTTCACTGAATGACCAATTTTTCCCCTGCAGGATTATACTCAATTTTGCTGGGTAGGTGATTCTTGGTTATAATCTTATCTCCTTTGCTCTCCAGAATATTATATTCCCTGCCCTGTGGTCCCTTAACATAGAAGCAGGTAAATCTTATGTTATCCTGATTGTGTTTCCACAATACTTGAATTGTTTCTTTCTGACTGCTTGTAAAATTTTCTCCTCGAACTGGGAACTCTGGAATTTGGCTACAATATTCCTAGGAGATTTCCTTTGGTGATCTATTTCAGGAGGAGATCAGTGGATTCTTTCAATTTCTATTTTGCCCTCTGGTTCTAAAATATCAGGACAGTTTTCCTTGATAATTTCTTGAAAGATGATGTGGAGGCTCTTTTTTTGATCATGGCTTTCAGATAGTCCAGTAATTTTTAAATTCTCTCTCCTGGATCTATTTTCCAGGTCAGTTGTTTTTCCAATGAGATATTTCACATTGTTTTCTAATTTTTCATTCTTTTGGATTTGTTTCACATTGTCTTGATTTCTCATAAAGTCACTAGCTTCCAATTGCTCTATTCTAATTTTTAAGGAAGTATTTTCTTCAGTGATCTGTTGGACTTCCTTTTCCATTTGGCCAATTTTGCTTTTTAGGGCATTCTCCTCCCCATTGGCTTTTTGGACCTCTTTTGCCATTTGGGTTAGGCTATTTTTTAAGATGTTATTTTCTTCAGTATTTTTTTGGGTCTCCTTTAGCAAGCTGTTGACTTGTTTTTCATGATTTTCTTGCATTGCTCTCAGTTTTTCCTCTACTTCTCTTACTTGCTTCTCAAAATCCCTTTCGAGCTCTTCCAAGGCCTGGGCCTGATTCATATTTTTCTTAGAGGCTTTGGATGTAGGACCTTTGGCTTTGTTGTCTTCTTCTGGTTGTATATTTTGATCTTGATTGTCACCAAAGTAAGATAATATAGGCTGACTCTTTTTGTGCTGCTTACTTATTATCCCAGCCAATTACTTGAGTTTTAAACTCTTTGTTAAGGTAAAAATCTGCTTCCAATGTGAAGAGTGTACTGTCCCAAGCTTCAGGGGTTTGTACAGCTGTTTTCAGAGGTACTTCTAGGGACCTGTAAATTTTCAGTTCTTCCAAGGTGGTATGATAGGGGGTGAGGTGTTTTCTCTCCACTACCACAACAAGCTCCACCGCACCAGCATTCCTCCTCGCCCCAGGACTGCCCCTCAGAACTGCGACCCAGATCCAAACACGGGCAAAGCAAGAGATTCCTGCCTCAGCACTGGCAAAGAGATCCCTGCAATCCTCCTCTGATCCCCCTCAGTCTGTAGGCTGGAAGCTCAGGAAAAAGCCACGGCCCCAGGTCGCGCTCAAGACTTGCAGCTGAGACCTACCTCCTCTCTCACCGCAGTCACAGACTTTTCCCACTGACCTTCTAAGTTGTCTTTGGCATTTGTGGGTTGAGAAGTCTGTAAACCGCCACAGCTGCCCGCGATTCAGTCCTCTGAGGCCTGCTCCAGGGTCACTGCAGCGTGCACACCCACACCAAACTGCGCCCTTCTCCCTGCCCAGTGCAATATACCTTTCCAATCAAACATCCAGGCTATTTTTGGCTGGGAATTTGTTTCACTCTGTCTTTTTGTGTGTTCTGCTGCTTTAGAATTTGTTTAGAGCCCTTTTTTATAGGTATTTGGAGGGCTTTGGGAGACAGCTCAAGACAGTCACTGCTTTCCCTCTGCCATCTTGGCTCTGACCCCTTTATGCCCTCATTTTTAATAGATGAGGAAAATGAGGCACAGAGAGTTTAAATGACTTACCCAGGGTCATAAAAGCTAGTACTTTTCTAAGCAGGATTTCAAAGCAGGTATTCTGAATCCACATCCATACTCTTATCCACTTTGATACCTGACTGTCACGTATTTTCTTAAGATCAGGATTTATCAGCCTTGATTTCTTCTAGCAGATTAGATAGCTACACTGAGGGCTGGAGAATGCTGATGGTGAAGGAAACTTAGTATGATGCATGTTTAAGAAGGTAAGCTTCTGCAGGGCGCTTGTCCTCTGAGAAGAGTATACCAGCAGGTGTGCCAAGGAGGACAGAAAGTTAAGGCAGATTGTCAAGAATAAAATTGTCCTCTTCGCCTTTTGGCCTAGGTCCAGGCCTGGTTGTACAAGTAGCTGACTTATTCTGATTTAATTTGCCCAAAAGAAGGTCAAACAGAGTATAGGGTAAATATAGCTCAAAGTTAGGAAGACTATACCAATTCAGGTTGTCATCAACCACACCTCCCTACACACACACACACACACACACACACACACACACATAATGCACAAAATGGCTGAACAGGCTTAAGTAGAATACAAATGGCAGCTGTCCAATATGCAGATGTAATCCTAGCCCCAAATGCTTTTGGAGCATACTGATCAGTTTTTGACTCAAACAGATTATTCTTAAGCACAATACTCTCTCTCTCTCTCTCTCTCTCTCTCTCTGTCTCTCTCTCTGTGTCTCACACACACACACACACACACACACACACATTGAACAAAGTAGCTGAACAAACTTAATTCTGTCAACTAAGGTAGTAATGACAGCTAAACCTCCCAGTTTAAAACACACTATTCTTAAGCAGGCTGTTGTTTTTTAGAAGAGAAACTAATCAAAGCTTTGTATGATTCTAATTTGAAAAAGTTGGGGAGAAAATAAGACACAGAATGTAAGAATGGTTGGGTTTTCTATTTCAGCATTATTATGAGCACTATAAATTTAATAAAAAGTTTATAACTAAGACATGTTTAAGCATATCTTCTGACTAGTTTATTTCAGAACCATGGACAAAAAGCATGACTAACTTTATGCTGAAGAAATTATAAATATTACATATTCAAACAAAGTAAGTGAGCCTGATGGGCAGTGCGTGCTATGTGAACAAATTTCATAATTAGTTCCGTGGTTTCAGTAAAGTTAAAAAGACATTTACAAACAAAACACTGAAAGTTTTAAAGTATAACTCATTGTTTAAGGATAGAGAAATGAATGTATGATAGATATATAAAATATCCATGAAAAATGAAATTTTTCTCTGGTTCTATGTTTCAGTCATTCAAATTCCTGTGATTTCCCAATGCCTCCTCTCTAGCTGTTCATCCTTGAGTTGTTTTTTTTTTTCACTGTACTCTTATTCCAGACCTATTTTGGAGACTATCAAAATGAGATAAAGAAAGATGAATGCAAGAAAGGTAAGAAAAGAGGAAGGGAGGAAGCAAAGAAGGAAGGAAGAAGTGAAGGAAGAAAAAGTTATCACTGAATTTGTGTCTTTTTTGTGTTACCATGTTCGTGAAGGTCCAAGGGAAGTTAAGAGCCATCTTCGGGTTTCAGTATATTACTCTCTTTCTCTGCTCTTCTCCAAGGTCAAATTATTCTCACCTTATCAAAATTCTAGATCTTCTGTCCTCCTCTCACCTGCCCTCTCACCTCTGCACTCAATTAACCTCCTCAAATTCAACTATTTCCTTATTTCTTTGTAAACCCCTAAATCCTTCCAACATCAGAACTGACACTTTTGCTTGGGGCAATTGCATTCAAGTCTTGCCCATATGCTTTTGTTAAGATCTTCACATTTATCAGTGTATGAAAGTTAAATCTTTTAAGCCCCAAATAGAAACGTAATTTGTATATAGAGAGATTCTTCCAGTGAAGATAACATCAACAATAGTGCAAAATCTCCGGGGTGTGTGCACTTTCTTCTTTACAAAATATTCATTTACAAATATTGGATAAATAGCTTCTGAATTAGTTCCTTTCTGCGTTGATAGCTGAAAGCTTGAAGGAAAGGCTACAACCAGTAGAAATTTGATTAACTTTTGAGGTATTAATGAGGGGGGAAAAGAAAGGAATAAAATATATTGTATTATAGTGGCCTAGATCCTACCCATTTAGCTTTCCTAGAAGGTTGTGGCATGTGGCATCTGTGTTGGTGAAGCATAATAAATGTCAGGGAGAAGAAAATTATCATGGTCATGATGATGGTAGCTAGCACATTCACCTTTTCCTTCCTCTGGCAGTAGTATGGGCAACATTCTGGGTGACAAAATACTACTACCATGCCTGCCAAACTCATAATCTTAGTCTTATTAAAATTTTTTTTGAATGTCTACTATATGCAAGGTAATATTTTATATCCTGCAGGGTCACACAGAGCTCATTCACTGAGTGGAAAATTTTTAGCTATTCATTGAGCAGATGCCAGAAATCCTAGAAGGATTTCAGTTTCCATAACCTCAATATACATTATCACATAAACATGGAAGAGTGGCTATAGAAAGGATTTAGGTGAAGCAGAAAAAAGAAAAATCCATGTGGAAGTTTCAAGGAAATTGGTGTCAGGGAGAATTATATTTCATGGAAAAGGATGCATTTTTGATGCTTGGAAATAATAAGTAATAAAAGGCCTATGAAGAAAAGGATTAATTTCTGAAGAAATGATACTAAGAAACTAATTGACAAAGCAAATTTGAACACCAGTTAGTGGCAAGACTAAGGGGAGCTGTATGGCACATAAATTTGGCAGATAAGCAAGAGTCTGAAACAAAGTTAGGAATTGACATTCAAGAAAAGTTCATGCCCTATGATTTGTAGCCAAGCCCCACACCTAAAAGTTTAAGGGCAATTATGGATATATATTCATTTTCTTTTTGTTGTTGTTGTTGTTAGATGAGCAGAGGAGGGGGGGGAATCATTGGCAAGAACAGAATTTACTTAAATGGAGTAGGTTTTTAATTTATTTGCCTCAGTTTCTCAGAAGACAAAAAGCATCAACCTTCTTGGGGTAGAGAGGGAATCACCCAGTTGCTTTTCCTTTTGAAGGCATCTACTGATCAAGAAAGGGCAGCATGATATTACAAGTACTTATTTGGGAAGAAGGAGACTTGGGTTCTTTTTCCAGCTGTGCATCCTTGGGGATTTGGGTTTGGAAATGGGATACTTCTGCAACCTCTTTCAATCTGTTTCCTTATTTTTAAAACCATGGAATTAGATTTGATAATCCCATAGAGCTATCTAGTTATATGATTCCATTACATTCTGTACTTATTATCAATATGGTGGAATGAGCACTGAAGTTAGAATCAGAGCATCTGGATTCAAATCTTTGCTTCGCTAATTATAACCTGTGACCTAGGACAGGACAATTAACTTCCCTGGGCCTCAATTCCCCCATTTACAAAATGATTGAGTTTAATTAGATGATTTCTAGGGTTTCTTCTAGCACCAAATCTATGAACCTATAAGTAGGTCTTAGCCTTTTATCCTCAGAATACCAATTATCTTCACCCTAAATATGTAAATCAAAATAATAATGAAAAATGAACCAAGTGATCATAATGGATGCTGCTCTCATTTATTTTATTCCAATATTACAACTAAGACAGGTGAAACCAACATGATATATGGGAAAGTACTTTGGATTTTAGTCAGATGACCCAGATTTGAATCTGCTACTTACTTACTCTGTCACTGGCAAATCCCTTAACCTTGAGTCCTCATCAATTTTCACACCTCTAAATAGAGGCCTTTAGGATGTGATGAACTTTAAGGTCTCTTTCAGGTATATGCCCAAGAATCTGTGGTCCCATGTAAGCAGAAGAAGCCTGACTATAATCCAGAAACTTTCAAGGGTCAGAAATTATCTCAGTGTCATCTCACTTCCCTGTGGAAACTGGAAGTCAGATTCTCATGTTTTTAACATTGAATCTAAAATGTTCTGAACCTAATGACATAAGGAAAGAAAAAAAACACAATAGAGGGAGAAGATGTGAGGAAGTCCATAAACCAAAATAAAGAAAGGTGGGTTGTTTAAAGCACACATGTTTAAAGGCACATGAGTGCTTTAAAGGAAAATGACTGAAAATCAAATTACAATCATGTAAGGCACTACATGCCTGTAAAAATTCTCAAGGATAGTTAACACCATTTGTCAAAATAAAAAATTGTATCTTGAACTCTTTAAGACAAACTCATTGCCCAGTCACCTGCTTTCTCATTGTTTCTTCCTCAGAAAAATTATAAGCATACAAGTTTTCTCCTGAGCTAAGAAAGAAATGCACAAATCTCCATCCCTAGGCAGATGAAAACTCCCACTGTGATGAGTGACATAGACAATCCCTGATTTAGGATGACAGCCAGAAAAAAAATGGCATTCTGAAAAGGAAGCCCAGAAAATCTAAAGATGGCTAAGGGAACCAGCCAAGGGTTGGTCACAATGTCTCTTTCACATTCAAGTCATTCAAACAGTCAAAAATAAAGGCTCAGTTATTGAGATGCTTTAAGCAAGTTTCTTAAATATCTGAGTTTCATCATCCAGTTGTCTAAAATACTAGAGAGACCAAAGCTGGAGGATGAAAAAAGTGTAATAAAGAAGGCAGTGTGCTGGGTATGGAGCCAGCGAATCTAAATTTAAACCCTGGCTCTGTTACAAACCCAAGTTCTATATATTTTGGGCAAGTTGCTTAACCCCTCTGGTCCTCAGTTGCCTCATCTGTAAAATAGAAGAGATTGATTAGATGGCTTCTTAGGTCTCTTTTAACTCTGATTCTATGATCCTCTGGAAAGATAAAGAAAACTAAAGTGACTACATGTCTAATTCCACACAATTTTTTATTTCTTTAAATAGCATGTGCTCTAAACAGACCAACTTTGGACCATTTATTTAAGAGTCATGCCTAATGAATAAAGGATGTGAAATGTAGAAATTCACTAAGCCTTTCATCATGAAAAAAAATGATGTGGGGTTTAGGAGTTTGCTTCCTCCTGGTGTATTTGGATCCTTTCTTGCACTCTAATTCAACATGCTTTAGATGGGAGAACTTGCATTGTATTCCTCAGGGAATTATTACACCAACACAAAGATCTTATTACAGCATTAGAAATTGTTTTCTGATATCCAATTCCCTTTTTCAGCTCCCTGGACTGCCTTAGATATGTCTTCTCCCTCCTTGAGGTTCACATTTCACTCAGGACATGGTAATTCTAACAGTTACCTGATGCCCTTCTCTATGCCTAGTGATCTCCTTTGACCTTAAACCTTCTCCTCCTCCTCCCACTTCATCAGATGACCATGTTAGCTCTTCGCTTTCAAGTCTCCCTCCTGTTGCATCCCTGCTTTTACAACCCAAGTCTTTTTTCTCATCCCTGTTCCCAACTCCAGAGTATCCTGTGTTTTTCCCTCCCAAACCCTATCGAAGTATACCTTTGCAAAGGCACTGCTCATATACCACTTCATTTCAGGTCTACCATTTACTAATAACTTATAGATATCAGATGACCCACCAGTGTTACTGCTAAGTCAATAATTATTTATTTGCTTAAGCATCCTAATTTAAATCTTTACTTTCTAAAGCTTTAGTAATTTCATCATTGGTAATGGGTACAACTGAACACTAAAATATTCACAGTTAGGTATGACGGAAAATTATATAATAAAGAAAATGAAACCATAGGCAGTTGTCAGTGTCATTTTGATTATAAAGTGATGTATATTAGACATTTAATTTGGTTAAAATCTGTCTGGTTAATTGTTATGTTTCTTTTTTAATCTTCAATTCTCATTCCACCCCCCCTTCAAACCAATAACCCTTTTATGTAGTGATCAGTTATTGGGGAGACTATTTTTGTTTGGTTTTGCTTAGTTGGAATCATGCTGGGAGTACATGAATTATGAAGAATCCCCGAAAATAAAAATAAAATGGATGTTAGACAACAGCTTTTCTTCAGGGGCAGGTGAAGATTTAAAAAAAAAACCTTTTATTTCATTGATAGAAATGCTGATGTTTTTTGTGGATTTCTTTTGTATTCTGTTAGTTGTATTTATTTTCTTGATTATTGATTCACTTCATCAATGATTCTCTGGGGTTTTCTAAGTAAACCATCATGTCTTCTGAAAATAGGTAGATTTGTTCCCATTGACCAATATTGAAATCATTAATTTCTTTCTTTTCTTCTGCCTTGTTTTAACTACTGGCAAGGCTTTCAGCATTTTTTTTATGAAGATAATGCTAACTTTGGTTTTTATATCTATATGTTTCACAATATTAAAGAAGGTTGTTCCTATTATGATTTTTAGACTAATGAAAATTAATTAGTGCTATCTTTTGTCAGCTTTTTTCTATATCTTCTAATATAAAAATGTGTTTTTTGCTGTCTAGGTTGTTTTATATGATTAATTATGCTCATAGTTTTCATAATGTTGAACTACTTTTATCTATGATAAAAATTCAACTTACTTATAATGATTTTTTTGGAGGGGGAGAATATTGTTATAGACTCTTACTAAGATTTTATTTATATTATTATACCAATATCACATAATGGGATTGACCTATGATTTTCTTTCTCCATTTTATTTCTCTCTGAATTAGACATCAGGACCATATGTGCCTCATAAAAAATATTTGATAGAGTGCCTTCTTTCTCAGTTATTAAAAAACATCTTTATAGTGCCATTGGTTGAAGTTGGTAGAGAATTAGTCTTAAATTCATGAAAGTCTGGAATTAAATTCCATCTCTGATACTAGTGTGTGACCCTGGACAAGTCACTTAACCTCTATATTGTATGCACTTCTCTAAGACTGTAAATTATACAAAAATTTAGACTGCATTGGAAGAGGAATTCTGTACACCATTGAAATTAAACATATAGGAATAAATAATAATTTCCACCTGCTTAGTGGAATTTACCCATACATCCATTGGTAACTGGGCTTTCACCCCTGCTTTCCTCCATAGTTCACTAAAGTTTTGGTTTCCATCTTTGGACTATTTAAAGTGTCCACTTTATCCTTGTTAATTTGGACATTTTATATTTCTGTAGATAATTGCATTTTCCTTAAATTCTCAGTTTTGCTGTCACATCATTTTGATTAGTAGTTTCTGATTTCCTCTGTTTAATATGAATTTGCCTTATAATTTTTTTTAAATTGAGAGATAATTTTATTTTCCCCTTACTTTCTTATGATCATTTAAGTTTCTCAGTTATCAATTTTGCTAACCTTAGTTATTCAATTTGAGGGTTTTGTCAGTTCTACTATCATTTATATTTTCAATTTTTATTTTTCCTCCGTGAATTTTCAATGTCTTCTTTTCTATTTGTTTTGGGGTTATTAGTTTATTTTCTAGTGTTTTTTTTTTAATTGCATGCTCAGTTCACTAATCTCTTTTGCTCTTTTGCTAATATATTTTTTCCTTTGAGGATTATTTCAGTTGCATCCCCAAATATTGGTATGTTGTCTCAGTGTAATCGAATGAAATAATATTTTTAAAGCATTTATCTCAGTGCCTGGCACATAGTAGGTGCTTAATAAATGCTTGTTTCATCTCCCCTTTCTCCTTTTTCTCTTTATCAGAGTTTTTGATATTTGTATGAATAATTCTTTGATCCACTCATTATTCACTGTGTCAACCCTTAATCTCCATATAAATCTGAATCTTTTACTGGTATTCTCTATGTTAATTAATATTTTGTTTGTTATTCTTCTAATTTTTGCTTAAAATTTCTGCTTTTTTATTTATTTATGATTTAGTTATTTCTGAGCATGTGATGTGTTTTTGTAAAGATACCATGAATACTGAGTAATATGCATATTCTCCAATATCTTTGCATTCGTAAAATAATGTGTCTTACAAGTCTAATTTTCCAATAGTCTGTTTATCTCCATGTTTTCTCTTTTCTTTATATTTCTGTTAGATTCTTCTAAAGAGGAACATTCAAGATTCCTGTGATTATTGTGGTTAATTTTTCTTACAAAATATTAACAATGCCATTTGATACACATATATTTGGAAATGTCATTGTCATTGCCTTTAAGCATGAATGATATAGTTTCATGTTTGTGTAACTAGGTGGAGCAGTGGATAGAGTGCTACCTGGAGAAAGAAAGACTTATCTTTCTGAGTTCAAATCTGGTTTCAGACACTTACTAGCTGTGTTACTCTGGCCAAGTCACTTAACCCTATTTGTCTCAGTTTCTTTATCTATAAACTGGAGAAGGAAATATCAAACTACTCCAATATCTTTGCTAAGAAAACCCCAAATAATGTCACTAAGAGTTGGACATGAATGAAAAATGGCTGAACAAGTTCCATTTTTATCTTTCTTTACATTGTGAATGTCACATAAGGCCAAAGCTTTATCTGAAATAATGTTTGCAATTCTTGCTTTGTTGAAATCATCTGAAGCATAATAAATTGTGTTCTATCCCTCATTTTTATTTTATATTTTTCTTTATCATTTCCATATTTTTTCTGTAAATCTTTTTTTTGCAGTAAATTGTTATGTTTTGCTTTATTTTCCAGTATACCTTTCTCCTCCATTTGCTGGAGGTAATTAAATTATTTCCATATATAGTTATAACTGCTAAATTTGTGTTTTACACAATGTAATTATTTTCTATATTTCCCCCCTCCCATCTTTTTTAAGTCATTTTGGTTCCTTTGATTTGTTTCATAGACATGAATTTGAAACCTATCTCCCTTTACAAACTCTTATTCACTCCTTCCCCTTCCCCTGTCCAAGTGTTTTGAGTTTATTATTATCCCTATCTTTTTTGCGCTTTTTAATAAGGTCTCCAATGTGTCATGTACATTTTGGCAAAACTCTTAACAGCTCCAAGTTGCCCCATATGCCATAGAGGAGAACAACCTCGAGCCTCAGATATAGTTCGGAGGTATAGTCTGAAAGTTCAACAATCTCCAGGTGACTGCTAAATAAGAAAGTGCACTATGGTCCTGCAAGTGAGGGACAATTATTCTAGTTTCTGTGTTGCCTCCTTTCTCTCCTATGTGAACTACAAAGGTACTCTCCAAATTTTTTGATCATGCACTCTTATCACCAAAACATTTTGAGCATATAACCCCAATATGCGCATAATTATTTATTTATAAATAATATAAATTACTATGCTAATAATTGTGCACATTATAAAGCTTCCTAAAGCATTAAAAAGGATGAGATAAAGATCAAATGACATCTTTTCCTAGAGTGAATAGGGAACCATGGAGTTCATTCACTTCACTTTGAGAAAAATCACTTTGGCAACTGTACGGAATAGAGATTGGAGAGGGGATGAATTTGAGGTGGGGAGCTATTATGACAATAGTCAAAACAATAAGTAATGAGAGCCTGAACTTTGGTGGTGGAGACTGTGAGAGTAGAGAGAAGGGGAGACATGTGAGAGACATGGAAGTAGAACTGACATGATTTGACACCATTTGTACCTAAATAATAAAGAAAAGTGAGGAGACAAAGATCATCCCAAGGTTGTCAGAACCTGTATAACTAGAAGGATGGAGGTACAGGACAGTAATTGGAAGAGGATTAGGTTTTGTGGAAAGATGATATAATGATATGTATGATGCAGATAACAACCCATCCATGTCTGTTCATCCTGTATGGCTGTCTGTCCCAGGCCTCACACCCCATCTCAGGGCCTTCCACAGTCACAAGATGAAGAGGAGGGATGGTGATTGGGGTGTAATTTTCCCAAGGGTGCTTCCTCAGCTGCTTTGGTGGGTGCCTGGGAACCTGGTTTGGGGGTTGGGGGAAGTTTGGGAGCTGGCACAGCAGAGGGACTGTGTGAAGTAGGGGAATCTTGGTGGGGGAAAAAAAGGATGGGTGTAGTTTTGTTGAAGACAAGTTAAAAAATTGGCTAAAGCAGGGATGGGGTGGGGGGTGGGGGGCAGAGAGTAAGATGAAACCCATCTTCCCAGATACGAAAATGCTTGATATACCATTAGAATTGATCTATGACCTCATTGGGAAAATACCACAGCCTTCTAGGCAGGACCTAGCCTGACTAGAACTGAACTAGAGAATACAGTAGCTATGCTTGCATCCTTTTTCTTTGTTCAACAGACAACTGTCCTGGATTTGATTTTCTGTGATATTTCAACTCTCAAAATATTCCAGGAACTTTGCCAGAGTCCCCCTTTTTCTTCATTTAAATGATCCCGGATTATGAGAGTTTTACGTCAATTGGTAAATTTGGAGGGTAGCCTGGAACAAGAGTTATGATTCACCATCATGTATCTGTCTGATGAGCAGGACCACTGTTCCACTTATCATTCTTCTTTGCCCTCTCACACTAGTGACAGAATATTATTTTGATTAGTGATTCAGTAGCATTTTTCATAGAGCTTTGTCCCTCTTCTATGGAAAAGGCGTTTTTGATCTCGTCCTTGGAAAATTTTTCACCTTTTCATTGCTGAAGTTACTGTTCAAGCAACCTAGTATAGCTTAGTTCAATAGCTGAAGAAGGCAGAAAATAACTCCCTTTCTTGGGCTTTCTAGCTGCCATCTGCCTGGTCTTTTTTTCCTTCATCTTTGGGCATTTTACTTGCTTATCAATGCTTTCCACTGCAATTTTCTTTTGGACATGAAAAATGAGCCTGGGTGGGAGGGAAATATGAATTTCTAAACAATTCATACTTTTTAAAGTAAAATTTACCATTCAAAGAGTCCATTCTAATAGACTGCATTTTATCAACCACTTGCAAAAGGACATGCTTTTAAATTAGCCATTTAAAAAAAATCCTTGTTACGGGACATTGTTAAGTTTCTTGGCTGAAACTGGGTTGCCTTGGGAGAAGTTCCAAATGTTAGTTTGAGGAGGTCAAACTTGGAAGTACATATCTGTGTGTGTGTTTCCTTGAATTGTAAGTGCATTAGTGAAAGAAGACTGTAATGAAGGTTTTCACCTCCAATTTAAGACCCTTCTTCAGAACAATACCACAAATACCATTTAAAAAATTCACCAAATGTTATTTCAAGTAGTTGCATTGAGAGACAAGTAGACTTTATATATCTGTGTTTATAATGTAGTCAAACATTCTGCATTGTTATTTCTTCCTTTTTCCTTCCCCTTCTCCCTCCCTTCCCCTTCACAGACTTACGGGACTTTTCTTCTCCAGCTGTGTCTGGAACTAGAATAAGTGAACCAGTGAAATCTACAAATTAAATATAAAGCTGTGTCAGAAGCAAGGAAAATGATTGCTTTTGTATTATGTTCATGCAATCAAGGTAATTTAGTAGATGAGATACATCTCTGAGAACCAAAAAAATCTTTGGGGGATATGACCTTGGAGCCTTTTGGCATCCCTAAGTGTTTCAGACTTATTTAAGTGCAGGTAACTTAAACAGAGCCCTATTTCTATAAAGTAATTCAGTCTCTCATTCACAAATACACATAAGCAATTTTCATTTAACTCCTCCTTTCTTGAACAACTAATACTGCCCTTCTGCCAGGCCCATGGAAACAGGAATGTACTAGAAGCAGCCAACCATAACCATTTTTTTTTCATAACCATTTTTCCCCATTTTTTCTCTTCCTTTCTGCTCTACTCAATTATTCTCTTCCAAAGGGATTGAAAGGGAGCTCATTATTGCTGTAGAGTAAATTTCAAGGATGGCATTGGAATGCTAGAGAGAGATTTCATGAAGTGACCTTTATGTTTTAAAAGTAAAAACAATAAGACTAATTTGGGAGAAGGATGTATTATATAATTCATATTGCAGACACACTTGAAGAACAAAGGATAACCAATCTGGAATGGTCTTGAGATATCTATTGACTCAGCCATGCTACTCTTTAGAGGTAGATGAGGGTTATTTTTTGTTTGATTTTTTTTTGTTTTTTAGGGTATTTGGAAGACTTTGGAATATTTACAAGAGCCACCTTGTCTAAGGAGAGATCTAAGTCTACATTTTACTCTCATGAATCACAGGCCTTTTGAAGCCAATAAACAAAAAAAACACAATTTGATCTTATAGAATGTTCATGCTATAAGGGATCCATTGGTAAAAATGTGGTTCACTGTTTTAAAAAAAATCCCCAATGAAAACTTGTCTATTTGGTTCCTTTTTTTAAAAATTAAATTTTTTTGAACTTATCTCTTCTTCCTACCCAATCCCCCCAACACAGAAAAAGAAAGTGGAAGGGAACCCTGTTACAAACACAATTAGTCAAACAAAACAAATTCTTGCTTTGGGAATGTCTAAAAATTATGTCTCAATCTGCACTGAGTCTAATACATTTCTATCAAGAGATAAGTAGCATATTTCATCATGAGTCCTCTGGAATCATAGTTGGTCATTGCGAAGTCTTTTAAAGTTGTTTGTCCTTATAATGTTGTTGTCAAAGTAGAAATTGTTTGGTTCATACAATTCTTCCCAGATTTTCCTGATATCATTCCTTTCATCATTTCCTTTTTATTTTATTTTCTAAAAATTAATTTATTTATTTTCAGTTTTCAACATTTACTTCCACAAGATTTTGAGTTCCAAATTTTCTCCCCATATCATCCCCCCCCACCCCAAGATGGCATACATTCTGAATACCCCTTCCCCATTCTGCCCTCCCTTCTATCTCTCCTCCCCCCCTTCTCTTATCCCTTTCTCCTTCAATTTTCCTGTAGGGCAGGATAGATTTCTACACCTCATTTCCTGTATATCTTATTTCCTAGTTGTTCGTGAAAACAACTTTTTTAACATTTGTTTTTAATACTTTGGGCTCCACATTTTCTCCCTTCCTCCCTCCCCACCTACCCTCATTGAAAAGGCAAGCAACTTGATACAGGTTATACATGTTTAGTCATGCAAAACACCTCCATAGTAGTCATGTTGTAAAAAACTAAGTATATTTCCCTTAATCCTATCCTGCGCCCCATTTATTATATTCTCTTTTTTGACCCTGTCCCTCTTTAGAAGTGTTTGCTCCTGACTACCCCTTCCTCCAATCTGCCCTCCCCTCTATCATCCCCCTGCTCTCTTGGCCCCTTCCCCCTACCCCCATTTTCCTGTAGGTAAGATAGAGTTCCATACCCAATTGAGTGTGTATGTTATTCCCTCCTTAAGCCATGTCTGATGAGAATAAGATTCACTCATTCCCTCTCACCTTTTCCCTCCATTGTAAAATCCTTTTCTTGTCTGTTTTATGTGAGATAATTTACTCCATTCTACCTTTCCGTTTCTCCTTCTCCCAGGATAATCCTCTCTCACCTCTTAATTTTATTCTCCAGATATCACGCCTTCATTTTCAACTCACCCTGTGCTCTCTATCTATCTATTTATCTATCTATCTATAAATACATATATTTTTTCCCTCCAACTACCCTAATACTGACAAAGGTCTCATGCATTACAAATATCATCTTTCCATGCAGGAATGTAAACAGTTCAGCCTTAATAAGTCCCTTATGATTTCTTTTTCCTGTTTACCTTTTCATATTTCTCTTGAGTCTTGTATTTGAAAGCCAAATTTTCTATTCAGCTCTGGTCTTTTCATCAAGAATGCTTGAAAGTCCTCTATTTCACTGAATGTCCATTTTTTCCCCTGAAGGATTATACTCAGTTTTGCTGGGTAGGTGATTCTTGGCTGTAATTCTATCTCCTTTGACCTCTGGAATATCATATTCCAAGCCCTCATGTCCCTTAATGTAGAAGCTGCTAAATCTTGTGTTATCCTGATAGTGGTTCCACAATACTTGAATTGTTTCTTTCTGGCTGCTTGCAATATTTTCTCCTTGACCTGGTAACTCTGGAATTTGACTACAATTTTCCTAGGAGTTTTCCTTTGGGGATCTCTTTTAGGAGGTGATTGGGGAATTCTTTCAATTTATATTTTGTCCTCTGGTTCTAAAATATCAGGCAGTTTTCCTTGATAATTTCTTGCCTTTCCTCATTTCTTACAGCATAACAGTCCCCCTCCTCTTCTCCCTCATAGACCACTCCCTTGTTGTGGCAGAGGAACTTATGTATCTCAATAAAACTATGAGCTCTGCCATGCAGGGTTACATAAGACAGACAGGTCATAGTGGAGATTCTAACAAAAGGTGAGCCACTGGAGAAGGAAATGCAAACCACTCCATTTTGTTTGCCAAGAAAACCCCATGGAGAATACTAACATGATAAAACAGATGACATCAAAATATGAGCTCCTTGGGTTAGAAGGTGTTCAGTATGCTACCAGGGAAGAGCAGAAAACAACTACAAGTAGCTCCAATACTAATGAAGTGGTTAGGCCAAAGCCAAAAGACATATCAACTGTGAATATATCTGGTGATGAACGGAAAGTCCAATGCTATAAAGAACAATGTTGCATAGAAACCTGGAATGTAAAATCTAAAAATCAAGGTAAGCTGGATATGGTCAAACAGGAGATGGAAAGATTAAACATTGACATCTTGGGTGTCAGTTAACTGAAATGGATGGGAATGGGTGAGTTTAATTTCCCTTGTGAATATGAAATGAAAGTGATGAATATATTTAAGAGATTAGATCTGGTAGGCAGAGTGCCTGAAGAACTATGGACAGAAGTTCACAATATTGTACAGGGAGCAGTAGCAAAAATCATTTCAAAGAAAAAGAAGAGCAAGAAAACAAAATGGCTTTCTGATGAGGCTTTACAAATAGCTCTGGAAAGAAGGAAAGTGAAAGGCAAAGGAGAAAGGGGAAGATATATCCAACTGAATGTGGAATTCCAGAGAATAGCAAGGAGAAATAGGATTTTTTTTAAAATGATCAATGCAAAGACATAGGAGAAAACAATAAAATGGGAAAGACAAGAGATCTCTTCAGGAAAATTAGGGATATCAAAAGAAAGTTTCATGCAAAAATGGGTATGATAAAAGACAAAAATGATATCCATTTAACAGAAGTAGAAGAGATTAAGAAGGCAAGAATACACAAAAGAACAGCACAAGGAAGTTATCTTAGCATCACTGTTAACAAAGGTGTGGTTATTGATCTAGAGCCAGAGGTCCTGGAGAATGAAGTCAAGTGGGCTTTAGGAAGTATTGTTAACAACAAGGTTAGGGAAGGTGATGGAACTCCAGTTGAACTGTTTAAAACCCTAAAAGATGATGCTGTTAATGTGTTGCACTCAGCATGCCAGTAAATTTGGAAAACACAACAGTGGCCACTGGATTGGAAAAGATCAGGTTATGTCCCAATCCTAAAGAAGGGTAATGCCAAGGAATGTTCAAATTACAAAACAATTGTGCTCATTTCACATACCAACAAGGTTATGCTTAAGATTCTCCAAGCTAGGCTTCAGCAAGAATTACTATAATTGCAGACTGTGTTTTGAAGAAGCAGAGAAGCTAGAGACCAAATTGTCAACATTCTCTGTATTATAAAGAAAGCAAGAGAGTTCAGGAAAAAAAAAATTACTTCTGCTTCATTGACTACACTAAAGTCTTTGACTGGGTGGATCACAACAAAATGATCAGACAAACACAAACAAAACTCCCATCCTCAAAGAGATGGGAGTACCGGATCATCTTGCTTATCTTGGGAGGATGGCAGGTCAAAAGGCAACAGTTACAGCCAAACATGGAACAATTGTTTGGTTTAAGATTGGGAAAGGAGTATGACAAGGCTCTGTATTGTCAACTTATTTATTTAACTTATGTACAGAGTACATCATGCAAAATACCAGGCTGGATGAATCAAAAGCTTGAATTAAGGCCACCAGGAGAAATATCAATAATCTCAGATATATAAATGATACCATTACTTTTATTTATTTATTTATTTTTGCTGACGCAATCAGGGTTAAGTGACTTGCCCAGGGACACACGGCTAGTAAGTGTCAAGTCTCTGAGGCTAAATTTGAACTCAAGTCCTTCTGACTCCAAGGCTGAAGATCTATCCACTATACCAGGTAGCTACCAAGAAAGTATTTTTTTAAACTTCTTTTGACCAGTTCAGATGAGAATGATGCTTAATATCAACCACTTCCTCCTTCCTTCTTGTTTGTATAAATTTTTACTTGTGTGCTCCAATTATTTGAGATAATTTTATCATCCTTCTTCTCCCCCTTTCTCCTCTAATTTATTCATTTTCACCTATCTTTCCATTCTTGAGATAATCAAAACATAACTGAATGACTCAAAGCCCCATTATGATCTCTGATGATCATAGAGTTCTTATGGGACACATATATCATATTCCCATATTAGAATGTAAATAGTTTATCCTTTTTTTTAGTCCCTTATGATTGCTCATTTATGTTTGCACTTTTGTATTTTTCTTGACTCCTGTGTTTGTACTTCAAAGTTTCTATGCAGCTTTGGTCATCGAATCAGAAACACTTAGAAGTCATCTATTTCAATGAAGATTTACTTTTTTCTCCATGTAGGATATTCTATTTTTTTTTCTGGTTAAGTTACTCTTGGTTCTAAGTCTTCCACAATATTATATTCTAAGCTTTCCTCTAATTTATAGTGGTAATTCCTAAATTATGTGTTATCCTGACTGCAATTCCTTGGTACTTGAATGATTTCTTTCTGGTTACTTGCAGTATTTTTTCCTTTGGAAACTTTGGAGTTTGACTATAATGTTCCTGAGAGTTTTCATTTTGGGATTTCTTGTGTCTTGAGTATTACCAAGATAACTGTTTATGGTGGGATCTTTTTTTTGTTGTTGTTGTTTGTTTGTTTGTTTGCTTATTCTTCCAGCCTACTTCTTAATTTCAGACTTTATATTAGGGTCAACCTATGTGCACTTCTGGGAGAAATGTATGGACTGGTCCTACTAATGCATTTTTGGGGGTATTGGATGTTGACTTATTCTAGACTCTTGGGGACAACTCAGGCTATAAATCCAAAAGCTTTTAGTGTCCCCAAAATGGTATGATCTAAGGCAAAATCAAATTCTGACCTACTTTGATATTATCATCACACCAGTTGGCTTGCTCTAGTTGGAGTTTCAGTAGACTGCTATTGGGCTCAGCCACTATTAGCTAGCTCGAAAATTCTTCAAGTTCAAACAACCTGGTTGAGGCTGTAAATGCCAAATAACAATTCTATGGCATACACTAACTAGTTCTTACACTGCAAAAAAGAGTTACATCTGGGGAAAAAGAACTTTTGGGAATTTTTTTGTTTGTTTATTTGTTTAGTTTCTTTTCTCTTTCTGTGTATCATTCCTCAAAAGAAAGAGGATATTCTCAACAATACCTAAAATGTAAAAATAGCTCATGCTTCTATGACACTTTAATGTAGGCCTGCACAGCCTGCAGCCTGCCAAAGGATTTAGGCAGCCCACAAAAAATGTAAAGGAAAAAGTCCTCTATATTTTTCACAGGCTGCCAGAAATCCTTTGGTGTGTCTTCAGGTCACTTGCAGCCTATGAGCTGCAGGGCCTGCTTTAAGGTTTATAAAGTGCTTTCTTCACAACAAATTCATGAGGCAGGCAGCACAATAGCACAAGCTTAGTGTTTTGCAGAAGAGGTAACTGAGGCCCTGTAAGGCAGAGTGGCTTGCCTATGGTGGTAACACAGTTAATAAGTGGGTAATCCATGGAAGGCCTCCTATAAGCAAATCCCCAACTTGGGGCCTAGAAAGTGGGTAGTCCATGGAGGGCCACAGTGAAAAACCATAGCTTTGGCAACTAGATGGTGCAGAAGAGTACTGGACCTGGAGCCAGGAAGATCTGAGTTTGAATTCAGTCTTAGATACTAATAATAGCACCTTCCTCTTGGGGTTATTGTGAGAATGCAATGGAATAATGTTTGTAAAGCACTTTCCAAACCTTAATGTGCTATATGAGTGCTAGCTATTATTATTATCATTAGCATGGGAGGAAAAAGAACTTTAACTGAAGGGAATAAGCTTGCATTTCCAAAAGAATGGAAACAGTCTTCTACAAAGTGTCAAAACCAAACCCATAGAATCCTGGGATCAATAGAGATGAGCGGGACCTCAGAGATCTGAACCTTGGTCTCCTGCCTCCCAAGGTTAGTGTGCTTTTGACTACACTATGTTGCTACTTTCAGATACTCTCTTCCAGCAGTATAACATTTTCTTGTTCTGCCTTAGAGGATCTCAGCTACTATTTTTTTTAAGTCTACCATGTTTGTGATCCTTTTTAGCATTAGAAAAAAAATCAAACATGAAATAGGAATGGCTTACAGATCCCAATAATCAAACAGTATTTGTTAAATACCTATTTTATGACAGACATTATTCTAGGTGCTGGAAATATAAAGACAAAAATGTTTGCATTCTATTGGAGAGACACAATTCTAATGTGGAGACACCATGTGTGCATATAAATATCGATACCTATCTATGTATATATCAAGCTATAAAATATCTATAGAGAAGCTAATATACATTGTATATAGAGATGTAATGTATGACTCAATATTTATAGATCTGTTTATCGAGAGACAGAGATGGGGGGGTGGGAGGGAAGAGGAAAGGGAAGAAGGGAGGGAATGGGGGGAAGGGAGGAAGGGAGGGGGAAAGAGAAGGAGGAGGGAAGGGAGGGAGAGAGAGAAGAACTAGTACCTGCAGAGAATGGGAAGTCTGATGTTTATAAAAGGAGCTGAGAAACAATGCATTATTATTATTCCTGTAAGGATTAACAGGGAATATTGTTTAAATTATTTAATTGAATTTTCAACCTTAAACATTGATAGGTGTCTGATATTAGCTGGAGAGAGATGGATTTCCAGATGTGAATTCAATAGCCTAGAAAAAACCTAGGATTGGTCATTATTTCCCAGATTTGTCTGATAAAGGCCAGTCAAAATTGTCCTTCCATCTGGAAAAGCACTAAGGCCTTTCTTTTACTGACTGACCAGCCTGCAAATATTTTCTGGAGAGAGAAAAAAAAAGTCTATTTTCATTTAAATGACTGCTATAAAGCATCTGCAGCAGAAGATTAGTGTGATTTGCTTGTCCAGAAACTTGGCAGAGCAAGGAAAAGAAGAGAAAAAAGATTCAAGGACAGTCAGATTCCACCAAAACTATATAGAAGACTTCGTGTACTGTATTTGACAGTTGGATCTTAAAACTTCTTCAGAAAATTATTTTCTTTCTTTAGGGAGTTTCCCAGACAAGCAAGCATTTACAACTTCCTTTGATAGTTCAATATGTTCTATGGAAGCCATGATTTGACATTAATTTGCTTCTCCCAACTTCCTCATAACTATAGACTATCTGGGTACAAAATACTGCTTAAAGATAAATACCTTGTGGTGCCCACATATTGGGACAGTGGAAAATTGTAGCAAATTTCCATTACTTTTTGGAGAAAGAAGATTAAGTTGAATGTATAGAGCCACATACTGCCCTCAGATTCCTACTTGCAATTCCCACTGACATCACTATAAGAGGTACTTTTTGTTTTCTTTATTTCTTCATTAAGGAAAACATTATTTTTCTGCTAAAGTACACTGTGAGAATTCAATTCCATGCTTGCAGACTACCCATTAAACCATTATTGTTTATTTTAATGTTGGAATATTATACCCTAAAAAAATGCAATGAGAAGTAAACCAAAGAATAAACTGATTGGCAAACCATAACAAGCCAGTTTCACATCCTTGAGGTATTTTTTTTAAATGAGAAAAATTAAAGAATATATGTCAATAGAGATAGAATTATGAAATATTAAGGCTTTAGAGGATTTAACAATCATCTGCTCCAAACCTTTCTTTTTACAGAAAAAGAAAATGAAACCAGAAGTGGTTAAGATGGAAAATTAAATGGATACATGCATCTTGGTGGCGTGAAGGATACAATTCAGGTCACCTGACTCTTAGTTAAGTGACCCTTTCATTCAATGTTACCGTACTGATTCCTAAAACTTAGAACCAAGATCTGAGGGACCTCATCAACTCTAACTTTGACTACTGCACTAGCCTCCTATTTGGTCTCCCTGATTTAATTCTCTCCCTTCTTTTTTTCTAAGGTATAATAAGTCTGACCATGGCACTACTCCTCCCAATAAACAGAAGTGGCTCCATATAGCCACAAAGATCAAAAATAAATTCCTCTCTTTGACTTTTAAAGCCCTTTAAAGATATATTATCTGATGCCATTGTACCTCTCCAGCCTTTTTACACATTACTTCCCTTGTTTCTCACAGAAGTTTATTTACTGTCTTGGTATCTTTAAATAGTCTGTCTCCTTACCTGAATTGTACTCTCTCCTTCTTCCACCTCTTAGAATCCCTAGTTTCTTTCATGGCTTAGCTCAAGCAACGACTCCTGTTTGGAATCTTTCTTGAACTCCCAGTCCCAGCTGTTAGTCCCTTCCCTCTTAATTATTTTGCATTTATTTTATATGCACTGTTACACAACCACCTAAATAAATGTTGTTTCCCCCATAGGGGAAACAACCTGTCTTGAGGATCGGTACTGTTTTATTTTTTTTTCTTTGTTTCCACAACACCAAGTACAGTGCCCAACTCATAGATGATCATTAAAAAAGCTTTTGTTAATTGATTGAAAGTTGAGAGTGGGGCATGAAGAGGGTTGTAGAACAAAACAGAAAATGGCAATTCTTTAGATTCACAACACTTCTCTTGGGTGCCAGTTGCTCTTCTCCATTGTCTTCTCTGGTCCAGTCATAGGTAGCTTTCTTCTGCCACCTAGTTAGCTGCCAAGATGATATTCTTCCTGACTTCAGAATCATGGACTAACTTCCCGTAGAATAAGTGCTGTATCAGATACTATTTTAAGTTATTTTCAAGGAAATTTGCAGTAATGGACCATCCTGTTAACAAAAATACTCTTGAGGACTACTTGACTACCTCATTAACCTTTTACCATCCAGCTTCCAGCCTCATCATTCCACTGAAACCGCTCTCTCCAAAGATATCAGTGATTTCTTAATTACCAAATCTGAAGGCCATTACACAACCCTCATCTTTTTTTTAACCTCTCTGTAGCTTTTGATGCTCTTGATCATTTTCTTCTCCTTGATACTGCCTTCTATTTTGTTTTTTTGGTTTTTTTTTTTTTTTTGGAATACCATTCTCTCCTGATTCTTCTCCTACTTATCTGAATGCTTCCTCTCAGTCTCCTTTGTTGAATCCTTATCTAGATCATACCCTCTAACCACAAGGTTCTGTTCTGGGTTTCACTCTCTTCATCTCCCTTCATTTGGTGATCTCATCATCCTCTGATGAATCTAACCATCTCTAGTCTGATAATTCTCAACTCTACCTATTCTTCTCTAACCTCACTGCTGACCCATAATTTCACATCTCTAACTGCCTTTCAGGCATTTTGAACTGAATGTTCAGTGGACAACTTACTTCAACATGTCCAAAAACCCATCTTTCCCCCTCAAATCCTCACTCCTAACTTCCCTGTTACTGCATAGGGCAATACCATCCCCACAGACTCCATCATCGACTCATCACTGTCTCTCACCCTCCATATTCAATCTGTTTCCAAGGTCTATTGATTTCACCTTTGCAACATCTCTCAAATAGACCCTCTTTTCTCCTCTGACACTGCCACTCTCTAGTTTAGGCCCTCAACAACTCATGCTTGTACTATTATAATAGCCTGCTGGTGAGCTGCCTACCTTGTCTCTTTCTACTCCAATCCATCCTTCATTCAGCCACCAAAGTGATTTTCCTAAGGCACAGATATGACTATGTCACCTCACCTCCTTGCTCAGTAAACTCCAGTGGTTCTCTACAACCTCATGGATCAAATACCAAATTCTGTGTTCAAAACTCTTTATAACCTAGCCCCCTCCTCCCTTTCTGGTCTCCTTACACCTTATTTCTCCCATATGTTCTTCTGTCGAGTGACACTGGCCTCCTTGCTCTTTCACAAACAAGAAATTCTGTCTTTGACTTTGAGCATTTTCTCTGGCTGTCCCCCATGCCCAAAATGTTCTCCCTTTTCAACTCTACCTTATGGCTTCCCTGGCTTTCTTTAAGTCTCAGTTGAAATTCCATCCTCTTCAGGGAGCCTTTCCTAATCCCTCCTAATTCTAGTGCCTTCCCACTATTAATTATTTATTTATCCTACATATAGCCATTTGTACATATTTGTTTACTCCACTAGACTGTAAACCCCTAAGGGCAGGAATGATAGTTTTTATCTCTTTGTGTCCCCAGTGCTTAGCGTGTTGCCTGGCATAGAGTCAGTGCTTAATAAATATTTCTTGACTGACTACAATGGAGATATTTTAGTTATGATACCTCTGTTTCAGATTAGGGTTATTCATTTAAGCAAATTTTCAAATTAGTAATAATTTCTGTGTAGCATATTTTACATGAAAAATGTATATCTTTTTTTCTTTCTTTTCTTTTCTTTTCTCTTCTTTTCTCTTCTTTTCTTTTCTTTTCTTTTCTTTTCTTTTCTTTTCTTTTTGTGAAAGCAGAGGGTTAGACCTGTGGATTCATGAGTGGAGTTTCATCAGGGTAGGAACCTCCACATATGGAAAATCTTCTTGTTGATGGCGATCATTAAGTCAATTATAATTCATGACATTTGGGAATCATCTGGGGGCATGGAGAAGTTAAGTGATTCATTTGAGGATAGTCACAGCTAACATATGTCAAAGGCAAGCATAATAAATAAAAAAATAATAATAAGGCATTCAAGTGGCACAGTGGATAGAGTGTCAGACCTGAGGTCAGTAAGTTCTGAGTTCAAATCTAATCTCAGACACATACCAGCTATATGAATTCATACCCTTGTCAAGTCACTTAATTTCTGCCTGCCTCAGTTTCCTTATTTGTAAAATGAGGGTAATAATAACATCTACTTCCCTGGGTCATTGTAAGGATCAAATGAGATATTATTTGCAAAGTGCTTTGCAAACCTTACAGTGCTATAGAATTGTCAGCTATCAAATGTAACAATAGCAACATATGATAATCAGCATTCTGTTATTGTTCATCCTTGTCTTTTGAACTGGAAGAGGACCAAGATGACATCACAATGTTGAGGTCAAGGTACAGTGTGTTTGACTGTGGCTGAGCAGACCAATACAAACTCAAAAGACTCTACCAAAGGTCAGAAGCAAATAGTGCATTTGAAAATTTGGGATGGAGGTGTTTCTAGATTCATACATTTCTTCTTTCTTTTCAGCTACTGCTTTTCTGATCTGCTTATAGAGCACAGTGCCTTTTTTGATGAGGGCACACCATGCTGGGTGGTCCTGTGCCAGTGTCCCCCATGTCTCACAATCAATACTAAAGTTCTTCAGAGAGAATTTGAGAATGTCTTTGCATCACTTCTTCTGACCTCCATGTGAGCATTTGCCTTGGGTGAGTTCTTTGGTCTTTTAGGTAATCGTACATTTGGCAATGAGGCAATGTGACCAGCCCATCAGAGTTGTGATCTCTTTAGTAGAGTTTGAGGGCTTGGCAGTTCAACTGGAGAGAGGACCTAAGTGTCTGGTACATTATCTTGCCAGGTAATCTTCAGAATCTTCCTAAGTCAATTTAAATGGAACCAATTCAGTTTCCCTGGCATGGTACTGGTATACTGTACAGGTTTCAAAAGCATACAACAATGAGGTCAGCACAATGGCTCTATAGACCATCAGTTTGGTAGGCAGCCTAATAACCTCTTCTCTCCCACACTTTCTTTTGGAGCCTCCCAAATGCTGAGTCTCTGGAAAAGATCTCAAGAATCACCTAGTTCAATTCCTGTTTTTTTGTTTGTTTGATTTGTTTTTTTTTTACGCTTACTTCATAATACTATGTTGATGAAATAAGGTAGAATTGCATATATATGTATGTATGCATGTTTGTATGTATAAATATATGTATTTTAGAGCCAGAAGGTAACTTAGAGATCACATAGATCTCTCTGTGTCATAGTGTTTTAAGTTTGCAAAGAACTTTGTATGCAGTATTTTATTTGATCCTCTCATGAATTTAGGTCTTCTTGCTTCCAAAGCTGCTCTCTCTCTCCATGATATCAGGCTATCCCATGAATCGCTTGAAGGAAAATCATCTTAGTTAGATCTTACTGCACAATATTAAAAAAAAGTCCTTCATCCTGTACTTTCTTATTTGTGACATTCTTGTGCATTTTGACCATAAAACTATCAATTGACTCATTCTGGGTTTCCAGTGGTAAAAAGAGGGAGGCTGTTAAATCAACAATGAGTGAAAATTATCCAGACCAAATAATGAGCTTCCCAGACCTTTGCTGATGCTGGGCTTTCCTTTTTGATGAGACTACAGCTATTTTTTTTTCTAGAAGCTTTGTCTCCTGTTTTCTTGTTTTGTCAACTTTCTTTTTTTTTTAAGGCTTGAAAGTATATCTTCAAACTTTGTGGAAATGGATCCTTATAGGAGACCTTTTAAAGAAGAAAGCTTTTGCCTGTTTTTTATAGGAGAGGAAAGAAAAGTTCAGGGAAAAAATGGCATATTTTGTCCAAGGTCTTAAAGGAAATTGGCATCTGTGCCAAAGTTAGAAAACAAAGTTCTTCACTCTCATCCTTGGGTTACAGTAAATCTAGTACATAACACTTGGTTTTATATATATATATATTTTTTTTTTTTTCTATATATCCTTTGCTAATTTGAAGGAAGAAAATGGTGAGACCATGCTCACATATATATATAGACCCAGTGTTGCTTTCTCCAGTATCAGGGCCCCAGAAAGGCATGTCTTCAGATAAGTACTATTGTAGAGCAGTGAGAACAGACTGATATAGTGCATGAACAGTTAGTCTGGAGTCGGGATGATCTGGGAACAAGCCTAGTCTCTGACTCATACTGGCTCTGTGACCCTGGACAAATTACATAATCTTTGTGTCTCAATTCCCTCATCTGTAAAATGGGGATAATAATAGCATTCATCGCCCAGGTGGAGATACTACCTACAAACTTCACAAACATCAAAGCACTATACAAATGTTTTTTTTACTATCATTAACATTGTAGCAAATAAAATCAAACAACTTTAACTGAAAGAGATAAGCCCATGTTTCCAGCAGCAACAAGGTGTCAAAGCCAAGACCACAGACTGCTGGTATCACAGTTCAGATCCAGAAGTCCTCAGAGATCTCAACTCTCGTCTCCTGCCTTCGAAGTTCAGAGTACTTTTTTTTTAATATGATGTGCTTTCAGATATTCTTCTCTAGAGGTATAACATTTTTTTGCCCTACCTTAGAAGATCTTGCCCTACTTTTTTTAAGTTCAATTTATAAAACACTATATAAATGCTAGTTATTAATTATCATTTTGTTATTATTATACGATCATCTATATCATATATAGTGCTTTTCCTTAATAAAAAGAAGCATAGTGTGGTTTTGTGGAAACTATTGAAATTTGTGTGTGTGTGTGTGTGTGTGTGTGTGTGTGTGTGTTAGTAATAGAATAGATTTGCAGATATAGGACAGTAATCTGGACGTTGATTCCTAGCAAAATTCTGGAATGGATTATTCCAGATATAGTTAGTTAGCATCTCAAATAGGAATTTATGATCACAGAGAGCCAACATGGTTTGAACCAGAACAGATCATCACAAATAAACCTAACTCCTAATGGTTTACCTATATTTTAGCAACCTCATAATATTCTTATGGAAAACAGGTGTGGGTTGGCTAACAGTAGAATAAGTGCCTTCCGAACTGGTTAAATGCTAGACTCAAAAGGTAATTATTACTCATTCAATGCTTGCTTGGAAGAAGGTAAAGGACCTAGTCTTGGCCCATGCTACTTAACATTTTTATTAACTTGGATGAAGGCATAGATTAGTCAGGTAGTCAGATAGTCAACAAGAATTTAAGGGTTTACCTTGTGCAATACCCCATACTAACCACTAGGGGCACAAGAAAAAGAAAGAAACAATTCCTTCCCTTAAGGAATTTATATTCTAATAGGAGAGGGGAGATGAAACATGTAAATAAGTAGGTACATATAAGATATATACAGAGTAGAAGGAAATAGTCTCATAGCATAAGGTATTAGTAGTAAAAGGGACTGTGTAAGGCCTCCTGTAGAGGATGATATTTGAGCTGAGTCTTAAAGGAAACCAAGGAAATTAAAAGGTAAGAGTGAAAAGGCAGAGAATTCCAGGCATAGGGGTTACCAGAGCAAAGTCATCTAGACTAGAGATAGAGTATTATGTGCAAGAAACAGCAAACAGGCCAGTATAGCAGGATCATATAGTGCAAGGAGGGAAGCAAATCAGAAAAAGACTGCAAAGGTAGGGAGGAACCAGATTATGAAGACCTTTAAATAACAAACAAAGAAGCTTATATTTGATCCTGGATATAATAAAGAAGCATTTAGGTTCTGTGGATCCAGAGGTATTCTAGTTCGAGAATCACTCAAATTGTTCAAAAATATATGTCTGGACTCTCCCATTAGTGCTTGCAATGCAAGTAACCTACAATAGGATGTGCTATGATATCTTATTATACAACTTGTTCTGAGAAACAGGCTATCCCTATATCCCAATTTCTCTTATGCAGAAATCCCTAATCCTGAAACTGGGTAGAAGGGTCATTGCACCAGATCAGCCTTGAGCCCTAGCAGCAGGGACCTTGACCAATCAGCTTTTGCCTCTCCCTCCTACACTGTTCCAAGCTCCTAAAACCTTTATTAACTTTGTGTACTGTTTATTCAGGGAGTTTTTGCTTCTTTGGATAAGACTCCCCTTTTGCTAGTGAACTCAATAAACCCTAGCTGGTCCAAATTATGTTTGCCTTCCAATCTGTAGTTTCCATCTCCACCATTGATAGTTTATTATGAAGGCAGAGGAGTAGAAGAGGAGAAGGAGAGGAAAGCAAATCACTTGGTCAGGTCTTTGCTTTAGAAAAATCACCTTAGCAGCTAAATTGAGGGTGGATGGGAATGAAAAAGGCCTTGAGAGAAGGAGACCAATGTGAGAAGGCTATTGCAATAGTGCAGGCTAGAGTTGATGAAAGCCTCAACTAGAGTGACAGTCATGTGAGTGGAGGAAAGAGACCTTAAATAAGAGATATTCTGTATAAAGGCTGATACTATAAGCAAACTGGGAGAGCAAGGAATACTTTACCTGTAAGATTTATGGAGAATGGAAGAATTTATGATGAAAAAGAGATAAAGAACATAATGAAATGCACAATGGATAATTTTGATTACATTGAATTGAAAAGTGTTTGCACAAACAAAGCCAATGCAACCAAGATTAGGAGGAAAGCAGAAAACTGGGAATTTTTACAACCAATGTCTCTGATAAAGGCCTCATTTCTAAAATATATAGAGAACTGAATCAAATTTGTAAGAATACAAGTCATTCCCCAATTGATAAGTGGTCAAAAGATATGAACAGGCAGTTTTCAGATGAAGAAATTAAAGGTATCTATAGTCACATTAAAAAAATGCTCTAAATCACTATTGATTATAGAAATGCAAATCAAAACAACTGAGGTACCACATCACACCTATCAGATTGGTTAACATGACAAAACAGGAAAATAATAAATGATAGAGAAGATGTGGGAAAATTGAAACACTAATGCATTGTTGATGGAGTTGTGAATTGATCCAACTATTTTGGAGAGCAATTTGGAACCACGCCCAAAGGGCTATAAAATTATGCACACCCTTTGACCCAACAACAGCACTTTTAGGGTTGTCTCCCAAAGAGATCATAAAAATGGGAAAAGGACCCACATGTACAAAAATATTTATAGCAGTTCTTTTTGTGGTGACAAAGAATTGGAAATTGAGGGAATGCCCATCAGTTGGGGAATGACTGAATAAGTTGTGGTATATGAATGTAATGGAATATTATTGTGCTATAAGAAATGATGAGCAAGCAGACTTCAGAAAAACCTGGAAAGACTTGAATGAACTGATGTTGAGTGAAGTGAGCAGAACCAGAAGAACATTGTACACAGTAACAGCCACAATGTACAATGACTAATTTTGATAGGCTTATCTCTTAGCAATGCAAGGATCCATGACAACTCTAAAGGACTTATGATGGAAAATGCTGTCCACATCCAGAAAAAGAACTATGGAGTCTGAATGCAGATCAAAGCATATTATTTGCTCTCTCTCTTTTTTCTTTTTTTTTTGTTTGTTTCTTCTTTCTCATAGTTTCTCCCATTGGTTCTAATTCTTCTTTACAACATGACTAATGTGAAAATAGGTTCAATATGAATGTATATGTAGAACCTGTATCAAATTGCATGCCATCTTGGTGTGGAGGGTGGAGAGAGATGGGAAGAAAATTTAGAACTCAAAATCTTATGAAAGTGAATGTTGAAAACTGAAAATAAATAAATTTATAAAAATAAAAGATATTCTGAAGGTAGAAATGACAATTTGGCAAAAAAAAAATTGGATATATAGGGTGAATGTAAGTGAAGTCAAGTATGATACCAAAGGTTGTGTAACCTGAGTCCCCAAGTCCATTGCTATGGGTTTCTTTCCTCATTGGTGGACATCAGTCCCCATATCTGTATGAGGGGTAGGGTGGATTTGGAGAGAAAAGAGAGAAGAATAGCTTCAGGTTTCTTCATTCTTTTCAGGATAGGTAGTCACTTCAGGTACTAACAGCTTCCAGTCTCAAAAGAGAAGACAATGTCAACCCCACATCAGGTTGCTGAATGGAGAATAAGATTCAGAGAAGAAGCTGGTAAGAGAGGAGCTAGCAGTCTCCACCATGTTCATATTTCTAGCTTGCTATACTTGAGAATTTGGGGAATTTCCCCTTACCTGAAATGTGGGACTCTTGTTTGAGCTGTTACTTTGCTTACAATGGGAGATTTCCTCTACTCTGTATTGTCTGGTATATAGTATCTTATGTACACTTTCTCTGATTTCTGTTTTGCTCTCAACTTGGGCAAATGTATTTCTTTATTACTTGCTCTGTGTGTTCAATGTGGAACTGGCATTTTGGGGGAATGGAGTCAAACTTTGGATATAAAACTTGGGGTCTCCTTTCCCCATTAATGAATAGTGATCAATTAATAATATTTAAAGGAATATAATTAATAATATTTAATTAATATTTTTATATTAATACTATTAAAGGGAATATAATATTTAAGAATGAATTCTAGCCTGGTACCTTCTATTTCTGAGGAGAACAGAGTGGTAATGCTTTTAAATCCAACCTCCTGCTTCCCCTCCTGAAAAAAAAAATAAAATCTCCCTTGGAAAAGAGTAGAGGGAAAAAAACCTAAGAGGTTTTATTCTACCTCCTTTTGATCCACACAACAGCAATCTCTATATTACTAGTGTGACAGTAATCATTACAGTTATAAAGCTGGGTGACTGGGAAGATGGTGGTAACATGAAGAGAAATAAAGAAGTTAGAAAGAGGGGGTGATTTGGGGAAAAGATAATGGTTTCTATTTTGAATATTTGGAAAATCAGATTATTTTAGGACAGTGAGTTCTATTTCTCCATAAGACAGTGGGTGATGTAGCACTGGAACTCAGGAGAGACACTAGGGATGGGTGCACAGAGCTAAGAATCATCAAAATAGAGAGGACAACTGGATTCATGGGAGCTAATAAGGTCACCAAGTGAAAGTACAGAGAGAAAAGAAAAGAGAACCTAAGACAGGGCTTTAAGGGATACCTGTGGTTGAGTAGGCCTGCACAACCTGCAGTCTGCAGGCTGCTTGTGTGTGGCGAGCCAAAGGATTTCTTTTATATACAAAGGATGTTTTCCTATACATTTTTCACGGGCCTTCCCACAAGTGGCCAGGGGGCTATAAATGGCCATGGGCCACAGGTTGTGCAGGTCTGGATAAGAGATTTGACATAGATAAAGAATCAGCAAATGAGACTGAACTGGAATGGTCAAATGTGAGGAGGACTAAGAGGAAGTAGCATCCTGAAAATCTGGAGAGGAAGAGAGTATACAGTAAAAGATGGTGATCAACAATATCATAGGCCACAAAGTTGTCAAGAAGGATAAGAATTGAGAAGAGCCCATTTTATTTGATAATTAAGAGGATAATTAATAATTTTTGAGCAGTCAATTTCAGTAAATTAAATAAGGTCAGAAGTCATATTGCAGAGGATTTTAAAAGAATTGGTAGGATAAGAAGTAAAGGCAGAGAATGATATAGCTTTCTCAAAGAGTTTTCCTATGTAAGACAGCAGGTAGAAGATATTTAATGGAAGCAGTCAGATTAAGTGCGTGTTTTGTTTGTTTGTTTGTTTGTTTCTTTTTTGTGGATGGAGGAGACATCCATGTGTTTGTAGAGAGCAGTAAAGGAACCATTAGAGAGAGAAAGAGTTTGAAGATAAAAAAATGGGGGTGATTGTGAAGGCAATTTGCTCGAGAATACCTATTATGTTTGCAGATGATATAAAAGTGGGATAGATGGCTGCTTATATGCTATATGATAAAGGCAGAATTTAAAAAGATCTTGATGAACTTCTGGGAAAATTGGAAAGCAGTTTGGCAGAAGCTAGGTATAGACCCACTATCTTGCACCAAATATACTAGATAAGTTGAAAATGATTTGAGTAGAAAGGGAGATACTTTAAGCAAATAAGGGACCATGGAATAGTTTGCCTGCCAGATATATGGGTGATGGAAGAATTTATGATAAAGTAAGAGAGAGAGGGAATTATAAGATGTAAAATGGATAATTTGATTACATTAAATTAAAAAGTTTTTGCGCAAATAAAATCAATGCAGCCAAGATTAGAAGGAAAACCGAAAACTAAAGGAAAAATTTTACATGAAGTTTCTCTGACAAAGGCCTCATTTCTCAAATATGTAGAGACCTGAGT
The DNA here is from genome assembly GCF_900497805.2 of Vombatus ursinus. Classification (NCBI taxonomy): domain Eukaryota; kingdom Metazoa; phylum Chordata; class Mammalia; order Diprotodontia; family Vombatidae; genus Vombatus; species Vombatus ursinus. The sequence continues at coordinate 50,522,902 of NW_020954557.1, forward strand.
CAAATGTATAAGGATACAAGTCATTCCCCAATTGATAAATGGTTAAAGGATATGAACAGGCAGTTTTCAGAAGAAGCAATCAAAGCTATCTATAGTCACATAAAAAACATGCTCTAAACCACTATTGATTAGATAAAAGCAAATTAAAACAACTCTGAGGTACCACCTCACACATATCAAATTGGCAAATATGACAGAAAAGGAAAATGACAAATGGAGAGGATGTGGGAAAATTGAGGCATTAATGTACTGTTGGTAGAATTCTGACCCGATCCAACCATTCTTGAAAGCAATTTGGAATGATGTCCAAAGGGCTATAAAATTGTGTGTACATTTTGACCCAGCAATAGCACTACTGAGTCTGTATCCCAGAGAGATTAAAAAAAAGTAAAAGAACATTTGTGTAAAAATATTTATAGTAGCTCTTTTTTGTGGTGGCAAAAAAATTGGAAATTTGAGGAGATGGATGTCCTTCAATTGAGGAATGTCTGAATAAGTTGTGGTATATGATTGTGATGGAATACTATTGTACTATAAGAAATGATGAACCTAGAAAAGCTTAAACAAGCTGATTCAAAGTGAAGGGAGCAGAACCAGGAGACTATTGTACAGAATAACAGCAATATTATACAAAGATCAATTGTGAATGACTTAGCTGTTTTCAACATTATAATAAGACAATCTCAAAAGACTCATGATGAAAAATGCTATCCATCTCCAGAGAAAGAACTAATGGTGTGTAAATGCAGACTGAAGCATACTTTTTTAACTGTATTTTTCTTTCTTTTTTTAGTTTGTTTTCTCTTACAACATGAATATGGAAATATGTTTTAATATAACTACACATGTATAACTTATATCAATTTTTTTTTCCTTCTCAATGTGGTGGGAGAAAAGGGAGGTAGAGAATTTGGAACTAATTTTTTTTAATTAATGTTAAAATTGTTTACATGTAATTGAAAAAAAATAAAGTATTTGAAAAAAAGATGCTGATAACTTAAAAAATTAGACTGAATCTCATAAGAAATTTAATAGAAAAAAATTATGATGTTTTACATTTGGGTTCAAAATAATAACTTCTCAAGAATAGGATGATGAGGTGTGGTGAGACAGCATTGTGACTGAAAAAGGTGGGTGACATAGGTTAGGGTATGGTGAGGTGTAATTTTGCCTGTACTTCATATTACCAGGGAGGCTGGTGGATCTTCTGAGCTCAGAAGTTTTAAGTTCTCATGGACTAAGTCAATTAGGCAATCACTCAAGTCTGGCATCAATAGGGTGAGCCTTCTGGAATAGGGAGAGGGGGTATACCACATTGCCTAAGAAGGAGCCAACCATCCATATAGGAAATGGAACAGTTCAAAGTCACCATATTGACCAGTAGTGAAGTTGGACCATCAGTAACAAATGTACTTCAAGTTTGGGTAAGACACGGATATTATATTAATAGAATAATAGAGTAATTATTAAGTAATATAATATTTATACTTACATAATATAATTATATATACACATATGTATTTTATATGTGTATACATACACACATGCATATATTCATATTTATACATGCACACACATATAATTAGAATTATAGTGGACTGCAAGGCCAATATCAATCAATATTGTGATCTGGCAGTCAGAAGAGCTAGTACTCTTTAAGGCAGTGTGGCTTGGTAGAAAGTTAGTGTCCTAGCATTCAGAAATAAGGAGGTAACAATCCTGCTGTATATCCTAGTCAGACTACATTTGGTTTCTTGCATTCTCTTCTGACTGTCATAGGTTAGGGAAGAAATTGATAAAATCAAGAGTTTCCAAAGGACAGCAACCTAATTGATGAAAGCACCTGAATTCATGGAATATGAACCTCCTCTCAAACAACTGGCTTGGTTAGCACACAACAGAGAAGACAGAGGAAACACAGCATGGATCAGGCCCAAGAATTGCCAGGTATACGAAAGGCTACTGTGTGGAAAGCATATTAGACTTGTTCCACTTCCAAAGAAGAAAACTAGATGGATTAAGTAGAAGCTGGAAAGAGACTAATGGAGGCTTGACATCAGGAAAATTTTTTTGCCAATGACAGCTGTGCAAAGTTGCAATATCCTTCTTCAGGAGAAAGTACTCTTGCTTCACAGAAAGACTTAAAGGAAATGGTTAGTGACCACTTGCCAGGTATGTTTAAGGAGGATTCTATTTTGGCCTGTGGATTGAACTAGATGGATACAGTTGCCCCTTCTAACAGAAAATCTGTGACTATAATTCTATGATATATGATACAGTTTTTTTTTTCATTTCTCTCAATGTAATCAACAGAAAGTTAGAATTATTTAGATAGTGAAATATTCTAGAAAATGTCCTCTATTTCCTTTCCTTTTCATGTGTCCTTTTAATTTTTCCCCTTTTCTTGTTCTTCTTTTCTTTGGTTCTTTCTCAAAAAAGCTACTGGCAATATATTTGAGCCTGAGAGCCAGCAGAAATTCTATTGGTTTCCCTTGAGAAGTCAGGGCCTTTCCTACATGAGTTAAGAAACAGAAATCAATTCAGAAAAAAAAAGAATGCTTCCTTATCCTTTGTTCAATTCCATTCCATTCATATTCCCTTAGAACAAGTTTTTTTATATATTTTAAGAGCCATTCAGAGTAGACAATACCTCTCCACTATTCCATTTAACAGATCCAACTTTTTCTCGACTTTTTTCAAATCCAATTTTCTTTTTTCCTATAAATATAGCATGTCACAGACACACAAAGTAAAAAAAAGTGTTGTAAAAATTGATATTAAAATATATCAATGCTAAATAAAATGATGTAATGCCTATCATATGCAGGCTTTAGCTTTACATTGGAACAGTCTATATGGTAACCACTCACCTACCCATTGGCCAGGATTTTTGGAACGGAATGGCTCTTTTAGCTCATAAGTTCTGACAGAACTAGACCTTACAAGCAAAATGGCTGATACTTATCCTAATCAAATCAGAAAATGTTATTTATTTAGGTCACATAAGGTATACATCCTGACAGTTATCATTTGTAGAATTTTACTTCATTTGAAAATATAGTAACTTGGTCCAATTTGATTCTATACCATTTCTATTAATAGCAGTTGAAACCCGAACATCATTACTATAACAAACATTAATCATGTATATATTATCAAAATGCTTTTAGTTTCTTTATAGCTGGTATTGTGTGTATATGTGTATGAGTATATACACTGCAGTATTGTTGATAATGCTGAATTATCTGACACCTCAGAAGTCCATCTCTTTAACACCATTATTCTATTAGTGATACTATATTGTGATGAGTCATGAAACACTGCAATGTCATGAGTTATGAGTAACTCAAAAGGCAATGAAAATCATGTTAAGTATTATATGCTGACAATGTGTTCGCAAACATGATTTGCATGTAAATCTGACACAAAAAATCATCAGTGTAAAGGATAATAAAAAAGAGATAGAGTAGTCATTATAGATGGACAAGTTAATTGTTACATTGGTATGGTATGGTATGGTATGTTATTGTATACTTGTGATTTCATTGGTCTAGTGAGCTCCCAGTAAGGAAATTCCTTTTACTAATGCAGATCAGCACCTGCTCTTCAATTATAGTCTTAGAAAGTTTCCACAAGGTACTGAGTGCTTAAATGACTTGTCCAGGGTCACTCAGCCAATATGTGTGTAAGAACAGATTTGAATAAAGATCCTCCAGACCCTAAGTCCATCTCTCTGTCCACTCTCATACCTTTAAAGCTACATTGGTACCCTGGTGATAGTAAAAGAACAATAGAATGGCTTTCATCTTGCTAAGTTGAATCTCTAAAAATTTTTGTAGAAGGACTGGCATGAGAAATCTTGGACAGGTTCTAATCCACATCAATGGCATAAGTATTAACACTAATGAAATCACAGAATCATCTAAGTAAATGTTAATAAGATCTCCATTACATTTTGTGAATACAATTAGTATTATTTCTCAAAGTTCCTATAGACATAGATGAGTATTCTTTCCCATATATCACAGAAGAAGAAACTGGGTGAATGGGTCAATTGCAGAATTAGAATTAGTCACCTCTCTTGCCTAGTCTACTGACACATCTATTGGAAGTCCAAGGTTCTCTTTCAAACATAAGTAGGATTTATTTTTCACGTAAAAAATAATGGCTGTCCAAGAATAAAGGTCTGGGAGCTATGATGAACAAGAGTTTTATTCTAATGACTATAGTCCTCCATACTACTGGGGCCACAGTATGGTAATAAAGGGGATGCTAGGAAATGTGGAACACAACCAAAGAGTTAAGAGAGAGGGAAGGGGAGATAGAGGGAGACAGAAACGGCGGGGGGAGAAGGAAGGAGAGAGGGGAAGGGAAGGAGGGGGAAGAAAGGTGGGTGGGAAAAGAATGGGGGGAGAGGGGAAAAGTATTTGTCAGCTCAAAAAATCAACAAGCATTTATAGACTGCCTTACTATATGCCATGCTCTGTGCTAAGTGCTAAAGATTCAAAGAAATGCAAAAAAAGTCCCCGCCCTCAAGAAACTTACATTCTAATTAAAGAAACAACAATACAAACAATTATGGATATATAAGATATATAAAAGATAAATATATGAGGGTGTTTTTCTTTAATCATGGAAAAAATGGTCTGATTTGGCATCTAATTTAACATCTCTCTCCTCCGCTTGTTTCTTATATTTCCCATGATGTTGAACACTCATGTTGTTTCATATGTGCCTGAGTACCAAATAAGAAGTGTGGTTAATGACTTGTTTTACCTAAAGATTTATGTTACACTATTAATTTTTCCTGAAAAAAAGTAAAGACTTATAAATCAAGTTGTCTGCATAAAATGATTATCATCTCCTATAGGTAAGTATCATTAGAGACTCACAGAACTTTCTTTACAGTGGCTGCCTATGGCAAACTGCAAATGCATATATTCTGTGGAGTTCCTTAAGTCCCTCTGGGCAGTCAACCACTTAAGCTGTCAATGAGGTATAAGTCTTTTATGAATGGGGCTCCTGAATGTCAACTCACTGGGGGATCCTAAGTGCTTAAAATTTGACCAGACCAGAAAACATGCTGACCCACCCCAGAGATCTACCAGGGGACTCATAATGCTGAACTAGTGCAGAATTGTTTAGCTGAGGCCCAGGGGGCAAGTTCAGACTTCCCAGCAAGCTGGACATTTCTTCGCTGAGAACCCTTACTCTTGAAACTTTACTAAAATGGTTAAAATTCTTGGCAGGGATGGCTCTACATGTTTTGCTGATTCTGTTCCTCAGTATTCTGAAAGGCACCTGCTTTCATTGGATAAGATCACCATGAGAGAAAGGAGAAGCCACCTGGAAACTTTCCTTTCCTGGGCTTCCTGACAATTTTTATGTCCATCTGCACTTCAATCCTAGATCATAAATACAAACTATGTGAAGTTGCACCCAGCTGGAAAATATATACTTTATGAGAAGGATGACATTATTTAACAGTATCATGTTCATAGAGCTGTAGGTCTATTGGGACTAATAAACTTGAACCCTATGCCATAACTAGTGTACTTTATTATAGAACTTGTCTTCCTTTGGAAGTTTTTAAACTATTCTTGATTTATTGAGAACCTCATCAAAAAAAATATTCCCCTCTGAACATCGTCATGACTTTTCAAAATAATTTCTAAGTGAAAAATTATAACCTTCAATGCCTATTTAAAGAAATCTTGATTATGTAATTACTAGCTCATCAACATAGGGCCCAATTTAGTTTAAAGATGAAAGGGGGAGAATTTTTAGGCACTAAAAATCTCTAGTGTACCATTCAGAGTCTGGTACATGGAATTTATCTTCAGGAAAAGTGACTGGGGAAAGGTAACTCCTAATGAATGCAAATTTCAAGTCTATCCGTCAGAGTATGGCATAATATATATTTAAAATTCGTAAGATTATCACAATAATAAATCAAAACAATTTACATACAAATAGTCTCTTTCTCCCTATCTTTACTATGTACTCCATATCCATAGTAAGATAGTCATCTCTTATTAAGCAACAGTGGAGAAATGTTTCCAATGGTATTCTTCTATATTCCAAGGGGTCACAGAAAAGAAAAACCACTAAGAGAAATTAATTTCTGGGAGGTATAGTTAAAGCTATAGGGGTTTATTAAATATCCACCATGATGGAAAAGAAAACTAGATAGCAAGTAATGTTGATTACATCTGTATTTGTATTGGAATGGGGAAGGCTTAGACTTCTATTTACTGGTATTCCAGTCACCTTTGGCTCTACAATGGTTGAGGTCATTGTGAAACCTAATAGTACTGAATAGAGAGGAGACACTGAAAGCTTTTTGACAAATTGATCAGCCCCAAACTTCCAAAACACAAAATTCCAGACGTAGAAAGGGCTTCAGTGATTATTTAATTCAATATCCACATTTTACAAACAAAGAAAGTGAAGTCCAGGAAAATGATTTCCCCAAGGTCACCACTGGGTTTATGGCAAAGAACCATAGATGCCTCAAAACATAGTGTAAGGAAGAATGAACAGAAGGCTGAAGCCAGGATCATAGCCTTGAGCACCCCAATTCCATCTATCCAGCACAAAGTAATTTAACCAATATAGCTAGCCAATCAAGATAATTTAGCTAATTGCACATTAGAACTGAAATTTATGCTTAGGGTAATTCACCAGATAATTGCTGGGAACAGAATGAGAAATTGCTAAAAAGCATGGATGGGAGTCCAAAGGCAGTAGCTATATTACAAAGCATGCCCATCTTTTCTAGGACTTTTTATTTCTTATGAATCTTAAATGCCTCATTAATGTCATAGTCTGTCGGTTCATCTGCTACACAATTCCCATTTTCAGCTGCTATGGTTTTGAGGGTTTTTTTTTAAAGTTTTCTGTTTTTTTGTTTTTTTTTTCCCAACTGGACCAGATGATCACTCACAGCTCTTTTTGTTTGTCTGAAATTTAGTGATATTACTTTAGAAGTTTGAGAGTGTTCAATGTGTCAAAAACCCTTGCATTCATCTCTATCTAGCACCATACTAGGCAATGCACAAGGACCTCAAACCCAAGGCAAGTGGAATACCAGTAAGTAGAAATCTGAACCTTTGCTACTCCAAAACAAATGCAGATTTAATCCACATTTTCTGTTACCTAAATCCCTACCTAGCTCATTCTCACTGAATACAAGTTATTGAAGTACATTCATTTTTAATTTAGCCAACACCCTAATAAAACTTTCTGCATCAAAGTTCTTCTTAAATCAAACATTGAGCTTTTGTGGCTTGAGGAAATTATGGCATAAGGAGTTAATTAAGAATGACCCTTAAGTCTGTAAAGAAGGGGAAAGTTATGGGGAAAAAGGATAAGCAACTGATTTCCATTTCAGGCAGGGATAGAAAAAACACATTATGTCACTATTGCATGAGGAGGGATTTATTTACTCTCTAGTGAAAAAAAAAGTCCTCATTTCAAGGGAAAATAAAAGGGACAGTTGAGGTATATCATGAGTAGAAGCTTTGGTGGCCTCTTTCCCTGAAGAACACTAAAAGTTTGGCTAGACTGTGCCAAAATAATCAGTTAGAAAGTTTTGTTTTATTTTGTTTTGTTTTGTTTTTTAAATCAGTTGTTTGGTTCGCATGACACAAGTGGTTTTGCCACTGTGCAACTATAACCAAAGAACAGACAGATGATTAGAAACTATCAATCTGGGGTGACTTTGGGGCAACCATTCCAATTGGTAGTGGGATGGACAAGATAATGTCTAGACTAAATGGATTACGTGACTCTCCTGGCCCTCTGATTCTGTGTAGGTTTGCTGAGAATAGGCTTATGTAGGATTTCAATCTTCTTCAAACTGTCAGCCCTTAATATTGCTCTGACTCTGTGAAATCATCCATAACCCCTTCTCTGAGTTCACATGTGAGCCTTTCCAGACAGCAATCATTGGCTACCAAACATTATGGGTGACTGCATCATGGATTCCTGTGTCTACTAGCAACCTGTTTAAGTGGAAAAATGTCCTGGAGAATAAAAAGCAGATCCCAATTCTAATGTCCAGAATCAGTGCTAAATTGTCAAGTACCAGTGATAAGCCAAATATGGTACAGAGTTAAGTGAGGCTTAAAGTTGGTTTAACAATTAAAAAAAAAATCATTCTAATTTATGAAAAAAAAAATCAATTGGGCTATTTTGTTGCATCAAAGAAAGAGTTTTGTCCAGTCATTCATTATATATTTACCCCTAATCCCATCTCTCTTATTTTGGAAATCTAGTCTATTCTGAGTTTTATTGTGTCATTCTCTTTTTCTCTGGGAATCATATCATGGTGGGATCATGATTAGCAATAGATTGACTCGACCAAAAATTCAGGCCAGGTACATGAGTGGCCTGCACCTGGAGAAGGCCTATAAATTGTTAATAAAGATGGATTTGGATTTAGAAGGTAGGTAAGTGCTCAGGAATTAGGAAATACACAGGTCAAGGCAAAACAGCAGATCAGAAGACACAGGAATCAAGTTGCCTTCATGAAAGTATTGCTTTATGCAGGCAAGCATAACAAGGCCCACCACTGACCAGGAAACTTTGAAACAGGCTATTTGTTTTCCTTCTCAACCATTAAACCTCTTTTTTATGCTTAGGGCACGAATCAATTAGTGACATAGCAAAACCAGGGCCTATGGGTGGAAATAAAATAAGCCACATTGGGTACAGCAAATGAGTTACACTTGTAAGGAGTGTACTCCTGACTGCCAGGGTAGGGAGTATAGAGCCAGAACTAAGAGAAAATGTTGATAACATAGAAGTGAAAGAAGAGAGAGGAAGCAAGTTGGTACCATACCATAACACTGGCCCCTCAGGAAGATCAAGTAGATAGGGCTTGCCTAGTTTAGAAATCCCAAGACGTAACACATTCTTGTGGGCTCATTTTTGGGACATGGTCTTGACATGCCTTGTCTTATATTTTGTCTTATATTTTGCAGAATGCATGCTTGCTAACTTGGCTGTAAACTCCGGTTTTCCTCTCACTTTGCTCCTCACCTATCAGTAGTGGTTTGGATCCATGGTACCTAGTCCCAAGATATCTCAGATGCCCCAAGTTATAGGCAGAGAATGAGTGAATAAGTAGTGAGTCAGATGCCGGGTAGGTATATGGGAAGACATAAAATTGAAGGATAAAACAAGGTGGTTAAGCTCAATCATGAGCTCCATAGGAATTGAAGGCAATCCATAGGAAATGACGGACAGGAAAATGTGTTTAAAGCACCATCTAAGTCACCATTATTGACACACAAAATAATTAAAACAATGATCTGCCTCAGCCAGGGAACTGTTTGACTCTTCCTGTTACCCTAAAAAACCAATTTCAAGCAAAGGTAGGTTAGGAATTATACAAGTGGAGGGAGTGCAGTAAAAGTACCTGGATGGAATGAGGCATGTGCAGGCAAAGAGGAAGCAAAGTCTAGGCAGTATTTTTTTATATTGTTATAAAATAATAATCAATTGTGATTGGGCCTAACCAAGCCTAAAGAACTGTGAATAGTACCTGTTAATGCCTCTGATTGCTTGTCTTTTTTTTTTTACTTTCTCAATATTCTCTGGCTAGGCAGTTCTCTATCTCCTGCTGCTTATTTCTCCCCAAAGGCCTAACAGTTGAAATCATGTATTTCCTGCCTTTTTCTTCCAGCAGATGTATTCAAAGCTCTCCAAGTTTTAACTCCACTCAGTGCTGGCTAAGGCCTCCACCTTTCCACAGTTAATCCCTCCCTGAGGATTAAGACATTTTTTTCCTAAAGCCTAAATCAAAGTTACTAACTTAATAAAACAAACAAAATTTTTATTTATTTATTTTTGGCTAGGCAATGGGGTTAAATGACTTGCCCAGGGTCACACAGCTAGTAAGTGTTATGTGTCTGAGGTCAGATTTGAACTCAGGTCCTCCTGACTTCAGGGGTGGTGCTCTATCCACTGTACCACCTAGCTGCCCCAAACAAACAAAATTTTTAAATGGTACCAAGAACCACAGTTCAAAGTTTAGAGGTAATTTTTTTGGTCCAAGAAATTTCAGAACCATTGACTAAATTTGAATATAAGGACTCAGTTGTTTTTTCAAGCATTATCTTTTTTAACATAAGACACTGTAGGATCCATTTAACCTAATGATGATACTAGCAAGTTGATATGTAGGATAACTCAGGTTAATCCTATACACTTACATACATACTTTGTTTCAATCATATGAGCTATTCTTCAATATTATAACATAATATTATAGACTAATTTTCCATAGACATTCATGGGATAAAAACTAATAGGGAGAACAGGAGGCTATGCCTAAATAATCATAGCCACCATCCTCATCCTCATCCTCCAAACCCTTTTATACAGAACACTATGATATTAGGATGGTGAAGTAGGTGGTATAAGTATCATTATCCCCTTTTACAGATATGGAAAATGACACTTCATGACTTAAGCAAATTGCCCACAGGTATGCAACTAGTCTGTGACAAAGCCAGGCCTTGAATTAAAAAAACAAAACAAAAAGTCCTGACTCCAAGTTCAGTGTTCTTTCCATGTCTACATCTCAGCCATCACTAGTTCACATAGATAACTAAATTGCTTTGGCCAGGGTCCAGAAAAATCACTTGCAAAGAATGGTCCAGCAGAGAGCAATTCAATTAGTTCCCTATATAGAGAAATGGCCCATAGGCAAACAAAATTATTTATTTAGAAGAATCATCTCAAATTTTTGAAGGACACCAGTTCTTATTAAGTTAAAAGGGCATTAAGCTCTCTCTTCTCTCCATAAAATATTTGCCTTCATTGCCCAGTCATCCCTCTTTTTTCCAGTTTCTGATGAAGAGGACCTTTTCTTTGCTAAAACCAACCCCTCTCTTTGTACCCTTATTCCCATCCTATCATGCCTCTATCTTATCCATCAATATGACCACCATCTCATCTATCCACTATAGCCTTCAATCTTTGTTTCTATAATTTCCTTTCCTGATAGCTGAAAACAATTGCCTAGTAGACATCTCAAAATGGATGTCTTATAAACCTCCCAAGCTCAACATGTCTAAAATAGAATTCAGTATCTTTTCTCAAAAATTCACCCTTCCAAACTTTTCCATTTCTGCAGAGGATACCACAATCTGTCCAATCACACCAATTCACAATTTCAGTGTCATCTTCAACTATTCACTCTCCCTCATCCCACATGTCCATTCAGTTGCCAAATCTGGTTGTTTCTGCCTGCACAATATCTCTCCCATCCATGTCCATCTTTGAATGCCTGACAGAGGATTTCCTATTTAATCTGAGACAATAAGGAGCCACTGGAGTTTGAGTTGAAGGTCAGACATGATGTGACTGAAAATGTAACAAGTGTAAAACTGACAGGCCACAGTAATAGAGTAGATATGGAAGGTACAAGATGGTAATCAGGGGACTGGGAGAGTGGTGGTGTCCTTGGCAGTAGTAAGGAAGTTTGAAAAGGGAAAGAGTTTAGGGGGAAAGATAATAAGTTCTGTTTTGGACAGGTTGAGTTTAAAATGACTACTGAACATCCTCAAGGTGTCGGGAAGGCAATTGGAGATTCAAGATTGGAGGTCAGCAGAAAGGTTAGGGCTTAAGTAGATTTGAGATCATCAACAAAGAGATAATAATTAAATCCATGGAAGCTGATGAGAACTAAATGAAGTGGTATAAAGGGTGAAAAGAAAAGGGCTCAGGACAGAGCCCTGTGGGACACCTATGGTGAGTGGGCATAACCTGGATGAGAATCTAACAAAGAAGACTGAGAAGGAACAATCACTAATCAGTTGTCCTAGGAGAACTAGGAGAGAATCCTTTGTAAAAAATCAACAGAGTAGAGAGCATTAAGGAGAAGAAGGTTATCAGCAGCATCATGTGGTCAGAATGTGGTCAGATATGGTCAGAAGCTGGATTGTAGAGACTTAAGAAGATAGTGAAAGGAGAAGAATTGGAGGCACCTATTATAATTGGCCTTCTTAAGAGATATAGGATGATAGCAGTGATAGAATGATTTTTTGAGGATGGGGGAGAAATGGGCCTATTTGGAGGCATCAGGGAAGGAGACAGTAGACAGATTTATGATAAGTGAGTGGGTGAGGATGACAGTGAGAACAATCTGTTGGAGAAGACAGGATGGAAAGGGATTACTTGTGCAAGTAGAGGTGTTTATCTTAGCAAGAAGTAGAGCCACCTCTTCATATGATACAGAGGTGAAGGAAAAGAAAATGGCAGAAGGCATCAGAGTGATAGGAAATGAGAAGGATGGGAGAAAAGGGAACTCTATCTATTGATCAATTCATCTTTCTGGCAATCTCTATTCAGTGGAAGAGAGGGATAGAAGTGGGGAGGAAGTTAAAGGCAGACAGTAAGAATGAGATCCACAAAGTACACCTACGTCTTCCATGGCTTCTAGAGAAGGAAGGCATTTAGCTGTTTATCAACTGGAAAATACACCCCTGTGGCAAAGCCATATTTCAAACTCTGCCTTCCTTGATGCACACAGGTGTCTGACAGCTTATTACCAACTCTTTAGGAACATTCAGAAGAGTGTGAAAAAATAAAACTACTGGGGTGAAAGAATGATGTGAGAATTACATTGAACTGCCAACCAGACTGAAATTTGTAGGTTAGCAAAGCACTTGATTATTGGTTAAATTCAGCAGAAGAAAAATGCATTTTAAGACTCAATTCAAGAACACAAAAGTAAGCATTTAGCCATCTTCAAGGCAAGCACAAGCAGTATTTAATTGTGGAACAAAAGCACAACCTCAGGAGAAGCAGGTGAGCTCCTGAGGCACCAAACCAAAGAGCAGAATTTAAGGAATTAAAAAATAGAATTGGGAAAACAGATAAGAGTTTTCCCCTCTAACTATTTAACAGGTGTTAAATTTGGAACCTGAGTTTGAACACATTTAATTTTTAAAGTGATTAGAGAAGTAAAACATAACAAAAATGAATCTGGGTGAGTCACTCATACTCTCCAAACCTCAAATTCCTCCTCTGTAAAATAAGGTGGTTAGATGAAATAGCATCTAAGGTCTCTTCCCCATCTGCAGTCCCATAGTGATGGAGACATAGAATCCCTACTTGTTTCATAAAGTGAACTCTTCTCCCCAGAACAAATGCTTAGCACAGTGTCTGTCACATAGTAAGTATTTAACTGCTCGTTCCTTCATAAATAAGACAATTCTACCTCAACTCACTTAAAGGAGCTTAAGGTAGGTGTGCTGACACAGGAAGTAAGAAAATACATTCAGGGCTCAAACTTCTCACTGCCATCAATAGAAAGGGACTAACAACCCCATCCAAGTTTCACAGTGCATAGGCATGTGTTCACTGTCAGATGAGGATCAAAAAGGGCCACCTATATGCTAAATTTGCTATGGCTAGGAGAGAAGGCAATAAAGTAGACAGAGAACAAGAAGCAGAAACAGTCCTAGACCACAGGTTACAGAGTTGTAATTAGGGTGGGGTCAATTGGACTTAGTCCCAGGAAAGGAATTTGCAGAAGGTAGTAAATACGTCTCAGGCAAAAAAAATTATAGGATCATTAAGAATCTTCATTCTTCTTAAAGGAAGGAGTCAGGGATAAAGCCTGGTGGTGGGGTTACAGGGACATGATAAGATGGTGAGTGTGGGCAGAAGGAGGCTCCCTCTGGAGGAACAGTTTGACTATCTTGGGATTCTCCACTCATCTACTAACTATGGTTCCTGTGACCTAAAATCGGAAGGGCAGTGCCAAAGGATAGGGCCTGGTGTAACACTCCATTTCTTTACCAATCAGCAACTTTTGCTATAACACATTGAGTACTTCCCATCCAAGCTGAGGCCGAGAGATGGAATTGGGTTTGGAATGGGAATGTCTGAGGCCCTCAACCTTTAAACCTTCTTGCTGGGGCCAAGCTGTGACTGGGGAAAGGGCAGGGTGGAGGAATCATGGTTGCCCTAACTTCTAGCATCTGATTCTAACAATAGCTGGACCCCTCCACTTCCCTTCCCTTCCCCCCCCATCTCCTTGGGGTAGAGCTAGGGAACCACAAGTAACAATTTTGGCACATAGGGTAACTTTTCAATGGATGATGGCACCACCTGGGGGAATCAGCATGAAATAATCCCTCAATTTAACTTTAATTTATCATGTGGAAACATAAGAAATAATTCCTACAAATTCAATTCCATGGAAGGGAGCTTAAGGACCGGGGCTTAAGGACTATAATTTCATGGTTGGAAGGGATCTTGGAGCTTATCTAGTCCAACCTACCAAATTTAGGATCCCATGCACTTTCTGCTTCACTGGAAAGGCTTTGGTGAGGTGATACAACAATTATTACTCACTCTCTCAGTGGTAACAGGAGGGGGATGGATTTGACATCTGCGGCTTGCGAAACTTTTGGGTAGGTATATGAGAGAGGTTGGAAGAGGTGGAGAGAAACTGAGCATATTGGAAAGAAGGAAAGGACAAGGAATTCTTAGGGAGGACACTGGACAGGACAGGGCTATTGGTGATTTTGTTAAGGAATGGATAGAGAAAGACGGAGGGAATAGACTGTCTCCATAAACTATTTATTAATAACCAATTATTAAATTGGAATTCAGGCTTTTCTCCTCAATTTCCTTATTAAGGCCCAGCTCTTGGAAAAGTCAGTCTCTGAGAATATTACTTCTAGCCCTCTCAAGTAACATGTTCTTTAATCTTGGGTGGGATTCCAGCCAAGTAGGAGACCTAACTTCTGTTTATAGTATAAACAGAATCCAGTCTGGGCAAGTTATTACTCTGGGGAAAGGAGCCCCTATCCTTTTATCCTTCCATCAGAGTTTAGGGTGACCCAGTTCATGAAGGAGAAAGTTAACCAGAGTGGTCTGGGTGGAGATGGATTCCCCAATCCAGAATGCTGTAGGCTGCTGAGCCTCATTAGCAGGAGGAGCTAAAGGCTTTTAGTCTATCTCCTCATTAAATGTTGACCAATCAGGGTTGAGTTTCACTTGTCTGGGAGTTCCCTATCAGAAGGTACACACCCGATTTAAAATGTTTCAGAGACTCTCTTGGCATATTTCGTTACTGAAACCACTGACCATCAATTTATTGATTGACAGCTGGCCTAATTAATAATTCAATTAATTAACTCCGCCTCTCAGGGATTTTCATTCACTTCATCCCCTTCTGTCGTACCCCATCTGCCCTCATCACTGTCCCTCCTATCCTCACATACTTTCTACTATGCTGAAGAAGTGCCAGATTTAAATGCTTGCTCTCTCTTTTTTTAACTTTTTTTATTAATTTATTTTGATTTATCAACAATCATTTCCATAAGCTTTTGAGTTTTAAATTTTTCTCCCCCTCCCTCCATCCTTTCCTCCCCAAGACAGTATGCAATCTGATATAGGCTATACATATACATTCCTATTAAACATATTTTCACATTAGTAATGTTGTAAATAAGAATTAGAACTAATAGGAGGAACCACCAGAAAGAGGAAACAAAACACAACAGAAGGAAAAAAATAGCAAATAGAATGCTTTGATCTTCATTCAAACTCCATAGCTCTTTCTTTGCATATGGATAGCATTTTCCATCATGAGGCTTTTGGAGATGTCTTAGATCCTTGTATTGCCGAGAAGGGTTAAGTCTATCAACATTAGTCATTGCACAACATGGCTATTACTGTGTACAAAGTTCTCCTGGTTCTGTTCACTGAGCCTCAAACCATACAAGTCTTTCCAGATTTTTCTGAAGTCTGCCTGTTTATCATTTCTTATAGTACAATAGTATTCCATTATATTCATATATCACATTCACAGTTATGATTACTATCTGTGTCTTTCTTTCCATCCTTCCCCCTGCCCCTGTTTATGCTTTTCTTTCTCCTTTCTCCTTTTCCTTCCTCACTAATGTTTTGCTTTTGACCACTGCCTCCCTCAGTCCTACCTCCCTTCTATTAGCCACTTTGCTCTTCTTCCCCTTTACCCTTACTACTTCTTCCTTCCTTTCTATCACCCCTCCCTTTTCTTTCCCCTTTTCCCTCCTACTGCCGATAGTGCATGTCAAATGTTATTCCCTTCTTGAGCCAAATCTGATGAGAATAAGGTTCAAATAATGCTCATCTCCCTCCCTTCTTTCCCTCTGCTGCAATAGGTTTTTGTGCCTTTTCCTGTGATGTAAATTACCCTTGTCTGTCTCCTCCTTTCCTTTTCTCTCAGTACATTTTCTTAGTTAGATCAGATTAATCCACTTACTTGGATCCATTTAACCCACTTGATTAGAATTTTTTTCATCATTACATCAAAGTCAATTTATACCCACTCCCTTTATGTATACCCTTTTAACATGGTGTAATAACAATACCCTTCACAAGAGTTACAAGTGTCACCTTCCCTTGTAGGGATGTAAATAGCTTGCCCTTATTAATAACATGTTGTTTCTTTCTGTCCCATTTACCTTTATATGTCACTCTTGAGCCTTGTATTTGAAGATCAAATTTTTTGTTGAACTCTGGTCTTTTTGTCAGAAAGGCAAGCAAGTCCCCTATTTTGTTGAATATCCATCTCCTCCCTTAAAAGATCATGCTCATTTTTGCTGGGTAATCGATCCTTAGTTGTAATCCAAGCTCCTTTGCCTCACGGAATATCATGTTCCATGACTCTTTTAATGTAGAAACTGCAAGGTCCTGTGTAATCCTGACTGTGGTTCCATGATATTTAAATTGTTTCTTTCTGGGTGCTTGAAGTATTTTCTCTTTGACCTCTTAATTTTGGAATTTGGCTACTATATTCCTTGGTGTTTTCAATTTGGGATCTCTTTCAGGAGGTGATCAGTGGATTTTACCCTCTGGTTCTAGGACCTCAGGGCAGTTTTCCTTTATGATTTCCTGAAAGATACTGTCCAGGCTTTTTTTTTTTTATTGTGATTTTCAGGTAGACCAATAATTTTTAAATTGTTTCTCCTGGATCAATTTTCCAGGTCAGTTTTACCAATGAGGTATTTACATTTTTATCTATTTTTTTCATTCTTTTGTTTTTGTTTGACTGATTCTTGCTCTCTCATAGAGTCATTAGCTTCCATTTGCCCAATTCTAATTTTTAACAAATTGTTTTCTTCTATTAGATTTTGTACCTCCTTCCCCATTTGGCCAATTGTATTTTTTAGGGTCTTGTTTTCTTCAGTTAATTTTTGTCCTTCCTTTTCCAAGTTATTGACTCTCTCTTGCATACCTCTCATTTCTTTTCCCATTTTTTCTTCTGCCTCTCTCATTTCACTTTTAAAATCCTTCTTGAGCTCTTCTAAGAAGACTTTTTGGGCTTTAGACCAGTTCATATTCCCTTTTGAGGTTCCAGGCATGGGTTTGTTGACAATGTTGTCCTCTTCAGAATTTCTGCCTTGATCTTCTCTCTTCCCATAATAAGAATCTATCATGTGTTTCTTTTTTGCTCAAGGTGTTTGCTTGTTTCCTGGCCTTTAAAGAGATTGAGCTCTCCTGCTGGGAAGCAGAGGGCACTACCCCAAGCTTCTTGTGTTGGGAGCCTAGGGACTGGTCACTGGCTTTGTGTGCTGGGGCCTCCAATGTTGGCAGTTGGAGCCTCTAGGGTTCTGGCAGCTTACCTGGTGTTGGGTTGGAATCAGCAACACTGGAACTCCAGGGGTAGGATTGGGTAGTGTGGCTCCTGGAGATTTCCTGCTCACCCAGGCCTTTCCTTCCTTTTGCTTTCTTCAGCTCCTTTCAGATGGATGTTGTAGGGTGTTTATCTGCCTGGGGCCCCTTGGAGTGCTGCTTCCCTTAGTTTTGCTGAGGCATTGGGAGAGCTGGTTGCTGTAAAATGCCCAGGCACCTGGTGGTTTTACAATCTGGTTTCCACTGGTTCCCCCACTCTGACTGAGGCACTCAGGGTTCCAGGTGTTGGTATTTTCCTGCTCCACTATCGGGTTTCAGGCTCTTCTCCTGGTATGCTGAGGTGGGGCTTTCCGTAAGCTTGCTGGGATACCTCCTGGTCTATACTACTCCCCTTCCCCCAGGGTGAGAGGGACCTTTCCCGTTAATCCCTCAAGGTACCTGGGCTAATAGACTGCTGCACCCCATCTTTCTTCTGGTTCAGCTGTTCCAGGGTTTTTCCTGGATTGATATTTTCTGGGTTTTCAGGGGTTAATAAGGTAGGGTAAGAGTGACTCACCTCTTACTCCACCATCTTGGCTCCCAGAAGTGGAAGTCAAATGCTTGCTCTCTATAAATATCCTGTTGTTCAAAGAAGTATGAGAAGAAGTCATAAAATCATAATTCTAAAACTGCAAGGGACAAAAGAAGACAGCTAGTCCAATCCCCTAATTTTGGAGGCGAGAAAACAGAGGTCCAGGAGGTTAAGGCATTTTCCTAAGATCCTACAAGAGTTATGGTCAGAGCTAGGATGTGAGCCCATATCAGTGATATTTTCCTTTGTACCAAGATGTGCTAGATGTAAAGAGAAAGTGGTATTTATAGCTCCAGTCAGCCAGGGGCAGTTAGCAGGCACAGTGGATAGTCAGGAAGACCTGAGTTCAAATCCAGCCTCAAATACTTAGGCAAGTCATTTAACCATCTTCTGCCTCACTATCCTGAACTGTAAAATGAGGATCACAATAGTACTTAACTCCCTGGTTGTAAGGATCAAATGAGATAATATTTGTACAGTGCTTAGTATGTTGCCTGGCACATAGTAGGTCCTTAATGAATGCTTGTATCCTTCCTTCTAGTCAAATCAACAGGCATTTGTTAAGCACTTACGTTTCAGTCACTATAAGCTCTTTTCATCAGTCCTTGGGAAATTTGTGTTTATGATTAATCTACTTCTGTGATGTCCTTTCCTCTCCACATCTGCTTAACATCAGATGAAGCAGGGTGGGATGTAATTAAGTAGCTAATTCAGCAGTTTTTCAAGTTTAAATTGAAGTTATCAAGAGAGGTTTCCTTAAGTTCTGGACTCAATCTCTGGTAGGGCTTGCTATTTGTTAGCCTATGATTCCTACTTTTTCTGGGTCCCTTGGTTTTTGCTGAATTCTCATTATCAACATATTGGCGCTTAGGGGCCATTTGTTGAGATCCATTCTAAATGGATTCTGAATCAGAGAGCATCTGGAAATGGTTGCTTTCAGAAAATCCTCTTGCCTTTTCAGAGTTAGCTGTCTAGCCTGGAATGTCACTCAAATGTTTTTCACTGCTGAGTTCAAAGAGAATAAAACAAACAAACAAAAAGTCAGATTGGCCCTTATATGTGAATCACAATTCCTGTTTATGTCCTTAAAAAACTGAAACTGCTTCTGTCTCCTACTGAAACTGCTTAGATGGGACTCTAGTATTGTTTCTACATGTTGGGTGCCTGCTATAGGTTATAGGGAACGTTGGCCCCAGCTTTCACTGTGAGCAGCAAAGCTCCAACTCTTGTAGCTCTCTTACAGAGATCTCATAATCTCCTGTTTTCAGTTATTTCTCTTCCATTTATACAGAGAAAAACTGAGAAAGCAACCCAGGGTCACACAGCTAGTGTCTGAGGTCAGATTTAAATTCAGGTCTTCCTGACTCTACCCATTGCACCATCTAGCTGCCCCTGAGTCAGGGAGACCTGAGTAAAAATCTTGCCTCAGACACTTATTAATTATTTGATCCTGGGTAAGTTACTTAGCCTCAGTTACCTCAGTTTCCTCAGCTATAAAATAAGGATAATAATAGCACCTACAAGATTATGATGAGAATCAAATGAGTCAATAATTATAAAACTAGTGCCTGGCATATAGTAAGCAATATATAACTGTTAGCTGCTATCATCATCATCATCATCTAATAGTTAGTATTTACATGGTGCTTTAAGGTTTTTATTTATTATCTCTTTTGCTTCCCACAATAACCTTGTGAGATAGACCCTGTTTACACATGAGAAAACTGAGTTTCAGAGAGATTAAATGACTTACCTAGGGCCATACTGCTAGAAAGTGTTTGATATAAGATTTGAACCAGGTCTTTCTTATTCTGAGGCCAGCATTCTTTCCTCTGTACCACCCTAACTGCCACTGCACCTGCAGGCTTCCCCTCACCCCCAAATACACAGCAGTGGCAAATGATCATAGGTGTAACTAAGGTTAGAAAGGACCTCAGTGGACATCTAATGGAGTCTAACCCCTTGTTTTACAGATGAGAAAAATGAGGCAGAGAAAGTTTAAATGTCTTCTTCCAGGTCAGTAGTCCAAGGCAGTAAGCATCAGAGATGGGATTTGAATCCAGGTCTTCTGACTCTGCATTCAGTGTTCTTTTTACTATATCATGATACCTCCCAACAAAGTATGATCTTCTGGTCCACTAGGGTTGTTTTTTGTTGAGTTAAATGAGGTGCAATGGCCCTTAGGCTTGACAACTGAAATCATTAGGGTCACCTGTTAGAATCCACCATTCTTTTCTATTTGATGTATCAGTAAGATTGACCAATTAATTATGTTATAAGGGGGATTCCTTCTAGGTGTACGGACTGTATGGCCATTGAGCTGTCTTCAACTCTCAAATTTTGTGCCTTTGAGTTCCATGTGGGCAAATGTGAGATTACTGTGGTCAGTGATGCTTCTTAAATTCTATAATGGTTCACGCAAAAGTTGGCATTAGAAACCCACTTACAGCACACGCTCAGCCATAGCATGTAGGTGCTCCTTTATACAGGAAATGTCTAGATGTGTTCTCTTTCTGGATGGTTCTTGAGGGATGAAGTTATTTGGTATTAAATTAAGAACCATTTTATGTTAGGCAGACTTGAAAGGAGGAGGAAAGCTCAGAGCAATAGTTTTATAACCCCATACTTCAACGTGAAATATGCTGTTGGCATTTGCTCTGAGATTCAACAGCAGTCAGACAGTAATGGATCATGGCAGAAAAAAACAATATTTATGTTACAAAGACATGCTGTTAGGTGTACCAATGCAAAATACCATTGTGGGTTTTCCACAATGACTTCCAGGTAGGCCTGGAAATATTTAACAAACTACTGATTTATTAATATGTTGTCTGTGGTTGATTACATGAATGTTTGTCTAAGCTCTTTGAATCACTAACCATCCTCTGGGAAATAATGATAAATCTTTACTCATCCTAAACAAAAACTCCAGTAGGAAATATTATTTTCACTGCTTGCCTACCTGGAGCATAGACAAGAAGATATCATGACCCTTCTCTGACCTCCTTCTTCATATTTTCATGCCTTCCTTCTTGTTCTCCTTTTCTGCCACCCTGTTTCTAAGTTATACTCAATAAATCCATACCTAAGAACTCAATTTCAGGCCTTAGAAAGCTGTGTCCAGTTTCATTCTTTTATGATAAAGGGAAAGCAAAGGATAGATTTCCTTTCAATCTGCTTGACCCATATTTTGGATAAGATCATAAGGGTCAGAATATTTTTAGCAGCAGGTACTTCTCTTGAATGATGCAGGGGATGGACATAGCTTTTATTCTAGTTCATATGCTACTCCAAAATGAAATGAGAGGGGGTGAGTGGGGGAACAGTGGTGTTGTATTGTTATGGTTATGGTATTCTCATTTGGCATCTGGCTGTTAGAGGCTGAATTGTCTGTGCTGTAAGTTTCTAGCATCAATTTGACCTGGGATCCTGGTGACTTAAGGGTAAGTCAAGATGAAGTCTTATCTTCAGGAAAGTGATAGAAGTATAAGATTAAGTTAGCTCAAAAAAAATTCTTCATCCATGAAATAAATCATAAGCCAAAGGCTGAAAATCAAATTTCTGGAACATTTACTTCTGAGACAGCACCTTCTGCTCATGTTGAGAAATCTCATGTGCTTTACAAATGCAATTTAAAATAAGGTAGAAAACTAGTACCATGGCCAGTTGTGTCTGGTTCTTTTATTGGATGTCTCTGGAGCTGTTCCAGTGTGGATATGCTGATTTAATGCTAGTTTTACCCCTAAATTGTTCAATCGACAAGTACTTCAAGATTATCTACTCTGTGTTCAACACTGTTGTGGGCATGGTAGAGGTTAGAAAAAAAGCACAAGACACGGTCTCTGACTTTAAGAAATTTAGAGTTGAGTAGACAAAACTCACAAAATAATTTAAGCAAAATGCAAACCTGTTGGTATTGATTATAAATAAAATAGAGTCTCAAAAAAAAGATAGAATAAAATAGTCTAGAGCAATCAGAGAAGACTTTGTGGTAGAGGTGGTATTGGGTTGGCCCTCAAGGAGGAAGAGATTTAAATGTAGAGCTGTCAAAATCCCATATTACAGGCTGAAGTGGCCCCTAACATTATAAGCACAGAGGAACCAGATTAAAATGTAATTGGGAAATGTTGAGCAAGATAAATAAAAATACTACAAAACACAAATAATGTTAATTTGTTGTTTTCTAAGTCAATATGTGACCAAAAGGTATCCCTTTTGATTTTAATTTGACACCACTGATTCAGAGAAGAAGGGAATATGAAGATAGCTGGGAAATAGTATTAGCAGAAATGTAAACATGGGGATAGGAACAGTGTTTGTCAATTATATAAAGACATGTTTAATTGTCCTAGGAAATGTGTTATTATTGTTATTAGCTATGTCTATTGTTATATTTATTGGAGAAGTAACTTGGTTATGTAAAATAGAATGTGAAAATATGAAGGTCTTTCCAAATTGGGCAGAGGAGTCCGGACTTGATATGGTAAGCAATAAAGAGCTGTTTAAGGTTCTTAAGCAAGGGAGTGATGCTATGAAGGCAATAATATTCCAGTAATATGGGTTAGGTCAAATTAATACCCCTATATTAGGACTGAAACATTCCTTAAAATATATCTCCATGATGGTTAATAAACAGCTTAAGTCTGGAATCGTTAGTTAAATTTTGAAATCTTTCTTATAAATTTTATATATGTATATATACACACAAACATATAAGTATGTGCAAACATATGTATATATACATAATACATGTATGCATACAATGTGCTTTTGCATGTGTATGCATGTGTTCTATATATACATGCACATCTGTATGCCTGTATGATATGATATGACATGATATGATATAAAATAGATATCATATCATATCACAGGAAACTAGATAGTACAATGGAAAGAGCCCTGGGCCTGGAGTCAGGAAGACATGAGCTTAAATTCAGTCTCAGACACTTACTAGCTATATTACCCTGGGCAAGTCACTTAACCTCTGTCTGCCTCAGTCTTCTCATCTGTAAAATGAGGATAAAAATAGCACCTACCTTGCAGTGTTACTATGAGGATTACATACTCTTTGTAAAACATTTAGCATAGTGACTGCCACAGAGTACATACTTAAATGCTTGCTCCCTTCTTTCCTTCTTTGTGTATGCTATGTTTTTTCAGGAGTGAACTGAGATGCCTACCTTATAAAAGAGGAGACTGCTGGGGTTTAAGCTTTGGTTTAAGTTGAGTTTGTTATAAGTGAGTTTAACAGTGCAACATGAAAATACTGTAGTCATGATATACCAAAGACCATATGGCTTTTTATCTTGTTTAATTCCTCCTCTACTTTGAGATCATATGCTACACAGCTATGATGGATTGTAATGTGTCTTCTAGAAGCCAGCAGGAATGAAAAGTGTCCATGTGTTTTTCTTGTGATTATGAGTCCATGGAT
The DNA here is from genome assembly GCF_900497805.2 of Vombatus ursinus. Classification (NCBI taxonomy): domain Eukaryota; kingdom Metazoa; phylum Chordata; class Mammalia; order Diprotodontia; family Vombatidae; genus Vombatus; species Vombatus ursinus. The sequence continues at coordinate 50,546,559 of NW_020954557.1, forward strand.
AGCTACAAAGGTGAGGAATTAAGGAGGAAAAAATGTGTGTCTGACTAGAGTTGTTAGTAATAAGCCAACACCTTCTGAAAGGGAAAATGATTTTTTTTAGCAATTCTTCCAATAACTTACCAAGTGATGAAAAACAACTTGGTGTTCCTACCTTTTGCTACCCTTCAATTGGGTGGACTATGGGTCTGACAGGTAGAGATAGGCCCCTTCTACTAGCCCAGGGCATTAAAGAAATTGTTCATTGATCTCTTTCATTGTATTCCATAGAAGTCTGTAATTCCCTATCTACCTGCTCATTTATATCATCCATAAAAAATTCAATGTGCAATGCTATTTTGATGTATTTTCAGGCTATAAATATTGCTATTTTTCAAGAGACATTTTCTTTTTCTTTCTATCATGCTATTGTGTGTACTGAGTATTTTTCCTTTGTTTGCATTTTGAAGAATAAATAACAAATTCCCAGGTGTTATTAGTACTTTGTATTTGACATGCATTTTATTAAAGTCAATCCCAAGGAGGGAGGAAGGGAGAGGAGAGGTGGGGTGGGAAGAGAGAAAGAGAGAGACAGAGAGAGAGAGACAGACAGACAGACAGAGAAACAGACAGAGACAGAGACAGATAGAGAGAGAGATCTAAGTAGTTTTATAAAAGTGATTTGCTCAAACAGTAAAAAATATAACATACCAAGGAATTAAGGTCCAATAATGTATTTAATAACCATAATTTTAAAGGACCAGGGGAGGGGGGAACCTGTATCTGTTTCTATCAATTATAAATAACTTCACTTACATGATATTTTCAACTGGAATAATTAACTAAACGCAGGAGAACTTCCACTCATTCAGCATCATTCAAATGTTCAGGCTGCATGTACTCAGAAGGCATGACATTGTCCCAACATGGTCTCAAAGAGAGGGGTAAAGACATTTATACATGTCATATGATCAAAATGGACAGGAAACAATTTCCTTTTGTGAGATACTTAAAGTTGTACTTGAAGAGAAAAATGTAGCAATTCTGCACAAAGGAATATTATAGAAAGATGAGAATGGTCGTTTCTCAGCTACCATCAGTGTCTTCTCACTGAACCACTAACTTGTGAAATTAATGTGTAAGTCATTATTTCCTTCTCCAATTTTATGAAGTTGGCTGTATTAAGAATAAATCACTTTGTAGAAACTTATATTGGGGGGGGTAGAGTCAAGATGGTAGAGGATCTCAACCCACAGATGGAGCAGGGATCAAGGGGCTGATCAGAGGGGGATTGTAGGGATCTCTTTGCTGATGCTGAGGCAGGATTCTCTTGGTTTGCCCATGCTGCACCAGCTCAGGGACCAGACCAAGCTCCTCTCTCACCGTGGTCTAATAGACCTTTCCTACTGACCTTCTAAGTTGTCTTTGGTCTTTGTGGGTTGAAGCATGTGGAAACTACCACATCTGCCTGTAATTCAGTCCCCTGAGGACTGCTCCAAGTTTGCTGAGGCTTGATCTTTGCCTTTGGGGCCCATGCTGAACTGAGATCCTCTCCCAGCCTGGTGCAACAGACTTTTCCTGTAGACATTCCATGTTGTCTTGGGCTAGAAATTTGTTTCACTCTGTCTTTTTGTGGCTTCTGCTTATGTAGAATTTATTTAGAGTCATTTTTACAGATATTTGGAGGGGTTTGAGGGAGAGCTCAAGCAAGTCACACTTTTATTCTACCATCTTGGCTCCGCCCCCCCTCTCCCCCATATAAGTTATATGATATTCTGGAGGTCCAAGGAGATAGGATTACAACCAAGAATCATCTATTCAGAAAAACTGAGTATAAACCTTCAGGGGAAACTGAGGACTTTCAAGCATTCTTGATAAAAAGACCAGAGCTGAACAGAAAATTTGACTTTCAAATGCAAGACTCAAGAGTAGCATGAAAAGGTAAACAGAAAAGAGAAATAATGAGAGGCTTGCTAAGGTTGAACTGCTTACATTCCTACAGGAAAGATGATATTTGTAACTCACGAGGACTTTGTCAGCATTAGGGTAGTTGGAGGGGAAAAAAATATATGTGTTTGTATACATATATAGCTGTAGATATAGATAGATAGATAGATAGATAGATAGATAGATAGATAGATAGATAGATGATAGATAGATAGATAGATAGATAGATAAACAGAGGGCATAGGGTGTGTTGAAGATGAAGGGGTGATATCTAAAAAAAATAAAATTAAAGTGTGAGAGAGGATTATTTTGGGAGAAGGAGAAAAGGAGAGTTAGAATGAGGTAAATTATCTCACATAAAACAGACAAGAAAAAGCTTTTACAGTGGAGGGGAAGTAGAGGAAGGTGAGAGGGAATAAGTGAATCTTATTCTCATAGGATTTGGCTTAAGGAGGGAATAACATACACACTCAGTTGGGTACGGAAATCTATCTTAACCTACAGGAAAAGAGGGGAGAAGGGGATAAATGAGGGGGGAATGATAGAAGGGAAGGCAGATTGGGGGAGAGGTAATGAGAAGCAAACATTTCTGAGGAGGGACAAGGTCAAAAGAGAGAATAGAATAAATGGGGGGGTGGGATAGGATGAAGAGAAATATAGTTAGTTTTCCACAACATGGCTATTATAGAAGTGTTTTGTGTGACTGCACATGTATAATATGTATTAAATTGCTTGTCTTCTCAATAAGGGTGGGTGGGGAGAGAGGAAGGGAGAGAATTTGGAACCCAAAGTTTTAAAAATAAATGTTAAAAATGGTTTTTACATGTAAATTGGAAATAAGATATACAGGCAATGGGGAATAGAAATCTATTCTGCATTATAGGAAAATAGAAGGGGAAGAGGATAAGAGAAGGGGGGGAGTGATAGAAGGGAGGGCAAATTAGGGGAAGGGGCATTCAGAATGCATGCCATCTTGGAGTGGGGGGAAAGGCAAGGTGGGGAGAACATTTGGAACTCATAATCTTGTGGAAGTGAATGTTGAAAATGAAAAATTAATTAATTAATTTAAAAAGGAAAAGAAATCTTATATGGGGGGGTTGGAGCCAAGAAGGTAGAATACAGAAGCACTCAGCTGAGCTCTCCCAACATCCCCCTCCAAACAACTTTAAAATAACACCTCTTTCTGGATTCTGGAGTGGTAGAGCCAACAAAAAGTCAGACTGAGCCACTCTTAATCTAGCTCAAGACAACATAGGAGGCCAGAAAGAGAGAGACAGAGAGAGATCTGTGACACTGGGGGAGGACACTGGGCTGGAGCCCACATGGATGAAACACAAGTGGTAGGACTAGGTGGCGGTGACAGAAGCAGCAGAAGTTTTTGGGAGCTCTCAGGGCAGAGATGGTAAGGGGACCCTGATGATTGTTCAGAAAGAGATTATAGGGGATGCCTGTGCTAGCATCGGATATGAGGTCAGATGTTGTTCGTTAACACCATTGCCTATACCTACTTTTGGGTTGTAGTTCAAAGGAAAAAGAGAGCACTTTCAGTCAAGAGGATGTAGAAGCCCCGTGAGACAATATCACTTCTGGCCCCAAGGGATAAGACCCTGAAGAACAGTATCCTTTTTAGTCCTGAGAGAGAAGAGACCTTAGGAGCAGTATCACTCTTAAGGCATCAGGGACACTTCCTGGGTAAGGACCAGAGTACAGATCAAGAAAGAAGTGACTGCACCTCTCCCCAGATCACCTTAGAGGCACTGACAACTTCCAAAACTCCAGAAGTAGCTCTGAAAACAGTAATGTGAAAAATCCCAAATCTTGAGACATAGCCCTATCTCCCTGATCCCCATACCAGGAACAGGCCAACTGTAACTAATTTTACCATAAAGTCCCAAATTAAGAAATAAGGGGAAAATGAACAAACAACAACACTAACAAAAATGAACCTGTCACACATACAAAAAAAAAATTACTATGGTGACAGGGAAAATCAAAATGCAAACTCAGAAGACAATGAAGTCCAAACAGCTACAAACAAAGCCTCAAAAAAATGTAAACAGCACAGAAACCCAACAAGAATTTCTGAAAGAGCTAAAAATTATTTGAAAAATCAAATAAAGGTAGTAGACAAAATTAAGCAAAAAAATTAAAGCAAACAATAAAATTATGGGAAAAATTAACAACTTCATAAAGAGGCACAAAAAATATCAAAGAAAATAACAACCTAAAAAAAACAAACAGAAATTGGCCAAATCAGAACAGAGGTACAAAAATTCACTGATGAAAATAACTCCTTAAAAAGAAAAATTGGCCAAATGGAAAAAGAGGTACAAAATCTCACTGAAGAAAATAATTTCTTAAAAATTAAAATTTTGTAAGTGGAAGCTAATGACTCCACAAGATATCAAGAAACAAATAAAGTGAAAAGAATGTGGGGAAAGAGGGGCAGCTAGATGGCACTGTGGAGAGAGCTCCGGCCTTGGAGTCAGGAGGACCTGAGTTCAAATCCGGCCTCAGACACATAACACTTACTAGCTATGTGACCCTGGACAAGTCACTTAACCTTGATTGCCTCACCAAAAAAAAAAAAAGAATGGTAGAAAAGAAGAAAATGTGAATTAAATCTAAGGAAAAACAATTGACCTGGAAAATAGATCAAGGATAGATAATTTAAGAATTATTAGACTGCCAGAAATCCATGATCAAAGACAGAGACTAGACATCATATTTCAAGAATTTATCAAGGAAAAGTGCCCTGATTTCCTAGAACCAGAAGGTAAAATTGAAATTGAAAGAATATGACAATATCCACCTGAAAGAGATGCCAAAATGAAAACTCCTCAAAATATTATAGCCAAATTCCAGAGCTCTCAGATCAAGGAGATGATATTGCAAGCAGCCAGAAAGAAACTGTGGAGGCACAGTTAGGATCACACAAGATTTAGCAGCTACCATATTAAAGGAGAAGAAGACTTGGAATGTGATATTCCAGAAGGCAAAAGAGCTGGGATTAGAACCAAGAATAACCTAAACAGCAAAACTAAATATAATCCTTCAAGGAAAAAAATGGATATTTAATGAAATAGAGGACTTTCAAGTATTCCCCATGAAAAGAGTAAAGCTGAATAGAAAATTTGACTTTCAAGTACAAGACTCAAGAGAAGCATAAAAAGGTAAACATGAATGAGAAATCATAAGGGACCTATTAAAGTTGAACTGTGTACCTTTTTAAGTGGGAAGATGATACATCTTTATAATGATACAACTTTATCATTATTAGAGAATTTAGAAGTATTCTCCATAGAAAGAGGGTGTATGAGTGAGTTGATTACACTGGGATGATGTAAAAAATTGATAGGCAAGAAAGAGGGAGACATGGGAGGAGAAAGAGAAAGGAAAAATGGGAAAAATTATCTCATATTAAAGAATTTTTACACAAGGAAGAATTTTTACAATGGAAAAGAAAATGTTGAGGGCAAGGCTTGAACTTCATTCACCTCTAAACTTGTTCAAAAAGGAAATATATGTACTCAAATGGTAATAGAAATGTATCTTACCCAACAGGGAAGTAGGATGTGAAGGGGATAACAGAGAGGGGAAAGGGGTGATAAAAGGGAGGGCAGATATCAGAAGTCATTGTTCAGAAGCAAAACAGACTTTAGAGAAAGGACAAGATAAAGAAAGAAAGATAAGAAAAAACAAAATGGAAATAGGATAGAGGGAAATTCAGTTAGTAATCATAACCATTAATGGGAATGGGATGAAACAAAAGTTGATAGGAGAATGGATTAGAAACTGCAATCCAACACCATATTGTTTGGAAGAAACACACTTGAAACAGAGAAATATACACTAAGGAGCTAGAGCAGGATCTATTATGCTTCAACAGAAGTAAAAAAAAAAAAGCAGAGGTAACAATCATGATCTCAGATAAACTAAAAGCAAAAATAGACCTAATTAAAAAGGACAAGCAAGGAGAGTACATCTTGCTGAAAGGAACCACAGACAATGAAGTAATATCAATACTAAGCATACATGCACAAAATGGCATAGCATCCAAATTCTTAAAGAAAAGGAAAAGTTAAATGAATTACAGAAGCAAATAGTAAAACTATACTAGTGGAGGACCTCAACTTCCCCCCTCAGAATTAGATAAATCTAACCTTAAAATAAATATAAAAGAAGATAGAGAAATGAATAGAATATTAGAAAAGTCAGATATGATAGAATTATGGAGAAAACATAATAGGAATAGAAAGGAGTGTAATTTTTTTCAGCTGTTCATAGAACCTTCACAAAAATTGACCATGGTACAAAGATCTCTCTACCAAATGTAGAAAAACTGAAATATTAAATGCACTCTTTTCAGACCATGATGCATTAAAAATTACATTTAATTAAGGACCAGGGAAGTATAAATTAAAAGCTACTTGGAAACTAAATAATGTAATCCTAAAGAATGAGTAAACTGAAGAACATATCACATAAACAATTACTAATTTCATTAAAGAGAGAATGACAACAATGAAACAACATGCCAACATTTATAAGTTGCAGGCATGTGGAAACATATTTCTAAACTCTTAGATTAATAATACAGAAAAAGAACAAATCAATTAATTGAGCATGCAACTAAATCAACTATAAAAAGAACATATTAAAAATCCCTAATTAAAAACTAAAATGGAAATTCTAAAAATCAAAGTAAAGGTTAATACAATTTTAAGTCAAAAAAAATCCACTAACTAATAAATAAAGCTAGGAGCTGGTTTTATGAAAAAAAAATAGATAAACCACTGGTCACTTTGATTAAAAAAAAATAGAAAGTGAAATTACTATTATCAAAAATTAAAGGGTGAATGTACCATTAATGCAGATGAAATTAAAGAAATTATTTGGAGTTATGTTTTCCAAATTATACACCAGTAAAATTGACAACATAATTGAAATGGATGAATATTTACAAAAATATAAACTTCCCAGATTAACAGAAGAGGAAATAGAATACTTAAATAACCACATCTTAGAAAAAGAAATTGAACAAGCCATCAATGAGTTCTCTAAGAAAAAAAAATTCCTCAGGACCAGATGGATTTATAAGTGAATTCTACCAAACATTTAAGGAAGATTTCATTTCAATACTGTAGAAACTATTTGAAAAATTGGGAAAGTAGTTCTACCAAATTCCTTTTATGATATAATTGTGGTTTTGATACCTAAATCAGGGAGAACAAAAACAGAGAAAGAAAACTATAGGCCAATTTCCTTAATGAATATTGAATCAAAAATTTTAAATAGAACACTAGCAAGGAGATTCCAGTAATAAATCAAAGATCATACATTATGACCAGGTGGGGTTTATACCAAGAATGTAGAGCTGGTTCAATATTAAGAAAACTATCAGCATAATTTATTATAGCAATAACAATAACAACATAAATTATGTGATTATATCAAGAGACAAAAAAAGCTTTTGACAAAATACAATAACCATTCCTACTAAAAACACTAGAAAGCATAGGAATCAATGGAACCTTTCTTAAAATGATAAGTAGTATCTATTTAAAACCAAGAGCAAGCATAAACTGTAATGGGAATAAATTTGAAATCTTCCCAGTAAGATTAGGAGTTAAGCAAACATGTCCATTATTACCTATATTCAATATTGTATAAGAAATGTTAGATAAAGCAAATACACAAGAAGAAGAAACTTAAGGGCAGCTAGATGGTGCAGTGGATAGTGCAGCAGCCCTGGATTTAGGAAGACCTGAGTTCAAATCTGACCTCAGATACTTGACACTTACCAGCTGTGTGACCCTGGCAAGTTACTTTATCCCATTGCCTCGCCCCCCAAAAAAATAAATAAAAGAAGAAACTTAAGAAATAAAAATAGGCAACAAGGAAACAGACCTGTTACTCTTTACAGATAATACACTGGTATACTTAGAATACCTCAGAGAATCAATTAAAAAGCTAGTTAAAACAATTAATTTCAGCAAAGTTGCCGAATAAAAAATAAATCCGGATAAATCATCAACATTTCAATATACTACCAAAAAACAAAACAAAACAAACAAAAAACCCAATAGGAAGATGTAGAAAAATAAATTCCATTTAAATTAACTGGAGACAATATAAGATACTTAGGAGTCTGCCTGTCAAGACAAACCCAGAAACTTTATGGACACAATTACAAAACTTTTTTTTTTTACACAAATAAAGACAGCTAAACAATTAGAGAAATAGTAATTGTGCATGGGTAGGTTGAGCCAATATAATAACGAAAACAACAATTCTACCTAAGTTACTTATTCAGTGCTATGCCAATCAAACTACTAAAGAATTATTTTATAGAATTAGAAAAAATTGTAACAATTCACTTGGAAGAACAAAAGATCAAGAAGATCAAGAGAATTAACAAAAATAAATGTTAAGGAAGGTAGTCTAGGAGTTTCAGATTTCAAACTATATTACAAAGCAGTAATCATCAAAGCAATCTGGAACTGGCTAAGAAATAGAGTGATGAATTAGTGTAATGTATTAAATATATAATACATATTATATTACAAATATATATAATAATATACTATATTATATAATATTATAATACCATAGTATTATAATACTATAGTATAATATATTATAATACTACAGTATTATAATATAATATAATACTATACTATATAATATAGTATTATATACTATATTGTATGCTATATGCTATACTATATTATATTATATAGTAAATTATATACTATATTATATATAATATACTATATAATATTATATACTATATTATATTTGTTATATACTATATTAGATAAATACATATTATATTACAAATATATTATAATACAAATATATAATACATATTAAATATATAATACATAATAGTAAGTGGCCATAGTAATCTAGTATTTGATAAACCCAAATTTCCGATGTTTTAAGGTAAAAACTAAACATTTGATAAAAATTGCTTTGGAAAATTGAAAAGCAGTTTGTCACAAACTAAGCATAAACCAACACCATATACTAACATAAGGTCAAAATGGATAAATGATTTAAATTTAAAGAGTGTTATCATAATCAATTTGGAGGAAGATAGAAAGAAAAACACGTATCAGTTTCATTGCATTAGCAGAGTTCATCTACAAACAAGAGACAGAGCTGATGGGAAGTAAAATAGATAACTTTGATTACATGAAATTAAAAAAGCTTTTGCACAAACAAAACTAATGTAGCCAAAAATAGGAGGAAAACAGGCAACTGGGAACAGGAAACTAATTTTGACACATGTTTCTCTGATAAAGGCCTCATTTCTCAAATATAGGGAACTGAGTCAAATTTATTTTTTGTTAAAAGAGTCATTCCCCAGTTGATAAATGGTCAAAGGATATGAAAGGGGAGTTTTCAGATGAAATTAAAGCTATCAATAGTCACATGAAAAAATACTCTAAATTACTACTGATTAGAGAAATGAAAATTAAAACAACTCTGAGATACTATCGCACGTCTATCAAATTAGCTGACATGACAGAAATGGAAAATGACAAATGCTGGAGGTGATGTGGAAAAACTGGAACACTAATGTACTATTGGTAGACTTGTGAACTGGTCCAACTATTCTGGGGAACAATTTAGAATATACCCAGAATGGCTAAAAAACTGTGCATATCCTTTGACCCAGGAATACCATTACTAGGTCTGTATCCCAAAGAGATCAAAGAAAAAGGAAAAAGTTCTATTTGTACAAAAATATTTCTGGGAGAAAATTGTACATAGTAACAGCCATACGGTAAGACTGATCAACCATGAAAGACAGCTACTCTGATCAAGACAATGATTAAGACAATTCCGAAGGACTCATGATGAAAAAATATTATCCACCTCCAGAGAGAGAACTGATGAACTGGTATGCAGATTAAAGCATGTTTTTTTTTAAACTTTCTTGATTTTTTATTGTTCTGTTTTGTTTTATTTTTTATATTCTTTTGCAACACGGTTAATATGGAAATATGTTTGAGATGATGTCACATGTATAATCAAGATCAAAAACTTTGTCTTCTCAGGGAAGGGGCTGTGGTGGGAGTGATGGAGAGAATTTGGAACTCAAAATTTTTAAAAAATGAGCATTATATTTTTTTACATGTAATTCAGAAATATTTAATAAAAGAAATGAAAATAATTAAAAACAAAAAATATATATATATATGAAATCATGGCTTCCTAAACTGATAGACCATGAAGTCCATGAAAGTAGGAAAATTGCCTGATTCCTCCATAAATACTTCATAAATTCATACTGATTGATTGAAATAAAGAAGAAAGCTATTTCTGAAAGAAGAAATTCAAACTGAAGTTTAATTTTTCTTTTTTGTAGTTAAAATGTCTTAAATCACATGCATCTCATGAGAATGAGGTTGCTGCCTTAAAAGCCACAGCATGGAATGACCAATAGAACCCTTGACCTGGAATCCAGAAAACTCAGTTCAAATTTTACCTCAGGGTCCTATTAACTGTGGTCCAGGACAAATCAATTAACTTCTCTGTACCTCAGTTCCTTGATCTGTAAAATCTGGAGGTGTGTTTTCAGTGGCCTGTACTAAATCTCTGATCCAGTGAATCCAGAGAATATGATATCAGTTAAAAAAAATACCACAACCTGAAAGGCATTGAAAATATGTTACTTTCTAATTTCATATATGGCAGACATCCCATAATAGAACGTAAGCTCCTTGAGAATAGACACTATTTTTCATTTTATTTCTTATTCCTGGTGTCTACCATAGCTCTTGGCAGACACTCAATAAATTCTCATTGCTGAATGAAATAACTTTCTCTAAAGATTTGATTTAGTCTCAACTTCAGTTTTTTTGTTATTATTGTTGTTGTTGTTTTGCATGCAATATGTCTTAAAGCAAATGCATGTCATCAGAAGGACATTCTTGCCTTAGAGGAGGAAAGAAGAGAAAGTCTAGATGACTTTTATCAGTTTCAATATAAGATCAAATGGCATGAAGAGACCCCCAGCAATAACTACAAGGAGTAAAATGAAACCAAAGCTTAGACCATTCTGATTGTCATCCACCCATACCAGGACCATAAAAGTAGATTGAATAAAAAGGAAAAATAATTGCTAGAAAAATAAGGCAAATTATATTTCAACACCTCAGCAATTTGAAGTATTGCTGTATCCTGCCAAGTATACAGGAAATAGATCATTTTCACGAAACATAGAAAAAAACAGTGATTAAGTTAACTCAAACTTGTGCTATACTCCTGAACTAGGAATTCTGGAGCCTGGGGTCTAGACTAGACTCTGCCATTGACTCTTTTCATGACTTCAGGAAAATAATTTCATTCCCTATTTCTATTGAGGGCACACTATCATTGTCTCAATCACACCAATGCTGTAGCTTGGAATCCTCGACTCTTTTCTCTTTCTTATTCTCATATGCAATCATTTGTCAGGTATTATTTATTTGCTTCTGTGGAACCTCTCATATTAGTCCTCTTTCTTCAACTCACACAGCACCTTCCCCGGTTCAGGCCCTCATTACTTCTTGCTTGGACTACTGTAAAAAGTTTCTAATTAGTTTCCTTGCTTATAGTTTCTCTCTCCCCAATCCTTTCCACCCTCCAAAGAAGTACCAAAAAATTTTCTCAAGTCACAATTCCATTCTTGCTATTGTCTCTCAGGTACAATATAAACTCCTCAGCCTAACATTTAAGGACTTCTATAATTTGCCTCCAATTTACTCTTCCATCCTTATTTCATATCACTTTCCTTAATGAACTCTACTTTTCAGACAACCTGGCCTGGTTGCTATTCTATGAACTCCATGTAATGTTTTCATAACTTTCCATATGCTTACTTCCATTCCCGGACTGTTAACCCTCCTCACTTCCACCTCTCAGAATCTCTGTCTGCCTACAAAATTTGACTCAGGTGAGACCTTCTCTTTGAAACCCAACTTAATACTGCCTACCATTAAGGTTTTGAATCTCAAGTCACCTTAGAGTAACATGTCTGGGTACACTTTTATGACCTATTAGAATGTAAGGACATTAAGGGTAGGTAATTGTTTCATTTTTGTCTTTGTATCACTAGTCTTTGCATCTGGTAGGTGCTTAATATATGTTTGCCAAATCAAATATAATTGAATTCCAGTTTCCTAACCTTTTAATTAAGGGCTTGAACTATACAATTTCTAAGATCCCTTCTAGTCTTTAAAATTCTTTCTGTAATATGTTTGATTCCTGGTGTATCATTCCCTATATTTTCCATAAGAAAGTGTTTGTGAGTATGTGTATGTGTATGTGTCTGGAAATGTGTCTGCATTCATGCATGCACATACCTTCTTATCAAAGCAATTCACAACAGCCTTCGCCCATTTGCTGTAAGAGTGGTTTTCTAGGGGTAGGGGCACTTCAGATCAAACCATCAAATGAGTATTGATTTTCCATTATGTGTAAGGTGCTATACTTGGTAGGTCCCAAAAACTACCACAGGAATATAATTATTCTTTCATTATCCTTTGCAAATTTTAAACCAACTCTATAAAATGGGGCATCTAGGTGGCACAGTAGGTGGAATAGGCCTGGAGGCAGGAAGACCTGAGTTCAAATTCAGCCTCAGACATTAACTAACCATGTGACCCTGGGTAAGTCACTTAACCATGCTTGCCTCAGTTTTCCCATCTGTAAAATGCACTAGAGAAGAAAGTGACAAATCACTCCAGTATCTTTGCCAAGAAAATCCCAAATGGGGTCATGAAGAGTCAGACGTGACTCAAATGACTGAACAACAACCTAAAATGTCAACCATTGTCATCATTATCATATCATCATCATCATCAATCTGCTACATCATTTCCAAGGAGGCATACCTATGATATAGAAAGGTTTAATAGAAACTGAAGCAAACTACAAAATCATTGACTAGTGAAAGAATTATCTAGATTGTACTCGGACTTTACAAGGAGTACAAAGACATGGGCTAGGCTTTTTAGACGATGAGTGAGTACCCAATGTTATCAGCAGTGTCATTTCCAAAGAGAGGATTAGAGAGTATAAAACTGTGCCCTATTCACTCGGTCCACATGCAAAATAGACTATTTCCAAAATTAGCCAATATCTTACCCTAGGGGTTTGGGAAAGTAGTGCCAAATCAGAGCAGCTGTGTGAGAGATACTTTCTTTACCCGCTTTGGCTACTCATCAAATATGAAGAGAACCTGTGTTTCCCCCAAAGCATCGGTACAGATGTATTTTTTTTTAGTGACAGGAACCTAAGAAAAACTTGAGCATTTTCCCCCAGACATAAACAATCTTCTCTCACCTCATTTTTTGATTCCCACGTAATTCAAAAGTGGTCAAATCAATCTGATTGATAGTTTTAAAAGAAAAAATAGATAAAATGACCTTTCTGGAGAGGCCAGGCATGAAAAGTTTCAGCTCAAAAGCATTGTTTTTGAGAAGATTTAGAATGGAAATAGCTTCTTCATGTTAATGGTTGCCCTGAAACGTTACCTTTCTCCCTTTCTTTTTAAAATTTCCAAAGCAATTTACAGGTGGAGCTATGGAGCTGCATTGCAATCAGCATGAATGTGGGATGCGTGAAGGGGAAAGAAAAAACAGTTCAGTTCAATAACCTTTGCCCTCAGGATATGTGCCCTCTTCATTTTTTTAAGCCCAGTATTCTTGAAATGTTCCAAGGTTGTTACTACTTCAGCCTGAGAGGGAATAACTGACTTACTGTGGGCTTTTTCATGAGCTGCCAAGCAAAGTTACACCTGAGAAAATAATCTGTTATGGAATGTTAGAGCTGCAAAGGATGGTGGGGATCATTTATTCCAATTCCCTCACTGTCCCTTTTATAGCTGACAAAACTGATTTTCTGAAGGTCACGAAGTAATGGTATTATCATTCAGGGCTTCCATTGCCCATTCTAGTGCTTTTTTCATTAGACTTGTATTAATCATATTTTCCAAACCAAAAAGTATGATATTTAGCATAAAAAGGATATTCCTTTTGCAAAGCATGAATAAAATTGTTGGGTTTTTTTCCTCCTAAAATTTAGACTGTCACAGATTTTCCTAAGTTCTATTATATTGCCTCCTGTATTTAGCTTTTTATTTTTCTATAGTGTGAAGACCCAGACTATTCTTGACTATTCAGGAAATGGTACCCTCTCAATGAGTGCTCTGAGCCATTCTTTATATATGGGAATTCTCCAATTCCCCTTCCCAGCCATCCAAGCACAGTGGAGGAAAAAGAACCTAGTCTTCAATGCAACCACTGCCATTGTCCTAAATTGTACATTGTCCTAAATGCACCATACTCCCTTGATTCTTTCTGCTGGTTAAAGAGATATTAAAGAACCTCTCATCGTTAAGATAAGCAGAGCTGGAAAGTACGTTAAAGATACTATAGCTTGGACTCGTTTCACAGATGAGGAAACTGAGGCCCAGGGAGAATAAGTGACTTAACAAGATCAGAGATATAACAACACTAATAATTTACATTTAAATTGAGTTTCAATGTTTGCAAAGCTCACTATGTACTTTATTTCATTTGATCATCACAGTAACCCTGAAAAGTAAGTACTACATGGTATTATTTAAGTCAACCAAGATGGAGACAGGGTACATGGCTGGATAAAGACCTACAACTGGTGAGCTTCTGAGGTAGTATTTGAACATAAACCTTTTTCACTTCAAGTCCAGTGCTCTAATTACTACAACATGCTGCTTTTTCAAGTCATGGAGCTATTTTTAATCTTAATGTATTTGAATGTTGCTCTTACACACAATCCCTTTCTACTATACCATCCTGTTTTCTCCTTTCCCCAAGTAGCCTTGATCCCACCCCCTTAGCCTATTGCACTGGGAAATATAGTAATATGGCTACACAGTCTATAATTTAGCTACTCCCTTCAAGATAGTAATTGGTCTAAATGGAATATGTACAGCACCTCTTTTCCAAATATGGTATACTATCCTGCAGAAGCATTTGTCCTAAAAGCACCACTCCATTTAACTCAATAATGAAAAAATTCAGTTCTTTACCCTGTGGACAAAGAGAAAAGAAACTATGTAAGCAAACAAAAGGAGTGGAGGTGGGGATCAAACAAGTTATTTGGGTCATTTGGGGTCATGCCTTAAAAAACAAACTTTTTTTTTTCAAGAAAAGTCTTTGTTATTTTGCAAACCAATAGGGCATGTCCCCAGGTAGATCTTTCAATGACCAAAATGGAAGGGTTAATATCTAGCCAGGAGCCAGCAGGCGTCTTTATTTGGAATCATCAACTAGCTCCTGTCACTTGGGTATAAGCAGGCAGCCAAACCCAAGGAGGTAACAAATGTGCCCCAGGCACAATACAAGGATTTAAGTGAGGTGAAAACCAATGAGGCAAACATTAGTTTGAGGCCAGTCTCTGTAGTAGGTGCAATGCACTGGGTTTCAAGACAGTGAGCTAGAGTTATCTTTAACACAGCTTCAAAATTCCTAGCACAAATCTGTTCAGACTACCGCATTTTACAGAAACTATTTTAGCCAGAGTTTTTGGGCTAAATGCTTTCCTGTCAAATCTTTTTGAAAGCCACCCACTTTTCACTTGGTATGGGTAGTGAAAGGATAATAAAGTGGTATCAGAGACCATGTTAAGTTTCCTACATTTACTAGTTATTAGAAAGATAACCATTGCCAAGTCTCTATCTCTCACAGCCTCACTTTACTCAATTCTAAAATCAATCAGTCCACGAGCATTTATTTTTTTAAACTAAATCATTTTAATTAACAAAAATTTGTTTTCTCTCTCTCACCTTCCCCCCTCCACTTCATTAAAAAAAAAACAAAAAAACAAAAAAACACCACCCTTGTAACAAATAGGAATAGTCAAGCAAAACTAATTCTTGCTTTGGTCATGTCCAAAAAAACAAATGTCTCAGTCTGTTCCTTGAGTCTATTAGCTCTGTGTCAGGAGGTGGATAACATGATTCATCATGGCTCCTTTGGAATCTTGGCCATTGCTCTGTAAACATTTATTAAATGCCTGCTACTTGTTAAGGAGGGACAATGACATATTTA
Source organism: Vombatus ursinus (assembly GCF_900497805.2). Classification (NCBI taxonomy): domain Eukaryota; kingdom Metazoa; phylum Chordata; class Mammalia; order Diprotodontia; family Vombatidae; genus Vombatus; species Vombatus ursinus. The sequence goes on from NW_020954557.1 coordinate 50,562,572, forward strand.
CTACTCATGTCAGAGTTTTAAGAATAAAATATGGTAGCATATATAAAGATCCTTGGGATGTAAATCATCAGTATTATCATCATTGGAAATCAAAGGAGCACTATAATAATTTATTAAATACTTCATGTTTATGCCCTACTGAGTCAGTGTTGTCAAAGTGCTGTGGGGTAGAATTGGAGAATTTGTGTCATCATCTGAAAAGTAAGCCCAACATATTGCATGTTTGTGCATGCATGTGTGTGTGTGTGCGTGCACACGCACGCGTGTACACCTGCATGCTATGAGAGAAATGTTGAATGAATGGTACCAAGAACAGAATGTGTTGAGATGTTAGAGGTAAAGCTGAGATTTTTCAGTTTACCTGGAGTAGAAAGAGACATGTGTAACATGGTAATAGGTTCGAAAGTAGAATGCCAATTTACAAATACCAGTCATTTAACCATACTTGAAGAGATTCTTCTATTCACTCCAAGAATAAAAAGAAGATTTTATTCAATCAAGAACTCCTGGTAGTCTTTTTCAACCATACCCTGCTCACAAGGTATTGAGAAATATTAGTTAGCACTGAAACTAAATGGGTGCCTTCTTGGTGCAAAGTATAGTGTCAGACTTGTCTGGAGGGTAGAAATTTAAGGCTGGAAGTTTCTATTCTAAGTCCAATTAATGAGAACACAAAAGTCCCAAAGTTCTTGACAGAATCTCTCAAATTAATTAAAGTTATGAACTAGGTTTGAACAAGTCCTTAATCCATTTGGGATGACTGAAGTTTTTGGATACTTGGATGAAAGCAGATGATGCCACACAGGATGATGCCACAGGAAATAACTCTGCAGCTGGTTGAAGAGAATCAAGGTAGACACTGTGGGGCTATAAAAGGAGCAAGCCAGTCTGGGAGTTCATTTCCAGCAGCAGATCAGTCTGGGAAGTGGTCAAGATAATTGTCCTTGGAGGTAAGGAGGGAATGGAGTTCCTCTCCTGACCTCCAAGCCTCCATTGACCTGATAAGACCATATAAACTTTCAAAATTTAGATTTTTCATTTCAATTTGCATTATCAGTGTCCACTGGAGCCAGCATCAGTATTCTAGGAGCAGTTCTTAGTTCCTAAGAACTAACTTAGGACAAACTACTCATATTGAGGAGAGGCAGATTAAGTCCTCCATTAGGCACATACCCTTGGGGTCTAGCAGAAAGCTAAACTTAAGGGGAACTTCAGGAGGACTCCCCCAAAGGGAGAAAAGTGCTTCTATTAGACTGTGAGCTCTTTGAGAGCAGGTATTAACTTTTGACTTCTTTAGGATCCCTAGCACTTAGCACAGTACCTGATATGTGTATGTGCTTAATAAATGTTTCTTGAGTGACGGTAACCAGAAGCTTTAGATTTATCATTTGGCAATATGTGTTACCTACATGTGTGAAAGGGCAGAGTATGTCCTTCAGATTTAAGGGATTATTTTATAACTACTGTTTTTATTCTACCTTCTCAGTAATATCTCTTGTGTAAAGCCTAATTAATGTCAGCTGGTTGATTGCTGTTGGGGAACACACTGGATGGGGGCTGATGTGTGACAATACTAGAAATCACATCCCCTAAAGGTTACCCCTAGAACCCTGAGAGGAAAAGTAGTCAGTCACCTTCCAGGGACCTAGGCAGCCAATGCAAATGGGACTTGAGGAAATGGGACCAGACACAACGAAGATCAAAACACGTGGTTGTCCAGCTCATGATTGACTTCAACAGAACCACAGAACATGAACATGGACCCCAGAGTCCATCAAATCCAACTGTGTTTAAACAGTGATAACTTTCACAATATCACCAACAAGTTGGATGTCTTCCAGGAAGGGAAACTCATTATTTCCCAAAACAGCCTATCATGCTTTTGTTGAGCCCTAATTGTTACATTAATCTGCCTAAATTCTACCAATTGTTCTTAGTTCTGCCTTTAAAAAAATCAGCCAAATTACCATTCAGGAAGTTCTCAATATTGAAGAAATTGTAGAAATTTAAGGCTAGAAGTTTCTATTCTAAGCTCAATTAATGAGAACACAAAAGTCCCAAAGTTGGGATGACTGAAGTTTTTGGATACTTAGATGAAAGCAGATGATGCCACACAGGATGATGCCACAGGAAATAACTCTGCAGCTGGTTGAAGAGAATCAAGGTAGACACTGTGGGACTATAAAAAGAGCAAGCCAGTCTGGGAGTTCATTTCCAGCAGCAGATCAGTCTGGGAAGTGGTCAAGATAATTGTCCTTGGAGATAAAGAGGGAATGGAGTTTCTCTCCTGACCTCCAAGCCTCCATTGACCTGACTTTTGAAGGTTTCTGGGGTTCATGGAGTACTGAACCAACCCATGCAACCAATGTCATGGACACACAGCCCTTCTAATTCTGATTAAATCAAGATAAGAACCTGGTTAAGTCAAGTCTCTAATTCCTTACTGATTCAGTCAAGAAATGTGAACATTAATTTATGTTGTTAATATTTTAGATGGCATAGTTTAACCCTAATTGAGGTTATTTATCCATCTAACTTAGGCATAGTTCACTATTCAAGATTTCAAGGAAATGTCAGTTAGGAAATGAGAAGGCTTTCCTATTGTATATCAATAATGGGGAATGGGGAATTTCCCTTAATAAATATTCATTCCAAAGGTGGTGTATGCCTGTGTACTATGACCCTGATACACTGTGCCTTCTTCCCCCCATGGATTTGCCTAAATCCCCAGTATAGGTGCTTTGAGGCCACACCCTGTCCATTGGGCTTGGGCTTCTCAGTGTCTCCAGAGCTTCCTGGCAGGCTACTTGTACCTGGGTGTCACAGAAGAGGGAAGCTGTGCATTCTCATATCTCCTCTTAGTAAAGTAATTGTTTAACTGGATATTTCAACTCCCAGTTGTCTGTTGTGCCAGATAAGGGACGCTTTCTGTGACAACATAGATCACAGATTTAGAGCAAGAATGGGCTTGAGAGGCCAGCTAGTTCAACTCCATTGTTGGAGAAACTGAGGCCCAGAGAGGTTAAAGGACTTCCCCAAGGTCACAGAGGTATAGCATACACAATTTCAGGGGCAAGATGTGAAACCTGGACCCTTGGATCTCAAATCCAGGGCTCACTCAATTCACTACACTGCTATTTCTGTTCTTGGCTTTGGCTCATGGCACAACGAATATGGCAGCAGTTGAGGAGGGGCTGTGGAGAGCCTTCTGACTTCCTCTTTGTTTCATTATTTTAAAGAACAACAACAGCAACAACACACAAAACTGGAACAAACAAAACCTTCCTAAAATATTTATAGATTGCATGCCAAGCACATCAAGCCGTGTTGTCAGTCTACATTTTTAATTATAGTCCTAATTAGTTTTTACTTTAAATCTCACTGTAAACCTCCTTCAGATCACCTGTCATACATACAAATGCTTACTCAACTGGGCTCAGAAAAACCTTGAAGAAGGGGGAAAAAAAGGAGGGAGGGGGTAGGAGGAAGAATAAAGAACTGAGAGAGACAGCACATTTATAAGGTAATTTGAACAGTAATTTGGCATAATCATTGAATTCATGAATATGGTATTGTGACTCAGAAGCTCTCCTTTTATTTTGTACTCTACTTTAAAACACTATTGTTTTTTGCATATATCTTATTTCCCTTTCTAGACTTTAAGCTCCCTGAGAGCAAGGAACATGCTTTGTTTATCTTTATAGACTCAGTGTGTCCAATACAGAACCCTTAACATGGTATGCACTTAATAAATGCTTATTGAATTAAATCACTATGTCTGTCAGATACTTTTAATTTTGATGCCTCCAGGATATTGATTGTTGTTCAGTCATTTCAGACATGTCTGACTTCTCATGACCCCATTTTGAGGTTTTCTTGGCAAAGATACTAGAGTGGTTTGTCATTTCCTTCTTCAGCTCATTTTACAGATGAGGAACTGAGGCAAACAGTATTAAGTGATTTGCCCAGAGTCACACAGCTGGTAAGTGCCTGAGGCTAGATTTGAACTCAGGAAGGTGAATCTTCCTGGATCCAGGCCTGGCACACTATCCACTGTGTCATCTAGCTAGGACAGGACACCATCCAGTAAAAAAAAAAAAAAAAAAAGATAAAAACAAGCGGAAAGTTCCCTTTTTTAAATTTTCAACTAGTATATAGTTTCTATATGGCAAAATTTTTGTTGAAATTTCCCAACATTTGTGACTTAGCAAGATGAGAACCAAAAGGGTGATGCTAATACCATAAAACCAAGAAGGATAATCCTATCATCTTCCTGTGTAAGGCAGCATGGCATAATAGTAATAGCTATTTATATAACACTTTAAAGTCTTGCAAAGCGTTTGATAAATATTCTTTCATTTTATCCTCAGAACAACTCTAAGTGATAGGTACTATTATTCTGCCCATTTTACAGATGAAGAAACTGAGGCAGGCAGAAACTAAGTAACTTGCCCAGGATCACTCAGATAGAAAGTGTCTGAGGCAGGATTTGAAATCTGGTCTTCCTGGCTCAAAGTCCTTTCCTCTATAAACCCCAGTGCTCTGTGTACCATCTATCTGACTCTATAAATGATAAAAAGAATACAGGATTTGGAAACAAATATCAGCTTTGATATTTGTAACCTGGCAAGTCACAGTTTCATTGGTCTTCATTTAATCTATATACTAGATCACTTAAAGATCTCTTCCAGCTCTAAATCCATGGTTTTGTGAACTCAGTCATTTTTTTGTGAACTCTGTCCTTTTGGGTAAATCCTCAGACATGTTGGTTGGGTTGTTCTGACCCTTTCATTTTGATTCATAAGCTGCTCAAAACTACTTACTATCACATCTCAGAAACTACAAATAATATTTTGGGTCAGTTTGGTGTCACGCAGGACAGAGCACTGGGCCTAGAGCTAGGAAGAACTGAGTTCAAGTTTTTTTCAGACACTTAATAACTGAGTGACCTTTGGCATGCCACTTAGCCCTTGGTTTGCTATAGTTTCCTCATCTGTAAAACTGAGATGATAATAATAATAATAATAATAATAAATACCTCCCAGGGTAGTTGTGAGGATCAAATAAGATAATAATTGCAAAGTGCTTAGCATAGTGCCTTGAACATAGTAAGTGCTATATAAATGTTACCTATTACTATTATGTTTTAATAGTGTCTGCTCAATACATGAACCACTTTGTTAAGCTACTATCATTATAGTAACATGGAATAAAAAAGAAAATGGCTTTAACAATTTAAAAATACTTACAGTCTTGGAATATGCAAAGACACTTTCAGTTTATCTTTCTTCAAACAGGTGACATAGCACCAAGAAAATATTGTGCAGACATTGTAATACATCTGGGGCTTGCATTCTGATGGGAGTATTATATAAATCTGAGATATAGGAATAAATTATGGGTTATTGGAAGTGATTGATAATAAGGATATTAATTATACCCCTGAGGCATGACACCTGCATTTTGTCCTGAAAGAATAGAATGATTGTCACAGCTGGCAATATTTATCAAACTGACAAGGAACCTACAACATATGGATTTACTCTTCAGCTTCTAAAACTTACACGAGTTGATTAAGTCAGGTGATAATGCATGCAGGATATCCCAGAACCATTGTATATCAAATGGACAACTATACTAACACTTCCCTTTGAAACATCTACAAGTTGCTGAATTTAAGAAAGACATTATCTGGAAAGGACAGTATTGACCTAGTGTTTAAGGAGGAATGCATTTGTCCTTTCAAAATTCTTCATTTTTTTTAACCTGTAATCTCTTCCTAGGCCCCAACTTCAAAGTATAGGAATGTAATTATTTGGACAGCTAGATGGTGCAGCGGATAGAGGACTAGGCTTGGAACCAGGAAGGCTCTTCCTGAGTTCAAATCTGGCCAGACTCTTATTAGCTATGTAACCCTGGGCAAGTCACCTAACCCAGTTTGCCTCCATCAGTAAAATGAACTGGAGAAGGAAATGGCAAACTGCTACAGTATCTTTGCCAAGAAAACCCCAAATAGGGTCATAAAGATTTGAACACAACAGAACAACAACATGCATTTGGTGATGGGGAGTAGGATAAAGGTCATTGGTCCCTTTCAGTATTTTCTACCTAACCTCTCTATAAATAGTTTGTATAGATCATGACTGGTATTCCTGGTATTAGAAAGAATATTTTTATTCTAAATGAAAAGTTTAGAATAAGAGATGTAAGCAATGCCCAACACCATCCTCCCACTGAGCAATGGCAAGAAAAAAGGAGTTCAAAAATAGATTTAAAAGTCTAAAGGTTTTGCTAGTTAGCTGAGCCAGTTGGAAAGAGATGGCTGGGATCTGAATGTCAAAGGAGTTGAAATATTATGGAGAAATGAGTTTCTCAGAGCTCAGACCCCAGTAGTTGCTGCTTTAGCAGCTCATCCAAGAAGATGCAGCTCAACTAAATACCTGCCAATGGCAGAAGAACGTATTGACGATCAGTGGAGATGTCCCACAGAGACCAGATCAGTGGAGACTCCCAGTTGAGATGACTAGAAAGTAGACAAACGATGTCGCAACAATAATACCAGCTGTTCTAAAACATTAGAGGCAGGTATTACTTTAACCTAAGGCATTTTCTTGCTGTGTCCATCTCCATATGAATTCCTTGGCCACAAGTGTTACCTATAAGTCCTTCCTCATGAACATTTCTTCCCCTGTCACACATGTTGCCAATTTGTGTCCTCTGTCTCACTGGCATGGTGAGAAACTAATATACCCCTGTGAGTAATGGGGAGAAGGCCAGGAACATAGTTTTCTCATCACTTATTTGGCTACGTATGGTATTATGACTTTTTCTTTGAAGGAATGGGCACTCTGGCTAATTTAATAAATTTAGTAAAATAAAACGCATTAGTGAGAGGTTATAAGGGATGATTTTGAGTAGATCTTGATCCACAGAATAACTTAAACCAGGTGGCTCTCTTGGGATTAATGTGTGAAGAGGGTCTCAGTTACAAATAAGTTAAAGAAAGACATATGTCCTTTTGCTTAGATAGTTTAAATAGAGTCATTCAGACTCAGAAGGTCATGAAATTACAGAGGGCACTAGAAAGGCCCTTGAAACTTACTACATCCAACCACCTCATTTTACACAAGAGGAAACTGAGGCTTAGAGAAGTGAAAGAATCTGCCCTTTCCAACAGGTCCTTATTAGGTGAGAATGATGGGCCAGGAAATGAGCTAGGCTCTCAGAATACAAAGACAAAAATGAAACAGTGCCAATACAGGGAGTTGAGCCTTGGAGGGATTATAGAGAATTCTACGAGACTGCAGGGAAGATCTTCCTTGGCACCTCACACGTAGTATATTGAGTATAGTATGCACTTAATATATACTGGTTACATGTGGAATTTTGTTAAATGTTACAAAGAGCTTGAAGCCATTTTCTTCTTAAGTTCCTACTTTCCTTATACCCAATGCTCTAATTACATAATAATTATAGTTGGCATTTGTATTGTGCTTTAAGGTTTGCAAAGCACATTAGATGTTATCTTATGTGATCCACACAATCCCATTGTGAATGGGTACTATTAATAATCACCATTTTACATATGAGGAAACTGAGGCTGCAAGAGAGTAAGTGACTTGCCCATGGAACACCTACCTAGATTTCTCAGTGAAAAATCTACCATGTTTACAGTAAATGAAAATGAAAGCTCTTTAGTGCAATACTTGAGTATATAAATAAATTAGGTAACAGATGACTATAAGACAACATCAGAGTCTTTCTTCCACAGTAAACATTCCAATGACATTAAGCAGTTAAGGTAATTTTTTTTCCCTCTTTACAACCTTCCCTCAGAGATAATTAATTAGAAACTTTCTTTGGATGAATGTCTTGTTGACCCTAATTATAGAACTATGGCATTTAGAATGATAGAACTTCAGAGCTAGGATAACCATAGAGATCATGAAGTACAATCTCTTAATTTTTGAGGCCCTGAGATGGTCAGGTATGATTTGCCTGTGACCATATAGTGAATGTCAAAGACTAGATGAGAATCCAGATCTCCTGACTGGTTCATTTTGGGTTTAGTCTATTACCAATGCTAAGAGAAAAAAAATAATGGCTTTGAAAAAATTTATACTATTTCTAACATCAAGAGTTCCCTCGAAGAGTTGATGTTTACATCACTCATAAAAACCTGTTTTATTCATAAAAAATCCAATTTATGACTTTTGTTCATTTAAATATCTGGGCAGAATAATTGTTACGCATTGCAAATTCTTTGAATGTTTGATTTATATTGTTAGTCTGCGCAACATTCCTATTTTCCTGTATTGTTTTTACTGACATGCAATATTTCATGCCCAATTTCTACCTGAGTTTCATGAATGAGTTGTTGTTTGCATCAGCATATTTCTGCAGACACATAAAAATTTGAGGTACATATTCAGATTCTAAATCTCCAGTAGCTGACTTTTATGCATATATATGCATATATATATATATATATATATATATGTACTTTTTTTCTCTCTGATCAACAAGTCACAGTGAGTCATGAGCAGAATAGTGCCGAATGGGTTATTAAAGCAGCTAAGTTGTCAGATTTTATTCAAATCAGTTCTAGAACGGGCACCAAGAATTCAAGGTGGCTTGTATGTTTCATAAGCAATGTGTGAAAAGGTGGTAGTTTAGTAAAGTTATCTCAAGACCATCTAGTGATCTAAAACCAGTCATTGTAATGATCATTAAAAAATAATTCTGGCAAAGTGCATAAATATTGCAATAAAAAAAAAACACTGAAAACCTCCAAAGTTAAATACCTCAGACAAATTGCATAAATTCATAAGCATATGCTCTCACCCTTGAACAGAGGACAGTATTCACATCCACTTAAATGCAAAGTCCTAAATAAATTATAAATTCATAAGCAGATGTTGTTGGTGTCGATAAAAATGTGCTCTTGAAAAACTAATAACTGGCTCATTAAGGAGACATTCACCTTCTGCTCTCCTAATGGTTTTATAATAAACACAAAGCCAAAATGTGTCTTATTCAGGAAACGGTTATTTGAAAGTGGGGAAAACCTGTGGACAGAAGAGGCAAAGGAGAGCACGTGCTGTCTGTCTTCCATCTCTTCAGTCCATAAGTTAGGTGCAAAGAAGATGATTTAAGGAGTAAATCCACTTTACAGTGACTCCCAAATGTTTCATGTTTTTAAAATGATGTTTTAAGTATCTTCTTTACTGCTACATTTAATTCCTACTCGACTCATTTTTTTTTTCATTTTTCATTCTTTCAACATTTATTCGTGACTAGGAACCAAATAGTGTGGGGAACCAGGAGCTCAATCAGGGACAAGAAATAGTGAATTAGAATTTTTTTTGAATATTTTAGTTGGGAGCCTCAATGTATTTGTTGATTATATCTATTGATTGCTAAAGGTTCTTGGGCAGATGCCTAGCTAAGCAAACTTGCAAGCTAGTGCTAGAAGCTAATTGCTTACCCCTGGGAAGGCAGGCAGAACCTGGCAGAGAAAGACAAGGAAATGAATAGGTTGGTTTAAAAGGGGCATTTCAGGAATGGCTGAAAACTTTAAAATTGTCAGGATAGCTGCACATGCTGGTACATACCTGTAATTACTATGGTGAGGCCAATGCTGGTAGATAGCTTGAGCTTAGTAGTTCTGAGCTGGAGCAGGGCTAAGCTGATCAGGTGTCTGCACTAAGTTCAGCATCAATATGGTGAACCCCTTGGATGGGGGGAGGACACCAAAATGGCTAAAAAGATGTTAACTGGTCATGTCAGAAATGGAGCAGGTCAAAGCTTATGCTAATCATTAGTGGAAATAGAAAGGAAGGAAGGAAGGAAGGAAGGAAGGAAGGAAAGAAGGAAGGAAGGAAGGAAAGAAGAAAGGAAGGAAGGAAGGAAGGAAGGAAGGAAGGAAGGAAGGAAGGAAGGAAGGAAGGAAAGAAGGAAGGAAGGAAAAAGAGAAATGAAAAGGAAAGAAAGAGAGAAAGGAAGAAAAAAAGAGAAAGTAGGAAAACAAAAGAAAAAAAAGGATGCATAAGCAGCAGTTGAGAGAAGTTACGTCCAGGGTAAGCCATGAAGGATAGTGGTCCTACTCATGATCCAAGAAACATGAAAGACTAGGGAATTGTCTCAATTAAATAAAGGATTTGTGATAAGTTTGATTTCCTGCCAGAGGTGATACCAAGTCATTGTACTTGAATTAAATATAAGTTGATTTCCTTGTCTGAAGATAATTTAAAAGATCTTAAAGAATTCCTCTTTATTTTCTGGCTTAATAGAACATAGAATTAGTAGGCAGGATTGAAATAATTCCCAAAGAAAACCAGAAAAAAAGATTTGGAGATAGTGCATGATAATCAAAATTGATGTTATGAGTATTGCAAAAAAACATTTTTTAAAGGAATGTACAGGATGAAGGGAAGGGGAAGAGACTCTAAACCAGTGGATTTACATAAATGCTATAAGATTCTTCCCAAAGTGGGAAATTCTAGACATTGTAAAGAAACAGTTGCATACCATAATCTATGGAATAAAAAGGAAGAACCAAGAATACCAATAGGAGTGAGGAAATTCTGTTACTATCCCCAACAGCAATTGACATTATAGTGCTTACTGACTCCCCTGATAATGGGTATGGAGGCAACCATTGGCTTGGAGGGATAGGGTATGCTTCATTCCTGCCATGTTTCTAGAATAAGTATCTAAGATTTGGCAACGAGCCTGTCAAGACTTTTCAAACTAGCCACTCAATGCCCTTGGCATAAGTGGCATTGAATGAAAATACCAAAGTAAGTTCACATTATCTGAAGGTCAGCATCACTTTCTTTTTCCACCAAATCCTTTAGAAAAACTAAAGTTGGAAACACTATCTGCAGGACTTGCGGAGCTATGACTATGATTGATAGGCTAAAGGCTCTGGAAGTTGGGATGGGCAATCACACCAAGGATCAGACCCTAACATTGTACATGTCAAGGGTACCTACAAAAAATAATGGAACAAGAAGGGCACAAGGAAGAATTTGTGTCTACTGGAGACCAGGCCAGGATCTAAATAAGTGGTAGACACTCTGGATAACAAACTAAAGATCATCATTAGGAGAAACTCATTGTGTACTCACCAAAGTTCTGAATGAATGGATTAACAACTGGAAATAAAATGACTGGAAAACAAATCGAAATAAGCATATTATCCACAAAGAACAATTTGCTAAGCTGGATAATATTAGTCAGGACATGGATGTTGAGTGGAAGTATGCTTTTGCCCATTCAAAAGTTGAAGACAATGACGAAGTAAAAAGATTAGTCAGAGAAGCAGCTAAAAAAAAAATAAGAAGGCTCAATCAGTACTTGCAGGTGTTGAATTTAAAGTGTCACTCTGTTTAACCCTACAATATAATCTCCAAATCATTTTCTCTTTACTCTTCCCCTGCCCTTAACTTGAAGCTGTATCCCATGTTTATCTTTGGCCATTTTCTTCATATGCCTTCTCAGTTTTTCTATGTGCTATTTTAAATTTCTTTTTAAATAATACAAACAGAAAGAAATGCATACTATCAACAACTGTAGAAATTGTTCACATGTATTAATAATAAGAGAGAGACAGAAATCCTCATATCTGTCAGGTCCAACTGAAATCTGACTAACTCAGCTCTTGCCCCAGAACACCTAGAAACAACAGATTGTTTGACTGCTCACATGACTGGGGTTAATGGGAGTCATCAACTTTTCCTTCAGGTAAGATGGGCAACTAAACAAATCTTACCATCTGGCCTAACACTATTTTTTAAGGACTTCCTGGCTTTATCACCTGCCTTGCTTGTATGCCTTACAGTTTCCCAATATTGTCATCTGACCTACTGACAACCTGAAGATGTCTTCCTGGGCCATGCAATCTACCTCTCTGGTACATTCTTATGACTTTTAGGACTTAGCATTTTTAAGTGTTTTCATTTGCCCAGCTGCTGGATTCTATAATATGTTATCTTCCCCCAACTGTGAACTTGACCATGAACTGTCTTTCTCTAGTTGTGCTGAGCATGGCACTTGACACTTAGGAATATGATTTCAATGAATGCTTTTTGAGAGAGAGAGGGAGAGAAAAAAAAGGGAGAGAGGGAGAGGAAAAGAGAGAGAGAGAAAGAGAGAGAGAGAGAGAATATCAAAGGAAACCTGTCATGTACATATATTCTTTTTTGAAATCCTGGGCAGGGAACTGAAAGACATGGGGAAAAGGGAGACATATGGCATATTTCCTCTTTTTTATAGGTAATGAATGGGACTTTGGAAAAAAAAAGAAGAATATAGAAAGTGAATATCTAATGAATATATGGAGTTAAAAACTAGATTTGCTCTTCTGGAGGATGACTTGAGATGCCAAGAATGATTCACTTTCTAGAGAAAGGAAAAGAAATACTAGGATAAGAGTGTTCTCAAAAACTCTAAAAGAATGCACTTAGTCTTAGACTTACTCTTCTGATACACATATATTTAAACTAAAAATGGAGATAGGAAGGAAATTTTTTTTAAAAGTCCACATCTATTAATTCCTTTCTATGCTTCCAGTCTACCAAACCTATTCTGGCTTCACTGTCCTCCCTGCCCAGTCTAGGCCATATGTTCAGCCACTTTATGAATGCTCCCTCCTCTGTCCTTGGAGTCATTTACTTCTAACCCTCAAGCCTAGGTAATTTGACTAACTTCTTCCTAGGTTCCTACTTCTTAGATTTCAAATGTTGTTGGGTAAAATCATGCCAATGAGGTTGTCCCAAAATTTTGCCATCTTTATTTGGTCTCTCACTGCTATTCAGTAATCTTCTGTTATTCTACAATAAAATCTCTACCAAACTTCTCTTTCTTCCCAAAGTCCCCAATTCATTCTGACCCTTGCTGTTTTAACTAGTAGAAGAGTTTGAATTTTATTAAGATAGATAGGTGGCACAAGAGTGCTGGTCCTAGAGTCTGGAAGACCTGAGTTCAAATTTAACTTCAGACACTTACTAGTCGTACGACCTTGGGCAAGTCATTTAACCTATTTACCTCAGTTTCCTCAGCAGTAAAATGGGAATAATAATAACATCTACCTCAAGGGTTGTTGTGAGGATCAAATGAGATAGTATTTATAAAGCATTTAGCATAGTGCCTGGCACATAGTAGACATTATGAAAATATTAGTTATTAATTATGTTACTGAGAAGAAAACCATCTGCTCTGAACTCCTTCATTTCTCATCCTCTAGGTTTTACAATTCCCTCCACATTTTCATTTATCCAATTTCTGAATTGGCTCCATTCATGCCAAAGCTAACCTGTACTTCCCAATCTCATCCAGTCTTGCCATCTCCCCACATTAATCATTTCCTTACTCTTATGCATCTTCAATCTTTCACTCTCTGACTCTTTCCCCTCAGTATACAAATATACTGTTTGCTCTTGACAAAACAAACTAAATATACTTCATTCAATCCTGCCAATCCTCAAGCTATCATACTATCTTTTTCTTCCACTTTCACTGACAAACTCCTAAAAAGTATGGTTGGTGATCATTACCTCTACTCTGTTTTCACTCAATCATTCACTGAAAGGGTCTTCAATGCTTTGCAATTTGGTTTCTGTCCCCAGAACTATTATCAATCACTTTTCTCCCTCCCCTGGCATCCTACCATCCAGGACGCTCTTGAAGAATGACTAAAATGGCTTTCTAAAAAGTCACTTATGGCCTCATTTACACCCAAACCAATGGCTTTTTTCCCCCTTGTCCTTACTCCCATTGAAAACTCAGTGCCATTTGGCACTGACAACCACCTTGAGTCTCTCTCTTCCTTTGCGTACTGTCACATTACTCTCATTGTTCTCCTCTCTCTCTTTTCACAAGATAGTAGTTAAAAGAAAGTACAGTTAGGCAGATTATGACCTGACTGAAAAACCATGCCCAAAGATTATATGACTACCTATGAGATGAAAACTCCACATGACCCCAGACAATCATAGAAGAAAACCCCTCTTAATTCCAATGCTTTTAATTAATTAACTAAATTTAATTTACTCTTTTAATTAATTCCTATTTATCCTGCTTGTATATATGTATATGTACATGTGTGTATATACATACATACATACATACATACATACAAACATATTGTCTTCTCCATTAGATTGTAAGCTCCTTGAGGGCAGGGGATATCTTTGGCCTTTTTTTGTAATCCCGACACTTAGTACAGTGTCTGGTACGTAATAGATGCTTAATGAAAGGCTATAATGAAAAGAGTAATGAACATGGAATTAAGAAAAAATGGGTTCATATTTCAGTTTGGTATATAAACTTTTTGAGCTTCAGTTTCCTTAAGGGTAAAATGGACAATAATATGTGTTCCACCTGTCTCACAGGGCTATTACGGGAAAAGCATTTGGTAAAGTCTAAAGTGTTATGTAAATGTGCCATCATTCCTATTATCATAGTATTAGTATGTATATGGTTGGTATTATCGAATTTAAATGCACATGACCATTGCTTTTAAAGATAAACCCAATGCATCTAATCAGAAAAATTTCTGTTACTCGAGATATTATTATGAATGAAAGAATAAGCAAGTAATGACCATGTTTGTGTGTCTTTGAGGAGTCACAAAACTGACTGAAGAAAATGTTATAGGAGCTAGGTGGCATCATAATCTAGAGCGGATAGATCTCTGGTCTTGAAGTTGGGAAAATCTGACTTCAAATCTTGTCTTAGACACTTACTTAGCTGTGTGATCCTGGGCAAGTCATTTAACTTCTATTTGCCTCAGTATCCTCAATTGTAAGATGTCTAGAAGATTCTGGGAAGATGGTGGAGTAGGTCAGAAAATCCCAAGCTCTCAAGATTTTCCCCCACAAAAGAGATGAGATAGCACCTCAGGGCAAATATTGAGCATTGAAAATAAATAAGAGTAGGTCCAGAACAGGGGTCCTCCTGGGACAACTGCAGAAAATCTGAAGAAAAATCCCAGGATGAGATTTGGTCCATGTAAAGAGTAAACACCTCCAGGCTAGGTCCTAGGTCCACTTAGACAACAAGTGGCAAGTCCTGGGTTTAGCTGGGTTGGGAGACCACCTCAGCCCCAGCCATTAGAACTTTTACCCTGGGGCCAGATCAAGTGATCATTTGTGTTGACAAGGAATGCCCGAACCAGCTGTGCTATAGAGGCTTGGTGGGATGAGAAGAAAGTAGCACATGCCCAGTGAGTGCAGAAGCAGTGGGGCAGGGACACTGCTGACTGTGGGTACTTACAGGAGGCTGAAGGTCTTGGTTCCAGTTTGAAGCCAGAAGGAAGAATTGATGGAGGATCTGAGGGAAGAAGCACCATCCCCCATACCCTAGGACTAGAGGTGATTATAAAAACTAAGCTACTACCAAAAAAAATGCACAGGCAAGAAGAATACAACCATAGAGAATTACTATGGGAACAGGGAAGACTTGGTTCATCTTCAGAGGAAGATACTGAAGCAAATAAACCCTCTTTTACCCCAAAGAGTGAGGTCAAATGGTCACCTGATTAAAAAGAATTGATAGAAGAACTTAAAAAAGATTTTTACAAATCAAATTAGAGATTGAGGAAAAGCTAAAAAAAAATAAGAACAATCCAAGGAAAAATGACTCCTTGAAAATTAGAATTGGTCAAGGGGAAGCCAGCAAAGTTATAAGACATCAAGAAATAATAGAACAAAATATAAAGAATGAAAAAAATAGAAGAGAATGTGAAACATCTCATAAGAAAAACAACTGATCTGGAGAACAGATCAAGAAAAGAAAACTAAGAATAATCAGACTACCTGAAAGCTATGATCAGAAAAAGAATCTTGATACAATAATGCAAGAAATAATTAAAGAAAATTGTTCTGAAGCATTAAAACAAGAAAGGAAAGTAGAAATAGAAAAAATCCACTGATTACTACCTGAAAGACATCCTATGAAGAAAACCCATAGGAATATTGGGAATGGGTTCAAGAGGGAAATATATGTGTGTGTGTATATATATATATATTATATATATATATTTATGTATGTATGTATGTATGTATGTATGTATAAAAGTCTTCTAAATTCAAAAAAAACTCTAAGGGGACAGAGAAGGGGGAGAGGATAAGGGAAGGATCTCTAAAGGGAAGGGTGAGGGATAGGTCAAAGGTGGGGTACAGGAAGGTGTTTAGATTTAAGGGAGTGGGAGGATAAGGGAGGGATCTTGTAGGAGAGGTAGGTTAAGTAATAAGAGGGCAAGGTAGAGGGTAGAAGTAAAGTTGAGGAGTTAAGACGGATAGGAAATAAGAGAATGCACAAACATAGAAACAAAGATCAGGAGTAGAATTTGTTAGGGAAAGTATATGTCTATATATGCATGCATGTATATATATAGCTATATGTGTATCTATATATCCATATCTATATAAAATGTATCTTTGCTTAATTGTAGCCTTCTGGGGGAGGTAGAAGGGGGGAAAAGAACAAAGTAAAAAGTACACAGCAGAGAACAAAAGAAAACTGACAAGAAGCAAAGAAAAGATGGATATCTCTCAACACAATGTGTAGTACTTATATAGTCTTTCTTGAAGAGGAAATTTATTGCTATATATTTTGAATCCTCTCTTATGTTCTGCTGTGCACATGGCATGCTTTTTTTCTTTTCTTATTATGTATTTATGTTTCAATATTTAAGTTTATAATGTTTCTTTTTATTTTCGCATTGTAGAATTGTGTCAGTAATTTTAAAAAGCAAATAAATAAATGATATCTACCTGGAGGAAGTGCGAAGGGATTTTTTTTTTGCAAGTGAATCAGATAAAGAAGCTATGTTTATACGGTATCAAGATTACAAAATGATAGAAGTGAAAGCTGAAAATGTAGGAAGAATGTCGAGCCCAAAATATCTCAGGAGAATGAAATGATGGGCTATGAAGAGAGGTTTAATAATTGGTACTTTGTCCAGTCCTTTCCAAATCTGCAGTGTTGTGTTCACTTCTGAGTACTCAGCTTTCAACTGAAGTGCTTCTAGAGGAAGGTAACCAGGATGGTGAAGAGATTGAGAGCCACAGAGGTTAAGAAATGCTGAAGAAAGTAGAGAGAAATCTAGATTCTCCTGGGGAAAAATGATGCCTGTGCAGATATTTTATGGGCTGTTATGTGGAAACTACAGAAGCAAAACAAATACAAATGGGTAGAAATAGGAGGCAGGATTTGACTGTACCAATTTTTTTTTAATATGGAATAGCTGTCTTGTGAAATAGTGAATTTCACGTAATTAGAATTGTTCATAAAGAAGGTAAATGACATTCTCTAGAGATGGGCACTTTGCAAATTTTTACTAAATTGATTTGAAAGTTGTTGTAAATGGAATTCTTGAACAGGAAGGAAGATTGGGCTAGATGACTTCTGAGACTTACTCTAAATATAGAATTCTATATAATTGTATGAAATATTTAAGGCACCATGCTATGTGCTTTATGGAATAAAAAAAAGATGAATAAGATATGGTCTCTGCACTCAGGAATCTTATGCCTATGAGGGAAAAATGAGGGCATGTATGTTGTTGTTCAGTCATTTTTCAGTTGTGTCCAACTCTTTATGACCCCATTTGGGGTTTTCTGGGCAAAGATACTGGAGTGGCTTTCCATTTCCTTCTCCAGTTCATTTTACAAATGAACTGAGTCAAACAAGGTTTAGTGACTTGCCTAGGGTCACACAGCTAATAAGTGTCTGAGGCCAGATTTGAACTCAGGAAGATGAGTTTTTTTTGATTCCAGGCCTAGCACTTTATCCATTTCACCATCTATTCACTGCACATCTATACAAGTCACTAAAATACTCAATATTATGTGATAAGTTTTATCAGTAATGTAAGAGTTCCACTTAAATTAGGCTTTTTGGAGGAGGTTACATTTGATTTAGGGCTTAAAGCACCGGTATGAACTTGAGACTTGGAGGACAGATGGATGGAGCTATATTGAGTGAAGAGGGGTGGCAGGAAGTGAGATCTTTTGAACAGAGAAGGCAGAGTCAAAAAAGTAGGAGAAAAACCAGAATAATAGTTTCATTAAAGCCAAGCTTCAAATAGGTTGTGGTCAATAATAGTCATTGCAGTAGAAAAGTCAAGGATAATGAGAAAAGACCATTGGACTTGATGACAAGAAGGTTATTAGTGATCTTGGAGAGAATAACGCTGGGGAGTTGGGCAGTGGGGAGACAGGTTACAAGGGGTTAAGCAAGGAGTATGTTATGAAGAAGCGTAATAGTTATATCTCTTTTCATTATTTTCTAAACATGTTCAGCTACACATGATAAATCAGAGGATGACTGTTCACATTTACTTAATCCTGAACTCTGGAAAAGGTTATAATGGAAGTAATTCCAGCATTCTTGTTACTTGGCGCTTGTGCTCTGACAGTGCACTTTCAGGAAGACATATAACTTATTATTCACCACTTCATTAGTGTAGCCAATCGCTTTGGCCTTCATGCTGACTTGAAAAGGTCAGAGACCATGAATAGCTCACTCCAGCATTTGTAGCAATGCCAACCAGCATTACTTGGAATGGAAAAAGTTATTAGTGTATCTGATTCACTTATATAGACCAGCAACTCTGCAGAAGTATCTTTTCAAAACATGGAAGCTCTAATAGAAATTTAAAATGCTACAATCCCCCCACCCCAGATATTTTCTCCCTTACCATGATGTTATCCTGATAAAAAAAAATGGGTGGCAGGGAATATTGATCACAGTTTCTATGAGATTTTCTAACCTGCAGATACCAGTGCCTGAAATCAATCTGATTAGGCCTCATGTTGTACTGGAGTGAGGTTTGAGGGAAGGGTCAGTGTTCTACTTAAGAATATTAGCCTATGAAATCCAAGTTTCCAAATTGGATATCAAGAGATCACAGGGTAGAGGACCAAAAGGACATGCTAGAAAATATAGTTCACTGTGGTCAAGCCAGAATTCCAAAATGCCAAGAGATATGTAACAGGGACAGAGTTGAAAGCCAATGGTGATATCCATATGCCCTGATCCAACAGAGTGATGTCAGTGATGGGGAGGGAGAATTTGTTTTGCTCACCAAGCCCACACACCTGTGGTAGTCTCAAAGAGCCAGTTAACTAGTCTCCATTTTCCTAGTTTTTTTTTTTAATTCTGAAAAATTCAGGGGCAAAGTACCAGTGAAATCAAATAGCTAGAGCTAAAGTATTTTACATATATTTTACCCAGTGCATGTAGACATGGCTATATAGTGTTTTCAGTCCCAACCACTATTATTAAGCATCCCACACTCTATCACAGGGAAGCTGCACTGACAGTAAGTTGATGTTACCACGTTTCAAAATCTTTTTTATTGACACTTCATTGTTCTCTATTTTGAGCTCCCACAATCCAAGATTGTTCTCAAGTGCTTAATGAGAAAACTGCTCTTTCAAACAAAGGGGAGCTTCTTACATATCACAAAAATTACACTTATATACAATGAAACTGCCAAAAGGATCAAAGCATCTTGAGAATGTTAGCTTGGGAGGCAGCTTAGCATTTTTCTATCCTTCAAAAAAACAAGAGGAATATCTTTCTTCTCACTAGCAAAATGCTTGATTGCTACTTAAGGTGGTAAAATGTATTTGGTACCTCAGCGTCATCAACCTCTCTTCATAATAATATGGGAATGTGAGTGAAAATTCAAGAACTACAGGAAAAAATGAAATTCATCATTCTGGAGGCAGTTATATTTTTTAATGATGTGGATATAATCTATTCTAAGACTATTGGAAGCACTTTGAAGACTTGTGGTGGTTGTTCAGTCATTTCAGTCATGTCTAACACTTCATGACGTCATTTGGGGTTTTCTGGGCAAAGATGGACAGCTACTTATTCCAATATCTTTGCCAAGAAAACCCCAACCAGGATCACAAAGAGTCGGACATAGTTGAAAAATGACTGAACAACAACTGACAAAGACACTAGAGTGGCTTGCCATTTCTTTCTCCAGCTCATTATACAGATGAGGAACTGAAGCAAACAGGATTAAGTAACTTGCCCAAGGTCACAGAGCTCTAGTAAGTGTCTGAGGCCAAATTTGAACTCAGAAAGATGAGTCTTCCTGACTCCAGGCTTTTCTTTTCTATCTGCTGAGCCACCTAGCTGCCCAAATTACTATGCTACTTTTCAATTTTTAAAAAAAAATCACATTCCAAGCCTTCAGTAAGAAATACTACATGGAGACATGGAGACTTGGCTACCAAAAGTCTCACAAATCTACCAGCTACTTAAAGATCATATTTGAAAGGAAGACAATATCTTACCTTCATTGTAATCGTGTTCAGTGAAAATATGATATAAACAGAGAAATTAATGTGGATGAAAAAGAATGAGAGACTAAGGGATATTTCTACATCAGCTAATGAAAAACCTACTATATACCAAATGAGAAAGATAAAGTGAAGGGTAGAGTAAGTGGTGAATGATGATGATGATAATGAGCAGCAGCTGGGTAACATTTTTCATGGTTTCTAGACTTTCTACACGAAGAGGAAAATCCCTAAGATGTTTCAAAACATTACTGCTTGCTTGTACTGACTATGGTAAAGGGAGTGGCGGGGGGTAGGGTGCATTTTTGCAATAGTCATCACATTTTACTCCCTACGCTAAGAATTTTCAATGAAATAAGTGTAATGTTTATCACAATTTTTTCATAAACATGAAATTCTAGGCCTTTTGCTTGTAAAATTCAACAAACATTAAGTCCCTACCCTATTCAAGGCAGCAAGGATTAGAAAGCATTATGCAGAAGTTTATACACAACTAGTTGAAAGTGGTTGTCAAGATTCAATTTGTTTCAATGAGCATTTATTAAGCCACTACCATATGCAAAGCACTGGACTCAAAGAGCTCAGAAAACAGGGAAATAATTCAAATTGACATTACATATGGTTACAGAAGGACTAGACATTTAAATTGTGTCAGCTGTGAGAATTTTTTTTAAGATAACATAAATAATCTTGTAATTTTGCTACAGTTTACTATAATTTCTCCTTTCTATGCAAATTCACTTTAAACACAGATAAATACAAGCAAATAAATAATAACTTCTAGTATGTGTAGCAATCTCTAGTATGTATAAATGCACTGCATTAATTGATGTAGCTTAATTCTTTGCAGCATTCTTACATATTGGTCCTACTTACAGAGAAAGCACAAATTATAACAGATACTAGATAAGTGACATGCTGAAGAAAATGGGAAAAGAACAGATAAAAATTTCATACATTTCATATAATTTCCACAAAGAATGATCAACTTGATTTAAAAAAAATAAATCCATTACATTTTTTTTTTCTTTTAAGGACATTTCTTTTTTGAACCATTCTGGAATTTCTTGCTTTTGTTCCATGATCTCTGGGTAGTTTACAGAATTGTGTCTTTCATCAGGTCAGTATGGGTTTATTTCCCCAGGGATGGTTAGCAGGTTAGCATACCTGAACTATCCACGAAAAGAGGATGCTAGAACAATTCTACTATTTACAGACCACATCTGCTACCTCTGCCTGTCTGAAGGCCAGAGAAGAAGGCCAGGGTAGGCTCAAGTGCAACTATAACATGAGTTACATTTTGTTTTGATGCCTCCAAAATCTTTCTATTCATCTCTCCCTTGACAGCCTTCAGAATGACAGAAAGCCTCATGTGCATTCTGATGATTTGTCTTGTTAATTCCTGTTTTGTTTCTGCTTTCTTTACCTAGAGGAATCATCTTCAGACTGGGAAAACTTGAATAACAATAATAATAAATATATATATATATATATACATATTATTATGGTGATTTAATGTTTACCAAGTGCTCATTTGAAGATAGCTTTTCTGCATCCTTCCCTCATCCTTCCTCCATATATTTTTTCCATGCTATACATGCCCAGTTTCTTCAGTTGATCTTCCTATGGCCTGGTTCCCAGTACATTAACAGTGCTGGTTACCCTCCATCTGGATAGATAGCTTGTCAATGTCATTCCTGAAATGTGACATTCAGGACTAAAGATGATACTCCAGATATGGTCTTTTGGAGGCAAAATGAAGCTATTACTTCCATTGTTCTGTACCAAAGTCTGAATAACAAGATACCAGATCTTGAGGTAGAAGGAAGCTTAGAAGCCACGTCGTCCAACTTCCTCATTTAATAAGTGAGAAGAAAACTCACTTTTTTGGTTGGTTGTTTTCTTTCTGGAGGACACTTCAATTATTATTTATCCTTTTTTTTCCTTGGCAATCAGAGTTAAGTGATTTGCCCAGGGTCAAATAGCTAGTGAGTATCATGTGTCTGAGGCTGGATTTGAACTCAGGTCCTCCTGACTCAGAGCTGGTGCTCTATCCACTGTGACACCTAGCTGCTCCCCATCCTTACTTTTCAAAGAGGACCAATGATATCACAGGAGATGTCTTGACTTGCATGTTAATTGGATTTAAGTGAGGCAGAGTTGCACAAAGTTATCAGCCTCAATCTCTTTTCCAGAGACATTGAAGTCCAGTGGCAGGACAAAAGTCAAGATGACTGGTGATGACCAAAGATGTAATGGATGACTGTCTTCAATGTCTGACCAAGCTCTGAGTACTCCATAGCTTGCTTCAGTTACCTTCATGGCTATTAGAACAAATTGTTTTCACCCACTCATTCCACCAGATGAAGTATTCACATGCTTAAGGTAGAGGTCTCCCTAACTTGCTGATGGGTTCGAGGTCTGTCAGTTATCCTCAACCTGGTTTAGCCTGTCTGTCAAGATGGTTTTACCAAGGTGTGTGCTGGACAGGCTACAGCCTCTCACAGCCACAGATGGCATGTCAAAGTATTGACTCATATTAAAATTGCAATTCACTAAAATCTCCAGATTATAATTTCCCATGAACTTTTGTCTTGCTATGTAAACACATCTTATTGTTATTATCCCAAATATTTGAAAGGTAGTCATGTCAAGAAGGGTTTTGATCTCTTGATCCCAGAGGGCTCAAAAGATTGATTACTGAGTAGATATTATAGATTTCATTTAAATGTAAGGAAAAACTTATGAACTAACAATGAAGCCTGTCCAGAAATTAAATAAACCACTTCAGCAGATAGTGAGTTGCTGTTCTTTAAGAGGGTTTAAAGAAATGACCACTTGGTCAAAGATATTGTAAGGATGATTCATGCTTGAGATAGGTGATGACCTCTGGAGTCCCTAACAGCTTTGTCATTTTATTACTCTAGATTTTGAATTAAGCAGATAGTACAGTGAAAGTCTTAATATTCTATTTTTTCCCACCTTCTATTTTGCTTTATTTAATTATTACCTTCAGAAGATTAAATTCTAGAAGATGTAGATATGTTAATTCAGGGGCCGTAAGGCAGAAAAAAAACAAAAGTAAGTTTAATTTCATCTATCCAAAAGCATGTTGTGTTAAAAAAAGAAAAGTAAAGTATGCAACTTTTAATAGATATCAGAGATACATAGTTTAAAATGTATTATTTCCTTTTTAAAAAGACTTTATCACTTGGTCTGCTGTAACTATTCTCTTTTTAATATATAGTAATCTGCACATGATAGTTAAAAGATGCATGTTTTGGTAGGAATTGTTAGGAAATATTTAAATTTTATACTTCAAGACTTGTGCATCACTGTTTTAAAATATATAATACATGCCCATATTAATGATGAAAAGCCATCAGCTGTACAGGAACTTTGCTACAAGATTTCAACTTAAGGACACCACTAAAACATGCAGAAAATGTATTTTATTCTCCTATTTATTTTTCTTAAAGAGACATGTTCCAAATGCAAGTAAAACTTATTAAATTCTATCTTACCACAAATAGCTATCACACTTAGAAGTATTCTTTTTTAACTGAACAAATTGTAACACATTTTAGAATCTTGATCATGTCCTGATATAGCTTTTTAGAGAAATTGTCAGAAACATTAATCTTTTTTATCAACTACAAATTATATGTACATGCATATCTAAAATACAGTGTGAAACATTAAAATCTCATATATCTATATACTTATGTTTGTGTATATGTTAACATACATGATGTATGTGTGTGGTTAATATATTACACTATTTTATATACACATATATATGTAGATTTATGTATTGTTGGGTTAATGTATGACATTATTTTATATACACACACACACATATATAAATTTATATAGTACATATATATGCTTTGAAGCTTTGTGTTTATATATGTGTATGTCTATAAAACAGTGTAATGTATCAATCAAAAAATAAAATATTCAACATAACAATAGCATGGTAAGGGCAGCAGGTGGTGCCTTGGATAGAGTACCAGGCCTGGAGTCAGAAACACCTGTGTTCAGATCTAGCTTCAGACATTAAGTAGCTGTGTGACCCTTAACAAGTCATTTAACCCTACTTGCCTTAGTTCCTCTTCTATAAAATGAGCTGGAGAAGGAAATGGCAAATCCCTTCAGTATCTTCACCAGGAAAACTCAAATGTGACCATGGAGAGTCAGACATGATTAAAACAACTTAACAACAACATAATAACCATGGTTTACTACCTAAAATTCTTGTCTTATTATAAATACGCTCTCACTTATAATTTTATAATAAATCAGAAGATAAAGGAACACTTTTCGAATGAAATTTAGAAAAGTCTCTTTGGAGAGATTCAGGCAGGATCAGGGTTTAGGCTCCTGGAATTCTTAGCTCAAGGAATATTATAGCTGGAAGAGATTTCGGAGACTAGTCAACCCCATCTTGTCCACTCCACTTACTGATAAAGGAATGGAAACATGGCAAATGGAGAGACTTGTATCTTTTGAGGAGACTATTAGTGAAACAACACCACACAGTCACTTTTGCTCAAGAGATATTTGTTTTGCTGATCTGTGTTTCTTACATTTATTTCCCCTATAGTATTTAGAAGCAGTCCGCATCAGGTTGTCAGTGGTTTTATTGCATTTGAGGTTGAGATTCATTTCTTTCGCACTGACTAGGCAATGTACATTCAGTATGTGAGCTTTCTATTACATGTCCTCTAAGCAATAGCATAGGGGAAATATTCAAAATGCCATAACAAAATGCTTAGTTGTAATTTGAATTGGTGTGAGTTAAACTGCCTGACACTGTGGATAGTTTTATATAAAAACTAATCTCCATATTTTTTATAAACAATTTATAAAAGGTAAAAACTCTATATCAGTATGTGATCATTTTACTTTAAAAGTTTTATTTAACATTACAAAAATTATAATCCATTTTTTCTTTTGTTAAAAATTTTAAAAAAATCTTCAGAAGGGAAGTCTTTTTCCTTTCTCCCCGGATTCTGCCAGAGTTTTTCTACAGTTTTTTTTAGAATGCATTTTTTGTTCCATTACCTAGATTTCCCTCTTTACCTTTCCCATCCACCTGCTAGAAAAGCATTCCTTATAACATACATTTTTAAAAAAATAAAAGAGAAAGAAAAGCTCAACTAAACTGATCAACACATCAAAACAAAACACATTAAAAAAAATCTCGAAACAAAACAGCACAGCAAAAAATATCTCAGAATTCATGCAATCTATCACACTCTTGGACCCCAACCTCTTCAAAAAAGAAGGGTGAGCTATCTTCTCATATCTCTTCTTTGGGACCAAGCCTGTTCTTCATAATTTAGCCACCTTCAGTTTTGGTTGTTTTGTGGTAGTTGGCCTTTCCATTTTCATTGTGGTAGTCACGGTGTACATTGTTTTTGTAGCTCAGCTTACTTCTCTTTGTATTAGCTCAAATAAGTCTTTCCATGCATCTCTGTATTTATCCTATTCGTCTTTTCTTGCAGTGCAGTAACAGCCCATTAAAATCATGCACCACCATTTGTTTAGCCATTTCCCAATTGATATAAATCGACTTTGTTCTCATTTCTTTGCTACCACAAAAAAGTGCTGCTATGAATATTTTGGTGTACATAGGGACTCTCTTTTTTCCTATACTTCTTAATGAATTTTGCAAGTATCAATTTACCTCTAGGAAAGATTCCACCACCTTTTCTAATAACTCATTTTTTGGTCCAATGATGCATTCCTTCTTTCATCATTTTTAGGATCCACTGCCTTTAAACTAACAAAAGGTTTCAGTTCAACACTTTAGGAACTCTGTCTTGCTCTGTTCTCACTGCTTTGTATACTGTTGCTTAACAAAAGTTTCCTGAATGGGATGGAATAGTGATGGCAATGTTTATATCTACTCACTGAATTCTGTCTCTATAGATGTCTATCTGGGTTATTAAATGGTTGTTTAAATTGTTTAAATTGTTGTTAGATTATTTAAATCTTTGTTAGGTACACACTGGCACTGATTCACCTGACCCTATGAGTTTAAGTGTTCTCATCTACAGGAGGGGGACAATATTTGTCATCTGCATGCGGTATACTCCTTATCACTGAATAATGTCTGCTGTTTAAATGTTAGAAAAACATTATTTTCTCACCAAAGTGTTAGCCAAATGTTGCAATGTGGAAATTTCTTATTTTTAAATTAGGAATTTGAGCTAAAACTGCCGTACTTCCAAATTCAAGGAGGCACAGAGCAAATTCTGTGAGAATAATGATACTAACTGACATTTATAAAGGCTTAGCGTTTTGCAAAGAGCTTTACACATATTATTTCATTTGATCCTCATACCAGTCCTATGAGGTAAGTGCTCTAGATATTAATAGCTTCACTTTACAGATGAGGAAACTGAGGCTAAAAGAAGTGTCTTGCCCAGGGTCACAAATCAAATTTAAAGCTGGATTTGAGCCTACATTTTTCTGGTTCCAAAGTCAGCACTGTCTCCACTATTTCTTTATGAGGGAATATACCATTTAAAATTTATTAGAAAGAAAACAAGAGATTATCACAACTTTGTAACTGTAAACTTCTATATAAAAGTTAAGTATTGTTATTTGTGAAACTTCACCCAAATGCAAGAACAACTTTTATATCTGTGGTCTTCTGTTTCTTCCTTTGTAAAATGAGGGATTTGGACCAGATGATACCTAAAATCTCTTCCATCCATACCATTCTGAAATTCTTTAATTGATCATCAATGCTATTTCAAATTTCCAAAAATTGCTCATTCATAAGGGACATTCCAAGGTGTACACCAGCAGTCCAGAAATGGTTTAGCCCTTAACATTTTTTCTTATTTCATAGAAATTCTACTTTCTAGGACTCCCAATTTTGGGCAACTTAGATCATTTGAATACTTCATTTTTAACTCTTTCAATTCTTTCAGCCTCCATATGCCATTGGTTGCAAAGTCCATTCCATTTGACATCTGCAGCATCTCTTGGATCTGTGTTCTCTCCATTTATGTTCAGGCCCATGACATCTTACCTGACCTGGACTATTATGTCTCCTAATTATTCCTCTTACTCCTAATATTTCCGTTTTGTAATTATACTTCTGTATCACTGCCAAAATGATCTTCCTAAAACATGTTTCACCATGTCACTTCCCAAGCTCTTTGATGGCTTCCTCTTGCCTCTATGAAATAATATCCTCAACCTGACTTATGAGGCCCTCTACAATTTGACCACAAATCAGCTTTTCAGCTGCATTTCACATTATTCCCTTTCACAAACCCTATATGCTACCAACTGTTTAAGATTTGAAATATTGTTTAAATTTAAACTATTGTGCATCAAGAGCATGCCTGACATTTCAGATGGAGAGCTGATTTTGGATGCTATAAAGAGTGGATGACATATAATAGCTGTGTTACTTCAGGCAAATCCCTGAACCATTTAGTAGCCCATAAAATAATTCCCATCTCCATCAGTAAGGAGGGTAGTGTTCTACACTGGGAACGTTCAATGTTCAGGTCAAGAGAGGTAATTGTTTTCCATTCTATAGTCCATCCTGATCAAATCACATTTGGAGTATTTTGTTCAATTTTGAGCTCGGCAATGATAAGCTAGAAGATATCCAGAAGAGAGTAACTAGGGTGGTGATGGACCCCTGATCTTGTCATAAGAGGACTGGTTGAAGGAAGTACGGATATTTAGTATGAATAAAAGAAGGTATGTGTGAGGGGTGGGGTTGGGAGGGATACATAACGGCTGTTTCCAAGTATGTGGCATATTGTCATGCATAAGTGGAATTAATCTTGTTCTTCCTGGCCCCAAAAGAATAAGGAACAATGGATGGAAGTTACAGAATAGCAAATTTAGGCATGAAATTAGGGGGAAACAACTTCCAAGTACTTGAAGCTGTACAGAAATGGAACAATTTGCCTCAGAAGGTTGTGTGTTTTTCCTCACTGCAGCTCTTCAATCAAAGCCTGGATAATTACTTTATTTTTTATTTTAATATAGTTATTATTTATTGAGTATGTCCTAGAGATCATTCTCCCTCAGATATGGGTGGGACTAGATGACTTTTGAGGTCCTGCCCACTTCTCTGAAAAGAGGGATAATTGTATTGAGTTGATGCCATAGTAGTATGGACTTCCTACATTTGTTACACTTTGTCAGTCTTGTTCCATCTTACTAAGTTCCTTAAGGGCAAGGATTGCACCTTCAATTGCTTCTTTTGTATCATGCCATAACTTAATTCTAAGCTTTACACCAGGAGTTTAATCAATATTAATATTTGGTTTTGTGTCTTTTTTTCCACGTAAGCTGTTGGAATTCTAAATTTTAGAACTGTTGTTGTTGTTGTTGTTGTTTTGATATGTGTTATCTCTACCTCCCTGAAAACCTGAAAGCACAGCCACTTACAGGCCCAATTCAATTATTTATATATTGATTAACACAAGAGTTTGTATCTTCTTTTTTTCTGATCTGTACCAGTTTACCCCTCCTTAGGCATCCTGGCGGCCTCCCACTCACTGGGGCTCACAATATTGGTTCCAGACTTAGTGTGGTCACCAGTCTAGACAACTAAAAATCAAAACTTTTGAGCTTAAACAATCTATCACCTCCCAGAAGCAAGAGTTAATGGTGTGTGCCACCATACCTGGCCACAATTCAACTGTTACACTGTTAGAGATAGGGGTAGGTTCTGAAAGTCCTCCACCAATGCAAATAGGTTTCATCTCTGTAATGTATATAGCCTTAGAGAATTTTCTAGAGCAGGGATGGGGAACCTGCAGCCTCTAGGTCATACTTGGCCCTCTAGGTCCTCAAGTGCAGCCCTTTGACTGACTCCACATTTCATCTTTAAGGGGATTTGTTTGTGATGTGTGAATTCAGTCAAAAGGTCATACTTGAGGGACTAGAGGGCCACATGTGACCTCGAGGCCACAGGTTCCTCACCCTTGAAGAATGGAGAGGTTAAGACTTGTTTGGGGTTCATCATGTGAACCTAGATTCTCCTAGATTCTAGCCCAATTCTCAATTCACTACACTACCTTGTCTCTTTCATGGGGAAGATTTTCATTAGTTTGCATTTAGTGTATTTAGTTACAAATATAAATGTTGTGGTCATATTTCTATTCAGGTTTATAGGACAATATTTAAAACCCTCTTAACATGTATTATGATCTAGCTGGTTGATTATGTTACTAGACATTACATTGCTGTTTAACAGTATGAATGAGCAAGTATGATATGTACATGTGAGTACTGAATGAGGTAGTCTTTATACTATTAGAATAAATTGATTAAATTAATTGCACTCTTACAGAAACTGGGCTTAGTGCTAGCTGAAAGGACATGCTTCATAAGTCTCAATTTGCAAAACAGTGTCTATACACTTTTGCCTCAGATTCATTTAAGCACCCTTTCTCAAGTGATTGAGATGAATCACTCTAAAGAAAAAACAAAATGTACCATGCTGGATGGATAACTTGGTTATGTATTAGTGCATTACAAGATACTTCCATGAAACTGTGAAATATTCTTGTCAAGAGGTAGATAAGCCCCACTGATCAAGCTCAGAAATATCACACAGGCACCGAAGACCCAGACCAAATTGTAGAACCCAAAGTTCTACAAAATCTAAATAGGACAAATTAGTAATATTTGCTCTTCAAAAATCTTTTACTAAAATCATGCCAAATTTCAGTTAGAGTCCAATTAATGATAAATAGGAAACCAACTGAAGAAAGAGTATCTTGGGCAAAGAACAAAGAGATGTTAACATTTGTAAATGAGATTAAAGTTTTCCATATTTTATTAGATAAGAAAATGTATTGTTCTTTCTCCTTACCTTCTCTTCTCTTCCTTTTTTTTTTTTTTTTTTTTTTTTTTTACATTGAGTCTCCCTATCTTGCCCAGGACGGAAGTGAAATAACTACTCACCAGGGGTAGCTAGGTGGTGCTGTGGATAGAGCGCTAGCCTAGAGGTCAGGAGGACTTGAGTTCAAATACAACCTCAGACACATGATACTCACTAGTTGTGTGACCCTGGGCAAGTCACTTAACCTCAATTGCCAGAAAGAAAGAAAGAAAGAAAGAAAGAAAGAAAGAAAGAAAGAAAGAAAGAAAGAAAGGAAGGAAGGAAGGAAGGAAGGAAGGAAGGAAGGAAGGAAGGAAGGAAGGAAGAAATAACTACTCACCCTCCTTAGGACTGTTGGATCCTCAAGCCTACGAGTTCACCATAGTGGTGTTAGACTTAGTGAGTGTGAACACTTGATCAGCTTTATTTTACTTATCAGCTATTGTGTCTCAGAACTCCTGAGCTCAAGGGATCCACCAGCCTCCACCTCCCCAGCAACAAGGATTATAAAAGTGTGCTACTAAAGGTGAGAAAAAAAATTTTTTTTTTATTTCAGTAGCCTGAAAGCCACTAAACTGGGTCAGGCTTATTCCAAGAAGTTATAAGGTTGTTGGAGAAAAGGGAAGGGAAATAAATAGTGTTCTGGTTTCTGTTCATAGTGAGTTGTGTTTCCATTCATTAACAAGTCTTGCATTTCTACATAACTGTAGTCTATGTGACCAACGATTCAACAGAAAATGTCTGAGAATTAAAGAAGTACATTGTTCGTAGAGCTGATTTTTATCACATCTGACGATATCCTACAGGTGCCCTGATTTTACCTGGGAAGCACCTTTTCCTGATTTTTTCTTCCGATTTAACATGCTCCAAAAAACAGTTTGACTCAATTAAACTGAAGCAGGGAATAGATTCAAACTCATTTTAATTACAACTTACAAATTCACTATCCATTCCCTAATCAAACTCATTCTCTTTTCAGCATGTCATCAGCAAAAACAATGTAAGAAAATAAACACCCATAGAAAAATAATCATTTAAAAATATCATCTTGTCCCTAAAGTGTTCAAAATTCTAAAAGGTGATGATCACATACCTTGTTCTCTGCAGAAATAGTCACCTATAAGATATGCTTACTTGAATTTAATTCAAACATTGAGTGCCTACTACGTTCAAAACACTGTTTAACACTAAATGGTAAAATGGCATCTTTACAAAGGTTTTAGAATAGAGTTATCAGAATACATAAGCTTTAAGTTGGACTTAAGGGTATTTAGTACATGATAAATGCAACCAAATGAATAAGGCAGAAGTCACTTCTCTACAAAAGGATAAATGGCATAAAGGGCTATCAAATGTAATGAGTATTTGCCACATACCCATATCACCTAACATAGAGACCCTATTTGTGGTAGATACCAGGGACCTGCTTTTGGGAGACAGAAGGCATGATACAGATATGGACATGTATGTGGTAACATGTTTAGGAGAGTTCTTCACTCAGACACTACTGGAAACAGAGAGAGATTGTGCCTCAGGTAGATTTTAAAATGTAGACAATACCAGATAAACTATTCAGTCCATGAAAAGAGGCTGCTTTCAACCCTAAGGCAGGCCAACACAGCATGTCCATAATTGTGCCACTCCTACTGCCTCTCAGAAGATTCCTGGTATCTTCCATGTACATGTCTTCATCTTAAGCTATCAGGGTATACCCCATAGACCCATTATACAAACATGGAAGGGAGAAAATGCAAATAAATGTGTGTGTGTGTGTGTGTGTGTGTGTGAGAGAGAGAGAGACAGAAACAGAGACAGAGACAGAGAGAGTCATTAAGCAGTTAGAATAGGCACACTAAAACATTTCAAGCAATGTTCTGTACTTCTGAGGAGAGAGTAGCAGACAGAACAATAATCAAGAATGAGGTTTTGCTTCTGTCCAAAAGAGACTTCAAATGACTTTTGAGACCTGGAAACAGAATGACAATCAATGCCAACTGTTGCAAAGGGCCCTTGAGAATTAGAAAGTCATTACAAATTTACTTTGTGAGAAAGGATTATTGGTAACAGTTTAGTCTTTTTAATTATATCCACACAAAGACACCAATCTACATCAGTATGGGGTTTCTGAAATTTTAAAAAAAAGTATTTTTATACTATGCAAGTTTTTTTTTCAATGTTTAGTGATAAATAGTAGTTTTCAGGTTTTCTTTTAGTCAAGACCTCTGAATTCATCAGTTCTGGGAACTCCCACTGTAAAAATTTCCTCCAGTGGTACAGATCAGCAAGTCACCCGTAATTTTTCATCAGTTCCCTAAGATACTGAGAGCTTATGTAACTTATCTCACAGATAGCATGAATCAGGTGCAGGACTTTACCAGAGGTCTTCCTGACTCCAAGACTAGTTCTCTGAATACTATGCCGCCTTTCTTTTATGATAAGCAGAAAGATAAATAGAGTTTATCCCAACTTGAAATAATAAGAAGATAGTCGGTGTTCAAATAGCAACCACAACAAAAACTTCTGTCTTCCAATGTTTAGCCATTGAAATAAATAGGTAGGAAGAGATAAAAGGCAATGTGAAAAAAGGTAAGATATGTGATGAATAAAAATCTTTTGCTGTCCCAAGACACATTCCATTTGATCTCACCTCACAGGTCTCAGGAATTCATAACCACGGATACTCTCCACTTTATAAATAGGAAAAAAAAAAACAAGGTACGGAGAGATAGTCCATAGAATCAGAAGCAAAGCTGAGGCCATGAGTCTCAATCCTGTACTGTAACCCTTCCATTTTAATAAACCTCCTTAATCTTGGAGCCTGCTGCTTGGCGCCTTTCTAGAGTCAGCAATGTCTCAAATGCTTATTTTCTTCAAAGTAACATTTTTAAATGTTAATTTATGGGAGCCAGAATGATGCTGAATTATCATTTATGAAGTGTCAATCTCACACTTTGAAACCCAGAGAATGATGTTTATAAACATAAAAAGCTCAGCCTCACTTTTTGCCATCATTTGCTTTACAATGACATCAAAACATACATCAAGGACTAAAAAAACTGAAACATGTGTGACAGATTTTTCTAACCAAGCCAGTTCTTAAGGTACATGGTCTACATGTATCTTGACTTTTATTATGAAATTATTTTATATAAAATAGCAACAGCTAAATATTCATATATGGAAATAAAGAGTAAACAATTTTAAATAAAGAAGAAAAAAAACTCCTTTACTCCATGAATCAGTATATCCTGATTAATTGGAGAACTAATGAGCAAAGGTTCAGCAGTGGAGCCAACTTGACATCCTGTATTCATATTCCAAAATAGATGTACACTATGAGCTTAAGGCATTATCTTTGCACTTTCTTCTAATTGTATACAAAATAAATAACTAGAACAGCCTCTGAAAAGCCATTTCAGTTAGAAGAGGAATTTAACTAGCTCTAAAAAGGCAGTGTTTTCACTTGTGCAGGTATCATAAATAAGTGAGGTTATTGACAAATTTCACAAAGTAGGTCGATATGCTTAACAAGGCCTCCCCAATTGTTGAACCAAAATAGAGACCACTAATGCTTTTCATTATGACAAGTTCAATAATCTGTTGACTTAAAAAACATTCTCTTTCTGGTAGCCGGATAAACAATAGTCACTATCAGTGTTTTGTTTTGCTTTTTCAGTCTAAAGGTAATCTTCCTTTTTGGCAAACATACTATTTGGGTCTGCAATTAATTTGAGTTTCACTAGGGTATTTCTGCTCTTCAAAATATTTACAAGAGAACAAAACATCTTTTATAATTGCCCGGATAACCATGGTGTTACAATCTTTTAGACTATATCACTGGCACTTAATAAGACAAAATTCTTTTTTTTCTTCCTATTTTGCAATCTCAAAAGAGTCAGCATGGTAGAGTGTAGTGGTTTTCAAAGTGGGGCCCACAAACCCCTAGGAATTCCAGGGGCACTCTTAGGGGGTCCTTGATGTCAAAATTATTTTCTCAATAAAACTAAGATGTTTTAATTTCTTATACAATAAATATCTATAGATATCATCCACAGAAACAAATGCTCTTTGGGGTCCTTAATAATTTTGAAGACTTATAAAGGGATCTTGAGACCAAAAAGTTTGAGAGTCGCTAGGTAGTGGATAGAATTTTGGACCAGGAATATGGTAGGAATTCTACATCAGACATTTGATAACCATGTGACTCTGGGCAAGTTACTTACCTCCTTTGGGATTCAGTTTCCTCATCTGTAAAATACAGGGATAGGGATGGTATCCTCTAAGGTCTCCTTTAGCTATAAACCTATTATGCTCTGATCTTTCATGTATCCATCTAGTCTAAGTGGGTAAGGTAGCTACATAAAGGAGTAAGTTGAAGTACATACATATGCACATGCATATACATGTATATGCACGTATCTACACATATACATAAGATATATTATGCATAGATTATACACACATATGCATAAGATATATTATGTATAGATTATACACACATATGCATGTATATACATAATATGTGTATATATAATATAATGTATACATATATGCATATGCATAATACATATACCTATACAGATATAACATGTGTGTGTATATATTGTATATACACACATGTATATGTATATGTGCATATATACACATATGTATATGCATTAGAAGCATGTATATATGTGTATATACACATACATACATACACATACATGCATATATACACACACATGAATAATGCATACATAA
Source organism: Vombatus ursinus (assembly GCF_900497805.2). Classification (NCBI taxonomy): domain Eukaryota; kingdom Metazoa; phylum Chordata; class Mammalia; order Diprotodontia; family Vombatidae; genus Vombatus; species Vombatus ursinus. The sequence continues at coordinate 50,597,519 of NW_020954557.1, forward strand.
AGTTGGTTAATTCCCAAACTGGGATCCTTTCTGTATCATTTCAATTGCTTTTTTTCCCCTCTTCTACTGTTCCCAATTGTATTTCTATCTAAATTAAATTCAAAAAAATAATCTACCAGGCATTTTTTTTTTCAAAAAGAGTCTTCTGTTATCCTTTAATATTTCCTGCTTTAAGAATAGCAGACAGGTCTTATTCCCAGGGAGGTGTACATTCAAGTTTGTTGTTTTTGAAAATGAAAGCAAAACACCAGGAAGGCTCAAAAAGAAAATGTAATATTTTGAAGCTGTTGTTGCCATCCTGTATTCAGGATCCTGTAGCTTTTTTCCCTTAAGAAGAGTTATGAAAGTAGTTTTCAAATTGAATGAAAAAAGTGTGGCTTGCATAAAAATAACCAGTCAAAGGAAATACAACTTAAGAACCTACTAGGTGCCTTCACTGTGTTAGATACTATAGAGCAGTGGTTTTCAAATGTTTTTTACAGGAATCTCCGGAGCTCTCTAAGATTCATTCAGGGGGCCCTTGAGGTCAAAACTATGTTCATAATGATATTTAGATGTTTCAGTTTGTAATATGATAAATAATGATACATTCAGGGATTCTGGAAACAGTTCAAATTGACTCATAAAAGCTCATTGTTAAATTTTCAGTTTGAGAATTTACACCTCAGGAACCTGTAAACACTAAAAATCAGGGTTTGAATTATTGTTTTGTTAATTGTTTAGCCTTAAGAAAATGGTGGAGAAATGTTAATGTTGCAGGTTAAACTTAAAAATGTGTTGTACCTACACATTTCCTCTAAGAGAGCTGGTTGTTAAAACAAAAGCTCTTTGAAGTATCCTTAATAATTTTTAAGAGTGTAAAGGAGTCCTGAGACCAAAAAAGTTTGAGAATTGCTGCGATAAAGAATATACATAGAGAGAAGATGCTGGTCTGGAGATTATAGCTATTTTGACCATGGATAAGGTGGCAGGAACAACCTCATGTTGGTTTCATAGTTGTTAATCTATTATTTGAGTCCATTTTATAAAAGGAGTAATAATAACCTGGTCAATTTGGGAGCTTTAGAATTCCAAAATACGAATAATTGAAAAATAATTGAAAAACTGAAAATTGAAAAATATGAGTGGTAAAGATACATTTCCTTCTATGTTAATTAGCAGGCTTTGAAATATACCTATATAGTATACCACCTAAGCAACCAGATAATTCTATCAGTTCATTTGCCAAATGAAACGAGTTTGTGGCCTGCATTTTCAGTTTCCATCAGATGATACTGGAAAGAAACCATTTTCATTAGACAATCACCATTTTCCAAATAGTTGTGGGAAAGAAGGTTTGGGGAGAGAGGAAATGCTTTTTATTATATTCCAGATTACCAACAGTGCTCCTAGATTCAATTTACTTAAACAAACATTTAGTAAACACATGCCACAATGTACTTGGCACATAGCAGGGGACCTAGACCACCTTTATATAGAGCCTTATGTCTACAAGTGTCCTTTTTATTGTTTTTTTTTCTACCACACATGGAGCTAGAGGAAATAGTCATCCCTTCTTCCTTTCCTCCTTAGCATAGCTTGCTATTTCTAAACCTGTTTCTCCTCCTCACAATTTGCTTTTATCAGCCTCTTCCCAGAGCACACAATAAGAATTCCTCTGTACATGATCAATGATTATGTTTACAGGGGGAACAGACAATTTAGAATAACTAACAAAATCAAAACCTATATCTGGGAATTGCATTCTATTGACTTAACTCTTCATTTGTAATTTCTACAGGGTGCCATTTTCCTGGCTACAATATCAGTTAAAAGGATTTCTTTGCTTATCCTTTCTTTCTACTTTACTTTCCCTAGCAAGTTGGCTGTTAAATATATTGAAAAAAAGGAGATAATAAAAGAAGGCTCTGGCAGAAATTAAGTTTCTTGTCTGAGCTATAACTAGCACTAAGCTAGAGGAGATTTGGCTCAAGGTGCCATTGTGGGACAAGATAGAGAACTTTCTGCCTAGATTTTCTCCCTAGGGCTATTGCCCTCCTGCCATCCTCTGGTGTTCTACCAACCGGATGATTTATTGCCTCCCCACCTCCCCTTTCAGGGCTGCAGTTCACCTTCCAGAACTCCCAGAGCAACTGTATCCATAATCTAGTTTTCCCTGCTGCCTATGGCCTTACTCCCATCTCTTCCTCCCAGCCTGAGCTTTTTATATTGCGAGACTCACTTCTCTTTACTTCCCGTTAAAAATCTTCATCTGTTTTTTTTTTCATTCAAGTCCTGCTCTAAGGCCACATTAGGGTGTTAAAGTTGCCACTGAATTTTAGAGTTGGAAGGGAGGTCAGGCCTGACCTAGCACAACCACAGTACCTGGCTCTTAAATAAAAGCTTATTCTCCTCTTTGCATCACCTCACAACTAAACAAGAATCCCCTCTATCACATTCCGTACAATTAGTCATTCAACTTTTGTCTAGTGTATGAGGTGTGTGGGGTAAGGACTAGAACATCTGGTGTGAGGGCCTGCCAAGGTCTTTTCAGGGCTGCTCACCTACCTTTCGTGTCCACTTGTTACTCAACTCTCACCTGTGGCTCCAAGAAGTTATTGCATGTGAAGTGGCCATGCCCTGGTAAAAACATCTTGGCAGATAGGCTAAACCAGGTTAAGGGTAACCGATAGGCCTCAAACCTGTCAGTAAGTTAAGGGGATGTCTACCTTCAACCTTCAAAGACTTCCTCTGATGTAATGGGCAAGTGAGAACAATGTGTTCCAATGGCCATGAAGGTGGTTGAAACAGGAGCTGTAGAAGGCTTACAGTTTGGTCAGATGTCAAAGATGCTGAAGTCATCCAATGCATCCCAGGACATCACCAGCTGTCTTGACTTTTGTCTTGCCATTGGACTTCAATAATTCAGAAATAGAGAGTAAGGATGATGATTTTGTGCAACTCTGCCTCACTTAAATCCAATTCACAGGTGAGTCAAGACATTACAACATGATGTCACTGGTCCTCTTCAAAATGAAGGACACATAACAGAAACCTTCAGTGAGGGGAATGTGGGTGGGGAACTAATACCCCATAAGAAAGCCTGCTCCAGTTGAAGGAGAGCCTTAACTGTTAGGAAATATTTCCATATATCAAGTATGAATTTGCCCTTTTATAATTTTCACTCATTGCTCCTAAGAAACTGAGAGCCTTCTGGGGGCAAGAAAAATAAACTATATCCCTGTTCAATTCTGTCAGAAAGTAAACTCTTTGTGAGGAGGGACTGTCTTGCTTTTCTACATCTATCCTCAGTGCTTAGAACAATGCTTTGCACATGCTAAATAAGCTCCTATATGCTTTTTCTTTCATTCACTCTTCTGGTGACAATCGTTCAAACACTTAAAGATAGGCAATATCCTGGGTTTGCCCTTTAGCAAATTACCCTGGGCAAATCATTTACCTCTCTGAACCTCAGGGTCTATGGATATAAAATAAGGTAAAGAGGTATCCTAGAAGACACACAGGTTCAGAGTTACAGGTCTAAGGTTTAAATCCCAGCTCCATGAAGTTGTGGGTTGTAATCTTGGATAAGTCAATCACTCATTTGATTTTGTCTTCATATTTAAGGTTTTGATTAAATTGCAGGCATTCAATTGTCTTTTTTTTTCTTCTCTTTTGACCACTTTGGCACATGCTATGGATCTGACTTGAAATTTGGGAGTCAGCTGAAGATCTGCTAGTGGCAAGTCATGCAATTGACCTGAAGTTGATTATTAAAACCTAAAAAAAGAAAGAAGGAAGGAAAAGAAGGAAGGAAGGAAGGAAGGAAGGAAGGAAGGAAGGAAGGAAGGAAGGAAGGAAGGAAGGAAGGAAGGAAGGAAGGAAGGAAGGAAGGAGGGAAGGAAGGAAAGAAGGAAGGAGGGAAGGAAGGAAGGAAGGAAAGAAAGAAAGAAATAAAGAAAGAAAAAAGGAAGGAAGGAGGGAGGGAGGGGAAGAAGAAGGAAAGGAAGGAAGGAAGCCAAAGATAGCTCAATGGGATTAGAGGTGGTTGTGGGGGAATGAAGGAGACAACAAGAGTTTATTAAGTACCTACTATGTGCCAGATGGTAGGTAGCACAGTGAAAAGAGTGCTGGTCCTGGAGTCAGGAAAACCTGAGTTCAAATCTAGCTTTAGACATTTACTAGCTCTGTGACCTTGGTCAAGCCACTTAACCCTATTTGCCTCACTATCCTCATCTGTGAAATGAGCTAGAGAAGGAAATGGCAAACCACTCTAGTATCTTTGACAAGAAAACCCCAAATGGGGTCAAGAAGAATTGGACACAATTGATAAAATGACTGAACAGCAAATGTGCAAGGTACTATGCTAACTGCTTTTATATTATCTCATCTGATTTTTATAACAAGGAAGGTAGGTGTTATTGTTATCCATATTTTACAATTGGGGAAAACTGAAATGGACAGAGATTAAGTGACTACGATCATAGAGCTAGGAAGTTTTGAAAGCTAGATTTGAACCCAGATCTTCCTAACTTCAGGCCTAACACTCTATCCACTATACTACTTAGCTGCAGAGGGAAGAAACCTGAGAGTATGGGAATACCAATCTCGTAGATTAAAATGAGAAAGTTAACAAGGTCATGAATTTAGCAAACTGAAAGTCTTAAATGTTAAGAAATATGTTTAGTTAAGATGTTTAAAGGGTAAAAGGAACTAGGACTGGAAAACCCTAAGAAAGCATTTCCTTTTGCCATAAATAAATTGGCCATGACTCTTCTATAATATCTAATTAGAGATCATAGGATATGGAAGTTATGATTGCATTTTGAAGAACAAAGGACAGGGAGGAAGAAAGTAATATTGTCTGCAGGCTATGGGATGCTGGGGATCCTTGTTCAAGCCAAACAGCAACAATCCCTCTCAGTTGAAGAGGTGAGATTGAAGGATGCAAATGATCTGGGAAATCATGTCTACCAGGGCCAGCCACTCACCCTTTGGTCTTCAATGAATCCAATAAGTAATGGTAAGTGAGCATTCTTGTGGGAAAGTCTTTGACTAGGGAATAATTGCTAACTTAGATTGTGACTAACCAAGACAGTCACTATCTGATCTAACCCTGTGATTTACCAGATCAGGATATCCTGCAAAAATGTTTATCCTTTAAAAAAATGTTTATCTTTTAAGAGCAGAATGAAATCTAAAATCCAGCTTGGGATGCCCAAGATGGGTCAGTAAACCATCCAAACTACCTCTTAGGTCAGAACATCCATCTGAATTTCTATCATTAATATGTGAGAAGAGACTTGCTGAAGGGTTTTGCCCAGAGGCAGTAATGTCTGATGAGTGAGAGGTAGATTTTTTTCATATGGAAGATTAAACCTGATCCTTGATATATTTTCTCTGGGAGCAGAGAAATAATATTAAAGGAGATGAAATAGTGCAGAGGAAATAATACTCGATTTGTAGTCAGAGGACTTAGGTTTGAATTCTGGCTCTGCTACTTGTTGTTGTGTTATATTAGTCAAGTCACTTAAAGTTTCTGGGCCTTCCTTTCCTCATCTGTAGTTTCAGCAAAGTGGACGATGTGATTTCTGATATCCCTTGAAGTTAAAAAATCTAAAATCCTATGAAGTACATCTGACCCGGTCCCCTGACCTCATGAATCTAACTTTCCAAGATACTCAATAGCACCTGATAGCTTTTCCAAATATGAAAGAAAAAGCACACTGGATATCATGTTAACCAAAGCAATGAAGCTAATAGTGGAGAAACTCTTTTATACATTTATGTATTTTAAAGGTAATGGTTTAAAACCAATAAACTATTAGGAAATTCACTCATTAGAGTCATGTTTACACTCCTGCTGACAGCAAAAATAAAATGTTTGTTTTGTTATGGTCATTTTCATAAAATGTCAGAGCTGGAAGGGACCTTAGAGATGAATTAGTCCAACCTCCAAATTTCACAGGTGACAAAATTGACACTCCCATACACTGATACACAGTCTTCTTTGAACCATTTTTATAGCTGAATAAGTAACAAAATTTTGTATAATTTTGATGCATATGTTAAAGAACCTTAATTTAAGGACAGGCTGGCTACATTTTGCTCTAAAGTCAAAAGCTTTCTTAAAAATTAACACAGAGAGATTGTATATTCTCTATACATTTCAGTCAGCTGTGTATCTCTTAAAAATGTTCCAATCATTGCAAATGCATTGTGTAATCCAGATTTTGATAACTTTTAGAACATAGATTACTTGGGGAAAAATTCCCAATTTGATGAAATTGCTGGAAAAAATCAAAGCACAATTTGAATATTAAAGGTCATACCATAAAAAAAAACATAAATGATGTGACAAGATGACCTTCATAGCTATGACCAGGTGAGGAGTTCTTAACCAAACAAACAATGGAAACATTTAGAAAAGATAAAGTAGAAAATGCATATTATTTGACATTGAAAAGCTTTTGCATAAATATAATTAACACAACTAGGAGAGAAAAAAGTAAGCCTTCAAATCAGAAAATTGTTCCCATCAAATATTTCTGATAAGGATCAACAGCCATTCTTTAAATGAATAAGTGGTCAAAGGATTTGAATAGTTCTTGGAAGCATTGTAAACTGTAAAAAAAAAAAAAGAAAAGAAAAGAAAAAGAAAAGAAAAACAAAGCATACAAATGATTGCTCCAAATCACTTAAAATATGAGGAATGAAAATCTAAATGTTTAGGTTTTCACCTAACACCCAACAAATTAACACCCAAGATGGGAATAGTCAGTATTAGAGGGCTACAGAAAAGCAAGAATATTAAAATGATGTTGGAGCTACGAATTCACCTGTAATTCAGGAATTCTGTATTCTGGAAAGCAATTGGAATTGTGCTACAAAAAGTAACTGAAATGTCCATATCTTTTGCCTCAGAGATCCCAATATTTGGTGTATACCAAAAGGATGCCAGAGGCAAACAGAAGGTTCTGATATATACATGAAAATATTTATAGGAACACTTTTTTTTTTGGCAACAGCAAAGAACTAAAGAATAACTAAACAAAAGTTATATGAAGTAATACGGAGGGAAGTAAGAAGAAGCAACAATGATAACTACAATAATAATAGCTAGCATTTACATTGGACATTAAGGTTTGTAAACTGCTTTGTATGTGTGTTATCTCAGATAATCTTTTTTTCGCAGTCATAGATTTCTTTGATTATATTTATGAATGATACTTGCAAAAACTTTCATCAAGATCTCTACTTCATCCTGCTTTATGCTTTGACTGATAACCTTGTCATTGAACAAGGATACATCAGAATTTTAGAGGATTCATATCATTTTGACATACGCATGAGAGATAGTGTATTACCCTTAGAGGTAATGATTTATGTTGCCAAATTCACACACACATACACACACATATTCAACAAACAATAAACACAGTGAGGACTTGGGTCTTCTACATCTTACAGTCCATTGTTCAATGGTCAAGATGTGTTCTACTGAGTAATATCACTTATGAAGGCTGGCCTGTTCCTTTCTGATACCATCATCAAAGATGCTCTTGAAGCATAAGCAGATTATTCTCAGAAATATTTTGTATAAACGGGAAAGTAAGCAAATAGATCGGTAGTCATTGGTGTTCTCCTGGTCAAATTTGATAGCATTAAGGTCTAATATATATGTATACATACACATCTTCCATGTCTTTAGTATGGTCCCCTTCATCAGAAGCAACTAGGTGGCATAGCAGATAGATCATTGGACTTGGAATCAGGAAGACCCAAATTTGAATGCAGCCTCAGACAGTTACTAGCTGTGTGTTCCTCTGCAAGTTTCTTCACATTTCTCAGCCTCAGTTTCTTCATTCATAAAATGGATAGAATAATAACACTTATCTCACAAGGTTGTTGTGAGAGTCAAATATGACAACATGTAAAGTGGCTTGCAAACCATAAAACATGATTCAAATGCTAGCTCTTATTACTATGATCACCATTATCTTGAAGCTCTCTCTGTTAATGCTTTCACAATAGCACAGCTTCCAGAGCAGACCACTTGTGTCAAGTTGACTTGGTTCAGCTGCTTTTTTTCATCTTTGCTTTCTTTTTTTTTTATAATTTCTACTTCCTCTATAGGCCTATCTAAGACTATGAAATTAGGGTTAAAGTGGGCTAGACTATACCACACCAGTTAATAATTCTCTCCTATAATGACACAAATGACTGAACACCCACTATATAGGGATTTCCATTTCAGAACCCTGTACCATTTGTGGTTTGGCCAACTTACTGTCCTTTTTTCTTTTTTCCCACATTCTCAGAGTTCTCAGATTTTGGGGTGCAGAAAGTATAAGGATAGCTAGAAATCGGTTTATTTTTTAAAAGTCAGTTCATTTAGATTCCTTTAAAGCTTAAACTTTCTTTTTATGGAGTGAGTCCTTGCCTTGAAATATTGATTTGAGGGTATTCATGCAATTTGCTCTACATAATATATATATGTGTGTGTGTGTGTGTGTGTGTGTGTGTATTTATATATCATATTATATTATATATATATATTATACCTCTGTATTGAATAGAAATTAAGAATTTTCATAAAGACAGAATCAGATAAGATGAAAAAGTAGGCATAAGTTGATATTTGCAACACTGAAGGAAGTACCTCCACTGGTAAGAATAGCAATAATAATACATAGCAGTTATAAAGGCAGGTAGGTGGCACCCTAAATACTGTTGGTGGGTCTGGAGTCAGGAAGACTCATCTTCCTGACTTCAAATCTGGCCTCAGACAGTTACTAAGTGTGTGAGCCTGTGAATGTCACTTAACCATCTTTACCTCAGTTTCCTCAACTGTAAAATGAGCTGAAGAAGGAAATGACAGAGTTCTCTAGTATTTTTGCCAAGCAAACCCCAAATGAAATCACAAAGAATCAGACACAACTGAAAATGACTGAACAACAAAAATAGTCATGTGGCATTTTTTATTTTGCAAATAACTTTATATTTTATTTAATTTTAACTCACAAAAACAGTGTGAAACAGCTACTATTATTAGCCCCATTTTACAGATGAGGAAATTGAGACTTAGGTTATTTGCCCAGGGTAACACACCTAGGAAGTGTCAGGATGAATTTGAAATCAGGTTTTCCTGACTAGCATTCTATCTACTGCCCTAAGCATCTGCCAACTGATGTATTTCGAGGACCACCCCCTTCCAATTTTTGGTCCTTTTCAAAAATGGGCCTGAAATATCAGTATTAGTGAACTGTAAAGGATGGTTTCAATGTTAGTGTTAGTAAACTATGGCAGCTGTTGTTAAGCTTTTAGCTAAGTACCAAAATGAAGTTGTAGAAATTTATACTAAGCACTCCATGGTCACTCTCAATTCTCAGATAACAAGCTTGTAAATATGGTAAGCTTGAAACATTTGGCATAGTCCCCCTTTGAAGTTTCCTCATATTTTCAACATTCTCTACCTAACGCCTTTTTTCCTTATCTAAAGCTATAATTTATTCCTTTATTCATTCTGTGTATAAGTAAAACAATTTAGATCTTTTATAGAAAACTGAGGAGTGACTGTCTTTATTCTGTAAAAATAAATACAAATATAAATAGATGTCAAAACAACTTGCTACCCAACAGCTCAGTGCTAACGACACCACAACATAAATGTTATCAGCTTTCAGCAAGAAAGTCACAATGCAGACGACAAGTCCCTCTGCACAAAGGAAGAATGATGAAATATTTAAATGGAATGCATTGTAATTGTTTTCACATCACTTATTGATTTGGCTTATAAAAATCCTACTACCTGAAATTCAGTAAGGAGAGGACACATGTAGTGCCCCTAATATTATCCAGCCTGAGCTATGGATACTATTTTTTGTTGTTGTTGTTCAGCCTTATCTGACTCTTTGTGATCCTATTTGGAGTTTTCTTAGCAAAGATACAGTAGTCGTTTGGATTTCCTCCTCCAGTTCATTTTACAGATGAGCAAACTGAGGCAAACAGGGTTAAGTGACTTGCCCAAGGTCACACAGCTAGTAGCGTCTGAGGCCAAACTTAAACTCATAAAGATGAGTGTTCTTGACCTCAGTCATTACGCTCTATCCATTGTGCTACCTACCTGCTCATGGATACCTTCATTATCATAATATTATTTCGTTTTATTGTCATTTATATTCAAAACAAGGCAGTCAATATTCACTTTCTGTCAGTAACAGCATTTTTAAAGTCTAACATTTTGTTTTCATATAGATCGCCAGGAATATAAAAAATAAATTTAACATCAGAGTTTGAATGTCTGTCCACATGTTTTCAGGTGGCAATTCAATGCAGTATTTATCAAGCTCTTAAATAATTATACTTACTTATTGAATTTTATACAGTTTTCCTCAGTCATCCTTTGAATTTAAGGCTTGTGGTGTGAAAATGTTTTCTGGAGATTCAAGATCAAGTTATAAAAGACATACATACTTTCATTTCTCAAGGAAGAGGTTTTGTAATGCATTCAATTTTTATGCATAATTTAACATTTTCACTCTTTTTTCTGTTTGCAGAAATTTGGTTTCTTTTCATAGACAGAAAAAATGACCTTTGTTTGCTTTTCCTATATCTTTAGCACAGTTGAGGGGTTGTTACTGAAAAGTATATTTTATGTTACAGCCCCACCTCAAATTTTGGCAAATTGATCAGTGAGTGCCCCTGAAAAAAAAATCCAAATCCTCTTTTACGAGGTTTTCTTCGTCCTCCAGTCTTCATTCCCACAGTTTTACTGCAACTATTCAAAATCACACTAGGGTGGTACTTGATTCTGACTCAGATAATGAATTAGTGCCAGCTAAGAACTCACTGCTCTGTTTCTGTGATATCTGCCAAAGGAGTTTCCATACCTTTGAGAAAGGCTTTTTCTTTAAATTTGAGCTGCTAAAGTCCTAGTCAGCTAAGATTATGTAATAGATCCCTCATGCCTGTAGCTAAAAGTGTTCTCTACTGCCTCAAATCTTCCTAGAACACTTTCTTAGAGCTCTTCTTTGCCCTCTTTTTCCTACTTTGATTTTGCATTTATCTGTGAACATGCTGTGTAACTGCCCCTCTAATACACACAGTAGAATGGAAGCTCCTTGAGGACAGATACTATATAATTATTTATCTTTGATCCTATTTACCTAGTACGCTGCCTTGCACATAGTAGGTGATTAATAAATATTTTAATTGAATTTTTTTTGAAGCTGCCCACAGGCAAGTTTTCAACTGTGTGACTGTGTACTTTCTCTGATTCTTCATTGCAAAGAGTCGTGGCAACACTATAAATATAGTCCTAAATCTAAAGGTTTTGCAGAGGTCGACTATGTTTTATTTATTTGTTTGTTTAATGGGAACTAGTGACATGGTAGGAAATGTTATGTTCTTATATATGGAGATTTAAAATGTGATGCTTTTCTTGAATCCAGATGTTACTTAATTTTATATTCTGTTTTCTTGTTGACCGTATTATATTTTTTCAAAATTTTAATTGAATTGTCCCAAGGGTATACATTTTTGGGAGAGAGCACAGCTCAAATCTAGTCATTATATGTGGCTTCTCATTCTGGGATTATTTTATAAATGCTTTCACTAATATCACTTTCTATCTCCCCCCCCTCTTATCCCCTATACCTTCAATTTTCCTGTAGGGCAGGATATATGTCAATACCCCATTTCCTGTAATTCTTATTTCCCAGTTGCATATGAAAAACAATTTTTTAACATTTGTTTTTAAAACTTTGGGTTACAAATTTTGTCCCTTCCTCCCTTCCCACCCACCCTCATTGAAAAGGCAAGCAACTCAATACAGGTTATACATGTGTAGTCATGCGAAACACTTTTATAGTAGTCATGTTTTGAAAAAACTAAATATATTTCCCTTCATCCTATCCTGCCCCTCATTTATTCTATTTGCTCTTTTGACCCTGTCCCTCCTCAGAAGTGTTTGCTTCTGATTATCCCGTCTCCCAATCTGCCCTCCCCTCTATCATCCCCCTGCTCTCTTGTCCCCTTCCCCTCTTATTTTCCTGTGGGGTAAGATAGATTTCCATACCCAATTGAATGTGTATGTTATTCCCTCCTTAAGCCAAATCCTATGAGAATAAGATTCATTCATTCCTTCTTACTTTCCCCCATTTCCCCTCCACCGTAAAAGCCTCTTTTTGCCTGTTTCATGTGAGATGATTTACCCCATTCTACCTCTCCCTTTCTCCTTCTACCAATATAATCCTCTTTCATGCTTTAATTTTATTTTCCAGATATCATTCCTTCATCTTCAACTCACCCTGTGCCATCTATCTATCTACTATCTATCTATCTATCTATCTATCTATCTGTCTATCTACCTATCTATGCATGCATATAGTTTTTTTCCCTCCCACTACCCAGTACTGACAAAGGACTCATGAGTTACAAATATCATCTTTCCATGCAGGAATGTAAACAGTTCAACCTTAATAAGTCTCATATAATTTCTTTTTCCTGTTTACCTTTTCATGCTTCTCTCGAGTCTTATATTTGAAAGTCAAATTTTCTACTCAGCTCTGGTCTTTTCATCAAGAATGCTTGAAAGTCCTCTATGTCACTGAATGACCACTTCTTCCCCTGAAGGATTATATTCAGTTTTGCTGGGTAGGTGATTCTTGGTTGTAATCCTATCTCCTTTCCCCTCTGGAATATTATATCCCATGTCCTCGGGTCCCTTAATGTAGAAGCTGCCAAATCTTGTGTTATCCTGTTTGTGTTTCCACAGTACTTGAATTGTTTTTTTCTGGCTGCTTCCAATAGTTTCTTCTTGATCTGGGAGCTCTGGAAATTGGCTACAATATTCTTAGGAGTTTTCCTTTGGGAATCTCTTTCAGGAGGTGATCAGCGGATTTTTTTGCCCTCTGGTTCTAAAATATCAGGGCAGTTTTCCTTGATAATTTCTTGAAAGATGATGTCTAGGCTCTTTTTTTTATCATGGCTTTCAGATAGTCCAATAATTGTTAAATTCTCTCTCCTGGATCTATTTTCCAGGTCAGTTGTTTTTCCAAAGATATATTTCACATTCTCTTCTATTTTTTTCATTCTTTTGGATTTGTTTTACAGTATCTTGATTTCTCATACAGTCACTAGCTTCCAATTGCTCCATTCTGATTTTTAAGGAAGTATTTTCTTCAGGAAGCTTTTGGACTTTCTTTTCCATTTGGCCAATTTTTCTTTTTAAGGCATTCTTCTCCTCATTGGCTTTTTGTGCCTCTTTTGCAATTTGGGTTAGGCTATTTTTTAAGGTGTTATTTTCTTCAGTATTTTTTTCGGTCTCCTTTAGCAAGCTGTTGACTTGTTTTTCATCATTTTCTTGCATCACTCTCAGTTTTTCCTCGACTTCTCTTACTTGCTTCTCAAACTCCTTTTTGAGTTCTTCCATGGCCTAGAACCAATTCATATTTTTCTTGAAGGCTTTTGATGTAGGAACTTTGAATTTGTTTTCTTCTGGTTGCATATTTTGATCTTCTTTGTCACTAAAGTAAGATTCTATAGTGTTACTCTTTTTGCACTGCTTGCTCATGATCCCAGGCAATTATTTGACTTTTAAATTATATGTTAAGGTAGGGGTCTGCTTCCATTGTGGAGAATGTACTGTCCCAAGCTTTAGGGGTTTTGTGCAGCTGTTTTCAGGGATACTTCTAGGGACCTGTAAATTTTCAGTTCTTCCAAGGTGCTATGATCAGGGCAAGGTGTTTACTCCTTTCCTGGCATGTGCTCTGGTCTATGAGTGACTACAAGCCCTCTTTTCCGTCTTGGAACTGTATGGAGGATTCCCTCTCTGCTGCCACCACCCGCTCCACCATGCCAGTACCCCTTCTCACCCCAGGACTACCACCCAGAACTGTGCCTCAGATCCAAGCATGGGCAAAGCAAGAAAATCCTGCACCAGCAAAGAAATCTCTGCAACCCCCCTCTGATCAACCACTCAATTCCCATTCTATCTGTGGGCCAAAAGCTCAGGAATCAGCCACCGCCCCAGGGCAAGGCTCGGGGACTGGGGCTGAGGCCACTACACTTCTCTCTCTTACCTCAGACAGAGACTTTCCCACCGACCTTCTAAGTTGTCTTTGGCGTTCGTGGGTTGAGAGTTCTAGAAACCACCACAGCTCCCTGTGATTCAGTCCTGAGGCCTGCTCCAGCGTCGCTGAGGCCTGTGCTGCCTGCACATCCTTACCAAACTGTGCTTCTCTCCCTGCCTGGTGCGATATACCTTCAACCATCCAGGCTGTCTTGAGCTGTAAATTTGTTTCACTTTGTCTTTTTGTGGGTTATGCTGATTTAGAATTTGTTTAGGGCCATTTTTTATAGGTATTTGGAGGTGTCTGGAGAAGAGCTCAAGCAAGTCACTGCTTTTACTCCACTATCTTGGCTCCACCCCCTCTGAAGAGTCTTTCAAGTGCTGTGTCTTCAAACAGATCCATGTTTGTCTGTTTGTTGGTTTTTTTAATGGATTTTCAACAGCCTCCTCTGGTTCCAATTCTATATTACAAAGAGCCAAGGCAATCAATACTTAAAGTATTGTTTTGTTAAGGGTAGAGTTAGAGAAAGTTAGAATCTTATTTGCATAAATCTAAAGTATGATGCTTTATTTTCACCCAGAAATTAATTCTATGCTCTTAATTTTTGATGTCTCTGTTGTTCTGCTTGTTTAATTTGGACAAATGTGGCTTAAAATAAGAAAGGGGATATGAATATATCACTTCCTTGATGAACATAACTGAATGAGAGTGACAACCCAGAAGAGGGTCTGGAAATCTGAGGAAGCAGCATTGTTCTTCTAATGAGGTTCAACACTGTAACTTGGTGGGGAGGGGAGGGATATCTACCATGGTAGATTCATCCATTCTTTAGGCACTGAGGGATATCATTTCATCAAGTTTTCTATCCTATAGTCAACTCATAATATCTCTTGACTAAGGTAAATAATCAACTATTTCCAAGAGTTTTAACTTGTGCTGTAAATACCAAATCTTTAATTCTGTAAGAATTCCAGCTATGACCATAAACATAAATCCTCCTAGTTGCTGATACACCAGGAGATGATGGAAAATTTAAAAAAAAATAATGAGAAAAGATTGAAATCCATTTTATGATATTTCAATATTTTGAAATTAAGAATAATACACTTATTGAATCAGGCAAAAGATGTGGCTTTAGATAAATCATGTTTATTTTAGCTCTGGAAAATATTTAGAAAGTAAGAAGGAAGGGGGTGGAGTCATAATGGCAGAGTAAAAGCAGTGAATTGCTTGAGCTCTCCCCCAAACCCCTCCAAATACCTGTGAAAAAATGGCTCTAAACAAATTCTAGAGCAGCAGAGGCCACAAAAAGACAGAGTGAAACAAATTTCCAGCCCAAGACAACCTAGAAAATCCACAGGAAAAACTGGGAGAGGAGTACAGTTCAGTGTGGGCCCCACAGGCAAAGACCAGACCTCAGTGAACCTTGAGCAGGCTTCAGGGAATTGAATCATGGGCAGCTGTGGTGGTTTCCAGACTTCTCCACCTACAAACACCAAAGGCATCTTAGAAGATAAGTAGAAAAGGGCTGTTGGCCCATGGTGAGAGAGGAGCTTAGTCTGGCCCCAAAGCAGGAGCAGCCCCAGGGCAGCAGCTGCTTCCAGAGCTGTCAACCCATGGATGGAGGGGGGGATCAAGGGACTGATCAGAGGGTGATAGCAGGGATCTCTTTGCTGGCACTGAGGCAGGACTCTTTTGCTTTATCCATGCTGCAATCTGAATTGCAGTCCTGGATGGCAATTCTGGGGCAAAGAGGATTGTTGGCATGGTGGAGCTTGTGACTGTGGTGGAGAAGAAATCCTCCTCACAGTTCCAAAGCAGAAAAGAGTGTTTGTGGTCATTTATAGAGCAGAGTACAGGCCAGGAAAGGAGTAAACACCTTGTCTGTGATCATACCACTTTGGAAGAACTGAAAATTTATAGGTCCCTCAAAATATCTCTGAAAACAGATGCACAAAACCCCCAAAGCTTGGGATAGTACATTCTCCACACTGGTAGCAGACCCCTACCTTAACAAAGAGTTTAAAAGTCAAGTAATTGACTGGAAACATGAGCAAACAGTACAAAAAAGTTAGATCATTGAATCTTACTTTGGTGACAAAGAAGATGAAAACATACAACCAGAAGAAGACAACAAAGTCAAAGTTCCTACATCCATAGACTCCAAAAAAAATATGAATCAGTCCCAGGCCATGGAAGATCTCAAAAAGGATTTTGAGAAGCAAGTAAGAGAAGTAGAGGAAAAACTGGGAAGAAAAATGAGTAATGAAAGAAAATCATGAAAAACAAGTCAACAGATTGCTAAAGGAGACCCCCCAAAATACTGAAGAAAATAACACCTTAAAAAATAGACTAATCCAAATGGCAAAAGAGGTCCAAAAAGTCAATGAGGAGAAGAATGCCTTAAACAGCAGAATTGGCCAAATGGAAAAGGAAGTCCAAAAGCTCACTGAAGAAAATATTTCCTTAAAAATTAGAATGGAGCAAATGGAAGCTAATGACTTCATGAGAAATCAAGAAATTATAAAAGAAAACCAAAGGAATGAAAAAATAGAAAACAATGTGAAATATCTCATTGGAGAAATAACTGACTTGGAAAATAGATCCTGGAGGGTTAATTTAAAAATTATTGGACTACCTGAAAGTTATGATAAAAAAAGAGCCTAGATATCATCTTTCAAGAAATTATTAAGGAAAAATGCACTGATATTCTAGAACCAGAGGGTAAAATAGAAATGCAAAGAATCACCTCCTGTAAGAGATCCCCAAAGGAAAGCTCCTAGGAATATCATAACCAAATTCCAGAGTTCTCAGGTGAAGGAGCAAATATTGCAAGCAGTCGGAAAGAAACAATCCAAGTATTGTGGAACCATAATCAGGATAACACAAGATTTAGTGGCTTCCACATTAAGGGACGGGAAGGCTTGGAATATGATATTCTGGAGGTCAAAAGAGATAGGATTACTACCAAGAATCACCTACCCAGCAAAACTGAGTAGAATCCTTCAGGGGGAAAATGGACATTCAGTGAAATAGAGGACTTTCAAGCATTCTTGATGAAAAGACCAGAGCTGAGTAGAAAATTTGACTTTCAAATATAAGACTCAAGAGAAGCATGAAAAGGTAAATAGGAAAGAGAAATCACAAAGGACTTATTACAGTTGAACTGTTTATATTCCTACATGGAAAGATGATATTTGTAACTCATGAGACCTTTCTCAATATTAGGGTAATTGGAGAAAAAAATATATGTATAGATAAATAGGTAGATAGATAGATAGATAGATAGATAGATAGATAGATAGATGGCACAGGGTGAGCTGAAGATTAAGGGGTGATATCTAAAAATAAAAATAAGGAGTGAGAGAGGATTATATTAGGAGAAGGAGAAAGGGAGAGGTAGAGTGGGGTAAATTATCTTACATAAAACAGACAAAAAAAAAACTTTTACAGTGGAAGGGAAGTAGGGGAAGATGAGAGGGAATGAATGAATCTTATTCTCATAGGATTTGACTTAAGGAATGAATAACATACACACACAGCTGGGTATGGAAATCTATCTTCTCCTACAGGAAAAGAGGGGGAGGGGATAAATGAGGGGGTATGATAGAAGGGAGGGCAGATTGGGGGAGGGGGTAATCAGAAGCAGAGACTTTTGAGGAGGGATAGGGTCAAAAGAGAAAACAGAATAAATGGGAGGTGGGATAGGATAAAAGGAAATATAGTTAATTTTTCACAATATGTCTATTATGGAAGTGTTTTGCATGACTACACATGTATAACCTGTATTGAGTTGCTTGCCTTCTCAATGAGGGTGGATGTGGAGGGAGGAAGGGAGAGAATTTGGAACCTAAAGTTTTAAAAACACATATTAAAAATTGTTTTTACATGCAACTGGGAAATACGATATACAGGCAATAGGGTATAGAAATCTCTCCTGCCCTACAGGAAAATAGAAGAGGAAGGGAATAAGAGAAGGGGGGTTGATGGAAGGGAGGGCAGATTGGGGTAAGGGTCATTCAGAATGCATGCCATCTTGGGTTGGGGGAAGGGGAGGGATGGGGAGAAAATTTGGACCTCAAAATCTTGCAGTAGTGAATGTTAATGTTGAAAATGAAAAATTAATTAATTTTAAGAAGGGAAGGAAGAAAGAAAGAAAGAAAGAAAGAAAGAAAGAAAGAAAGAAAGAAAGAAAGAAAGAAAGAAAGAAAGAAAGAAAGAAAGAAAGAAAGAAGGAAAGAAGGAAAGAAGGAAAGAAGGAAAGAAAGAAGGAAGGAAGGAAGGAAGGAAGGAAGGAAGGAAGGAAGGAAGGAAGGAAGGAAGGAAGGAAGGAAGGAAGAAATAAGAATGATCAAATAGTATCCTTTGAGGAAATGTTGGCAAATTGTGTCCCCTTCCCTACTGGATCTTAAGAGGCTACAAAGTTGGAAGCCCATGGAAGGATGTTGTTGTAGAATCCAAAGAACTTTGTAATAAAACAGGAAAAAAGAGAGGGCAGTTACAGATAGAAATATAGACATATAGTATCTCTGTATATCTCTAGCTACATTTATATAAAAATCTATATCATCTATGCCAATATCTACATCTGTATGATCTACCTCTTGTTTTTTGTGCTATTGCAGAATTCTCTGGAATCCTCCACAATATCCTTTCATAGACTTTAGACATAAATATATGTATATCTATATATCCATATCAGTAGCTTTATATGTGTATGCTGTATATGAATGTATAATATATTATATAAACATATATATGTAAAGTTAAGCTCACCAGTGTCCCCTTAAAAGATTTTGTTTTGTTGTTTTCCCCTAAGTTCTTGAGTTTTCTTATAGAAAAAAAGGGGCATTACATGCCCATCCTCTTAAAACATTATGTCTTTATTCTTTTGAAAGAAAAACTCCCACATTCATTCAATCATTTTCATCTAATGATGTGCTCTACATTCTAACATAGATGGAGCTATACCAGGCTTAAAAACTTTACCAAAGATAACAATCTGTTATGTCCTCTATCCATCACAGCTCCCTAAACCTACAGTTTGTTCATTACAAAGGGGGTAAAATTCTATACCTGAAAGTAGAAAGATGACTTCTATTATATTTACTAGCACAATCAAGTCAATTTTTACAGGAATCATTTTAATGTCTCTAAAACATTTCTGATTTAGCAACTGCTAGGGCAAAACTTAAAATGTGTGTTTGATTGGGGGTAAAGGGAAAGCAAATACTTGATTCAAGCAGGCTGTTTCAATGCCTTCATTCTTTATATTTCCTTGCTTCTAAAATTCAGCAATTATGTTTTTCCTATATCTAGCTTAAAGATGTTTCTGCTTTAGTGAGATATTAGATCTGATCATAAAGAAGGAGAACATTGTTTTGATGAGGAGTGCTAATATTTTCAAGTCTTTTAGATCATTGACAATTGATTGACAATAGGATCTAGTGCCTTCAAAGAGTTAATGTCCTTCTCAAAGGTGAGACACACTGATTTAAAGTGAATTAACTCCTCTGACAAGAACATACCTAGTAAGGTAAAGGACTTGTCGCATTTTCTGCCTTGCTATAAGATTAGACTCAAAGATTACAGTTTTCTTTTGTTCATGTAATTGTCTACTTCACAATATTCTGTAATAAGTGGGTACTTTTATGTATGCATGTTATTTTAAAGTATTCCTTTCTACCTTAGGTTATTCTCTTTTATTCTTGATTTCAAACACTAATATATACCTAATGCTAAAACACAGTGGAATACTCAACATTTCAACCCCCAAGCTCCTTCCACTAGAATTAAAGGTTACACATTAATTTCAAGAAAGGTGCATTGATCTTAGAGTTCTGATTAACCAGGTGAAACAGGAAATGCATTATTCTTGATGACAAATGTATAATGCTTGAGGCTCTCATCCCATGTTATGCTTTGGGCATTCTTCCTCAGAGTTACACTGAATGAGAATTTTACCCATATTTTTTCAAATCACAAAAATCATTACTAAGCCAAATGTAAATTTTAAAGGAGTTGTTTGGTATTAACCTTTAAGTCCCCCTTTCTCTCTCAATTGTGCTTCTGCATCCATTATATTAATAAAATGTGATTTTTTTTCTCCCTAAAATATAAGATAAATAAAATATGAAATGTATAAAGAAAATAGGAGTGTATATTTATGATATTTCACCAGTATCAAAATAAAAGTCCTCAAGCATGATTTGGTAAGTGTCCAAACTAGGTGGACCTCACTGAGGTCAGGATGCCATTGTGGTGTATAATCATCCACCATTCGAAGCTAGTGGAGTGGGGCAGCTAGATGGCACAGTGGATAAAGCTCCGGCCTTGGAATCAGGAGGACCTGAGTTAAAATCCAGCTTCAGACACTTACTTGACACTTACTAGCTGTGTGACCCTGGGTGAGTCACTTAACCCCGATTGCCTCACCAAAAAAAAAAAAAAGCTAGTGGAGCCCATTTGGCACAGAGAGAAGAGAAAGGAAACAAACACATAAAGGGAGAAAAGGATTGAATGTCAACTCTTGTAAAATTACTGTGGGTCTATCTAGCTTGAGACAAATCTGGAAGCCGATTCACAATTAGCTGGAACTGGAATAGAATAGTATAGGCCCTATCATATCATAGGAGGTACCATCAGACTGGGGTTGGGAAGGAAAGCTAGTTAAAAATCACCATAAGACAATTTAGCAGATAATTTTCACACCTTCTATCATCGGACTTAATCAAAATTAATGTAAGGATCAAAAAAGGTGTCAGACATTCTAGGGAGTAGGGTTGTATGCTGATAGTCACTTAATCCTAAAATATCTCTAGGCCCTAATTATCTAACTCTGAAAATTGTTATCAAGGTTCCATTAACCCTTTGAATGATATTCTACCAGATTCAATGGAGAGTGAAGGTGATTATGTACCTTGAAGGGAACAGTTAATTGAATCAGGCATTTCCTAATCTTTGTGCATCCCAGAAAGGTGAGAAAAATATATATCAACTAACAACAAGCATCAGCTGATGTCATGGACTATAGTCTGTGGCTTAATCTTGTCCACATCCAGCAAGATGAAACACCAAGCTGAATAGATCATTGCACCTTAAACTTAATCTATCCTGTTACCCTAAGGACAACTGTTTGAGTTAAACAGGCCTTCTGATGTCTTTTCCCCCAAAGGAATGCATAAATCTATTTCCTCCTTTGCTTGAAATTGATTGTTGCTGATGTTTGGTCATTTATCTTCAAGATTGGATATATTAAGAAAATTAGACAGGAACTCTTTTTAAACTTCAGTTTGTAACAGACAGTGTTTCTCAGATACATGTGTGGATCCAATTTTCCTGGCTAGATAGCACTAAATCATAATCAAAACTACCTATATCATACAGGGTGTTATACAGAATAAGTTAACCACTGGTATTGTCTCTGCCCTCAAAGGAATTGCCATGGAAAACTGACAGGCCTGGGGCACAGAGACCCATGTTGTTTGCTGTTGTTCACTCATTTCAGGTGTGTCTGACTCCTCATGACCCCGTTTGGTGTTTTCTTGCCAAAGATAGTGGAGTGGTACGGCATTTCCTTCTCCTGTTCATTTTACAGATGAGGAAATTGAAGCAAACAGGATTAAGTGACTTGCTCAGGGTCACAAAGCTACTAAGTTAAGTGTCTGAGGCCAGATTTGAACTCACAAAGATAAGTCTTCCTGACTCCAGGCCCAGTAGTCTATCCGTTTTGCCACCAAGAGATAATATAACTAAACTCAGCTAACATTTGATAGTCATTCCCTACCCCTCAAAAATATACTCATTTTGTATCCAGAATTTGGAAGGATTGAGGACACTGGAATTGATGAAGAAACACTCATATATCTTTTCAGCATATCCTATTGCAGTTCATCTTGATATTTATAACACTGTAGTGCTTCAATTCCTAAACTGCTTTTAGTTATTATTGCATCTTGTCCCAGAACTGTAAAGTTTTTTTTAAATGTGACTTGAGAGAATTATCACTAATATAATTACTAAATTCTATATAAGAAATTCCAGTTTTAATACTATGGTGAACAGAATTGAATATTTCTTATATGACTCCAGAAGTCCTTCAGAGTCTCGTCATGCCCAGGGGCAAACATAGATTGATAAAATTCCACATTTAGAAATCGAAGGGTCCTTGAGATCATCTGACCCAAACCTTTCAATTTAAAAGGAGGAATCTGAGCCCAGAGATGGTAAGTCACTTACCAAAAGTCATAACAGGTAGTAAACAGTAAAACTAGATCATGGTGGCAAAGCTTGGATGTGCCCTGTCAATAATCTTAAGGTTGATAGAATGTCAGATAAGCTAGTTTTTGCTATGTCATCATTTGCTAGGAAGCAGATGGGATTTTTTATCCTCATCTTTCTTGGGAAGAAAAAAGCTGAAAACTGAGGAATTACATAGAGACTAGGAGACTAGCTTTAACTCAGTAGGTGCTCTCAGAGCAAGTGTAAAGATAAGGGATTTAAAAGAGTTTTTTAAAGTTATATGTGGGAGAGGGAAAGGGGGCATGAAGCTACCAAAGAAAAGAAAACCTTCTGCCTATGGTGTACAGAGGAAGGGGCAATCAAGTATAGAGTCCAATGAATTTCAATTCAATAAACATTATTAAGTGCCTACTTTGTGTTGGGGGGCAGCTAATGCACAGTAGATAGAGCACCAGGCCTGAGTCAGGAAGACCTGAGTTCAAATCCAGCCTCAGACACCTGCTATGTGACCCTGGGCAAGTCACTTAGCCCTGTTTGCCTCAGTTTCTTCATCTGTAAAAAACTGCAGAAGGAAACGGCAAACCATTCCGGTATTTAATATTGCCAAGAAAACTTCAAATGGGGTCACAAAGAGTTAGACTCAACTGAAATGACTGAACAATAACTTTGTGTCAGGCTGTGAATTAAGTGCTGGAGATATAAATGAGAAAAGGAAAGAGAGTCCCTGCTCTCAAGGAGCTTACATTCTAATGGGAGAAGACAACACATAAAAAGAAATCTGGAAAGAGGGGAAGAGGGAATACATGAGGGGGTACCCAGACCACAAGAAAAGAGAGGTGCACCTTTGTTCCATGGAGTTCAGGTCAACCAGAAATATGGATAGAACAGTGGAGCAAGCTGCTAAGTACAGTTCTGGCTCTCAATAAGGGCAGCTAGGTGGCACAGTGGGATAGAATGGGTAGAGCAGAGTAGACAGAAACGGGAAGATTCATCTTCATGAGTTCAAATCTGGCCTCAGACACTTAGTAGCTGTGTGACCCTGGGCAAGTCGCTTAACCCTGTTTGCCAATGTTTGCTGCAGAAGGAAATGGCAAACCACTTCAGTATCTTTGCCAAGTAAATTGCAGAATGGGGTCACTGACAGTCTTGAAATGAAAGGTTTCCATGGAGTTTAGTATTTTATCCTACAGGTCTCCAGTTAGAGGCTGAGAGAATTACAAGGTGTTGAGCATGCAAGACTGAGTTAAGCAGCTTGATGAGATTTACAATGATCAGTTTTTCCTGGGAGGGGAAACATAATGAAATAGAAAAGAAGGTCTGGAACATAATTCTTTACCTAAAAGTGTCTGCAATAGTAGGCTGAGAATTCACTGGCCCAAAAACTTCCGAATAGGCCTTTCACCTCCACTGTTTCACATCCACAGTACAATGTTAAAAACATGGCAGCACTCACCACACAATATTACCAGCTCTACAGTGACAAGTGCTGTGGGGATATTCTAAGCAAAGTGGAAAACTGAGCATTGACAATCATTTGTATTTGTAAGATCTTGCAGAATCTATAGTTTCTAAAAGAAAAGTGTCACAATATTTTTTTTTTATTGCTTAAGGAAGAAAGCATATAACTACCAATTTTGAAAAGTGATATGTAGAAAATAGATTTAGTAATAGGATAGACTAGGTATAATAATGCCATATATTACTATAGTAAAAGGCCTATTTAATATTTTCTCCCTCTCCATTACACAAATATTTATGTCTTTTGAAGATAATCTAATATCTGAAAATTCAGATGTACAAGGAAAATAAGTCACTTAACCTCACTTGGCTCAGTTTCCTCATTTGTTAAATGAAAGGGTTGGACTAGATAGCCTTTGAAGTCTCTTCTAGCTCTTGGCATATTATGTTATGGTAAACTAAAAGATAATTATTTATTCTAAAATGAGTTTACATATGGATTCAAATTAATATTTTCACAAGCCTCGTTAATTCCTTTAAAGTTTTATTTGATTTACCACAAAACAAAAGAAAACAAAAACTGTGACCGGCATTTAAAAGACACACATCCACTGTGTATAAGGTATACCTGTATATGTATATACTCCCAGACATACTCACATACACACAAATTCTGTCACTTTTAATTAATTGTACATGTCAGAGGAAAAAAAAGACCCTACATTTTAAAAACTCTGCAGGTTTATCAGTAAGGTAATAATTGTCTTTCTATAGATTTGCCAAGCCTCTTAGGTACCATTATGTTACTGTAGATTTCTTGGCATTATACCAGTCCTTTACAATTAGTCTCTTGGCCACCATCCCGGATCTTGATAAAACACAGTGTTTGGGCTTTTTTCATTACAATCCATTCACTCAATAAACACGTGTTGAGTACCTACTATATGTAAAACATCATTGCAGGCAAAGTAAACTGTGAAAATCTGGACATAGTTTATAGTTTATTATTTTCATATTATAGTATATATTATATTTTAATACTTTTAATGTCCTATTTTGACATCATATTTTATTTTCATTTTCCAATTATTAAGCAATTATTTTCTCTCCTTCCTACATTGATCCATTTTTTAAAGGAAAACAAACTATGTTCAAGAAGTCCCCATTGATCATTGTAAGTATACAGAACTGAGCAGATGTCATTTTTTCTTTTTTTAATTTTTTTTGGTAAATATTTTTGTAAGTATTTTATTTTTTCCAATTACATGTGAAAATAGTTTTCAACATTCATTTTTATAAGATTTTAAATTTCAAAAAGTTTTCCTTCTCTTCCTTTCCTTCCCTCTCCCTAAGATGGCAAGCAATCTGATATGGGTTATACATTTGCAATCATGTAAACATATTTCTATATTAGTCATGATGTGAAAGTAGAAACAGAACAAAAGGGGAAACCAACAAAAAAACAACAAACAAAACAAAAGTAAAAATAGTATGCTTCCATCTGCATTCAGACTCCACAGTTCTTTTGCTAGATGTGGATAGCATTTTCCATCATGAGTCTTTTGGAATTGTCTTGAATCATTGGATTGCTGAGAAGAGCTAAGGCAATCATAGTTGATCATCACACAACGTTGCTGTTCCTGTGCACGATGTCCTGGTTCTGCTCACTTCACTCAGCATCCATTCGTGTAAGTTCTTCCAGGTTTTTCTGAAATCCACCTGCTCATCATTTCTTGTAGCACAATAGTATTACATTATATTCATATACCACAACTTCCATACAATCCTTTTTTTCACCTTTTTTATTATCAAATCAAAATCAACTTGTACCCACATACTTTGTTTAAATATACTCTTAAATGCCCTAATAGATATACAGTTCTTAAGAGTTACAAGTATCATCTTCCTGTGTAGGGATGTAAACAGCTTACTCCTATTGAATATCCTGGTGTTTTTTTCTTTGCTTTTTACCTTTTTATGCTTCTCTTGGGTTTTGTATTTGAAGATCAAATTTTCTTTTCAGCTCTGGTCTTTTTATCAGGAAAGTTTGAAAGTCCTCTATTTCATTGAATATCCATCTTTTCCCCTGAAAGATTATGCTCAATTTTACTGGGTAGTTCATTCTTTGTTGTAATCCAAGCTATTTTGCATATCTGAATATCATATTGCAAGTCCTCTGATCTTTTAATGTAGAAGCTGCTAAATCTTTGTAGTTTTGGGTTTTTTTGTTTTGTTTTGTTTTGTTTTTGGCTAGGCAATGGGGTTAAGTGACTTGCCCAAGGTCACACAGCTAGTAAGTGTTAAGTGTCTGAGGCCGGATTTGAACTCAGTTACTCCTGACTCCAAGGCCAGAGCTTTATCCACTGTACCTCCTAGCTGCCCCATTCCTTTGTAATTGTGACTGTGGTTCTTTGATATTTGAATTATTTCTTTCTGGCTGCTTGCAGTATTTTCTCCTTGACCTGATGGTTCTAGAATTTGACTACAATATTATTTGGAGTTTTCATTTTGGGATCTCTTTTAGGATGTGATCAGTGAGTTCTTTCAATGATTATTTTACCTTCTGGTTTTAGACTCTCAGGGCAGTTTTTCTTGATAATTTCTTGAAAGATGTTGTCCAGGCTCTTTTTTGTTTTTCTTTCATCTTTTTCTTTTTTTTTTTCTGATTAATGCTTTCAGGTAGTCCAGTAGTTCTTAAATTATCTCTCCCAGATCTATTTTCTGGGTCAGTTGTTTTTCCAGTGAGGTATTTTACATTTTCTTCTTCTTTTCCTTTCTTTTGATTTTGTTTGAGTGATGCTTGATGTCTCATAAAGTCATTAGGTTCCACTTGCCCAATTCTAATTTTTAAGGAATCATTTTCTTCAGTTTACTTTTGTACCTCCTTTTCCATTGGGCCAAATCTACTTTTAAAGGAGTTGTTTTCTTCAGTGGATTGTCCCCTCATTTGGCCAATTCTATTTTTAAAGGATTGTTTTCTTCAGTCAGTTTTTATGCTTCCTTTTGCATGCTGTTGACTCTTTTTTTCATAATTCTCTTGCATAACCCTCTTTCTTTTCCCAATTTTTCTTCTACCTCTCTTACTTGATTTTTAAAATCTTTCTTGAGCTCTTCCAAGTGGACTTTTTGGGCTTGAGACCAATTCATATTTTTCTTTGAGGCTTCACATTTACACATTTTGACATTGTTTTCCTGAGTTCAAATCTGAACTCAAACACTAACTAGCTGTGTAACCCTGAGCAAGTTACTTAACCCTGCTTGCCTCTGTTTCCTCATCTATAAAATGAGCTAGAGGTGGAAATGGCAAACCACTCCATTATCTGTGCCAAGAATATCCCAAAAAGTAGTCATGAAGAGTCAGACATGACTGAAATGACTAAACAACAACAACAAAAGCAATTACATAGTACTTTAAAGCTTGTCAAGTTTTTTTATATGTTTCATTGAAGAGAAAATTATATAATAAGTTGGAAAGAAAACAATCAGAAGTGAGTAAAGTGCCTGGGGTAAAATTGGAGCTCATGATTTGAGGCAAAATGAATTTTTTTACCATGGCAAAATGCTTTATTGTCATAATAAATACTTCAAAGAGTAAGGCACAACAGAAAAAAAGGGATTAAAGCCTAAAAATCAATAACTTAGAAATCATTTCAAAGAGTAAACTAAAACTTGGTATTTTAGAAGCTTTAATTCCATGAGAGACATAAGACTAAAGGAAGACAAAACAAATATACAGACTATACAGCAAAGAATGAAAGTTAAGAACAGAAAGAAAGAGAAAATATTTAATGAAGATAACAAGGCAAATCCTCCATAGAAAATGGATGCAGGGGGAAAAAACTAAAAAGAGGGAGAGGATTAGAGGGGTAGGGGATTTTGAATTAGCTACTTAACTGAGAGGCAAAGGGGAGTGTGTGTGTGTGTGCGTGTGTGTGTGTGTGTGTGTAAAAAGGGGAATAATTAGGTAACTAAACAAAAGGAAGAAAGAAAAAAAATCAATTAGCTAAGCAAAATTCCAAAATTAGGGAAAGGTATGGTAAATGGAAGAATGAGATTATGGCTGAAGGTAAGAGAACCTATAGGGATAGGTCTGATTCAAAGTAGATTAAGGAAAAAAAAATAATTCATAAAAACAAAGTACTGTTGTAAAAAAGGAAAAGGGACATAGCCTAACTCAGAAAATACTAAACACAAATAGAGGGCTAAATAAAGCTAATTCTCATAACTATAAATGTGAACGTATTGTATGATCCAATAAAAGAAAAGTTTGACAAATTGAATAAGAAAGTTTCACATTCTATTACTTAAAAGAAACACATTCAAAAATCAAAGTATTATACAGAAGAAAAATGAGACACTGGAGAAAATATTTCTAGGCATCTGATGAATCCAGAAAAGCAGAAGTTGAAATCATGTTATCAGATAAAACAAAAAGAAAAATTCACAATATAAGCAGAGATAAACAAGGAAAGTACATTATGCTAAAAAGGAACCATAGAAAACAAACCAAACTCAAATATATATGCTTCAAATCCAATGGCACATAAATTCACAAAAGAAAAAAAATAACTGAATTACAAAAGACATTGATAGCAATAAAAAAAAAAGTCACCTTAATGTTCTTCTCTCAGAGCTAGATAAATATAACAGAAAGTTCAAAAAGGGGAAATTATAGAATTCAACAAATTACTGGAGAAATTAGAACTTAAAGAATTATGATATCCATTTCATGAGGGCTATAAAGATAATTATCCAGTTACCAGTACCAGAGGTGATTAAAAAAATTGACCAAGAAGTAGAGCTCAAGTACATTGCAAAGAAATGTAAAAAAATGCAAAAATACTAAATGCATCATTTACAGATTCTAATAAAATTAAAATGGTGATTAGTTCTGAGAACACAAGGAAAGAACAAAGATATAAATAAAAAGAATGAAATCTTTAAAAGCAAATAGGTCAAAGAATGAATCATAGAAACAATAATTATTTGAAAACCAATGATAATTACAAAACAATTACAAAACAACACACAAACATTTCTCAATGCAGGTTAGTCAGTTATCTGGGGAAAAAATATAACCCTAATAAAATACATTAACAACCTAGTAAAAGATTAGAACTAATAAATTGAATACAAAATTGAAGGCATCTGAGACCCAGTAAATTAGCAAGTCTAAAGTCAGCACAAAAGCAACTCAAATTTGTAAAATAAATAGATGAATTAGAAATGAAAAATATTACAGGAATTATAGAAAAAAACAAAAGTTGGTTCTTTGGAAGCACTAAAATTTTAGCCAACTTGATTAAAAAGAAAAGGACAGAAGATCACATTGACAAAATAGGACAAGAACAAGAAAAAAATTACAACAAAACCAAAAGAAATAAAAATTATCAAAACATACTATGTACAGTTACATGACAGTAAAACTTAGAAAATGGAGGATTATCTTCAAAAATACTTAAACTAACAAAACATAAAATAGATATCTCATCAAAGAAATCATTCATTATAACCAAGTTGCTTTTATATATAAAAAAATGCAAGGATAGTTCAACATTAGGAAAACAACCAACACAATTGTACTAAAAACAGTCCCAAACCACCTGATTACCTTGATAGATGCACAAAAAAACCTCTGACAAAGTAAAACACTTACTTATGTTCAAATTAAAACCCTCCAAACAATAGACAAAACAATGCCTACCCTCAAAGAGCTTACTTTGTATGCATTTCTAATAAGGAGGCGGGGCCATTTCAGCTACGTGTCATTGTTAGGTAGTGACACAGACTTAGTGCCCAAGATTCTAAAGGACTAGGACTTCAGGGGGGAATAAGGCCTTACCAGCTAGGCTAAGCACTTTTGTTTGAGCATCTTGTTTCATAGCAAAGAGAGTTCCAAGGAGACAAAGCCATTGTAGGAAGGTGAATTTTCAGAACTTTATGGGCTGTACTATGTCCAATTTGTAAGGAAAAGCATCTTCTTAGTATCCAGGGTTCTAGGAGGTCCAGGCCCTGCAACAGCTATAGTCCTACAGGGGACATGGCCTCATTGCTTTTGGCTTACCTAACATTTTTTTCTTCTCTTTCCTCTAAGATCATGGCTAATAAAAGAAATAGGAGTCAGCTAAGAGCTCCTCTCAGCAACTTGCCCTGAAGCAATGACCCCTGGCTGTCTGAACCCCCTAAGCCAGGTTGGTCTTCCTCAAGGATAGGAAGTTAAAGTTAGCCAGTAGTAGTCCTCAGCTATGATCTCTTCCCTGCCTTTCCCATTTCCTCCTGAATACTAGACTTCAGATTTATCCCTCATAGGTGGGGGTATTCATTATCACCACAAATCTTCCATACCACATACTAGGATATATGACATCCATTGTTTACTTGACTGGAGAGGATAATTCATTCACTGAGTCTTTCATTCAATAAATATTTATTGTCATCTATGACATTCCTCCTTCTAGAGGTTATCTCATTTATAAGGATAATAATTAATATTTACAGTACCTGAGGCAACTAGCTGGCACAATGGATAGAGTGCTTGATATGGAGCCAGGAAGACCTAAATTCAAATTGAGCTTTAGACACTTATAAGCTGTGTGACCCTGGGCAAGTCATCTAACCTGTCTTCCTCAATTTTCTTAACTGTATAATGGGGAGAGTAATAGCACCTACTTGTCAAGTTTGTGAAGTTCAAACAAGATAATATTTATAAAACACTTATCAGAATTCCTAGCACATAGTAGACACTTTAAAAATCCTTCTTTCCTTCCTTTATTTCCTTCCTTCCTTTTCCTTCCTTCCTTCCTTCCTTCCTTCCTTCCTTCCTTCCTTCCTTCCTTCCTTCCTTCCTTCCTT
>NW_020954557.1:50628133-50791527 GCF_900497805.2 Vombatus ursinus
CTTCCTTCCTTCCTTCCTTCCTTCCTTCCTTCCTTCCTTCCTTCCTTGTTGTCTTCCTTCCCACTTATGAAGTGCTTTCCAAATGATATTTTATGGGTAGGTAGTACAAGTGCCATTTTCTCCATTTCACAGATAAGGAATTTGAGACAGAGAGGTTAAGTGATTTACCCATGGTTACAAAACTAGTGAAAGAGCTAAAAATGGAACTAGTGTCTCTTAATTCCAAGTCTAGTCTCTCTCTTTTATCTTTTTATCTTTTGTACTTATAATATTTACTTTATTTTCCCCAGATAACCATAAACCAAATTATTTTAATAAACAAAATATATTATTCCTACTACAAATGGGCTTTACAATATCAATTCTATCTCTGATTTTTAGAACTCTCCACTCCTGTTCTCCTCCAACCCTAAGAAAAGGACATATACCCAGGAGAAGAAATTTTACAAAAGCTTTGCCAGCCTGACTTTAATCTTTATAGCAAAATGCAAGTTTTTCTGCTTCTCCATTTACTTTTCCAGAACCATGGCAAAGTTTGATAACCAGCATCTCTTCAGATTGTTTTGGCAAACACCACATTTTAAATTAGTAACTTCTGGTCACTGCTGCTTTTTTAAAAAACAAAACAAAACAAAACAAAAAAACAGTCTTTCTCATCTTTTTCCATATCCCAGTTTCTTCTCATTTTACTATGCTTACTCATATGAAAATGAAAAAAAAAGTATTCAGACTTGATTATTTGTAGCATTTAAATGTCATGGTACCTTTCTTCTTTAACACATTTTGTTAAGGGCAATATGCTGTTTTCCTGTAAAAAGTACTTTTGAAATAGGTATTTTTCCAGAATTCTTTAGTAAAGTCTGATGAAAGCAACCCTAATTTAAGCATCTCTAATCTCTCATCACCTTCTATAATTGTTTATCTCTCCCAAGAGGGTCTCTAAAGAAGCTCATAAATGCAGCTTTTCAGTGTCTAAGGACATTTTAAACATTTTGCAACATTTATCTTGATGTTTTTGACTGTTTGTCTCCCCACAGCATCTGTAATATTACTTCCAATGTTTGACTAATGAGATATCCTAAAGGAGGTAAGGTTCCCTGGAGGTATCCATAGAACTAAACTCCAAGATCTAAATTCTAAATTCCACTCTCACCACAGCTTTCTATATTTTCACCTCCCCCATTATGCCACACTCTCACTAAATCTTCTCTTATGTCTCACTGCCACCTCTGTTTCCTTGATGCTCCCATTAGCCTAGGCTTTCTTTTTGCCTTGCCTTCCCTTGGTTGTCTTCTCTCCCTTGGCATCTTTTCTTCCTGTGTAGTAGGGGTTCTTAACCCATGTTTTGTGATTTTTAAACATATACACGCACACACACACACACATACATATTATAAGTGTATCTCAATATATTTGGTTTTATTATAATCCTTTGTTTAATCCTTAGTATTTTATTTTATTCATTAAAATTTTTATTCATATTTTATTCATTAAAAAACAGTATCCTGAGAGGGGATCCATAGGTTTCACCAGACTTCCAAAGGGTCCATGTCAAATCTCATCCCCTCAAAAAAAGAGCTCCTGCTCTATACTGTCTCCCTTAGTGATCTCAGTTCTTTTATCATTACTATGCAGATGATTCCCAGTTCTATACATCTAGTCCTAACCTGTCTCCTGAGCTCTAGTATCTCATAATCATCTGATTTTTGGACATCTCTACCTGGCATTCTGTAAGCATCTCAAACTCAACATGTCCAAAACAGAACTCATCATCTTTTCCTCCAAATCCTCCCCTTTTCCAACCTTCCCTATTTTGTTCTATGCTACCCCCATTTTCCCATTGCCCAGGTTTGCAACCTGGGTTTCATTATTGTCTCCATTCTCATAGTCACTCTTAGCATTCAATCTGTTGTCAAATCTTTCATTCCTACTGTCACAATCAGACAACAGGTGTTTATTAAATACCTATTAAGTATTAGACAGTATATTAAGTCCTGGGGATACAAATACAAAGAATGAAGCAATTCCTATTCATAATGAGCCTACATTTTAATGGAGAAGACAAGAAGTAAATATAAAATCTATATGGTAAAAATATTCTTTGTTATATAGGATAGTTCTCTGGGAGGACAGAGAAAGAGAGGTATGGAGGGATAAACTATGTTAAAACCAAATAGATCAATAGAATATTATTTGTGCAACATTAATACATACACATATACATGCATTGTTTATATATGTCTATATATACATATGTGTGTGCATACATACATATATTTCTCATATACATACAAATACAGCTGTTTGGAAAGGCCAATGCATTACCACTTAAGGAAATAAGACAAGGTTTTGTGTGAAGGTAGTGTGATTGCCTAATCTGCATCTCAAAGAAAGAGAGAGACTCTATGAGGTAGAAGTAATGGGTGGGCAAGTGAATTTTAGGCACAGAGAACAGCCAGTGTAAGGACATGTGATTGAAGAACCAGAAAAAACCCATTTGTCTGGATTTTGGAGTGGGATAATGGGGAACAATGTGCAATAATTGTGGAAAGCTAAATTGGGGCAAGGTTTCTTAGGGCCTTAAAAGATAAAAAAGTGGGCAGAGTATATTTTATTTCAGAAGCAATAGATTTCTTTGGTGTTAGTTGAGCAAGGGAGTTACATGGTCATGTCTGTAGTTAAAAAAAATTACCTAAAAAAAAAGAAAATTACTTTGATGGTAGTATATAGAATAGACTGGCATTGTGAAAGACCTGAGGCAGGGGACCAGTTAGGAGCCTGCTTTAATAATCTTGATGACAAGAGATGGAATCCTGAACTGAGTTGATAGTGTGAGTGGAGAGAATGGACCAGATGCAAGAGATGCTGTCTAAATAGAAACATCCAGTAAGGGAGGTTGAGAAGGCAAGGATAATGTCAAGATTGTGAAGTTGAGACATGGGAAGGATATTTGTACATTCAATATAAATCAGAAAGTTTAGGAGAAGGGAGGGCTTAAGGAGAAAGACAATGAGTTCAGTTTTTGAAATGCTAAATTTAAGACATCTACAGGACATCCAATTTGAAATATCCCATGAGAAATTGTTGATATGGGACTGAAACTTGGAGGAGATAGTGGGTCTGAATACAGAGATATGGGGTCATATACACAGAAATATTAGTTTAGCCCATGAGAACTGATTAGTTTACCAAAAGAGATTATAGAAGAAGAAAAGAGGGCCCCAGGATAGAACCTTGGGAAATACAATTGGTGGGGCATGATGTAAAAGAAAACTCAGAAAAAGAAACTGAAAAGAACTTTTCAAACAAGTAAGAAGCAAACTGGAGGAGAATAGTATCACAAAAACTCAGAAAAGAAAATGTATCCAGAAAAAGACTGTGGTCAACAATGTCAACTGCAGCAGATAGAATTAGAAGAATTAGGACAGAATGACCTAAAGATTTGGCAATTAAAAGAATATTGGTAACTTTGGAGAGGGTAGTGAGTGATAAAGACAGTATGCAGATTTCAAAGGCTTGATGAGAGAAAATGAAAAGATGAAGTGGAAATAGTGAGGATACATATGTTTTTTTTTTCCCCAAAGGTTTTGGCTGAGAAAAGGAGGAAAGTTATAGGACAATAGCTTGAACAGGAATAGTGTCTAGGAAAGGGATTTTTTAAGTAAAGGTTAAACTTGGACATGTTTTAAGATAGGGAGACAGTTGATAGTAAGAGGCTGAAAGAAAGGTGAGAATGGTTTGGGATGCTGCTGGAGAAGATGGGAGGGGAGGGGATGGGATAAAGTGCCCATGTATAAGGGCTGATATTGGCAAGGAGAAGGGCACATCTTTATCAAGTACTCAGAAGAAGATTGAGAGAGTTGGGAAATGACATCAATGTGTTTTGTGATTAAGAGAATGGGAGAAAAAGGAACTTGCATTGGTTGGCCTCCATGTCTTTAGTAAAGTAAGAGGCATGGCCCTCATAAGAGAGAAGGGCAAAGAAGGTGTGGTAGTTGTGGTGGTTTCTTCAGAAGGTAAAAGATTTATAACTGGTTTTGTGGGGACTGAGATAAGTAACACAATAGAGAGGAATAAAAGGACAAATGTCCTTCTCATGTCTCAACTTCACAATCTTGACATTATCCTTGCCTTCTCAACCCCCTTCCTGGATGTTAATATTTAGACAGCATCTCTTGCATCTGGTTCATTCTCTCCACTCACACTACCAACTCAGTTCAGAATTCCATCTCTTGTCATCAAGATTATTAAATCACTGTCTTGATGTAGTGAGGGTCAAGTTGAAGTTGGATAACATTAATTTTCAATGTATTCTGTCAGCATAAGTGTGGGGTATTTTCTAGCTTTATTCGGTAGCATGTGATGAGCAGAAGAGGGTGTTGGTAAGTATAACCTAAAGCTGAGATGTGGCAAGAGAAGAGAAGCAATAGCACCAGGGAGCAAGGGATATAAAAACAGAGGACAGTATAGTATTAAAATAAATAACTATTGGGATGAAGTTGGAGAAGAAACATGACTAGTGTCCTGCATAAATATTGAGTAATAGAGGAATGGATGTTTTGATGAAGGGGAAAAATAGACTTAGAATGGGTGAGGCATGATAGAAGTGGAAGCTGGCCTAGTGTAGCAGGAAGTTCACTGAATCTTTAGTCAGGTGACCTGAATTCAAATTTTGTTTCTGATGTTTACACCTATGTCACCACGAGCATGCCAATTGAGCTCCCTAGGTGTCTGTTATAAAGGAGTTAAACTAAAAGACCTCTGAGGTCATTTTGACCTTAATATCTGCAATCCTATTCAATTTAGCTCCCACCAGCTAACACTGATTGCTTATATACTACCCTGAGA
Organism: Vombatus ursinus; assembly: GCF_900497805.2. Taxonomy (NCBI): domain Eukaryota; kingdom Metazoa; phylum Chordata; class Mammalia; order Diprotodontia; family Vombatidae; genus Vombatus; species Vombatus ursinus. The sequence continues at coordinate 50,632,982 of NW_020954557.1, forward strand.
TATTCTTTTGGGTTAGAATCATAGCGCTTGTTTTTGTCAGCACCATGGACAAGGATTTCACCAAAGCTGGTTGCAGCTAATTTGGTTTGTACCATGATTTGGGAAAGCAGTGGAGCTTGCCACAGCTAAATTACATTATGAAAGGAGACTGGAGATCCTAGGAATAGAAGGGGTTGTGGAAAATGGAAAGTTTAAAAAAGAGAAAGAAAACTGTCTTCTGCTGTTTAAATTTGCCAGTTAGGTGGAACCTTTTGCCAAATTATGCTATTTATGGCTATTGAGTTAGATCCCAGTAAACCTTCTGTATCTAGGAAAGATGCAGATGCATTGGTAGGGTTCCCAGGGAGACTTGCCTGACATTTGTATGTTTCCATATGTCTTTCCTGGTATAAAGTGGCCTGTGGGAAGGCAAACTGGGATTTTGTGCTTTCTTTTTTCTTCCCCTGAATTTTTGTGTGCTGTGACTATACTTGGTATCTCTCTGCTAGCTTTAAGGGGGCAGAGAAGTACTGTGATGATAAGACCTTCCTGAGATGTCTTTGTCTATGACACAGCAACTATCTCTAACCTTGATTTTCTGGTATGTTTAAGATCATAGAGGTTAAAATATAAATAATTTCTAGGAGAGATAATTCATTTTGCCAATTTTAGTCATTAACAGATGAGCTCAAATCAGTTTTTAGGTTCTTTAAAGTAGACAGTTATTTGAGGTCACATTTGAGGAGGGAAAAGAAATAGATCCAAAGACCAGAGGATTGTCTAAGAATGACAGTTCTTGCCAGGAGTCCTAAGTATGGGGATGGGGTGGGACAGGAGTGCAGTATAAGATCACTAGACATCTAAAGATAGAAGGTTGTCCCTTAGGTGCTTAAGAGAGAAGTAAATCATGAAGATAGATGACCTGCTTAACAATGTTGATCAGGGCCAGCACTGGGTCATGCTAAATCATTTTACATGACCCATATACCAGTGGGACAGGGCTGGGCTTCCCCTCTTGTTTCCTCTCTCAACCCAATTCTTTCATTTTAAAGAAGGGAAATCTGAAGTCAAGTCCCTGGTCTTGAGAGAGGTCTAAGTATATCCAGGAACAGGAGCCAAGTTTTCTGATTCATTAATGATGACATTTTGTAGAGTGTTCAGAATTCCTCAGGTGAAAGGTGCCCATAGGAAGAGATAATAATCAGCTTATAGGCTGTTACTACAGGCTTGGCTTTTTAAAAAAATCCATTTTACTCTTTAGAAGTCTGTTACCAAAGCTCTCATTTAACTTTATCATGTGCCTTTTTCCAATTCATTGTCACTTGGTGATGCCTCCAGGGCAGTAAACATTTTCTTCAGATTTCAACATTCACATTGTGGAAATCATTGCCACCCTAGGAAGAGCTTAATTTCACCAGTCCTTCTTGCGCTGGATGAAATCAAAAGCCCCCCTCTCTTCTCTGCTAGACACCCAAACAAACCACCAGCATTTATGGTAATTTAGAATTTAAGTAATACACTAATTTAAAATTAAATACTTCTCTGAACCTCTGCAATCTAATCTGATTTGCAATCCAAATAGCTAACATTGGTGAAAGACAGTCCTCTAAATACAAGTCCTCTCTGGCAAAAAAAAAAAAAAGTTTATATTATGGCTAAATATACTCTTGCAAACCAGTAACTGCCAACATCTTAGTAAATAAAAAAGTTATTAAGTAAAACTGTCAAGCCTATAGTTTTCTTTATATATTTACAAAGCACTCTGTCACAGAGTATTTTCTAAGTGCCACCATACCTAAAACAAAGTACTTTAATACTTTTAACCATATTTATTGGGTACACGGCTAGATTGCTGGTAAAATGGAAATAGCAATGGAGTTTCTGTCTATAGGACCTGGGTTCAAATCTAGGCTATGCCACTTAACTACCTGTGTGACCTTGGGCAGATCATTTAATTCCTCTAGGTCTCCTTTATCACATCTATAAAATTAGGAGGTTGGACTAAATATCCTCTAAATACTCTCCCAGATCAAAATCTGTGACGTGTGATAATATGATCTTGAGGTGAATAAATAAAATCACAAAGGATGTGTGTGTGTGTGTGTGTGTGTGTGTGTGTGTGTGTGTGTGTGTGTTGGAGGAAAGAGAGGGGGAGAGAAAATCTCCACTACTATAGCAAGATCATATCTGAGGTCAGGGCAGAATTTTTCTCCCTCACTATTTCCAAGTCTTCACCCTATTCTTAAATGTTCTTTCCATCCAAATTGACCAAACTTTCTTGTCCTTTTCAGTCAAATACCTCTGGAAATATGAACTCACTAAAGAGAACTTCCTTAACTTCTTGTAAAAGTGAAGTTCATTTTTCTCTAAATGCAGGAGAGCCCTCCTCTGGACTTTCTACCCATTCAATGCAGTTATGACTTTTCCTATATTACACCTAAGTAATAATGTCACATTTATGTAATTCATTAAGTTTAACAAAGTATTTTTTTCATCTCTGTGGGGAAAAAAGATATTTTCATTAACTATCTTGTTAAGTCATTTCAGTTGTGTCCAACTCTTTATGATCCCATTTTGCGGTTTTCTTGGCAAAGACAATGTAGTGATTTGCCATTTCCTTCTCCAGTTCATTTCACAGATGAGGAAACTGAGGCAAACAAGGTTAAGTGACTTGCCTAGGGTCCCACAGCTAGTGTTTGAGGCCAGATTTTAACTCAGGTCTTCCTGACTCCAGGCCCAGCACTCTATCCACTGGACCACCTAACTGCTCTAACTATTTTAGAGGAGAGGAATAGAAAGATTCAGTGAGGATATGACTCTCCTAGAATCACTCATTTTGTTACTAAGAGAACCAGAATTTGAATCCAAGTCTTCTGAATCTCCATCTGTATACAAGATTAACTGAAGTCCATAAACTCATTGTGGGTTTTTTTTTTTTTTTAGAGATTTTGATATCTAGGTTTCAATATAATTGAGTTCCTTTGTAATCCCCATATATTTTGTTTTATGAATTTAAAACATTATTCTAAGTGATCCATAGGCTTTAACAGATTGCAAGAGAGAACTGTAACACAAAAAAGGCAAAGAATATTTGTTTTAGAACATTTCATAGTATGCCACACAGGCTCTATTCTGAATGAACTGGCCTATATCTTTAGTATGTCTGTTTACATCATTGTAACCCATCTTGAGATAAGAATTTCTTGAAGAGAGTGTTGACTTTGGACTCAAGGATCTGCATGAGTTTGAATGCTTTCCTCAGATACGTACTATCTGTTTAATCCTGGGCAGGTTACTTTACATCTCTCAAACTCAGTTTCTTCTTCTCTAGATAATATAGATTGTTTGTACAGAATTGTTTGCATGTTATTTTCCTTTTCAGACTATGAGCTCATCTACAGAGCAGGTAGTAGTTTTTTATTTGTTTGTTTGCTTGTTTGTCATTTTTATCCTTAGAACTTAGTACAATGTTTGGTACATAGCATACACTTAATAGAGGGTAGTTGACTATGACCTACCTTCATCATAGGGTTGTCATGAGAGTTAAATGAGATAGCATATGTAAAGGACTTTGCAAACCTTAAAGTACTTATGTAATTGCTCATTATTATTATTTAAGAAGGGATGACTTTTAAATTCCTTTATACAGTATCAGGCATACCTAACCAAGTAGGGGCTTAATAAAAGTTCTATAATCCTGGATATTCATTTGAACACCAAATAGGATCTTTAATACAACTTAAAAACTAAAAAGCCTTATTCACTTATAAAAAATTTCCCTTAAAAAAATCTAAGAGAAACAACATCCCCAGTCTTTTAGAGGGAAAGTAAGGTATCCATTGTCATAAAAAAGGAAACTTAGAATAGCTCCCAAAGTCAAAAGAATATTGTGGCCTCTTAAAATTTTTAAGCAAAAAAAAACAAAACTAAATAGCAAATTTAGAAGTGGTGTCCTGATTCAGAGCTCTAAAAGATTTTGAGAGATCATCTAGTGGGTGATATGAAAACTAAAGGCATAAACAAAATTCATTTAAAAAATGAAGTGATTTGGGGAATCCAAATCCCTCTTAACAAGGGTAAATAAATATTAAATCCTTAACAAGGATTTAATACCCCTGACAAAGAAAGATAGACAAATTTCCATAGTGACAGCTTACCAGACGGTTTTAAGGATTGGCAGGGCTACTATTCCTCAATCAATGTGCTATCTGTGAAAAACTACATACATTTCAGGTTAAGCTTCAGAAAAATGCCAAGTCTCAGAGTTTAAAACAAATTGTTTGACATGGGTATTCCCTTGTCAACAGTAAATATGTCTATACTTCACTTGAATTTTTCTTTGTTTCAATGTTTATTCATTTACAATGAATTTTTATTTATTTATTATTCATTTACTATTCATTTACAATGAATAGAAATGATACTCATTTCAAAATGGTCCTTCATTTCCATAATAGATAAATGGCCAAAGGATATGAAAAGGCAGTTCTCAAAGGAAGAAATCTAAGCCATCAATAACCATACAAAAAAAATGTTATAAATCACCAATAATTAGAAAAATGCAAATTCAAGCAATTTGAGATTCCATTTCATACCTGTTAGGCTGGCAAAGAAGACAAAAGAGGGAATGACAAATGTTGGAGGGGCTATGGGAAAACAAGTATTTTAGTGCACTGTGATGAAGCTTTGAATTGGTCCTGCCATTATGGAAAGCAATTTGGAATAGATTTACATACCCTCCAGCCCAACTATACTACTGCTAGGCTTATACTCTAAATAAATCAAAGGAAGAGAAAAAGGATCTATATTTACAAAAAATATATATAGGAGCTCTTTTTTATGGCAGCTAAAACTTAGAAAGTCAAGGGCTGTCCTAGTTGGGTATGACTAAATTCTGGTATGTGAATGTGTTGCTCAGTCATGCCCAGGGTCACACAGCTAGCAAATGTTTGAGGCCAGATTTGAACTCTGATCTTCCCAACTCCAGGACCAGTGTTCTACCCATCTTACCATCTAGACACAGTACTGAATGTTGATGTTGTTGTTCAGTTGTTCAGTCATGTCTGACTCTACTCTATCAACTGTACTACCTAGCTGCTTGTACTGAATGTAATGGTGTATTATTGTGCCATAAGAAATGATGAAATGTGCAATTTCAAAAGAAACTATAAAGACCTCTAAAAACTGAGGCAGAGTTAAGTGTGCAAAATAAGGAGAAAAATCCATATAATAATAATAAAAATATTATAGAGTGAAACAACTTCAAAAAGTAAACTCAATGAGAAACCATGAGTCCAAAAGAATGAAGATGAAATATGCCACTCATCTCCTGACTGAGCAGTGATGAACTTAAAATGAAGATATACATGTATATGTGTGCATATGTATGTGTGAGTGTGCTTGTGTGTGTAAGGAGAGACAGAGAGAGAGAGAGAGATGGCCCATGTGGTATTTTATTTATTTTACTGAACTATGTAGTTATATAATGAGGGTTTCATTCCCCTCCCCACTTTTAATTTGATCAATGTGGGGCAGGAGAGATAGTGGGATGGGCAGATTAATAAAAACAAAATCAAAAGAAAACAAAACAAAAAAGAACAATTTGAGCAAGTTACTTTTCCTCCCTAGTCCTTAAGCTGTAGAATGGAATGATAGAATTAGCTTAATCAAACAACCAATCAATCAACTTATTAAAAGGTTATTCTGTGACAGACCCTGTGCTAAGTACCAATAACATAAAGACAAAATAAAACAACTCTTGCCCTCAAGAAGTTTACAAGTTAGAAAAGAAAGCAGCATCTACACATATGAGTATATGCCAAACAAACACAAAGTAAATATGATAATTTCAAGTGGGGAGGTAACAACTACTAACTGGGTTTGAAGAAAGATTCAGAAACCCTCCAGTGATGGTGATGGTGCTTGATATGGGTTTTGAATGGGTTGATACATAAAATTAGAGTGCCAGAATAAGTGAATAGCTATATTTTGCATCTCCTCAAGCACCTAGCACAGTGCTCTGCTAATTATGTTTGCTCAATTGAATTGAATTCTTCTTTCTCCAGAAAAATAAGATTTAGTAAAATAGGAATCCATACAGTTTCTCAATTTAACCACAAATTGCACTGAGGTGATTTTTTTTTTTAACAATTATCACCTGAAGAAGACATAGCATTTTTCTTTCCAATTGGTCAGCAATAAAGTCACACTCAAAGCTGATCTCCAGATGCTGTATTTGGGAAAGACTAACCTAGTGCTTCCTCCTACCCTCAGGCAGAAGTGGGCTGTCTTCCCTGTTCTTAAAGAAGTAAGCCTTGCTTCATTATTCTATAAGTCTTGTTTTCATCTTTAAAGATGGAAATTTGAAAACTGACTAAGAAATAGAAAAGTAGATCAGTGGAACAGAGTAGACATGTAATTTTCAACAGCAAATGAATATAGTAGCCTTGTATTTGACAAGTGTAAAGACTTAAGTTTGGGGGATAAGAATTCATTATTCGGTTAAACAATTATTGGGAAAACCAGAAAGCATTCTGGCAGAAATTGGGCATAAATCAATATCTTACACCATTTACCAAGATGAGGTCAAAATGGATACATGACCTAGATATAAAGAGATATGATAAGAAAATTAAAAGAACATGGAACATATTACCTACTAGACTTTGGGACAAGTGAATAATTGATGAATAAACAAGAGATAGAGAACAGTGTGAGGTGTGAAATGGATAATTTCAATTACATTAAGTTAAAAAGATTTTGTACAAATAAAAAAATGTAGCCAAAATCAGAAGAAAAGTAGAAAATTAAGGGAAAAAATCTATAGATTGTTGTCAGATAAAGGTCTCATATCTCAAATATATAATGAACTTTGTCAAATCTAAAAGAATATAACTCATTCCCCAATTGATAAATGGTCAAAGGATATAAACAGGCAGTTTTCAGATGAAGAAATCAAAACAATTTATAGTAATATAAAAATACTCTAAATTATTATTGATTAGAGAAATGCAAATTAAAACAATCTTGAGATATCATTTTACATCTATTAGATTGGATAAAATGATTGAAAGGGAAAGAGTCAAATGTTGGAGGGAATGTGGAAAAACTGGGATGCTAATTCACTGTTGGTGGAACTGTGACCTGATCTACCATTTTGGACAGCAATTGGGAATTATTCCCAATGAGTTATTAAACTGCCTATGATCTTTGATCTTGCAATACCACTACTAGGTCTATTTCCAAAGATGATTAGGGGAAAAGAAAAATAACTTATATGTTCTAAAATGTTTATAGCAGCTCTCTTTGTGATGGCAAAGAACTGTAAATTTCAGGGATACCCATCAATTTGGGAATGACTAAACAAGTTGGGGTATATGATCATGAAGGAATATTACTAAGCTATAAGAAATGATGAGCTCAATGATTTTAGAAAAACATGGATAGATTTGCAAGAAATAATGAGGAGCAAAATAAACAGAACCAAGATAATATTGTATACAGTAACAGGAATATTGTTTCAAGGACAATTTTGAATGACTAAATCATTTTGACTATTATAAATACCCAAATTAACTACAAAGCACATATAAAGGAAGATACTATCTGCACCCAGAAAAAGAACCAATAAATAGAAGTATGTATAGAATGATTTTACATATATTTGTGTGTGTGTGTGTGTGTGTGTGTGTTTGTGTGTGTGTGTGTAAAAGTAGCCATCTCTGGGAGAAGGAGGGAAGAAAAAAGGGGGAAAAAGAAAGTTACATGATAACTTTATTATATATGTAAAAGGAATATCAAATTGTACATAATAGATTTGCAGTTTCACATGTAATCATCTTTTTTTAATCCTACTATTTTGTGGAAATGCTAGTTTTATTTCATAAGTTCAAAATAAAATTAATATTTCTTTTTAAAAAACAGAAAAAAATAAAGATGAAATTGGAGTACATTTGTGAGAGTTTCCCTCCACATCCAGGCAAGCTATAGGGTAAAGGAGAAAAGGAGAGAAGATGACTTGGGGTCTGAGAAATCTCAGTTCAAGTCCCCACCCTACTACTTACTGTGCTACCCAAGTCTAGGACATTTATCTACTCAGTTGTCTCCTCTGTAACACTGGAGGAAAAGTTGTTTCTAACTCTGAAATTCCAATTTCCTTTTAGAAAATAAGATGTTTGTTAACATAAAAGAGTAGCCTTTCACTTGTGCTTTTTGTTTTGCTACTTGGGAGGTAGTTACTATGGCTCCCGAGACTCCTTCTTGAATTTGCCTAGTTTTAAAGATGTGTACTTAAATTTTCAAGGCCAATGACCCAGCCTTTCCCTATTATAAACAACATAAATATCCCAACAAAAATGTAGTTCTATGAAGTCATTTGATGTCAAATACATGAAAAGGCTATGCACCATTGTTTCTCCACCTAACCATGCTCTCAGCAACCAAGATATTGATATGGTATTAGTATAATACTATAGTGGTATTGGTATAGTGTTGGTATTAAAGTAGAAGATATACAGTGCCCCAAAAGCTAAAAGCTTTTTAAAGTAACAAATTTTAATTAAGGGTGGTTTTTCCAGCACCTAGTGAGGTCCCTCCTGAACTTGAGGACATCATAGAGTCTCTTTCCCTTATCTTGTGATACCATAAAAGTTCCCCCCTATCCTGGACCGTAAAACTTCCTTGTCTCCCTCATCCTGAGTCATAAAATTTCCCATCTTTCTTATCCTGAGTCCCCTATCCTGAGACCCATCTTCCTCATCCTGTGTCATGACAACCCCTTGCCTTATCTTGTAAGATAAAACAGACCCCTATCCCTCTGTAAGTTGCTAGTTCTCTTTCCAGAGCTAGCCCACTGCTTTTGCATCAATAAAGCTCCCAAAGGTTACAGAGGAGGTCTAAGTGAATTCTTTCACACCTGAACCAGCTCTCCCAACTCTAAACCTCAACAGGTATAATGCTAATATCGATATAATATTCTTTAGTTCTCTTACAGTATGTTGAATCTCTCTCTAATGTTAGTGAGAAAGACTCCTCCTCTCTTCTGTGGCTCTAACACAAGAGATGTCTGTCTCTGATTGGGAGCATGGGGAACTTCCGCTCCTATGGCACTAATCACATTCTTCAGTACATGCTGCTGTGTAAGTGGCATCTCCTATGATTTATACTATCCCTAGGATGTTGTACTAGATCCATTTATCTTATTATTGAAGCTGTCAAAGACATTTCTATGGAACTGACTTTTTAAAGCCTTCCTTTTGTTACTTCCTGTAATAGTCAAATAAAATAAAAATGAACTAGAGGGAGTAGCTCTTCTCACCCTTCTCCTTACCATTCTTTCCTAGCTAAGTAGAGAAGATACTTAATGCAAAGGCAGGAAGAGTTAAAGAGTATGAGCTGGCATTCTAATTGAATAGACCCTTGGCAAGAAAGAAGAAAGAGGAACAATGAGGGAGCCAAAGACATCAAGAGAACTATTGTTCACAGAATATTGCAAGAGTCTGATTTTTTTTTAAGCTGTGACCTTCAATTCTGGAACAAACACCCTTCAGAATGGTCAGTGAGAACTGGGGATTGATTGAAGAGAGATCTATCTGTGTCTACCAATATAATAATTTATACACTTGTGGAAGAAGGAAAGAAAAGTTATTGAGTAATTACATGTGTATCCAATTCAGTTCTTAGATAAGTTTGCATTGATTGTCACATTTTTCCTATATTGGAATAATACTACATAAAGACTATCCCCATAGGACCCACAGAAAGCCAAGATGTGTTTCTCATGAGATTCTCTGTTTGGGCTTCATTTTAAAATGAGCCCTTCACAGAATTGAGGCTTTTTATAGATCAAGTTCCCTGTCAAATTAACCTGTGGCTAAAATGCAAAAGTATAGGAGACATGCTTTCTTTCTTTCTTTCTCTTTGTCTCTATCTTTTTCTCTCTCCTCACCTGCCAAGTTACAAGAATTCTGCAAGGTACATTTTTTGTCAACCAAGGTCCCTTGGCTCCCTTTATCCTTCTTTATAGAGAGTTGAGTCTTGACTATGCAAATTATTTGGCTCCCAAGTGCAAATGGTTGCTGAACTATAATATTTTATATAGCCTTTCCTCAGCACTATATAACGTAGTAACAGCATATGAATCATAACACAAAGCAGTAATACACCCTAGGTGAGTTCTTGAAATTCTTAACTTCCCAGGAATTCGAACCTAACTTTCTAGTATTCCAAATGTTATGTTTTAAAATTCATTTTCCAGACCATCTGTGAACAATGGTTTGGCCTTAACAGTTGTTATTCAGAATCTAGGAAGACTAGAAGACTAGGGAAAGAGGTATGAATTCCTAACATTCATTTTTATGATGGATTTGTTTATTACTTCTCTATGCATTGTTCTTACATAGTGATATTTACCTTTTAAGTGTTTTACTAATATGGTATAATAGCCAATTAATTCTCACAAGACCTCAGGGAACTGAGTATTATTGCCTATTTTTTCAGATGTTGAAACCAATTCAAAGAGGTTAAATACTTGCCTTCAGCACTGAAGAGGGGAATGGAAAAAGACAGTTTAAGATCAAAAGACTTCTACCCCCCCAACTGTATTAAAACCATATCTATTTTCAATTTCATTCTTTCCTGTTTCCCAGACTCCAGAACTCAGTTCAGTGTCCTTGGTTTAGGCTTTCTGAAGCTGGGACCTTTAAGGGCCAATTCTTGTACTTATCTATGTATATAGACAAAATCCTTATACATAGTAGATACAGCAACCCTTCTGGCCTCCTTCCCACAACTGGACACCACTCCTCCCAGAATGTAGTCCCTAGGGGGAGGATGATTACTATTCTGTACATTTAGAGATCATCTGGTTGCCCCTTTTGTGTTTATATTCAGTTACCAATCAGTAACTCTTTTTTTAAAAATTGATTTATTTTGATTTATCAACAATCACTTTCATATTCTTTTGAGTTTAAAATTTTTCTCCCCCTTCCTCCCCACCACCCTCCCCAAGATGGCACACAATCTGATATAGGCTATACATATACATTCCTATTAAACATATTTTCACATTAGTGATGTTGTAAGAATTAGAACCAACAGGAGGAACCATCAGAAAGAGGAAACAAAACTCAACAGAAGAAAAAAATAGCAAATAGTATGCTTCAATCTGCATTTAAACTCCATAGTTCTTTCTTTGGATGTGGATAGTATTTTCCATCATGAGGCCTTTGGAGATGTCTTAGATCCTTGTATTGCTAGGAAGGGTTAAGTTTATCAATATTAGTCATCACACAACGTGGCTGTTATTGTGTACAATGTTTTCTTGGTTCTGCTCATTTCACTCAGCATCAGACCATGCAAGTCTTTCCAGGTTTTTCTCATCAGCCAGTTCATCATTTCTTATAGCACAATAGTATTCCATTACATTTATATATCACAACTTGCTCAGTCATTCCCCAATTAATGGGCATTCTCTCAATTTCCAATTCTTTGCCACCACAAAAAGAACTGCTATGAATATTTTTGTACATGTGGGTCCTTTTCCCATTTGTATGATCTCTTTGGGGTATAGCCCTAGAAGTGCTACCAATCAGTAACTTCTAAGTCATCAGTTCTTCCAACTCTATATCCAACTATATTTTTTAAAATTAAATTTTATTTTTTAATTTAAAAAAATCTATTTTGTTTCCTTCCTTCTCTCTACTCCACCCAGAAAAGAAAAAGTAAATTTCTTGTAACAAATATGCATAGTCAAGGAAAACAAACTGCCTTATTGGCTGTGTTTGAAAAAGATATGTCTCATTCTCCATTCTGAATCTATCACGTTTTTGTCAGAAGGTGAATAGCATGCTTTGTCTTCTGTCATCACAGAGCATCAGCTCCCCAGTCATGTATTGCCAGAAAACAGCTCCCCTCGGTTTCCACAGAGTTACTTGGATGGAAACCAGGAAGGGAAACTCCTGCTTCAAGAACTGGCCATGAAGCCAATCTGTTCCTGTTTATAAGTAGTATTAAGGGTGTGTTGTATTGAAAGAATGTATTCAATAAATTTCTTAATGTCTACTAAGAACACTATGTTAGATGCCTTAAGGAATACAAAAATATTTCCTGTAGTTCTTGCCCTTACGCAACCTACATGACCATAGCATGAGGAAAGTTGAATAAAAGACACTAAATTGAATTCTGGCATCAATTGAACCTTTCACTGGAGAAGGGAATATCATTTCACAGAGCCCAATGATCACAATGCTTGAAGAAATTTGTTTTTTTTTTTTCCATGTACCAATTTCCCTTATGAGAAAGAGTTTTCAGGTTATCAGACAGAACCACTACAATTAACAATAGCATGGATAAGAAGAATCATTATAATTGTACTCAACACTGTGGAAGCACTTTCATACATATTGTTTTTCTAAACTAAACAAGAGGGAGGAAACTGTGTTGGAGAGGGTGTTAGGTAATTTAATCCCAAATGTGTCACTAATTTGTTTGGTGGACTGGGATTGAATTACAATGTAAATTGTTTTCTTTGTTTACAAAATGGGAAAAAGAATGGCTTATTTGTAAAAATTTCTGGCTATGTCAAATGTAAAAGATGAAATATTTAACCAGGTGTTATTGTTTCAGTTGTGTCCAACTCTTTGTGATCCCACTTTAGGGTTTTCTTGGCAGAAATGCTATAGTGGTTTACCATTTCCTTCTTCACTCATTTTACAGATGAGGAAACTGAGGCAAACAGGGTTAAGTGACTTGCCCAGAGTCACACAGCTAGTAAGTGTCTGAGGACAAATTTGAACTCAGATTTTCATGACTCCAGGCTCAGTAATCTACCCAGTGTGCCACTTAGCTTTTCTAGGTAGGAACATGCCAATTATAGGACATACGTAGGTAGTACAATTTTTCTCATAGAAATCTTCATATGCCAAGTTTCCTTTCCTCTCCTAATCCCAGAATATAATAGTTGGAAAGGTCCTCTAAGGTCATCTATTCCAATTTGTGCCAGAGTGAATCTCCTTCTACTGCTATTCCCATAGTCATCCAGTCTCCACTTGGAAATTTTCAGTGATAAGAAATTTGCTGCCTAACAAAGTAGCTCAATCCACTTTTGGATAAGACTAGTTTTTAGGAAGGTTAATTTGCATCCTCACATTTTGCAAAAATCTGCCTTTCCGGAAAACCTGCCAACTGATCCTAGTTCTTCCTTCTGAGGCCAATCAAATGAGTCAGTCAGTCAACTAGCATTTGTTAAGTTTCTGCTTTGTGATAGGCACTGTACTAAAGGCTGGGGATACAAAAACCAAAAAAAAAAATTAAGTACCTGCTCTTAAGGAGCTACTGGGATAGGCAACTTGGAAACAACTATTTACAAAAGAAAGATATAAAGGAGAAATTGGTGGTAAAATCAAAGAGAAGAGACTAAGATTAAGGAGTATTGAAAAAGGCTTCTTGTAGAAAGGTGGGACTTTAGCTGGGATGAAGGGAACCAGAGAAGGCAAGGAGGCAGAAATGAGGAGGCAGAGTTTCAGTCATGGGGAACAGCCAATGGAAATCATCAGAACTGGAATATGGAGTGATATGCTCAAAGAACATCAAAGACCCCAACGTAAATGAATCATGGAGTATGTGTAAGGCAGTAAAATATAAAAGAAGACAAAAAGGTAGAAAGGGGTCAGATCATAAAAGGCTTCAAAAATCAAACAGATCCTGGAGGTAATGGAGCACCATTGGATATATTCAATCTGTGGGGGAATTTGATAAGTTCAAATATGCATTTTAAGAGATCATTTGACAGTTCGGTAAAGGATGGATTGGAGTGGAGAGAGACTTGAGGCAGGGAGAACAACCAGTAGGCTATTGCAATAGTCCAACTATAAGGTGATGAGGGCCTACACTACAGTGGTTTAAGTGTCAGAGGAGATAAAGGAGCATATATAAGAGATGTTATGAAGGTAGAAATCACAGAACTTGACAACTGATTAGGTATAGGGGTTGAGAGATAATGAGGAGTTGAGGGCAGTAAACTAGGTAGTAAACCTGAGTGACTAGGAGGATGATGGTTTCTCAGCAGTGATAAGGAAGTTAAGAAAGAAGGGTTTGGAAGGGGAAAATGGTTCAGTTTTGGATATGTTGAGTTGAAAATAACTAGAGGACATCTAATTCAGATGTCTAACAGGTAGTTGTAGATTTGAAATTGAAGTTCAGGAGAATTAAGACAATAAGTGACTTGCTCAAAAAAAACACAGATAGTAAGTGTCAGAGGCAGGAACTGATCCCAGGTCTTTATCCCCTATGGCCTGCCACCTCAAATAAATAAATATATAAATACAAAAAATACAGAGTAGACCAAAAAAAATTTCTCCTCACAAATGAGGGGAAAAAAAACCTACATAAACAGTTGCAATGATCTCTAGCTGCTAGAGTTTTCTGTCTTTTATCACCACAGCAGAAATATAACTCCTTCATTACCATTGGGTGATTGATATCAGCAAGATTGGAAGATGCCTCTGAGTCAAACATCAGGAGGTTAATGGAAGCTTTTACTGGAAGAAAAAAATGTCCTATACCACCCCCACCCAGAGGACTACTCAATAGGCATCTACTTAGTTCCTTCATAGAAAGAACACCCACTAGACTTTGAGAGTCCAGAGAGACCCACATTAGCAAAACAATTATCTCATAACCATATATTGGTTACCCCCTGTCGTGTGATAAATGGATGATAGTAGACAGAAACCAGTTTTTAATGTGTTCTTCAAAATAGACCAGGTGATAAGTTTGTCAGTACACTTAGCAGGAAGAAATAACTTACACTTCCTGTGGATTTTGGTTATTGTGGCTTTTATTCTTACCAGTTATATGATCAAACCACCTTTAAATGTTAAATTAAAATCTTTCCCCTTAGTTTAGAGCTTTAGGAAATTCACTGCTAGAACAACATTTGTTTCATATAATACATTCAAGCAGTTTGAACAGACTTTGTTTCTTCCTTCTCAGAGATGATCCCATCCTTTGCAACAACTTAGTGACTAATTCTTTTCTTCTCATGATGCCAACTCTTGTAGATGATCAGGATTCTCCCAGAATCTCCTTATTTATCTATATCTAGGAACTGGGAGTGTTTTCCTTCTGACAGGCAAGGAAAAAGAGCTATAGGAAGAAGGCTGAGGAAGAAGTTAGAGAGGGTAGAGAATGTCAAAAGGGAAAGTACTTGAGAAAAAAAACTTCATAGAATTGTAGATTCAAAGCTGAAAGGAACCTTTGATTTCATCTAATTCACTCCATTCATCTAACTGATGAGGAAACAAAAGCTGAAAGAATTGAAGTGACTGGAGGGGTGTTGTGTGAGATGACATTATTGCTTCTACCCACCCTTCCCAAAAGTTGCCACACACACATTCAAGAATTCTCTCCTTTTTTTCAATCACTAAGGATTTCTTAATCACCTTCTATGAGCCAGGCACCATGCTAGGCAAAAGCAAAACAGTCCCTGCCCTTAAGGAGCTTTCATACCAATAAGGGGTTGTTGTTTGTCCTTCATTTTCAAAGAGGTCCAATGACATCATGGTATAATGTCTTGACTTGTGCATGAATTGAACTTAAGGGAGTAGAGTTGCACAAAGTCTTTAGCCTCACTTTCTCTCCCCCAGAATCAGTGAAGTCCAGTAGCAAGACAAAAGTCAAGATGACTGGTGATGGCCCAGGATGACCTTGGTATATTCAATAACCAAATTCTAAGTGCTCCACAGCACCTGCTTCAGCTACCTTCATGGCTATTGGAACAAATTGTTCTCACCCACCCATTTCACCCAGGAAAGTCTTCATATGCTTGGGGTAGACACCCACCTCCATTCCTCCAACAGGTTTGAGGCCAATGGCTACCCTCAACCTGGTTTAGCCCATCTGCTGAGACAGTTTACCAGGGTGTGGTCACTAAGCATGCTACAATTTTTTGGAGCCACAGGTGAGAGTTGAGTGCCAGGTCAACACTAAAGGTGGATGAGCAGGCTTGAAATGGTTCAGCAGCCCTCATTCCAAAGGTGCTGGTCCTCCTTGAACACCTCATACTCCCCATATATATATATATATATATGCACATACACACACATATACATATATACACATATACATATATATGCACATATACATATACACATATACATACACACACACACACACACACACACACATATATATATGTATAAAACAAAGCACCTACAAGGGCAGGGTGGGAAAATCTAATGCTGGTGCTTGAGCTGAAACTTGAAGGAAACTAGGCATTCTAGCTTCAAGTTTTTTTCCCCTCTCTCTTTTTATTCCTTTTTCCTTATTCTCCATTTTCTCTTTAATATATTTATTTTATGTAAAATCCAGTTCTTTTTTTGCTTGTTTGGTTTGTTTGTTTCAAAGCAACCTACCCAGGTCTCGCAATCATACTACACACAGTTGGCTGACCCATTTTTGAGGTCTTCATCCTTCCTCTACCTATTCTCTCAACGACATGGTCTAAGACCCAGATTACTTTACAGATCTCTCAAAGACCCATTAGATCTCCACTCCCCTTTCCTGTGTTTTACATGAAAGAAATCAAGTAAGCCTTATTTAGGTAGTGGTAGATGTTAATTTCTGTAGCATTGCTGCCCTCTGCTGTTGTATGCTAGTGCATCCACTCCATTCTCAAAGGGAAGAGTTACAGTAAGCTGGCTAACAATGCTTCATTTGGGTCTATAGATTCTAAAGCACAAAGCATGGGGTTGGGGGTGCGGGTGGAGGGAAGCACGGCAGATCATAGATTGCAAGATGTACAAATAATAGTGTTTCTTTTCCCAAACTGCAACATGTGATAAAAGAGGACAAAATGCTTTAAGGTGTGTAGAATAAATGGTAACAAAGTAAATAGAAATGTAATAGTAATGAGTGACAACGTGCTTTGAATGATGCCAGGAAAAAAAACAAAAAACAAAAAACTACTGTTGCCTTTCTTACTACCGTTCAAGAACGTACTTCTCTTTGTATTTGCAGGTGAGACGCTGAGACGCGGATGTTAAGAAAAAATCACCTCTTGTGGGAAAAATAATTTACAAGGCAAAGAGATTACTCTATCTAGGCTTTCAGAAGCCCGGGTTGAAATTGCCTTTACATTTACATCCTTCAGAAAAGAGGCTTGCACAAGAAGAGCCATATGCCTAAACTGATTACCAACTTCTATAGCCAAATATTTTCCCCTTGAAGTTGCCTACATGGGTAAGCAAAGTATCTTCTCTTTGTAGTGAAAAAGCACGGTTTTGATGCTCTCTGATAAATCAAACCTGAGAGTTAAGGCTCTCTGCCAAAGAGAATGAATAGGTGAGATTCCTTGTCTACAGGGCTATTCAGCAGGATGGGATAGAGGCTGTGTTGCCACTTCCTATTTTACATATGAAGCAAAGAGAGGCACAAATGTCTCTTTAAAGGCTTGTTCCTAGATGTCTGTAGGCATATGGAATTATCTGATTTCAGAAAGGCAAAAGTCAAATTACTGATCTTTGAATAGACTGGACGATATGAAGCTAAGGGATATTTCTATAGAATCTTAGCTAGCAAAAAAGGGAATTCTTTTGAAAAGCCTTAGTGCTTAAGGCTGGTGCATTGCATGAGCTCAAGAGTTCTAAGGTGCAGTTAAACAGAAGCCAAGAAGGTGTCCACATTGAGTCTGGTGTCAATATGGTAAGACCCTAGGAGTAGGGAAAGAGAACACCAGGCTAAGAAGAGGAGAAATGGGCCAGGTCAGAAATGGAGCAGGTCAAAGTTTCCTGGATAGATAAGTGGGATGGCAGGTGAGAAGCTGCTGAGCTTTCTGCCTAGAAGAGAAAGGGAGGTACAGATTAAAAATCAAACAAACAAATAAACAAAACAAAACAAAGAGGCCAGAGTGAGGGAGAGGAAAGGAGATAGAAGCAGAGGACTGGGAATGTGAGGGAAGGAGATAGGAGGATCAGAGAGAAAAGGAGAGGAGAGAACAGGGGACAACAAGGGAGAGAAAAAAGGGGACTAAGAGAAAAGGACAGGAGTAGAGAGAAAAACATAGAAATCAAAAATCAATTCTGAATCAACAGAAACAGTTTTTGCTGTTTTCTGTTTACCATATAAACATTACTAGAAATAGCAACAAAGGTTTTTGTGTTTTTCCATCCCTGGTGGGCCTCAATACTATACCAAAGTATTTCAGACCATCACAATCACAAGTAGTGTGTGTGTGTGTGTGTGTGTGTGTGTGTGTGTGTGTGTGTGTGTGTTGGACATATGATTTTATCGATGTGGTGAAGACTCAGTGTAGAAAGTCACTTGCCGAAATCTTATTCAAAATCATACATCTAACGTGTATCACAGGCAGGATTTCAAGACCGGCCTTTTATCCACTATACCAAGAAGAAACAACCTATAGTTAGATTTTTACATACTCAGGCTTATAAAACACTACATATGTAAAACTAGTTAAAAATATGATCCAATCTGTCTTAACTGCAGCTTTGCCTTTCTGTCAATCAAAAAGAGTAAAGTGCACAAGTAAGGCTCAATAATTAATTCTAATGGTATAATCCTTGTGGTACTCTGCCAAACTGTTACAATAGAAAATAAAAGGCTTACTGTTGCTTTGCTGGCAAATATGAGAGCTCTCCAAAACCTTCCTGGAAATTCTATTGAGCCACTCAATGTTAAATATCTTTAATACTTAGAGTACACCTTTTCTGGTTATCTGTTTTGTATAAAGATAAGTATAGATAGATAGATAGATATATGTACACATATATATTTCTATATATACACTTTTTTCAAAGAGAAACAACAGAAAGCTTGTCTTTTTAAACCCTGTTTGTCCAAACAGGAAAATTAAAAAGGAAATCAACTACACTACAAAAATGCACGTTCAAATTAAGCTCATACATTTTTCTCCTGGTCAAACAAACACAATTATTATGACAAATCACTACAACACAAAGAAGTCTGATTCCGTGATCATTTCAATTACTTATAAAAAGGGAATTAGATTACTTCAAATGTGTCAAGGCATAAGTTCATGCTACAGGAGTTTACCCGGTGGGACTTCTTCCAAGAACTTTTTGGTCCAAAAATATGATTAAGCAAAGTATTTGTCCCTTTCCAGCTTATCATGGAGGCAGTCTCCTAAGCACATGTGACATGTTTTCTTTGCTCTGGTGAGCCCTAGAAGGAACTGATCTGTATTGTTGCTAATCAAGATGCTTCGCTTCACCTCCCTTTTGTCAGCATACAAAAGCTTATGTCAGGAAAGCTTTCAGAGGTAATCAATCCCGAAAAAAATGGATCAGGAAAACTTTATGAGTAAATACTTCATTGCATTATTTAAGTTCACTTTTTTAAACACTGTCATGCCCATACAGTCTACATATCCTCATTCTGTATCATATTAATTGATTTTTAATTATGGTATGACCATGATTATCTCAATTCATCATTTGAAATTGTGGTTATAATGTCAATTCCTCCATTACCTGACTTAGTCATAATCAGTTTCTTATGACTGGCAATTATCCTGAGTTTTTCCATGTCCACATTAATTTCAGATAATCAAGAGCATGCTCTATTTATTAATTCATTTTTAGATAATTCTTTTGCCCAAGGTATGAATCATACTGAGGGAAGGTGTTAGTCAAAGTACAACTCCTAGAAAGAAATATAGTGATGATGATGAGGATGGGATTTGGACCCCAAAAAGGAAAAACCCTGGACTTTCCCACAAGGCCAAATCTCTGGCTTCCCCTGAGGCTATAATCTTATCAGCTGGACTTTTATTATCACCTACACCCAGTCTTTCAATTCTATTAGCTAGCCCTCCATTCTCTATTACCTCCAGATAGCCCTGTGGCCACTTCCCACCCTCAATCCTATCTAGACTCCATTTTCCCTTGGCCATGTGGTCCAGGTCTCTGACGTTCTGTTCACCCCAGCCTACTGGCCACTCCCATCCACATCATCCTGAACCCCTCCTTCAGTCACCCCAAACTACTTGGTCACTCTTAGATGCCTCCCACAATCTTTCTGTATATAAGGTCCATCTTGTCTCCATTAAAGCGCTCTGATTTTTAAAATCTAGCCAAATGCTGAGATTCTTAAAATCTAGCCACTGCTCAGATTCCTTAAGTACCTAGCCAATAGCTCACAAACGTTTAGATTCCTTAAGAGTGTAGCCAATATGGTGGATTTTTAATAAATCTTGTCTGTGGCTGAAAGAAGGCTTGGGTCGAATTCATTCAGGCAGGACCTGCACGTCGTGATTTTTGGGTCCCAAAATATAAATTTATATTTTATATATTTTTATATTTTATTAATATTTTTATATTTCATTAATATTTTTATAATTTAATCTATATTTTTATATTTTAGTTATGTATGTATTTATTCTCATTATTCAATCATACCAAAATAAGCACATTGAAATATACTTCTCAGTTACAAAAAGGGTCCATGTAGATGTAAAAGCCACATTCATACATAAATGTCTACCGTGGGTCTCTTTTCTACCGTTTGGTGACTTCCTCTCCGGGATCACCAAATTACAAAGGGCCTCAGGCATGCTTCACTTAGTTCATACCTGCTCTCTTTCTTTCTGGATTCCTCCTCCTTCACTTCACCTGCTTCATTGCCTCATGTGAGGGCACCCTTCCTTCCTTCCTTCCAGCTCCCTGCATTGTGTTATCTTCCTCCAAAAGAACGTTAAGTCCCTTTGAAAGTGAGGACTGTTTTGCTTACTTGCATTTGTATCCTCAGCCTTGAGCATAGTGCCTATCATATAACAATTGATTAATAAATAATACCTTAATAAATGCTTTTAATAATGCAAAAAGTCTACAAAGTGAGTCTGCTATTTTCAAATTAGCCACTAAAGCCCATTTTAGAAAAAAGAAAGTACTGATTCAAGGCTTAAAATATTAGTGTAATTAATGAGATAAGTGTATAGACTAGACCTCTGCTTTACACTGATAAAGTATGGACACACTTCCAGGTGAGGGACTTACAATACAATATCATCATCACGTATTCACCACTGCCTCAGGAAAAGCTCATCTTCAGGAGATTGCTCCAGCTTTGGTACTCAATCTCAGAACTCTCGGTAACCTCTACCCTTCTGATTGGAGGTCCAGAGGGTGGAACAAAAAAAACTCCTCCCAAAGTCTCTAAATAAAGAGGACTCCAAAGCCCAGTGAACTCTACATTTCCCATGATTGTGCCCCCAAGACTAGTACCTCTCCTCTTCTTTTTAGCTTCCTTTCCTGAGTTGTCTTCCATCATTAGATTGCAAGCCCCCTCAGAGCAAGGACTGACTTTTCTTTTCTACTTTGTCTCCCTTAGCACAATGCTTGGCACTTAGTTGGCTTTTAATAAATATTTATTGTATTACAAGAGCCCCAGCTTCCAGGGTTGTTGTGAAGATAAAATGAGATAGTGTTTGTAAAGTGCTTTGCAAACCTTAAAACATTATATAAATACTACCTATTATTATTTATATTAAAATTAAAATTAAATATCTCCATTGATTTTTTAAAACAGTAAATTAAAGACAAGTTTTTTTTAAAAAAGTATTTGTTGTATTTATAACAAATAAAATACAATGAAATTAATTGAAAACATCTGTCATTGACTATCTTCCTGATTTAATACTTTCTTATGGTAATGACAGAGAAAACTTCAATACTTCAGATACTCTTAAGCACATTCTTCTTAGAGCAGGGCCATTTCACATCATACTACTATTTGCCTCTTTACAGGCGGTTAGGTGATTCAGAGAAAGGAACACTGGAACTGGAGTCAGGAAATTGTTGTTTAGTTGTTTTGGTAGTTTCTGACTCTTCGGGACCTCATTTGGGATTTTCTTGGCAAAGCTACTTCAGTGGTTTGCCGATGGTAAGGCCAGATTTGAATTCAGGAATATGAGTCTTCAAAATAAATAAATAAACAAACAAACAAACAAATAGACAAATAAATGAATGAATGAATGAATGAATGAACGAACAAACAAACAAACAAACAAACAAATAAATAAATAAATAAATAAAGCCAGGCATTCTATTCACTGTGCCACCCAGCTGCTGAAGTTAGGAAGACCTGAGTTTAAATCCAGCCTCAGACACTTATTAGTTGTGTGACTCTGGGTAAGTCACTTAACCCCGATTGCCTAAACACACAAACAAACAAAAAAGTATGAGGACATTTTAGATGGCAGCTAGGTGACACAGTGGTTAGAGCACTGGCCCTGGAGTCAGGAGGACCTGAGTTCAAATCTGGCTTCAGACACTTGACACTTACTAGCTGTGTGACCCTGGGGCAATTCACTTAACCCCATTGCCTAGCTAAAAAGCAAAAAAAGAAAAAAAAAAGGACCAGTTTATTCATAAAAGTTGGAATATCCATAAATGGATATGCACAGAAAGGAATATACATATCTTACCTTAAAAAAAATGCTTCGGTTGATAATCTTATCCCCAAAACAGATTAGGTATAAGGCCCAATTAGACAGAGTCCATAATCTTTTGAATTTGTTTAAAAATTTTATTTTTATCTTATTTTTTGGTTTTTTTTTCAGGCAATTGGGGTTAAGTGACTTACCCAGGGTCACACAGCTAGTGAGTGTCAAGTGTTTGGTCTGAGGCCTGATTTGAACTCAGGTCCTCCTGACTTCAGGGCCAGTGCTCTATCCACTGCGCCACATAGCTGCCCCTTATTTTTAACTTATTTTTATATGATCTTTATTTCCCAATATATCCCTCTCTCCTCCCCTACCCAGAAATTCTTCCTTTGTAAAAATTTTAAAAAGCATAAACAAGTTACTTGAATAAAATTAACATATCAACTGTTTAACAGTATATATCACTCATAGCTCCCCATCTCTGTAAAGGAAAGAGGGAGTGCAATTTCTACTCTTTTATTTGGGGACAAAATTGATAGTTTTAATTACAGAGTTTAGTTTCTTCATGTGTAGTTTTTTTTTTCTTTCCATCTACATTCCTGTAGTAATTGTATGTTGTTTTTCCTTGGTTATTTGCTTTCGCTTTGAATCAGCTGGTATAAATGTTCCTATGGTTCTTTGTTTTCATTGCTTCTTATAGTGTAGTGATATCCACTTTATATATCACAATGTGCTCAAGTTATCTTCAACTAATGAGTATTTACTTTGTTTCCCTTTTTTTCTACCAGAGAAAATACTATCATGAATATTTTCTTGCTTATGGGACCTTTCTATCTGTGTTTAATGTAGTTGGGATGCATGCTTAGTAGTGAGATCTCTGGATGAAAAAGTATAAACATTTTTAATTTTATTTTAGTTACTTTCTTGGCATGATTCAAAATTGTTTTCTAGAATGGTTGGACCAGTTCACAGCTCCACCAACACTGTGTCTTTCTTTGTACAACTCTTAACAACATTACTATTCTTATTTGTTGGTCATCTTTGTCAGTTTGTTAGGTATAAGGAAAGACAAATAACAACAGGGTATAAGGTTAAAAATTGTTTTATTATGCATTTTTCTTACTGTTAGTGATTTGGGGCCATCTTTTATAAGATTGCTTTTAATTTGCATTTTTTTTTGAGAGGCAATGGGGTTAAGTGACTTGCCCAGGGTCACACAGCTAGTAAGTGTCAAGTGTCTGAGGCCAGATTTAAACTCAAGTCTTCCTGAATCCAGGGCTGGTGCTCTATCTACTGTGTCATCTAGCTGCCCCTAATTTGCAATTCTTTTGAGAGTTGTGTTTTCATATCCTTTGATCCTTTATCCATTTCAGAGGGATCTTCTAGGCAAAGATCAATGCTATTTCTTTTACCTCGATTTCTGAAACTATACATAACTGTTTTTTTCCAGTCACACTGCCTAATACTATTTTTCACTGAATACACGTAGTATTCCTTTTACCTTCCTTGCTTCCATACTTGAAATCACTGCATAATACCTGGTTTGGTAGTAAAAGGAATAGTTGAGATGCATAAAAACCTGACTTGTTTAACTATATTCATTTTAGGCAACCCACAAAATTTCATCATATTGTCTTAATTCCATATGAGAGGCAATGTGGCACAGTAGTTAGAGAACTGACTTCAGAGTCAGGAGACCTAAGTTCAAGTACCATTTCTAATGCATACTGGCTGTATGATCCTGGACAAGTCACTTAACATTTCACTGCCTTATGAAATTTTGTGTCTAAGATTAGAAGTGAGGAGAAGATACTGACTCACATTGATAGAAAGAGCTTCGTCATCAGGGAATGTCTCATGTCAGTGAAATCACAGATCCAATCCTCATCTCTACTCCCTATGTTTAATTCTAAGGCCAATGAAAATTCAAAGAAAATGTGGTCCACATGATTTCAACATGAAGGATTATGACAAATGTGTAGTTTTTTTAAGTCAACAGTACTGATGGCATATTCTGACCATTTTTTGTCACTAGTAGTGATAGACTCCGTTGTCCTGAGCAATATGCACACACTCTCTCCATTTTCCTTTTGAGAACTGGCAAAAATTCAATAGGTTAAAACAATGCTATTTGACGAAAGGATAGAATTGTTCTCCATGCATAACTAATCAACCTATGACCTCAGCCTCTAAATAACTTGCTAACCAATACAGAATTGAGGAATCTAAATAGTCAAAAAGGAATACAAATGCCAAGCAAGAAGAAAGGCAATTCAGAGAGTAACAGAACAGCATAGTCCTTGTACTGAATATGCGTAAAGCAAATATCTCTTATCTACCAAGTATGTTCATGGCAATGTCGTGGTGTTAAAGAATAAGGCCTTTGATGAAGAGAGATTGGTTGTTCCAAGCCAGGAGTTAATAAAGAGATATTTGTAGAGCATCAGCACCTTGGGTTGTAGCAGAGATCCTTAATCATTTTTGTGTCATGGACCTCCTTGGCAGTTGACATAAACCTCAGAGCATTTTTAAATATATAAAATAAACTACATGGGATTACAAAGGGAACAATTAATTGTGCTGAAATACAGTTATAAAATATTTTTTAAAAATTTTAAATTCCACAGTAAGAATCCCTGGTTAACAAGGTAGTGAAGTTGCAATGTACTTAGCACCTTTAGAATGGAGGCATGGTCTTCAACCTAGAGATTCTATATCTCAATTGAAGTTGCTTAGTGTCAATTCTAATTTGTGTTCAATAAACTTTAGGTCTAGGGTCCTCCTGGCCATAGGACTAGGAAGCATTCATTTTTTTTTCCTTTTGCTATCTTGAGCCTATTAATATATAAGATTATGTTTCATAGGATTATGGATATGGAGCTGGGAGGGACCTAAGAGATCATCTAGTTTAACTCTATCATTTTGTAGCTGAGAAAACTAGAGGTCCAGAGAGATTAAGTGATTTGGAATGAAGGAAAGAAAATCTGAACTCTCACATGGACTTTTCCTTACCCATGAGATACAGAAATAGGTGATGTGTTCCTGGAGCCATCATCTCTAGATCCCATTCATGGGTAATAAAGGACTTAGATTTTCTCAAAAGAAAAATGAAACCACAAACTTAGTGACCAGTTATGTTACTGGCAACTCAGTGCCTTCATCTTCTTTCTAGCTTATTAGCTAGAAGAACAATTATGGCAATGGGTTTCTCTGAGACTATAAGGTGTGAAGATTGAAATTCTATCAAGAAATTAGCTTAAAGGGGCAGCTAGGTGGCATGTGGATAGAGACCCAGCCCTGGATTCAGAAGGACCTGAGTTCAAATCTGGCCTCAGACACAAAACACTTACTAGCTGTGTGACACTGGGCAGGTCACTTAACCCCATTGCCTAGCCAAAAAGAAAAAAGAAAAAGAAAGAAATTAGCTTAAAGAATTGTCCCTATATCCACATTCTCAAAGGAGAGTTTGTGTGGTGAAGAGCTATGAACTTGGATTTGAAAGAACTAGGTTCTGGCCCTGGGTCTGACACCTTACTAGTTGGGTAATCTTGGGCAAGTCATTTAGTCTCTCTTGAACTCAATTTCAGGGCAGCTAAGTGGCGCAGTGGATAGAGCACCTGCCCTGGAGTCAGGAGGACCTGAGTTCAAATCCAGCCTCAGACACATAACACTTACTAGCTGCGTGACCCTGGGTAAGTCATTTAGCCCCATTGCCTAGATCCCCCCAAAAAAAGAGAGAAAAAAAAGAAAAAAATAGAACTCAGTTTCTCCTTACAAATAGTAATCAGTTCATCAGCAAGCACTTATTAAACACCTACATCCCAGGCACTGGGAATACAAATACAAAGAATGGAACAATGCCTGCTCTCAAGGAACTTATATTCTAAGGAAAAGACAATTAAATACATATGAAAGGACACATAGAATAAAAATCAACAAATACAAATTAGAATATTAATATTGCACAATCTGCCTCACAGGGAAATCTTACAAGTTATAAAACACTTTGTAACCATAAAGCATAACATAAATGAAAATGATTGTCAATATGATAATATTGCTGTAGTGAATCCAGTACCACTGGGGTGCAGGGAGAGAAGGGGGAAACTCAGTAATAAACAGGTTTGGCAAAACTGTGACAACAGAGGAACCCATAAAGCCATGTAGCTTTATAGTGTGAGTACAGAGGATAATAAGGGGCTGGACTTGGACTTGGAAAGACCTGGCTTCAAATCCATCCTCAGGCATTTGCTAGATATAATCATGGGCAAGTCCCTTAACTTTTGTAAGCTTGTGTCCCCATCTGCAAAATTGTGTCCATAGTACCTTCTTATACAAAATTGTTCTGGGGCTCAAATGAGAAAATTTAGGTAAAGTAATGATGGGGTGCTAATGATGGACCCCTAAAAGGTCCTAGACTTTCTCGTGTGCTCCAGGTCCTTGGCATTGGCCTGGAGCACCCGCCCCTTCCCAGTTAATAATCTTTTCAACAGTCCTTTCATTGTGGCCCTCATGGTCTGCACCTGGCCCCACCCTAGACTCTCCTTGATTCCATCTAGATCCTGTCCACATGGCCCAGGTCAGTGGTGTTTGCCTGGGGTACCTGGCCCTTCTGGGTCCTTCTCTGTTACATGCCAGTCACCCAAGCTATTGGTCACTTCTTGATCACTGTATATAAGTATCCATCTTGTCCGTATTAAATCACTCAGGTTTCTTAAGAGTCTGGCCAGGTTGTATTCTCATTACAAAGGCTCAAATTCTTAAAATCTGGTCAATAGCCCAGACTCACTAGGAATTTCACTCACCCCAACTGGTGTTCTAATAAACTTTGTCTTTGGCTAAAAGAAGGCTTGGGTTGAATTCATTCGAGACAGTACCTGTGTCACTTGCCTTTGAATTTTGGAGCTCCTACCATCCCTAAACCGCAGCAGTACTTTGCAATACTTCAAGTTCTTTAGATGCCCACCCTTGTCAGTATTTATAATGTTTTCATGGAAATACTTTCATTTGGAAGCTAGGTAAAAGTGAAACCTTTCACAACTGCTTTTCTGAACCCATGGATGAGTGGGCAAGGTGTCAAGGAATTTCAAAAGATGCCATTCTTATTACTAAAAATGCAACTGTGGATATTGCTGAGGGGGGTTACTATTTTCCAATATTCATAAAACCTGACCAAAATCATGACATGCTAAAGTTGCTACAAGTGGAAGGGAAGAAGGCTAGTTAAAGCAAGAAATAACTGGCATCATACTGAGTGAGAATGTCACATGAAAGAAGAGGCACAGCAAACAGCAAAGAAAACCTCTGATGTTTTTATTAATGAGACCAAGGCATTTGATACCAAAAGTAGACATGGAATTTAGCAATGAAGGAATTACAAGGGAAGGCTGTTAGGATGAATATTGTTTCTTTTTATAAAATTATATTCAAAGTAATTCAATCTAATTAGGCAGTTGGATCCTTGACTGGACAGGTTTCCTGCCCTGTGAGAAGGCCTGAGGCTCTCTCAAACAGCATGACAAAGACCCAAGGAAGGTACTAAAATAGAGTATAATCTTCCTGACCCACCTTTTCCCCAGGGAAATTTTCAATGAAATCTGAGTTTGTTACAAAAAGTGAAAACTGGATAGACCCCTATCAGTAATAAAGTTTGTCGAAATTAATTTAAAGAGAAAAGGAGAAAGTTTTACTTTCCCCTCAAAAAGAAGTGTTTTACTTATTCCTCAAAAAGCAGTCCCAATAATCAAGTCGTTAGAGAGATGCTTGCTATCTGAGAAAACACACTCAGAAGAGATAAGAAATGAGACAACTCACCCAGGCTTACAGAATGAATGATGAGTCTTACAGAATGAATTTTGAAAAAGTAGGAAATCATGATGCAGAATATATTTGGGTGAAGTGTGTTATGCTGTCACAGGACATCAGTCATTCATTCTTTAAAATTTTCAGGTAAAAACATGATAAAAAAAACCCAACAAAACCAAATTAAATAAAACAACCCAAGGCAGAGAGAATTCACTGTGTCCTAACGAATGAAGAGTAAAAACAGCATTCTACCGCTTAGAGGAGTTTGTCCTTACAAAGGTAAGAATCATCAAGAGACAAGATGGGTAGGATTCTCCCTCCTGAATAGCTGGTGTTTATATAGTGCCTTAAGATTTGTACTGTGCATTGCAAATATCATCTCATTTTAGCCTCACAACAACTATAGGATATTGTTGCTGCTAATTTGTATGTATCCAACTCTTTGTGACACAACCTGGGGTTTTCTTGGCAAAGATACTGAAGTGGTTTGCCATTTCCTTCTCCAGCTTATTTTACAGAGTGGAAACTGAGGCATACAGGGTCAAATGACTTTCCCAGGGTCACAAATCAAGTAAGTGTCTGAGGCTGGATTTGAACTCAGGTCTTCCTGACTCCAGTCCCTGCACTTTATCCGCCACGGGAGGTAGGTCCCCATTTTCCAAATACGAAAAACTGAGGCAGACAGATTAAATAACTTGCCCAGGGTCAAATGACTAGTAAATTTCTGAGATTAGATTTGAACTCAGTTCTGTCATGACTGTGAGTCAAATACTTTATGTGCCACTTAGTCAAAAGATAAATGGTTGATAGTATATCCAATCCTTAACAAGGTCAGGCAAGATAAATGAACTTAACAGAAAATGGGGCAAGACATACATGTGTACATTTGTCTCAGATTTCTATAGTTATTCTTTTCTAATCTTATTCTGGCACAGGTCCTATAAAGGATGTAGGAGAAGGTATTTTGCTCCATAATCTCCCCCCTTATCCTATAAAATAGAGAAATAACTCCACAAGAGGCTCCTTCATTAACAGTACTGTTGTTGTTTTAATATAAACTCTGGGAGATATTTGCAAAACTAAGCACAGTATAGTGAAAGAAAGACTAGATTTGGGTTCCAATTTAGTTCTGTCATTTACTAATACTATGACCTTGGGCAAGTCAGTTAACACCTCTGGGCTTCGCTTTCATCATCTGTAAAATGACTTTTAAGGCCATTTCCAACTCTATTGCTATGACCCTATAATAAGTGAGAAATATTTAACTTCCCCAAGTTTTTCTAGGTAATGAGATGATCTTCAGTACAGATGTCTCTGTACTTTAAGTAAACAATATTTTAAAATAAAAATTTATCCCAAAATTCATGTGAGAGTTCAATTTCTTAATATTTTTATCTTTTTTAAAATTAAATTTATTTTTATAATTCAGCAAAAATCTACCTTATCTTTTTCCTGTTGCAACCCCTAAATTAGAACAAAAGAAAAACAAAATCCCTGATACAAACATGTATAGTCAACCAAAAGAGATTTCGGCATTGGCCACATTGAAAGAGAAAAAAAATCTATATAGCTATATATACACATACACACACATACATACATACACATAGATATATATGTATAGACAGATATATACACAATATATGTGTGTATACCTACATGTGTATATATATATATATATCTATGTATATGTATACATATATGACTAGATGCATATGTATGACTGTCTCTATCTCTGTATCAGTTTTATTCTGCATTCTAAGTTGTTCACTTCTCTATCAGGAGGTGGGTAGCATATTTCATCATTAGTGCCCTGGATAATCATCCTCTGGAATCAAGGTTGGTCATTACCCTGATCAGAATCCCTAAATCTTTCAAAGCTTCTTATTTTTACAATATTATTTTCATTGTATAAATTGTTTTTATGGTTCTGTTACCTTCATTCTGTATCAGTTCAAATTTTCCCAGGCTTCCCTCAAACCATCCTTTTCATCATTTTTCACAGCATGATAATGTTTTATCCCATTTGTAGACCACTATCTATCCAGCCATTCCCCAATTTATAGGTATCCCCTCATATTATCATTCTTTGCCACCTCAAAAAGAGCTACAATTTTTTTTATGCATTCTTAAGTTTCTTTTGCTTAGGACTAAATCCTCCCGTAATCTACCTTCCCTCTAATTGCCCCTTTCTTCCTTCTCTCCTTTCCCTCCTTTTTCCTTGTTCAGTGAAATGTATTTTTATATACCCAACTATTTGTATGCATGTATTCTTCCTTTCTTTGGCCAGTTCAGATGATAGTGGGGTTCAAATGTCAGCTTCTACCCACTCCCACCACCTCCTCATTGTTTTGTCTAGACTTTAATTTACTCATCCTGATTATGTGTAATAAGTTTTTCTTAAATTTTGAGTTGTATCCCTCCCTCCAGTCTATCCCTCTTCCCTCTATTTCTATTCTTTTTTTAAAAAATGATTATCAAGACATAAAAGAACCACTCCAAGGCCTTCTGTACAATTAAATTCCTTTTATGAACACTGATGATGATGACAGTGTTCAGAGGGGTCACTTGTATCATTGCTCCATTTTTGAATGTAAGCATTTTTTCCTTGTTTAGGCCCTTATGATTGTGCATGTTTACCTTTTTATCCTTCTCTTCAGGGGTTTGTACTTTAAAATTTCTATGCAATTCTTGTTCTTTCATTAGGAATGCTTAGAAATCTTCTATTTTATTAAAGATCCATTTCCTCCTATAGTACTATACTCAGTCTTGCTGAGGAATTTATTCTTGGCTGTAAGTCCATATTGGTTGCCTTCTGGAATACTGTATTCCAAATTGTCCTATCCCTTATAGTGGTGCCTGCTAAATCATGTGTGATACTGACTGCTTGGTGCTTGAAATCTTTCTTTCTGGCTATTTGTGGTATTTTTTTGTCTTTGACTTGGAAGTCATGGGTGTTGGCTATGATATTCCCAAATGTTTTTCAGTTTGGGGTTTCTTTCAGAAGGTGACCAGTGGATTCTTTCTATTTCTACTTTGCTCTCTGGTTCTAAGAGATTTGGGGAGTTTTCTTTTAAGGTTTCTTGAGATAATGTCTAGGCTCTTATTTTTGTCATGGCTTTTAGACAATCAAATGATTCTTAAATTTTATCTCCTCAATCTTTTTTTCTAGGTCACTTGTTTTTTTTCTATGAAATATTTTTCATTATCTTCTATTTTTTTCAGTCTTTTGATTGTTTTAATATTTCTTGTTGTTTCATGGAATAATTGGTCTATATTTGGCTTATTCTAATTATTAACTAGCTTGTTGCTTGGTTGAGGTTTTATACTTAGTCTGTTTGGTCTATTGAAATATTTGGTCTGTTCTAATTATTAGGAAGCTTATTGCTTAGGCAAGGTTTTATACCTCTTACACCAAGCTCTTAATTCCCCTTTCAATTCTTTCTTCCTTAGCTTTCCTACAGCTTTGTCATTTCATTTATGAAAAAACAACTCTTTTTCATAACTCTTCATCTTTTCCATAAACATACTTTACTTTTTTTTATCTAAGCTGCATTTTTCTTTGAGGCTTTGTTAGTAAATCTTTTGGAGTCATTGTCTTCTGGTTTTCTGGCTTGGGCATATCTGTTACCATAATAGCTTTTTATGATGGAATTCTTTTTTGGTTGCTCATTTTTCTCACCTACTTCCTGACTTGAGAATTGATGTTAGGATAATGCTGTGCCCTCTTCTGGAGGGAAATTCTGGGCTAGTTTTATTGTTGGTTTCTTTTGGTACTGAGAGTCAGCTTTGATGTCTTATTCACTCAATATCTGTGCAAAGAAGAATCATTGAAACTTCCTCAACATGCCCTAGCACCTGTGCTTCCATCTTCCCCCCTCTCCACAGTGACTGAGATACTTTTCCATTCCATTCTGGTGGGAGACACCTTTATGAAGGCAATGCATAACGATTTCTTCTCACTTCAAGGAAGTGAGCAGAAAGATAATACTTCTCCCTTGGGGGTGGGAGAATGGCAGTTCAATTTATCTTTAATATGAAAATGAGGGGTAGAGAGGCACTTACGATAAGACAGTCGGACTATCTAATTCTCCTTCCCCTTCAATGGCAGCTTTGACCTTAGGAGGCAGGGAATTATGTCTGTTGTAGTTTATGTTACCTGTACTTGGTGCTCCTTAATATTGCTGTGCCCTTCCTAATTAAACTGTTTTGCTGCAGTAGAATATGACCCCCATGTAACTTCTTAACAGCTGGATCCACAAGGAGAAATGTTTTGAAGGAATAGTTGGACTGAGCCATGAGTTAAATAGAAACTGGGGTAGCATGATAATTAAAATGCAGGGCAAAATGGAGCCCTAAAACACTACCTTATTCCTTTTATATCCCCAATTAAGTCCTTGGGGCCTCTACTACATTTTCTTTTTTTTGTTTTTAGGCAGTTGGGGTTAAGTGACTTGCCCAGGGTCACACAGCTAGTAAGTGTCAAGTGTTTGGTCTGAGGTCAGACTTGAACTCAGGTCCTCCTGACTTCAGGGCTGGTGCTCTATCCACTGTGCCACCTAGCTGCCCACCTCTATTATGTTTTCTTATAAGTCACATAGCCTCAATCTAAATTCGGGAGGAAAAAAGATTTTGAAACATTTGTATGGCCCTAGACTTTCTAGGTACTTCTGGAATAGGCCCAGGGTGTCAGGAAGCTCTTGATCTCTCCTGCTACCTTTCCACATGAGAATAGTAAGGTGAGAAGGGAGCATTGAAGGAGAAGAGGCATGGAGGAAAAAGATTATTTAACAGTAAGAAACTTCTTTGTAGTTTCATATAGAATGTTTCATCACTTTAATGAAATATAAGTTTCACTGCCCATGAGCTTCTGCCAATACCCAGTCTCTCATAACAAGTCAAGAGAATTTGGACTCTGAGACTTAAGATGACTATAAGTCTCTTTATTCTCTCTTTTGATGAAAGGGTTAGGAGCTTGACTTACATTCAAACAAAAGACAGTGGTTTCAGTTTCATCTGAGAACTTAAAACCAAGGAGGGTGTCATATGATTTCAGGTATCACTTTAAACATTTCCCTCTTAGTCAATGGTTAAGCACACTGATTTCCATCTGATATATTCTTATTTTATCCTATGAGTCTGAGCTTTCACCCTGCACAAGAGTTTATAGATTTTTCAATCTGTCTATATGATAATAAACAACTATTTTCTATTCATTTTATTACATCCTACATTTTTACAAATCCACCCAGACTAGGAATTTGTACCTTCTATTACAAATGCAAAAGCACCCCCTTCATACAGTCATTCAGAGATGCATCCATTTGTGTTTAAACTCTACACTCCCACCTCCCCAAGAATGAACTGATGGCAGGACCACATAGGATAGTTGTATTTCTTTTCAGATTTTTTTCCTGTGCCAATTCGGTTTAAAGCTTCTTTGTGATTCGCAAAGAGAACTCTTCTAACATTAAGTATTGGACTGATGGCTTCAATTCTATGAGTGAAAAGAAAGCCCTTTAAATACCTGTTTAGAAACCCTACTAAGTTCTGTTTAAAATATTATAGTTTTGTGAAAGATAGGATTCATAACTGGAAAAAGATATGATCATATAGCAAAGGCAGACTTTATGACAAAGCAGAGGCATCTGATCTTGGCTAGAACTAGGGACTAAGTGAAGAATTGAATGCCAATTGCTGCTTTACATCAGGGATGTAAGTTATCCCTGTGATGCTATGAGCTAGATTCTTATTAGGAGACAAAGGGTTTATTTGACTCTCTTCAGTAGCATCAAATCAATAACAAATACTTACATACTTATTGATCACTTGCTATCTTTTAGGCATAGTGATACCCATTCAAAATGGAACATGAAAGAGAGACCTAAGAGACCCAGGTGTTGAAATGTCAATCTGTAATAGTTTTAGGCATCAAGCAATGAAAGGCAACTAGGTGGCAGTGGATAGAATGCTTGACATGGAGAAAGCACCTGAGACATAAGGTCAAATTCTACTTCAGACATTTGCTAGCTATGTGACCTCAGGCAAGTCATTTATCTCCTACTATCTATTATTAGCAGTTGTCAGTCAATGAACAACTAAATAGCTGAGGACAAGTTGCTAAATTGTCTTCTGCTGAAAAACTGCTCTTAAGTAGCAGATTCATGGATATAGTTTAGACGTAGGCTTTGAATTTGAGATGAAAATTTGAATGAGTTCATAAGATTATAGGTTTTTTTAAATTCATTTTATTTTTAATTTATGGAATAAAACAAGCATTTCCCTGACATAGTAAAATAAAAAATATGATTGCACATGAAACTGCAAATCTACCATGCGCAATTTGCTATTCCTTTCAAATATACAACAAAATTATTATATAAATTTCTTTTTTCTTCTTTTTTTTTATAGGATTTGGAATATAGTTAGGGAAAAAAACCATTTGATTCAGTAGTAACATTTGAAGGTGGCAGCAGAACCAAGGATTAGCTTAATCAGTGACTGATACAAACAAAAGAATGAGAACAGTGCCAAATTTTAAATGCTTCCTGAAAAATTAGTTTTAATTCTATTTACTTTATTCAATGATGCTTCTACTGTTTAAGAATCCTATTTAAAGGGGAAAATCATTGATTATTATGTCCTTTTCCATTTCTCTTTCCCTCTAGCCATTTGAAACCTGGCTACCCCAATGTTTCCAAGATACCACCACTAATTAGAGAATTTCATTTCCTTCTTGAAAGTGAACTTAAGAAAATAATCTACTACTATTATCATTCTATGGCAAAGCTCTGCAACAGTGGGTAATGGAATTCATCTAGGATCCACACCTTCCAACCTTCTTACATGTTTCAGAAATTATAGTAATTTATCATCTCCTGCACCATGTCAACAACAACTAGCTTCTCATTTTACCAATCCTTATATAAACTTTCCAAGGTAAAATGGAATCATTTCCAACAGTCTTAGTTAATAATTTTGGAGACTATCACTTTCTTATGGATTTACCTAAATATTTCTTGGTTTTTGTGTAGCAACATTACCTCATAGAATTAATCAGTTTCTCTTTTTGTCAATAAAGGAGAATTATTGTTATTTCATGAAATCACCTTCATAAAATACAGTTTTATGAACTGACCACAATATCCTAGGTGTGTTCTGACCAAGACAAGGTGCAATGAAATAACCACCACCTCCACCCTCCAGATGCTAAATCTCTCTAACTTTGACTCATTAGCTTTTTTGGATTTATATGTTATTCCTCATTAAGGATTACAATACTGGATCTTTGAGTAGTTCTTTTTTAAATTGCCCAAGGTCTCCTATATCAGTAAATTGTCTATTAAGAGTATTTTTTTCTCTCTAGAGTTAACTGCTGAGGTGGATGGGAATCAGGTTGCTCCATTGAAATGAATTGTAGATACAAAAAACAAAACTATAAACACAAGCTTTATTACATCTCATTCCATGTTATATTATGTGGACTGGTGCCTATTCAAAGAAAAGGATTTAGAGACATCTTAATCCATTTTGATGGGAGGGTGGCACAATGGACATAGTGCTGAGATCTGAGTTCAAATCCAGCCTCATACACTAATTAGCTATGTGACCCTGGGAAAGTTATTTAACCTCTATTTCTTCATCTGTAAAATAAGGATAATAATAGCACCTACCTTCTAGGGTTGTTGTAAAGATCAAAACAGATAATAATTGTAAAGCACCTAAGCCAGTGCCTTGCACATAGTAAATGCTATGTAAAAATTCACTGTCATCATCATCATCATCATTAGCAATTAAACCAGTTCTAAATAGACTTGTGATATTCACTTGATTATGTCCTATATCTGCTATTCAAAGACAGGAGGGATCTGGGTTTTAAACCCACTCCTGAATTATTAGCTATAATCTCAGGCAAGTCACTTAATATCTTGAAGCTTTAGTTTCTTACTCTGTGAAATGAAAATAGTAATAGCTAAGCTCTTTGAGCCAGCCCCTCAAAGATGGCAGGGCTAAACACAAGGCCCCCCTGGGAAAGCACTTAAGATCAGATCCATAGCAATCCGATGATCAATATTCTTTGGTTGTAGTTTTTTATCCAGTTATGAATATATCTAACCATGCTATCACTGGCTCAGTTGCCTACATCTTGTTAGTATAGATATCATGAGAGATTTTGTCAAATGCACTGCTGAAATTCATGTACAACAACATTCTCTTGATATGCCGCTAGTTCAATAACCCTGTCAAAAAAAAATTAGTTTAGTTGCAAATGACTTATTAGTGGATCCATACTGGCTTCTTGCAGTTATTCCTTCCCCTTATAACTTCTCATAAGCCATTCCTTTAATTATCTATTTCAGAATTTTGTGTGGGATCACTGACAAACTCCTTGAGCTGAAGTGCCAGAAAGATCTTGGAATTTGCCATAAGAGTTTTGATCTGTAATTAAAATACTCTAGCATCAGATTTACTATTAGAAGATTGAAAAAAGAAGTGAGAGAAGATTACACAACTATAGAGAAATCCCATTATGATTTACATTGTCATTAATCTTGGTGACACCCTTGACCTAAAAGTATCAAAACAATCTGCAAGCCATTAACAGGGGGAGAGAATAAACCAATATATCAAAGTTAAGGCAACTTTTCACAGCAAACCCTGCTTTTCAGAAAAGGTTTGTAATCTCCTATCAGAGCAATGAATGCACCTCATCTTTAAAGGCCAGGCTTAAAATGGGCAGGAGAGTTAAAATTTCAGTTTACATTGCTAGACAGTGTTTATCTAAATGTGCCCAACCGGGTAGTTGAGCAATGCTCAGTGATATGCAATTAGGAAAGCATGATCAGGAGGCAAAATAGCTCTCCAGAACATCAATATCCACATTGTCATCAGCTACAGTGTTGATTTTTCAAAACACATGAAGCACAAATGAACACATTGATATTCTTTTCATTTTTTAAAGAAGAAAAGTCTCTAGCAACATGTATAGTACTTAAAAGATCATCTCTTCGTTCTCTATCATGGACTTTTTGTAAAGAGGTATCAGTTTCAGGGGATACTAATTACATAGTCTTAAAATTGGAAGGGGCCTTGGAAGCTTTGTAGTCCAACTTGTGCATAGCCCCAGATTCCCTCTATAACAATGCAGCAAGTAGACATCTTGTCTTTACTTGAAATCCCACAGGGAAGAATTCTCTGCCTTGTTAATGTATATGTTATTTGGGGACAGTTCCAACTTTCTTCCTGCATCCAACCTAAATCTACATCTCATCAATTTTCATTCCATTTCCAGTTCTATTTTCAGAGGCCAGGCAGAACTATCTTGCTCTTTGTCCACATGACAATCCTTCCAGCACTTGGTAACAGATATCATGGCCCTTTTAAGTCTTCTCTTTTTAAGCTAAACACCTCCAGTTCATCTGATTGACTGGCTCATGGCATGATCTTAAATTCCCTTCCCATCCTGGTCACCCTCCTCTGGACACTCACTATCTTGGCAATGTCCTTCATAAATTGTGATGCTGAGGACTGAATACAATATTCTAGATGTGTTCTTACCAAGACAAAGTGCAATGAAACTATCATAACTACCCAAGGTTCCAGATGCTAAACCTCTCTTACTTCAACCTTGATTCATTAGCTTTTTGGACTTATATGTCATCATATTTACCAACATTAAGCCTGCTTTTCACAAAACTCCAGATCATTTTTAGATGAATTATTTTCTTGCTACAGTGTTTTTCACTTTATACTTGATTTTTTGAACTCAAGTTCAAGACTTTATACGTATTACTATTAAATTTCATCTTATAATGTTTGACTAATTGTTCTAGCCAAGGAAAGTGTGGGGAATCTCATTCTGTCATGAGACAGAAAAAGAAAAAAAAAACAATTCACAGCACTGTGCCAAGAAGAGATTCCCTAACGAATTCTAGGAAAGACTTATTGCATGTTGAGAATAAGTCATTGATGACTATTTATTAAGTTTGATCATTCAACCAGTTGCAAATACATTTAACTGTATTAACATTAAGTTCAGATTTCTCCATCTCAACCAAAATGACAAAACAAGAAACTCTCGATCACCTGTTCAAATTAAATTGCTTCTACAATATTTCTCTGATTCTCCATCCAGAACTTCTGAATACAGATAAGAAAATGCCAATAAAAATAATACATAGTTTACCTCCAGTAATAAAAATATACTTTTAGCTTCAAACCCTAAAATACATAGTGGTTAATTTTGACATTTTCAATAAAAAGTAACAAATTCTGCAAGCCTCCAAGAGAAAGATATTAAAATATAAAGGAAAAGAAATACTAATAAGATAAGATTATCCCATTGCTACTAGAAATCACAGAAAGGAGTGGGAAGGCAAAGGAGTTTAAGATGCAACCAAAAAGTACATACCCTATTAACCTAAAACTGATCATTAGAAGGAAAGATGGATGTTCATCAAAAGAAAGACATTTTAAGTATTTCTAAAAAACAAATGTAATGAAATATTTTATTTAAAGACACCTTAAACAAAAGAAAAATAAGAAATATAAATAAGTATAATCACCAGGGAAAGAAAAAATAATGAAATATATTACATTATGTTTATAGGTTATTTTAAAAAAGAGAAAGAGAAAAAGACTGACCTATGGATTAATAAAATACATATATACATACATCTATCAGTCTATCTAGCTACATACATATTATATATACATAAGTGGACATATGAACATATATATACATATATAAAATTTCTTTTGATTTTATAGCAACCCTCTGAGATAAGTGTCATAGATAGTACTAGAGCAATTAGTCCAATATTAGAGAGAGAGAGAGAGAGAACTTTGCAAAGTTGATAGCAAGACAAAGTTACTACTTCACCTTTCTGCCACAGACAGCTCTCTAAGACCATAAATTACAGAAGAATTGCCAAGTATATGATTGGTAGAGGAAGGCTCCACACTGGAAGTGTCCCACACTAATGAAATCATGAGTTCATCCCCTCATTATAATTTAATGCATTAATAAATATAAATCAATCTGTAACAGAGTTGAAGCCAAGAACAGAATGTGAACAGTTCTGGTACATTGTAAGGGAAATTATAGAGCTTTTTTCTAAAAAGAAGAATGGAATGAAAACATTTGATTAAGCAGTGATTGAGCTAAGTAGGTATTTTTTTAAGGTGCTGAATGGGTCTGAAATTGTGTTCTTTCTAACCTCTCTCAGTTTTCCACACTTGGAGTAACCCACTGGGGTACTCTAGCTTGCTGGTGCAGTGGATAAAGTGCTGGGCCTGGAGTTGGGAAGACCTGAGTTCAAATGTGACCTCAGATATTAACTAGTGAATGATTCTGGGAAAGCTACTTAACATGTCTGCCTGTTTCCTAATGTGATCTCAATCCTCACACTGATTTTTATGGTTACTTAACTGTTTTATAAGTTTATGTCTCTTATCTCTAACTAAAGTTTAAATTTAATGAACAAAGAGGATATTTATTAATTAATTTTATAATCCTTTCACATTACTTTTGTCCCACTTTTCCTGATCCCAACTACCATTTCCATTTATT
Source organism: Vombatus ursinus (assembly GCF_900497805.2). NCBI lineage: Eukaryota > Metazoa > Chordata > Mammalia > Diprotodontia > Vombatidae > Vombatus > Vombatus ursinus. The sequence goes on from NW_020954557.1 coordinate 50,672,755, forward strand.
AGCTGCTTACTCCCTCTTGAAATTATCTTGTATATTGTTCCTTGTAGTGGAAAGAAAGATAAATTTATATTTGAGGACATGAGTTCCAATCATGGCTTTGTCACTGCTAGCACTGTGGCCTAATTACTTAATCTCTCTGGGCTTATTTCCTTTTCTACAAAAGGAGAGTGTTGAACTAGCTGATGTCTCAGGTATCATTAGGCTCAGCCTATCATTGGAGGAAACTTCCACACATGGATCTCCCTTACACTAATCAATCAATCAATAAGCATTTATTGTCTGTTATGTACCAGCCACCTTGTTAGGCACTGGACATACAAAAATTGATATAATACCTATTCTCAAGGAACAATGAAATCACAGGACTGGACTAAAAATCAACTACCACAATAAACTACTATGCTATACCAAGAGTGGTTGAAAAATGAGGATTTGTTGAATAAATAGATAAATGTATGACTAAAAGCAACAAGTATATCAAACATGAGATAGGAAGGTGTTTTCTATAACAATTTGGGCTTATAGATCCGGGAATAATTAATAAAATATTGATTCAGTCCCAATTCATTTTTTTAATGTTGTTGAGTACATGTTTTTAAATCTTTATATTCACCATATGCAATATATTTTCTTTTTGAAGGACGTGTGTAATTCCATATGTAACCATGTCATGTGGCTCTTTATTCTATTTTCCCAATGTCTCTGTGTAGGCTAATGTAAGGAATTGCAAGTAGGGAGGTTCCATCACAATGTTCTTTTAGTCCTTCATGAAAAACAAGAAGGTAGAGATGGGGGGAGGAGGGAAAAATCCATTCAGATCGTTCCATTTTGGGTAGTGATTAGTCAAAAAGTATCTTGTGCTCTAGCATCACAATATAATCATTGATAAGGCCATCATTATTTACCTTTCCAGAGTGACTAAAGGAGTTCTCAGTTCTTAAACATGCATAGTATGTACATGTGTTTATGGAGGCATTTTTTTTCCCATCAGTTTGTTGCTTTATTTCTTAAATCACTTTCCTCCAAAAGAAAGATATTCAAAATTCTTGTCCCCATCTTCCCCCATCTCAGCTCCAGGAATCTAGAGTGGCTTTTCAAAACACATTTTATACCTTTATGTACAATTAAATGTTAATCCTATTATCAAATGTATATTTACATTTACATAATTTTAATAGAGACTATTTTAAGAAATTGATTTCTTTAAAAATTTCTCTTCATAGAACCACAGATTTAGAGATGGAAAGAACCATGGAGGTAATTTTTTGTCAAACTTCTCCACTTTTTGCAGGAGAAAACAGAGGCCTTAGAAAGGTAAAAATGAGGTATCAAATGTCACACAGGTCGTAACAGAACCCCTTTATTAGCTGTGTAAAATAGGCAAATTCCTTAACCTCTCTAAACCTCTGTTTTCCCATCTGCAAAATGAGGGCAATAATGTTTATACAATCTACTTCATAGGGTTGTTGCAATGCTCATATAAATATTTATTTTTTATATTTAATTTAATTTTAATTTATTTATTTCATATTTATATAATTACATGTTATATAATATTGTCAATATATGTTATCTTCCTGATTTTTTACCTGTTAAAGGGCACCCCAGAAAACAAAGTACAAAAAGCACAAGGTTATCTATCTGCATGAAAATTTCTCTTTTTTCCTGTTCACTTTTCACTTCTTAAATAATAAATATTTACTATGAAGATGGTATTGGAGAATGAGATTTTACTTTGTGGGTAATGTATGGCACAAAGTTTAGGCATTAAGCACATTTAACATATTCCAAGAATAATGTATCTGCCCCAGAAGTGGTTGATCTGATTAAGGGAGTCCTAAAAAGTGACAAGAGGGCAGCGAGGTGGCTCAGTGGATGGAGCACTGGACTTAGAATCAGGAAGACTCATCTTCATGAGTTCCAATCTGGCCTCAGACACTTATTAGCCTGGTGACTGGGTAAGTCACTTAACCCTGCTTGCCTCAGTTTCCTCAACTATAAAATGAGCTGCGGAAGGAAATGGCAAACTACTTCAGTATCTCTGCCAGTTGTTGTTCAGTCATTTTTTCAGTTGTGTATGACTCTGTGATTCTATTTGGGGCTTTCTTGGCAAAGATACTGAGGTAGCTAGCTGCTCATCTTTGGCAAGAAAATGTCAAATTAGGTCATGAAGAATAGGACATGACTGAGAAATGACTGAACAAAAGAGTGACAAGACCAGACAAAAGGGTTCATTTACAGATACTCAGAGAGAGGAGAATATTTGGCATAGGATGAAGAATAATTGTAGAGAGGCTCAGTAATTCACTGGAGATATTGTTGGGGAAGAGGGAATTCAAATTTAGATTCAAATACATAAACAACACTGTACTAGGTGGCTCAGTTGATAGAGAGTCAGGCCTGAAGTCAAGAATACATGAGTTCAAATTTGGCCTGAGACACTTACCAGCTGTGTAACCCTGTAACTGAAGGAAATATCTCTGCCAAGAAAAGCCCAAATGGGGTCATGTAGAGTCAGACATGACTGAGCAACAACGGCTTATGTGCAACAATTTAATAAGCTGGAGTTCTCAAAGCTGTCATTGAGATTTGTTGGGGTATGTATCCCATGACTGGCATCCAACAATGGAAAAGCATAGTTCATTCAAAAAGAATAGACTAGGGGAAAAAAAGAAGATAGCTTTATACATCAAGAATCTGAGGGAGCAGTCATAGCAAGAGAATTTGAGTGAAACTCAAACGATGAAGAACAGAGGTGACATATAATGATGAGATTATACCCAAGGTTGCCAGGATGGTTAAAGTCATGGGACAATTTCTTAATGCAGATCAAAAAGCTGGCACAAAAGCAGAGGAAGTGTTGATGGGAGACTCAAGTGAACCAGCCCTCTGTTAGAGGACTCTCTCTGTTAAAAGCAGAGCAGTTGATAAATTATTTATTGACTTGCCTTACTAATAATTTTATCTTTCAGAAGGTTAAAAAAAAGTGGCAAGGGACAAAGATACTGCTAACAGTTCTGGTGCCCAGAACAAACACCACCAAATATGCTCTGGAGGAAAGCAGGACAAAAGAACTTACAAAGCAACTTTTAAAGAAAAATTCAGTCAAGTGGTAATGTTGGGGAGAGGAGGGGAGAGTGTTAGAGGGAAGCTCATGGAAAGACTTTGGGATAAGAGAATACTAACCTAGAGTAGAGAGGAACAGACTCTGCACTGCTTTATGGATGCAGCAAGTTTGCTTTTGGAGAGGCTGCTGCTGGGTGAAGAGAATATGGCAAGGCCAAACCAGAATGTAGCTTTCCTGCAATGTAACTGCTTCAGGGCAGAGATAATAGGAAAAGGTGCCTGGTAATATACTTTTTAGCTAAATTATTCTTGCTAATTAGGTCACAAGCTCAGTTTTTACCTAGGGAATAAAGATTAGTGTTGATTATGCCCTTTAGTGGCATCCAGGGGTTGCCTCATCTCAGTTTTGGTTTGAGCAAGGGGTATCTAGGACCTGATTCTTATGAATAAAGAATTAGAATTAGTTGGTGAATGACAAGGACCTTACCAAGGTGGGAAGCTGGGAGGTGACTAAACTGTTGATCAGCATTTTTACATGTAACCTAGAATTCAGGAGGATACATTTTGAATAACTCTAAGAAAAAACAGGTATTGATAAAAGAGGGATAAAAGAATCAGTCTGGTGATGTTCATACTTGAATCTAATGACAACAAAAACAGGGGGAGCTGTGTAAAGATAACGATGTGATTCAATAGAGAAATAATCAACCAAGCCACATTTTAAAAGTTAATAATAATAACATAAATGTTATTTATAGTGCTTACTATGTGCCAGATGCTGTGTTAAGCACAACTATCCTGGGAGGCATGTGCCATTATTATACCCATTTTACAGATGAGGAAACTGAAGCAGAGATTAAATTACTCAACCAAGAATCACATAGGCACTGTGTTGAGGCCAAATTTGAACTCAAATCTTCCTAACTCTATCCTAGCACTGTGCCACCTTTTTGTACAAGAAAAGGAAATAAGTAACTGAAGATAAATAAAAAAGAGTGGTGAAATCCTGTAAGAATTGTGTCAGTGTTCAATAATGAAAGGAGCTTTTCTAGCCATTTAGGGCACAAAAGGGAGATAAAGGAATGTAGAGGCCCCAACTACCTGTAGGGGAGGAGAAATTGTGACCAAAAATTATGTAGAACCATTGTTATTTTCCTCCTTTTTCTCTGCCGACAAAAATAGCTTCACATTGGAAAATATACAACAAAATAGGAAATTGAAATGCAAAATAAATAATTCCCTCATGGCCTTCAACAAGTTTGAGTTACTTGGTGAAGGCATTAAGAATATATTTATATTATAGAAACCATTCTGTGTGCTCTCTTCTGGTCCTATGTTTGAAAATAATTTGTGTAAACTGATTTCATTGTTCTTCAAATGTTTGATAGAATTCACTTGTAAATACCTTTTATCTTAAGTTTGTTTTTCCCCCTTTGGGAGTTCATTTACTTTTGGCTCAACCCAGTCCTCCGGGGTTCATTGTTTAGGTTTTGATGGCCTAGAATAAATAGAAATAGCAACTGTTTTCTGTTCGGCCAGACACTCTGAGGGTCTTCACCTCCCAGACTGATATCTTTTGATGGTAAATAGGGCCATCTTTTGTGTCAGTTCTTACCTAGCCCTAATCATTGAATGGGCATAGCCTCAGACAGACCTAGACCTAGGAAAGACCTTAATTGAGAAAAGCCAAGGTCATCCACTGAATCCTGGGCCATCACCAATCTTCTTTCTCAAAGGGGCTTTTCACTGACACATACCAAATAGGTCTGACAAACGACAACTCTTTTCTTCCCTCCAGATCCTTGGCAGAGGACCTGTTCGTGATGCTCCTTTTGTAGAGGTGCTACCATCCCTTTGAATCACTCTGTTTGGGATGGGGAAAAAATCACCACCTTGGAATGAAACAGAGAAAAGTAAATGCTTCTTTTGCTGCTTAACCCTGATAACTGCACATGAACACCTGGGGCTGCAGTGATGCTTTTCATCACTTCAATTGTGCATCAGGTGGAAAACTGAAGGCTGTGGATGATTGGTATCTAAATAATAAAAACATTTTCAAATCATCATCCATCTAAAATAATTGCATTTAACTATCCACTGTTCCTGTCTGGATTGCTTTTTTTCTATTTTTTTATTTTAATAGTATTTTTTTTTCCCAATCATGTGTCAAGACAATTTTAGCATTCATTTTTACAAGATTTTGAGTTCTAAATTTTTCTCCCTTCCTCCCTTCTCCTCTTCCTAAAATGGTAGGCAATTCGATATAGGTTATATATGTGATATCATGTAAAACATGTTTCCATATTAGTCACAGTTGTGAAAGAAGAAACAGATCAAAAAGGGGGAAAGCATGAAAAATAAAGTAAATGAAAAAGAAATACTTTGAACTGCATTTAGAGTCCATCAGTTCTTTATCTGGATGTGTATAGCATTTTCCTTAATGAGTCCTTTGTACTTCTCTTGGATCATGGTGTTGCTGAGAAGAGCTGAGTCATTTGTAGATTATCACACAATGTTGCAGATACTGTGTACAATGTTTTCTTGGTTCTGCTCATTTTACTTTGCTTCTGTTTGTACAAGTACAAGGCTTTCTAGGTTATTCTGAAATCTACCTATTCATCATATCCATAATATTCCATTACCTTCATATACCATAACTTGCTCCCCAGTTGCTGGGTATCCTCTCAATTTCTAATATTTTGCCAGGAAAAGGCCTGTTATAAATATTTTTGCACCTGTAGATCCTTTTCCCTTTTTCAATGATCTTTTTGAGATACAGACCTAGTAGTGGTATTGCTGGATCAGGGTATAGGCACAGTTTGGTTGCTCTTTGGACATAGTTCCCAATTGCTCTTCAGAATGATTAGATAAGTTTACAACTCCACCAACAATGCATTAGTGTCCCAATTTTCCCACATCTTCTCCAACATTTATAATTTTCCTTTTTTTTTGTCACATTAGCCTATCTGAGAGGTATGAGGTGGTACCTCAGAGTTGTTTTAATTTGCATTCCTCTAATCAAAAGTAATTTGAAGCACTTTTTCATATGCTTATAGATACTTTTGATTTCTTCATCTGAAAACTGCTGTTCATATCTTCTGACCATTTATCAATTGGGGAATGACTTGTATTCTTATAAATTTGACTCAGTTCTCTATATATTTGAGAAATGAGGTCTTTATTGGAGACACTTGCTGTAAAGATTGTTTCCCAGCTTTCTGCTTTCCTTCTAATCTTGGTTGCATTGATTTTATTTGTACAAAGCTTTTATTTTATTTTAATATAATCAAAATTATCTATTTTACATTTTGTAATACTCTCTATCTCTTGCTTTGTCCTGAATTCTTCCCTTCCTCATAGATCTGATAGGTAGAATATTCCTTGCTTTTCTAATATGCTTATGGTGATGCCCTCTGTGTTTAAATCATGCACTCATTTCAACCTTATCATGGTATACAGTGTGAGATGTTGGCCTGTATCTAGTTTGTGCCCCATTGTTTTCCAGTTTTCCCAGGAGTTTTTGTCAAATAGTGAATTCTTATCCCAAAGGCTGAGGTCTTTGGGTTTATCAAACACTAGGTTACTATAGTCATTGACTACTGTGTCTTGTGTACCTAATCTATTCCACTGATCCACCACTCTATTTCTTAACCAGTACCAGATAGTTTTGATAATTACATCTTTATAATATAGTTTGACATCTGGCATACCTAGGCCATCTTCCTTTGTATTTTTTTTATTAATTTCCTTGATATTCTTGATCTTTTGGATAAATTTTGTGGGTCTTTTTTTAGCTCTCTCAAATTATTTTTTTTTGTAGTTTGATTGATATGACACTGAATAGCTAAATTAGTTTGGGAAGAATTGTCATTTCTATTATATTGTCTTTGCCTACCCATGAGCAATTGATAGTTTTCAAATTGTTTAGATCTGACTTTATTAGTGTGAAAAATGTTTTGTAATTGTGTTCATATAGTTCCTGGGTTTGTCTTGGCAGGTAGATTCCCAAGTATTTATGGAATTTCTCTTTCTATCTCTTACTGCTGGGCTTTGTTGGTCATATGAAGACACAATGATGATTTATATGGGTTTATCTTATATCCTGCGACTTTGCTGAAGTTATTATTTATTTCAAGTAGTTTTTTCAGTTGATTCTCTAGGGTTCTCTAAGTATACTATGATATCATCTTCAAAGAGAGATAGTTTTGTTTCCTCATTGCCTATTCTAATTTCTTTGATTTCTTATTCTTCTCTTATTGCTATAGCAAACATTTCTAGTACTATATTGAATAATAGTGGTGATGATGGGCATCATTGTTTCACCCCTGATTTTATTGGGAAGGATTCTAGCTTATCCCCATTACAGATATTGCTTACTGATGGCTTTAAATAGATACTGTTTATCATTTTAAGAAATGCTCCCTTTATTCCTATGCTCTCTAGTGTTTTTAATAGGAATGGATACAATATTTTGTCAAAAGCTTTTTCAGCATCTATTGAGATAATCATATGATTTCTGTTGGTTTTGTTATTGATATGCTCAGTTATGTCAATAATTTTTCTAATATTGAACCAAACCTGAATCCCTAGTATACATCCCACCAGGTCATAGTGTATAATCCTTGTGATATATTGCTGCAATTGCCTTGCTAGTATTTTGTTCAAAATTTTTGCATCAGGGACCCAAGATGGTGGAGTAAGAAGTAAATCACTCTCACTCTCCCTTATTAACCTCTGAAAACCCAGAAAATGTCACCCCAGGAAAAACCCTGGAACATAAGAAACAACAGAAAGATGGGGTGCAGTGGTTTTGTAGCCCAGGAAGCTTAGGGGATTGATGAGAAAGGCCTCTCTTGCTCTGGGAGAGGGGGAACAGTACAGAAAGGGAGGCAGTCCAGCAAGCTAGCAGAAAGCCCTACCTCAGCATTCCAGGGAGAGATCCTGAACCCCAGGGTGGTGGAGCAGGCAAGCACCAATACCAGGACTCCTTAGTGCCTCAGTATGGGCAGGGGAACCAGTGGACACCAGCTTAGAAAACCATCATTTCCCATGGAGTTCCCGGGCAGCCAAGTCTCCCAGTAACTCAGCAAAACTCTGGGAAGCACAAGGCCAAGAGATAAAGCTCCAGGCTGAGAGACATCCTCCAGCAGTGAAACATTCCTGTGAAAGGTTCAGGTGAGCAGGAGTCAAAGAAATGAGTTCAAGGCCTGGGTGAGCAGGAGCCAAAAAAAGGAGTGCAATACATAGGTCAGCAAGCATCCTCCAATGGCCAGACTCCCCACCCCTACCCCTAGAGCTCCAGTGTTGCTGATTCCAACCCAACACCAGGTAAGCTACCAGAACCATATTGCCTCCAACTGCCAACACCTGAGGCCCCAGACCACAAAGTCAGTGATTAGGTACTAGGTTCCCAGCAAAAGAAGCTTGGGTCAGTTCCCTCTGTTCCCTAGCAGGAGAGCTCATTTTTTTTAAAAGTCAGGAAATGAGCAAACACCATGACCAAAAGGAAATGTACAATGACCATAGATTCTCATTAGGGACAAGGAAGATCAAGGCAGAAATTCAGAAGAGGACAACATTGTCAATATACCCACATCCAAAACCTCAGAAGGGAATATGAACTGATCTCAAGCCCAAAAAGCCTTCTTGGAAGAGCTCAAGAAAGATTTTAAAAGTCAAATAAGAGAGATAGAAGAAAAATTGGGAAAGGAAATGAGAGGGTATGCAAGAGAGAGTCAATACCTTGGAAAAAGAAGGACAAAAATTAACTGTAGAAAATAAGTCTTTAAAAAAATACAATTGTCCAAATGGAAAAAAAAAGTACACTGAAGAAAACAACTCCTTAAAAGGCAGAATTGGCCAAATGGAAAAGGAGGCACAAAGACTCACAGAGGAGAACTCTTTAAAAAGTAAAATGGACCAAATGGAAAAGAAGGCACAAAATCTAATAGAAGAAAACAATTTGTTAAAAATTAGAATTGGGCAAGTGGAAGCTAATGACTCTATGAGAGAGCAAGAATCAGTCAAACAGAAACAAAAGAATGAAAAAAAAAGATGAAATGTAAAATATTTCATTGGTAAAAGAACTGACCTGGAAAATAGATTCAGGAGAGACAATTTAAAAATCATTAGTCTAGCTGAAAACCATGATGAAAAAAAAAAATCATGGACAGCATCTTTCAGGAAATCATCAAGAAAAACTGCTCTGAGGTCCTAGAACCAGAAAGTAAAATAGCCATAGAAAGAATCTACTGATCACCTCCTGAAAGAGATGCCAAATTAAAAATTCCAAGGAATGTTGTAGCCAAAGTCCAAAATTACTAGGTCAAAAAGAAATACTGCAAGCAGCCAGAAAGAAACAATTTAAATATCATGGAACCACAGTCAGGAATATGAAGGACCTTGCAGCTTCTACATTGAAAGATCATAGGGCATGGATTTTCTGTAAGGCAAAGGAACTTGGATTATACCAAGGATCAACTACCCAGTGAAATTCAGCATAATCTTTCAGGGGAGGAGATGGATATTCAATAAAATAGGAGACTTCCAAACCTTCCTGATGAAAAGACCAGAGCTCAACAGAAAATTTGATCTTCAAATACAGGACTCAAGAAAGGCATAAAAAGGTAAACAGGTAAGAAAAACAACAATAACATGTTATTAATAAGGGCAAACTGCTTACATCCCTACAAGAGAAGATGACACTTGTAACTCTTGAGAACTATATTGTTATTACACCATGTAAAAGGGGTATGCATCCACAGAGGGGGTGGTTATAAGTTGACTTAGATGTAATGATTAAAAAAAATCTAATCAAATGGGTTAAGTGGATCTAAGTAAGTGGATGAAATGGATCTAATTAAGGGATTGTACTGGGGAAAAAGGAAATGAAGAGGCAACAAGGGTAAATTACATTACATGAAAAGGCACAAAAACCTATTACAGTAGAGGGAAAGAAGGGAGGGAGATGAGCATTGTTTGAACCTTACTCTCATCAGATTTGGTACAAAGAGGGAATAACATAATCAGATATAGAAATCTAATATACCTTATAGGAAGTAGAAGGAGAAAGGGAAAAGAAAAGGGAAGGGGTGAATGGAATAGAGGGAAGAAGTAGTAAGGATAAAGGGGAAGAAAAGGGAGCAGGCCTGCATAAATGGAGTGGGGAAATAGGATAGAGATAAAGACAGATAGTGTCATAACTGTGAATGTAAATGGGATGAACTCTCCCATAAAATGGAAACAGATACCATAATGGATTAAAAAACCACACTCCTAAAATATGTTGTTTACAAGAAATACATTTGAAACAGAAGGATACACACAGGGTAAAGGTAAAAGGCTGGAGTAGAATATATTATTCTTCAGCTGAAGTAGAGAAAGAAAAAAAAAGCAGGGGTAGCAATGCTGATCTCAGACAAAGCGAAAGCAAAAATAGATCTCATTAAAAGGACTAAGGAAGCAAATTTTTTTCATCAATATTCATTAGGGAAATTGGTCTATAATTTTCTTTCTCTGTTTTTGCTCTTCTTGGTTTAGGTATCAGCACCATATTTATGTCATAAAAGGAGTTGGGCAGGACTCTTCCATTTATTTTTCCAAATAATTTATATAGTATTGGAATTAATTGTTCTTTGAATGTCTGGTAGAATTCACTTGTGAACCCATCTAGCCCTAGGGATTTTTTCTTGTTCAATTTTTTTTCTAAGATAGGCTTATTTAGACATTCTATTTCCTGACCTATTAATCTGGGTAATTTATATTGTCAAATATTTATCAGTTTGGCTCAGATTGTCAGATTTATTGATATAATTGGGCAAATATTTCCTTATGATTGCTTTAGTTTCTTCTTCGTTGATGGTGATTTCACCCTTTTCAATTTTGATACTTGATATTTGGTTTTCTTCTTTCTTTTTTTAAATCAAATTAACCAATGTATTATCTAGCTTATTGAGGTTTTTTTCATAAAACCAACTTCTAGATTTACTTATTAGTGCAATACACACACACACACAGACACACACACACAGACACACATGCACACACACAGGCACACACACATATTATATATATTATATATATTTAATTTTCAGTCTTGTTAATCTCACCTTGGATTTTCAGGATTTCCAATGTGGTGCTAAATTGAAGATTTTCTTCTTTTTCTTTTTTTTTTTTTGTTGCATGCCAAATTCATTGATCTGTTCTTTTCCTATTTTGTTGATGTAATGATTTAGAGAAAAAAATTTCTCCTAAGTACTTTCTTGATTGCATCACGTAAGTTTTGGTATGTTGTCTCATTGTTGTCATTCTCTTTAATGAAATAAATGATTGTTTCTATGATTGTTCTTTGACCCACTTATTCTTTAGGAGTAGATCATTTAGTTTCTGATTAATTTTTAACCTATCTTTACACTGCCCTTTATTGAATATAATTTTTATTGCACTATGGTCCAAAAAGAATACATTTAATATTTCTGCCTTTCTACATTTGATTTTGAGGATTTTATGCCCTAATACATGGTTAATTTTTGTGTACACACCATGTACTACTGAGAAAAAAAGTATATTCCTTTCTATTCCCATTGGGATTTCTCCAAAGATCTGTCATATCTAACTTTTCTAATATTCTATTTACCTGCTTGGTTTCTTTCTTCTTTCTTTTTGGTTGGATTTATTGAGTTCTGGGAGGGGACAGTTGAGGTCCCCCACTAATATAGTTTTGCTGTCTATTTCTTCCTGTAACTCACTTACTTTTCCTTTAAGAATTTGAATGCTATACCACTTGGTGTATATATGTTAATACTGTTTTTGCTTCATTGTCTGTGTTATCTTTTCACAAGATGTAGTTTCCTTCCTTATCTCTTTTAATTAGGTCCAGGATTGTTTTTACTTTGTCTGAGATCAGGATTGCTACCCCTGCCTTTTTTTTTTCTTTACTTCAGCTGAAACATAATAGATTCTGCTCCAGCCCCTTACCTTTATTCTGTGTGTGTCTCTGCTTCAAGTGTGTTTCTTGTAAACAACATATTGCAGGGTTCTGGTTTTTAATCTACTCTGCTATCTGCTTCCATTTTATGGGATAATTCATCTCATTCACTTTCACAGTTATTATTACTAATTGTGTATTTCCCTCCATCCTGTTTGTCCTCTCTCACCTCTCCAGTGTTTTGCTTCTGTCTACCATTTTCCCTGATCTGCCCTCCTTTCTGTCAGTCTCCCCCTCCTCACCTCTTACTTAATTTCATCTCCTCATACTTCCCTATCAAGTATGATGGATTTCTATATTCAACTGTTTGTGTATATTATTCCCTTTTTGAGCCAATACTGATGAAAGTAAAGTTCAAGTAATGCCCATTGCCCGCTCTCCCATCTTCCCCTCCACTGTAATAGGTCCTTTGTGCCTCTTCATGTGAGATAATTTACCCCATTCTACCTATCCCTTCCTTCTGCATCTGGTATACTTTTCTTTCTCATCCTTTAATTATTTTTATGTCATTCCCTCAAATTCACTTTATACCTATACCCTCTGTGTGTATATATATATATATATATATATATATACACACACACACATACATATACACATACACATATGTACACACATACATACATAATATATATTCCTATATTCCTTCTAGGTGTACTATTAGTGATACAATTTTTTAAGAATTATAAGTATCGTCTTCCTATGTAGGGATGTAAATAGTTTAAATTTATTGGATCCCTCATGTTTTGTTTTCCCTTTTAATTTGTTTATGCTTCTCTTGGGTCTTGATATTGGAGATCGAATTTTTGGTTTAATTCTGTTCTTCTCCTTAAGAAAACATGAAGTTCTTCTGTTTCATAGAATTACTATTTTTCCCTTAATGTATTATGCTTAATTTTCCTGTGTAAGTGATTTTTGGTTGTACTCCTAATTCCTTTGCCTTCTGCAATATCATGTTTCATGACCACTAATCTTTTAATGTTACAGCTACCTGATTGTGGCTCCCCAATATTTGCATTGCTTCTTTCTGGCCCCTTGCAGTATTTTTTCCTTGACTTGATAATTTTGAAATTTGGCTATAATGTTTCTTGGTGTTTTTATTTTGGGATCTCTTTACTGAGGTGATCAGTGGCTTCTTTCAATGCCTATTTTGTCCTCTGATTCCAGGATACCAGGGCAGTTTTCCTTGATAATTTCTTAAAAGATTCTGTCTAGGTCCTCCTTTTGATTATGGCTTTTTGGTAGTCCAATGATTCTGACATTGTCTCTCTTGAACCTACTTTCCAGGTCAGTTTTTTTTTTGTTTGTTTGTTTCATTTTTTTCCATGAGATATTTTACATTTTCTGCTATTTTTTTATTCTTTTGAATTTGTTTGATTCTTGATGTTTCATAGAGTCATTAACTTCCATTTGCCTAATTCTAACTTTTAAGGGGTTGTTTTCCTCAATTAGCTGTTGTACTCCTTTTCTATTTGGCCAATTCTACTTTTTAAGCAGTTATTTTCTTTTTCCAAGCTATTGATTCCTTTCTCATAATACCTCTTGCATCACTCATTTCTTTTCCCAATTTTTATTCTGCCTCTCTTACATGATTTTTAAGTTCCTTTTTGAGTTTTTCCATATGTTCTTTCTGGGCTTAAGACCATTTCTCATTTCTCTTTGGGGTTTTGTCCATAGGTGTTTCAACATTTTTGTCCTCTTCTGAGTTTGTGTCTTGATCTTCCCTGTCACTATAATAACATTCTATCATCAATTTTTTTTGTTTTGTTTTGCTTTTTCTCATCATTTTTTTTTTTGCCTTTTCCCATTCTTTTAAATTTGACTTTTGCTCCTGGGGTGGAAGAGGTACTGTCTCAGGCTTCTTGTGCTAGGGGCTACAGGGCCTAGCTGTTTACCTGTTGCTGCACTGATGTTGCCCTGAAGCCCATGGGAGACCTTCATGTCAGATACTCTGCTGCACCTGGGGTGCAGGGTGGGTGGTGTTGTTGGAAGCCATAGGGGTCTGACAGCTTACCTGGTGCTAAGCTGGGTTCCTAGTGCTGATATCTGCTGTGTGCTGAGGCTGGTGTTTCTGCATTTCCCCAGGGTTACACTGAAGCACATGGAGTTCTGGCTCCTAGAGGTTGCCTGTTGTCCCAAGGCTATGCTTTTTCTGTCCCATTTACCTTTTATGTCTCTCTTGAGTCGTATTTGAAGATCAAATTTTCTGTTGAGCTCTGGTCTTTTTATCAGCAAGGTTTGGAGGTCCCCTATTTTGTTGAATGTCCATCTCCTCCCTTGAATGATTATGCTCATTTTTTGCTTGGTAGTTGATCCTTGGTTGTAATCTGAGCTGCTTTGCCTTATGGAATATTGTATTCCATGCCCCGTGATCTTTTAATGTCGAAGCTGCAAGGTCCTGCATAATCCTGACTATGGTTCCATGATATTTAAATTTTCTTTCTGGCTGTTTGCAGTATTTTCTCTTTGACCTGGTAATTTTGGAATTTGGCTACTATATTATTCAGCATTTTCAATTTGAGATGTCTTTCAGGAAGTGATCAGTGGATTTTTTCTATGGCTATTTTACTTTCTGGTTCTAGGACCTCAGGGCAGTTTTTCTTGATGATTTCCTGAAAGATGCTGTCTAGGCTCTTTTTTTTCATCGTGATTTTCAATTAGACCAATGACTTTTAAATTGTCTCTCCTGAATCTATTTTCCAGGTCAGTTCTTTTACCAATGAGGTATTTTATGTTTTCATCTATTTTTTCTTCATTCTTTTGTTTCTGTTTGACTGATTCTTCTCTCTCATAGAGTCATTAGCTTCCACTTGCCCAATTCTAATTTTTAACAAATTGTTTTCTTCTATTAGATTTTGTGCCTTCTTTTCCATTTGGTCCATTTTACTTTTTAAAGAGTTCTCCTCTGTGAGTCTTTGTGCCTCCTTCTCCATTTGGCCAATTATGCTTTTTAAGGAATTGTTTTCTTCAGTTAATTTTTGTCCTTCCTTTTCTAAGCTATTGACTCTCTCTTGCATAACTCTCATTTCTTTTCCCAATTTTTCTTCTACCTCTCTTATTTGACTTTTAAAATCCTTCTTGAGCTCTTCCAAGAAGGCTTTTTGGTATTCATACCAGTTCACATTCCCTTTTGAGGTTCCAGATGTGGGTTTGTTGACAATGTTGTCCTCTTCAGAATTTCTACCTTGATCTTCACTGTTCCCATAATAAGAATCTCATGGTGTTTGCTTATTTCTTGGCCATTGAAAAGATTGAGCTCTCCTGCTGGGGAGCAGGGGGCACTGACCCAAGCTTCTTGTGTTGGGAGCCCAGGCCTGGTCACTGGAGTTGTGTGCTGGGGCTTCAGATGTTAACAGTTGGAGGCTGTAGGGTTCTGGCAGCTTACCTGGTATTAGGCTGGAATCAGTAACACTGGAACTCTAGGGGTAGGATTGGGTAGTGAAAGGAAAGGCCTGGGTGAGCAGGCTGGAGGTTGCCTGCTCACCTAGTCCTTTCCTTTCACTTTCTTCAGCTCCTTTCAGATGGATGTTTTGCTGCTGTGGGATGTTTCTTTTTTTTTTCTTTTTTTTTGTTAGGCAATGGGGTTAAGTGACTTGCCCAAGGTCACACAACTAGTGAGTGTTATGTGTCTGAGGCCAGATTTGAACTCATGTACTCCTGAATCCAGGGCCGGGGGGATGTTTCTCCACCTAGGGATTTTCCCCTTGGAGCTGTGCTTCTGAGAGTTTTGCAGAGGCACTGGGAGACTTGGCTGCCAGGAAACACTGTGGCATGTGGTGGTTTTCTGAGCTGGTTTCCACTGGTTCACCTGCCCATACTGAGGAACTCAGGAGTCCTGGTGTTGGTGTTTGCCTGCTCCATGACCATGGGGTTCAGGATCTTCCCCTGGTATGTTGAGGTGGGGCTTTCTGCCAGCTTGCTAGGATGCCTCCTGTTCTATACTGCTCCTCTTTCCCCAGGGCAAGAGAGGCCTTTCCCATTAATCCCTCAAGCTTCCTGTCTGATGCACTCCATCTTTCTACTGGTTAAGCTCTTCCAAGTTTTTTTCCTGGGGTGATATTTTCTGGGTTTCCAGAGGTTAATAAGGGAGGGTGAGAGTGACTTACTTCTTACTCTGCCATCTTGGTTCCTGGAAGCAGAACCTAAGGCTATACTGAAGAATATTAGCGGGGCTCACTGCCTGTTTGCTTAGGCACTCGTAGGGTTGGTGTCTACATATTTGTGGGAGGCTAAGCTGAAGCATGTGGTGGTGCTCAGAACTGGGATCTACCCATTCCCCTGGCAATGCTGAGGCATATGGTAGATCCTGGTGTTGGCATTTGCCCACTGCACTGAGGCTTAGGATCTACTGCTGGCCTGCTGGGATGCTTCTTGTACTAGACGCCATGTCCTCTTTTACCCAAGTGAGACAGACCTTTTCTGCCAATCTTCCAAGTTTCTCAGACTCAAAGATTGTTTCACCCTGTCTTTTTTGCTTGTTTTGCTGTTCCAGAATTTGTTTTGGGGCATTATTTTATGGTTGTTTGGAAGTGAATATGGGAAAGTTATGGTGATTTATTGCTGATTCTACCACCTTGGCTCCCAGAAGTCCCATCACCAGCCTTCTCAACTTTTGTCTTGCTATTAAACTTTAATTTTGACTCTGGAGCAAAGAGAAAGGCTAATGACTTTGACAGCATTTCTGCCTCACTTAAATTCAATTCATGTGCAAGGCAAGACTTTACCCTCCTTATGTCATTTTCCTCTTCAAGAATGAAGGATGAATAACAATATAATTGGTTCAATTGGGGTTTTTTTGCTAAGATTAGGTTGTTTACATTATTCTTATTGGGTTAGGCAGTGAATTTTATATTTTTGTAATTCTTCATCCATTTTAGTTGTCAGTTTTATTGGAATATCGCTAAGCAAAAATTTTTCTAATAATGTGCTTTTTTTAAAAAAAATTGCTGTAATCATTGTTTTACATTTTTGAAATAAGTATTTTGGTATTCATTTCTTTTTAAAAATTAAAATATCTAATAATTTGGCTGTTTTATTTCTATATAGCTCCTATTAAAATTATTTTTAAAACTTCAATTTCATTTTTTGTTTAATTTTTCAGAATTTTCGTGATCTTTTATTAAATACAATTTATTATGTTATAGTCAATCAATGATATGTTTAATGTTTGTTTTTCTGAATCTATTTTTATAGGTTTTATGTCACAATACATGGTCAGTTTTTGTAAATGTGCTATGCCCAACTGACATATATTCATGTTCCTTTCAATTTCCACTTGATGAGCACTAGAAGTTTATCCCATCAAACATTTCAACAACTCTATTCAGGTCCTTAATTTCTATTTTGTTAGAGTAAGTTTTATCTACTATCTCTAAAAAAAAAAAAAGAAGTTATATGGAGACCCACTATTATAATATTCCTATTACCTGTTGTTTAGCATTTACTTTAATTGTTTAGATGATGCCATTCAGTTAGAGGCAGGTAGGGGGCATAATGGATAGAGCACATGGTCTAGATAGCCATGAGGACATCAATTCAAATCTGAATTCAGATACTTATTAGCTGTGTAACCCTCAGCAAGTTACTTAACTTCTGTTTTCCTCAGTTTCTCAATCTGTAAAATTGGGATAATAATAGCACTGCTCTGAGGATCAAATGAGAAAATAATTGCAAAGCGCTTAGCACAATGCCTAGAATGCCTACGTAAATGCTAGGTAATATTGTTGTTGTTGTTGTTGAGATGTTGATAAGGAGGAAGAGGAGGCCAGTAGGTGATTCTATGCATATATGTTAAATATTTAAATTGGTTATCTATAGGACCTCATAGTAAAATGTAGTTTTTCTGTTTATCTCTTTAAATCAAGTCTTTTTTCTTACTGTCACATTGCTTGAGATGATTGCTACACCTACTTTTATTAAGGTTCAATTGAAACCTAATAGATGTTGCTCCAGCTCCTTGTTTTAACATTGTGTGAATCTTTATTTTCCAAATATTTCTTGTAAATAATATGCTATATTCTGCTTTTAAATAAATTGCATTACCATCTTGCAAGTTGTAGGTGAGTTAATTGCATTTACAGCTATAACTGTTATTTCCCTATACTTCATTCTCATTTACTTTCCTCTTTTTTTTTCCTGTCCCCATTTACAAAGAGGATCATAGAACATCAATGTACTATGAACCAATGTCCCATACTTGATGCAATCACCTTCTGTTCCCTTGTCTTTCTTCTATTCCCAGAGAGAGGGTCCTCATCCAAGTCCCAATCGAAGTTCTTATCTATTCTTTCTTTTTTAGGACCTCTAAATGGTCCTTTCTTTGAGTTTATGATTTATTATTATGATTTTGATTATTTCCTTCCTGTATCTACCCTCCCTCTTATTCCATCCCTTACCCTCTCTCTGATCCTCTTATTTCTACATGGAGTTGAGTGTACTTTTACACCAATTTCCCTAAATGTGTAGGTGTGTTCTATACTCTTTTGACTGGTTCAGTTGAAAGTGAGTTTCAATGCCCACTCCCTCTGTCCCCCCATTCCTCCTATACTTTCTTCACATGTGTAGACTTCTATTTGTACAATCTGATTACATAAGATGATGACCCTCTGATGGCATTAGCATTGGGAAGGGATGCTAATGTCATTCCCTCTCTATCAGAATGTAAAAAAAAATTCATCATTAAAAAATACTTCTAATTGCCATTTTGAAGTTATTTTTATGTTTCATTTGTGTTTATGTTTCAAAGTTAATTAGCTCTGATATTTTCATCATGAATGCTTAAAAGTAGATATTCTATTTCATTAAAGATTCATTTTTTGCTCTAGAATTGCACTCAGGTCTGCTGATTCATCTATTCTTGGTTGTAGCGTACATATTTTGCCTTTTGGAGTATTATATTCTAAAATTTCTCTTCCTTTAATAGTTAGTTGCTAATTCTTGAATATTTTCTATTTGCAATATTTTTTTCTTTCACCTGGAAGATCTGGATTCTGATTATAACATATCTTAAATTTTTATTTTGAGGCTCCTTTCAGTAGATGATCAGTGGATTCTATGTTCTATGTCTTCTTATTGTAATGTCTGAATAGTTTTCTTTTATAATTTCTTGAAATATGATATCTGGGCACTCTTTTATTTTCTCATGGCCTTTGAGTAGTCAAATGATTCTTAACTTATCACTCCTTGATTTGTTTTTTAGATAGTAGTTTTTGATATGAGATACCTTACTTTTTGTTCTATTTTTTCAATATTTTTATTTGTTATTAATATTTATGGTTGCCTCATAGATTTATTAATTGCTGTTTGGTCTATTTTAATTTTAAAGGAGTCTATTACTTGGGGAAGATTTTTCACTTCTGCTAAGCTGTTAATTCTTTTTCCAAGACTTTCTTCAAAAGCATCATACTTCACTTCTAATTCTTTATTGCTTTCATTTAATTTATATTATCATTTTGAACCTTGCTCTATTTCTTCTAGGAATTCTTATTAATCTCGTGGTCAAACTGTGTTTTCATTTGATGCTTTGCTTTTAGTTGTTTTGGAGTTATTCTTTTCTTCTGGGCTTCTGTCTTAAGCTTCTCTGGAATCAAATACTACTTTTTGTTAGTTTGTTTACTCATTCCTTCAGCAGTACTCCACTAATTTCTATGATTTGTGTGTTTTGTTAAGTCCAGGTTTTATACACTTCAGGTAGGATTGTTATCGTTCTATTTGATCCTGGCTTGTCTTATCTGGGATCTTATGTTTTCTGCACATTGATTGCTATGCTCTTTAAGCATCACAAGAGTACCTATCAGGATAGAAATCTGCAAGCTTTCATTAGCTATCATGCATCTAATCAAGGGCATGGTCTAATTGTTGCCTTTTGGGGCTTTGTAGGCTCTAGTCCCCAGTTTAGTTTAGGTAACACAGCTGCATATTTGTCCTTAGGTGGAGCTAGAGTAGATAGCTGATGTCTCAATTTGCTATGAGGCTCTACAAGTTAGACTGACAATGCTGCTTTCTTTCTTTCTTTCTTTTTTTTTGCAAGCCATTTGGGGTCAAGTGACTTGCCCAAGGTCACATATCTAGTAAGTGTCAAGGGTCTGAGGCTGGATTTGAACTGGGGTCCTTCTGACTCCAGAGCCAGTGCTCTATCAACTGTGCCACCTAGCTGCCCCAACACTGCTTTCTTTTATTCCAATTTGCACCCAAGGGACTTAATCCAGGATTCTGCCCTGGGGTCAGAGAAACAGCACAGCTACTGCAGGCTTATCCCTTTTCTGAACTAGGGGGTTAGGTCTGAATTCCCAATCTGGGGTCATAGCAAGAATAATGTTTCCTTTTTTCTTAGCTTTGGCTCTAGGTCTGTGATCCCTGCCTACCTATCTGGGCTGTAACCACAGTCCCCATGATGGTCACTTGCCCAAGGGTCATATTTGTGATTTGGGTCTGCCAATGTGGCCCACTGTGACTTCTTTTATTTTGTGATCATTATTTAGTCTTGGACTCTTCTTGGATCTTAGTTGGAGTAGTTGTAGTGGGTACTATTTTCTTTCACTCTGCCATCTTGGATGGCCTCTCCTGAAAGACAGCATTAGAAGCTATGTGTAAAAGTTACAGCAGTGGGGGGCGGAGCCAAGATGGTAGAATAAAAGCGTGACTTGCTTGAGCTCTCCCTCAAACCCCTCCAAATACCTGTAAAAATGGCTCTAAACAAATTCTAGAGTAGCAGAACCCACAAAAAGACAGAGTGAAACAAATTTCCACCCCAAGATAACCTGGATGGTTGATTAGAAAGGTCTATAGTGCTGGGCTGGGAGAGAAATGCAGTTCAGCGTGGGAGCGCAAGCAAAGATCAGGCGGACCTAGAGTAGGCCTCAGGGGACTGAATCATGGGCATCTGTGGCAGTTTCCAGTCTCCTCAATCCACAAACACCAAAGACAACTTAGAAGGTCAGGAAAAGACTGTGACCCCCATGAGAGAGAAGCTCTGTCCCAGCCCCAGTTCTGGCACATCCCAGGGCAGCGGCTACTTCTAGAGTTTCTGGCCCACAGACTGAGGGGGAATTGAGTGGCTGATCAGAGGGAGATTGTAGGGATCTCTTTGCTGGTGCTGTGGCCATGTTCTCTTGCTTTGCCCATGCTTGGATCTGGGTCACAGTTCTGGGTGGTGATCCTGGGGCAACGAGGAGTGTTGGCATGATGGAGCTTGTAGTGGAGGTGGAAAAGGAATCCTCCTCACAGTTTCAAGGCAGAAAAGAGTGCTTTTGGTCACTTATAGACCAGAGAACAGGCTAGGAAAGATGTATACTCCTCACCTTTGATCATACCACCTTGGAAGAACTGAAAACTTACAGGTCCCTAGAAGTATCTCTGAAAATAGTTGCATAAACCCCCGAAGTTGGGACCATACATTCTCCACACTGGAAGCAGACTCCTACCTTAACAAAGAGTTTAAAACTCAAGGAATTGGCTAGGATTATGAGCAAACTGCACAAAAAAATCAGACTATAGAATCTTTCTTTGGTGACAAAGAAGATCAAAACATACAACCAGAAGAAGACAACAGAGTCAAAGCTCCTACATCCAAAGCCTCCAAGAAAAATATGAATCAATCCCAGGCCATGGAGCTCAAAAAGGATTTTGAGAAGCAAGTAAGAGAAGTAGAGGAAAAATTGGGAAGAGAAATGAGAGTGATGCAAGAAAATCATGAAAAACAAGTCAACAGCTTGCTAAAGGAGGCCCAAAAAATACTGGAGAAAATTACACCTTAAAAAATAGCCTAACCCAAATGGCAAAAGAGGTACAAAAAGCCAATAAGGAGAATGCCTTAAAAAGCAGAATTGGCCAAATGGAAAACAAAGTCCAAAAGTTCACTGAAAAAAAATACTTCCTTAAAAATTAGAATGGAACAGTTGGAAGACAATGATTTTATGAGAAATCAAGACATTGTAAAACAAAACCAAAGAAATGAAAAAATAGAAAACAGTGTGAAATATCTCATTGGAGAAACAACTAACCTGGAAAATAGATCAAGGAGAAATAATTTAAAATTTTTTGGACTATCTGAAAGTCATGATCAAAAAAAGAGCCTAGACATCATCTTTCAAGAAATTATCAAGGAAAGCTGCCTTGATATTCTAGAACCAGAGGACAAAATAGAAATTGAAAGAATCCCTTGATCACCTCCTGAAAGAGATCCCCAAAGGAAAACTCCTAGGAATCTTGTAGCCAAATTCCAGAGTTCCCAGGTCAAGGAGAAAATATTGCAAGTAGCCAGAAAGAAACAATTCAAGTTTTGTGGAAATACAATCAGGATAACATAGGATTTAGCAGCTTCTACATTAAGGGACCAGAGACCTTGGAATATGATATTCTGGAGGGCAAAGGAGATAGGATTACAGTTAAGAATCACATACCCAGCAAAACTGAGCATAATCCTTCAGAGGAAAAAATGGAAATTCAGTGAAATAGAGGACTTTCAAGCATTCTTGATGAAAGAGCTGAGTAGATAATTTGACTTTCAAATGCAAGACTCAAGAGAAGCATGAAGAGGCAAACAGGAAAGAGAAATCATAAGAGACTTATTAAAGTTGAACTGTTTACATTCCTATGTGGAAAGATGATATTTGTAACTCATGAGACCTTTGTCAGTATTGGGGTAGTTGGAGGGAATAAATTATATATGTACAGATAGATTGATAGATAGAGGGCACAAGGTGAGTTGAAGATGAATGGGTGATATCTGGAGAATAAAATTAATGGGTAAGAGAGGATTATACTGGGAGAAGGAGAAAGGGAGAGGTAGAATGTGGTAAATTATCTCACATAAACCAGACAAGAAAAGGCTTTTACAGTGGGGGAAAGTGAGAGGGAATGAGTGAATCTTTTTCTCATCATATTTGGCTTAAGGAGGGAATAACATACACACTCAATTGGGTGTGGAAAGCTATCTTACCCTACAGGAAAATAGGGGGGAAGGGTATAAGAGAGAGGGGAGATGATAGAGGGGAGAGCAGATTGAGGAAGGGGGTAATGAGAAGTGAACACTTCTGAGGAGGGACAGGGTCAAAAGAGAGAATAGAATAAGCAGGGGGTGGGATAGGATGAAGGGAAATATAGTTAGTTTTCCACAGCATGACTACTATGGAAGTGTTTTGCGTGACTACACAAGTATAACCTGTATCAAGTTGCTTGCCTTCTCAATGAGGGTGGATAAGGGGGGAGGAAGGGAGAAAATTTGGGACCCAAAGTTTTAAAAGCAAATGTTAAAAAATTGTTTTCACATGCAACTAGGAAATAAGATATACAGGCAATGGGGTATAGAAATCTATACTGTCCTATAGGAAAATAGAAGAGAAAAGGGATAAGAGGTGGAGGGGGGATAGAAGCATGGGCAGATTAGGGGAAAGGGTATTCAGAAGGCACGATGTCTTGGGGTTGGAGGAGGGATGAGATGAGGAGAAAACTTGGAACTCAAAATCTTGTGGAAGTGACTGTTGAAAACTAAAAATAAATAAATGAATCTTAAAAAAGAAGTAACAGCAGTGAAGATTTAGGCTTCAACATAAGGAAACAATTATTGATAGCCAACAAAAAACACACGTACACACACACACACACAAAAGAAAAAAATGGAATTAGATGTATCTAGGAATAATGATTTCTCTCTCACTGGAAGTCTTCAAGCATGGTTTGATTGAAGGTTAGACTAGATGGTCTCTGTGGTAACCCTTAAATCTATGTTTTTGACTGACACATTTCTTAGTGTATACTTTTGAAACTACTAAGGCACTCATAAGGATAATTTACAGGTAATTAAGCAAGAAAACTTTCAGTGGCTGTGATTATAATGGTTCACTCATTTCCAACTGACTGTGAAAGTGACAAGTTACTGTTCATCTTAGCTATTGCCACTGGTCAGCCCATGTTTTAAGTGAATTTTTTGATAATGTGAAGGTAGCGCATATACTTAAAAATACCACCACCTTGATGATATTAATAATAGAATACATTTTATAGTACTTTAATATCAAAGGTGATGCTTTGGTTCAAATATTTATATCAACTCTTATGAAGGACTTGTGGTAGAGGTGGTAGGGTACAAAGTATAAATTTAAAACTCCCTTCTAAAAATGTAAGCTGTTCATGATTTTAAATTGATTCTTTTCAGGCAATCATGATACTCTGTTATTTTCTTGTATGTTTAGAATAGTTTGATTTGTATTATATTTATTAGGATACATATCTTAATTACTATATTATAAACCCTGAAGGTTCCTGATGCACTCTTACCTATCTCTCTAGTACTCTATAAGTTTTTGAAAACAACAACAACTATTTTTGGTTCAGTCTAGTGAGAGGTAAGTAGAATAGTGCATGAAGAGCCAGCCTTGGAATCAGGATTACCTGGGTTAAATATGTGTCTCTGTGATTCATCTCCTTAAGATTATGTAGAGAGTGAACAGTATGAATGTGTATGTATTCCTACTGCTATTTTCTTGATCAACTTATTTTGTCAATGAGGACAGAATTTTCTCCAAAAACTTAGCATCTTCTCTTCTTTCAAATACTTTGTAAATCAATACATCACTGACTCTCATGAAACTGTGATATCTCCTGCACATACCTCCTCTGTGTATTAGTCCAACTACTCTTTCCAATTTTTGTTTTCTTTAATACATTTTCTACTTTCTCATGTAATAGATCAGGGACCATTATAATAGAGTCTAAATATGTTGGCTCCACTGTCTTTGATGTAGAAAATAGTTAATTATATTTGACATTCTCCAGCTGATATTTCTTAATTTAATCTTTTGCCAAGCTTTGTGTCAACTTGAAGTTTTTGTTTTTCCTTTCCACTACTTCTCACTGCCTTATAAAATGATATTACAAAATATTCTCTCATCCTACACTGGAAGTTTTTTGCTTTAATTCTGAACATAGCCAACCCTAAATAAAGTGAGAATTTCTAGATGTCATCTGTAAGTTTTTATAGATGAATTTATATTCTATACCTGTGTTATGCTTGGCATCCTTCTCTATCTCAATGTTTACTGGCTAATATAGTGTCAAGTTCTTTTAGTTTCTCTCCTTTTTGGAGAAATGAATTCATATTGACTAAAATTCCTTAGAAATTATTAATAGTCTGTATAAATGTCTATTCTTTTATCCACTTTCCATTTTCTGTCATCTACAGCTAATTTATATGATCAATTGTACTCTATAGCTTCTTTATATTTGGTATTGATTTTGAGCCTTGCTCCATCGAAGTCAATGGTCTGGAAGTTCATAGATGATTAAAAAATGAGGCTTACACATCAGTAACCAATTTTTTCCTGCCTAATCTAGAATTGCTGTGTAATTGTTGATTTATAGCAAGAACAGTGCTGCTATTGAATAGCACCTGGAGGGGTGGGGTGGACTTACTTAGCTCCCAGAATGGAAGGCTACCCTAGATTCAAGGTACTCTGTGAATCTAGATCCACCTAAAACCACAGTTTCAAAGTCGCCTCTGATGTCTTACATTTACTGGTGAGCAAGAAAGGCATTTAACAGAATCACATAATAAGAAAAGTACCTATAAAGTGCTTACCCAAAACTTAAGACACACTTTCCCACAAATACATATGCCAACGGTAGGAAGAGTAGAGATACAGAGGTTATTTGTGGAGTAGCACATACATAAGTAACCTATGTTGACAGGATCTGCATATGGAGGGGCGACTCCCATTTCTGATATTGTAGGTCTGCTGTTGTGCTGTTGTACTCATAGGGCCTACTTGCCTTTTGTTTTGGCCAGTTCCTTCATTTTCTCTGGACGCAGAAACTAGGTTCTGCCAAGTGATACTCTAATGTACTGGTGGTCTGCATCTATTGAGCATGTGGATGTGGAGTTTGTCTTTTCTTCCAGCTTCCAGTGTCAGCTGGAGTGCTACCTCCTACTTTTTAAAAGAATGGATGCTACACATTCTTTCATCTTCAAGTGTATAGGCTGTCATTTATTCTCTTGGAAAGCTACGGTTCTCTCAGAAAGCAGAAACCCTAATACACAAACATTTATCTATCAATATGTATTACAATCCTTCCTGAAAAAATAATACTTGCCTTCTCTTCCCTACATAGAGTTGTCTTATTCCTTTCAGAACTTTGGCCAGAGGAGGCTTTTCTTTTCTGGTCCTTTTGCCCTAGAAACAAAGTTCTTTAGAAAACAAAACAAGGTCACTCCCAGTTAGCTAATACTCTCTTATATTTTTTGAACCACATTGTACTAACTATAAAAAAAAAAACAAAGTGCTGTCAGAACCTAAAAAGTTCTTCTCCTAAACCAGTGCATAGTTTATTCCCACACTGAAGATTTAAATAAATTAGTAATATTTACAGCTACTTTTTGAGGATTTTTCATTACTATTCCTGAATCTCTATATGTCTTAAGCTCTCTTAAATTTTTTTTTCAACTTTATAAAATGATCCACATTTCCCAAATGACTACAGGTGTTTTTTTTTTATCTGAAGCCTTCATTAGTCTTGGTTTAATAAAGATATGGAAACCTAATAAAAACACAATTGGAAAAAGCACAATGCTTTGAGATAGTAGTTAAGCTTTCCAGTTTCAATACCCAATGAGATTTCTCAAGCAGCCAAGAAAAAGACATTTAGCTATGAAAGAATATCAATTTGAATAATGGCTACAAGAACGTAGAGGAAGAAATGGAATAGTACATTCCAAAGAGCAAAAAAGCTCACACCAAAACCTCTCCCCCAAAATCATATTTGCAAATTAGTAACTAAAAATCAATGAAAAACATGGACCGCCACAAAAAACATTTGAGGTATTTTTGCATGCTGTATCCTTCCCCACTTCCTCCCCTTCACAAAAGTCATTCAGCCCTCAAATATCCCAAACAAACAAGATACAGGAAAGGTTTGTACAGATACCAAGAATTTAAGTAATTGATTGAATTTATCAGCTTTTTTTTTTCTAAAAAAAAAGAAATAGGAATGCTCTAAAAGAAATAAGAAGGCATTGTTAAGGGAGAAGATGATCTAAAGTAATAAAAATTGTAACTTTTAAAAATTTGAAAAGAAGGAGGAAGATCTTAAGTAATATTTTGTGGATGAAATCTCACATTCCCTTATAAGTAAAATAATATTTTCTGAGAAAGGGGTAGCACAATAATAGATTACTCAAGTAGGGAGAAGGAAGACAAGAGACAGGAGTTGGAGATGGAACCCCTGACAACTCAGGTGCATAGAAGGTATAGCAATTTCTTCCTCCTCCCCATCCCTACCTCTACCATAAAAAAAACAGGTTGGAGGGGAGTTGTGGGAGGAAAGGATAAAAACAGCAAAGGAGAAAGCCTGGGAAAATGAAATATGCTATTTAAGAACATTCCTGTATTAGGAGCTGAGAGTTGTACATTTCTCTTGTAAGAAAAAAGGGCCTTATAATGGGTTTTATCTAGTGGTAATGAGCATGATAGGAGACTTTACTGCTCCTATGTTGGAGTTAGAGAAATTTAAAACAAACAAACAAATAAACAAAAAACCAGAAATGTAGATTTAAACAAACCATTGGAAAAATAGTATTATCTTTTGCATGAAAATATTAATGCTGATCATATTTTCCAAGATTCTTTTCATCATCCTCACCTGTGCCCACCTTCTTATTGAAGTCACTGAGTATCAGTGGCTATATTGCATTGTTTTTTATGTATGTTGTAATTATTTCAGTGGTAGTTTTTGTTTTAGCTTATGATTGTTGCAAGCACTATAGCATAGAAGATCATCAAATTCCCCCTTTGATGATATTTATTGCTAGTGCTTTATGTAAAATTTCTCTGATAGCTCCTTTACTTATAGAAGTAACATGTTAGTCATTTTTTCATTCTGATGCAAACTTCTTTTGCCATCTGGCTTTATTTACAAAAACATTGTCAATTAAAATGATTGAATCATCTGAATAACATTTCAATATGTTGGTCAAAGGTCTCATATTTAGGACAGTTACAGCTAAGCTAGATTTTAGAAACAGTAGCTAAGAGCAATGTTGGTTTCAATTATAAATTAGTATGTGGAACAGAGAAGGTAATAGGAAATTATGGACAAAAACAATGAAAAAGAATTCAGAGGAAAATGAATTTGTAGATAACTTAGTAACATTATGTTTATACATATATACATATTAAATAATTTATTATATGAGCACATCTTTCTTTTTGTTCTATTGATATGTTTTGTTTTTATATTACCAACATTTATAGATTATTCCCATTTCATGAGTCATCTCTTGTAACAAATTAAAAGTTTAGTAAAACTAATAATACAGTTACTTTATCTGACAGTTCATGCAACATTTCACATCTTTAGATCCTCCTACCTCTCTTTAAAAAAAATTAATAGAAATCTTTTCTCTCTCTGCCACTTTCAATTCCACTGGGGAAAATAGGTAAGAAAAAGTCATCTATTTTAACAAATATGCATAGGCAGGCAAGACAAATTCTTTCAATGTCTGTTTACACATACTCTCTCCTCTTCTCTTCTCTCCCTCTGTCTCTCTGTCTTTGTCTGTGTATGTGTGTGTATTTCTCTCTCCCATATATACATATATGCATATGTGTTTATATGTAAATGTGTATGCATATGTGTGTGAGAGTATACACACACATGCACACACACACATACATACATACACACATAAAACCAAAATCTCATTCTGTATAGCAAATTTCATCATCAGTTCTATGGAATTACAAATGGTAATTGTCTTGATCATAGATCTTTCAGCTTTCAAAATTTTGTTTTCAAAGTTGTTATTGTACAAATTGTTCTGGTTCTGCTCATTTCCTTGTTCATCAGTTTATAAATTTCCTCAAAATTGTCATTTTTATAGTATTGATGTCAGAGTAGAAATTATTTTTCTGGTTCTGCTTACCTTCCCCTGCATCAGTTCACATAACCTTCCGTGTCTTTTTGAAATCATCCGTTCCCTCATTTCTTAGAACCCGGTATCACTCCATCATATTCATATACCACATTTTTAACCATTTCTCAATAGATGGAGATCCCCTTAGTTTCCAGCTTTTTGCTACCACCAAAAAAGTTGATCTAAATTTTTTTATACATAAAGCTTTTCTTCTTTTTTTGCTCTTCAAGATATAGACCTGGCAGTAGTACAGTGTTACAAAAAAGTGAAATGAGGATAAATAATGATAATGTGAGCATTATTTCATGGTTTTTTGGTTTTTTCCAGGCAATTGGGGTTGAGTGACCTGCCCAGGGTAACACAGCTAGTAAGTATCAAATGTTTGGTCTGAGTCCAGATTTGAACTCAAGCCTTCCTGACTTCAGGGCCGGTACTCTATCCACTGCACCACCTAGCCACCCCAATGTGAGCATTATTTCAGAATCAGCTTTCTGTGTATATGGAGCTCAACTACTTCAAACAAAAGTCAAAAGGCCAACTTAAAATGTAGAGTTTTAAAAAATAGAAGACTTGTTTTCAATAACTACTACAACCTTTTCTATTGGGGGAAAAAAGGAGGCATGAAGATTCGAAACATTTACCATTTCTTACAAAACTTAAACAGATGAAATCGCTATAATGCAATGACCAAAGAGTCAAGAAACTACCTGAAAAATCAGATGAAATA
The DNA here is from genome assembly GCF_900497805.2 of Vombatus ursinus. Classification (NCBI taxonomy): domain Eukaryota; kingdom Metazoa; phylum Chordata; class Mammalia; order Diprotodontia; family Vombatidae; genus Vombatus; species Vombatus ursinus. The sequence continues at coordinate 50,702,440 of NW_020954557.1, forward strand.
TTATTTACTATCAAGCATGAGATCATAAGAATAGATAGCTCATCCCCTTAAGTAAAGCTTCATTGAGATGATTTTCTAACACATTTCCAAAGGAGGGGGTTTTTGAGGTGCCTTAGTTAAAACATATCTTATACTACTCATGTTATAGAAGTTTTTTTTCCTTGAGTATAACTGGAATTCCTATTATAGCAGTTAAAGTTCATTTCCTGATTTTGGTCCTAGGTGGAGATGAATAAAAGCTGCTTGCTATCTCCCATAACTTTTATAACGTGACAGTCTATATTACTTAAGTATATTAATGAAGTTCTCCCACAGTTATAAATTTTCTTCATCTAACACTACAGAAAGAACATTTACAAAAATCTCTTTTCATCCTGGAGCCCTCATACTGACCCCTTGATATTTGTACTCAGAGAAACTACAAGGGTACAATTTCTAAATACAAAATAAATTATCTATAGTAATTGTCAACAGTGAACACTTCTCCGGAGTTCTCACAAAGAGGAACCCTGCAGGTGCTTTTTAAAACCTAACTGCACACTTTTATTATAGTTAGATTTCCTTTTAAATGAAAATGAACACAACCCCAGACATTTCATCACTACTAGGTGTTTGTCAGGGTTAATTAGAATGCCCTCCATTGGCCCTTTGGAAAGCCAAGGTGGCAAACAAACTGCATGCATCCTAAGAAGAAATACTAAATTAATGCTATACCTTCTGCAAAGGGCTCATTTTTAAATGAAGCCAACTACAATCAGGTATTTGCTACAGATCATACACCTATAAATGTTATGAAAATTGCAACCTGCCTGGCCAATCCAGTCATTGTGTTTACATCCAAGAGAAAATAAGGCATAACATGAGAACATTTTCTTTTCAGGGTCAGGCTATAGTTGCAGATTTTATTTTCTGCTATTATTTTTGCAGATTATTTTCTGCAGGGGGTTGTCAGAGACTAACTCTCTCTGCTTGTTTTATTGATACATACAGAATAGAATTTTAACCATAAAGTGCTGTCCCATCAAGAAAAACAATTAAAACATTTATCAATAAAATTTGTGTCCAAATACAACAGATGAAGCAAAAAAAGTAGCAAAATTCCCAGGGGTTTAATATAGACTAAAACAATCATCTATATATTGTATTGATCCATCTAAGTCAATCATTCCAAATGGGAACAAGCTGTTCTGAAATCAGGTTGTATCAGTCAGTTGCAGGAAAGATAGATCAAATTAGAAAATGCCATGAGACTCTATGTAAATTCCGGGTCAAGACCAGTCTAAAACATTTATGAGAACATTAGATTTCATTAATAATTTAACAAACATGAATATGTCAAAACTTTTTTTTAATTCCTTTCTTATTAACTTTAAAAAGAGGAGTTTTATCAAGGAACAGTGATGGTAGAGAAGTTCTTTACAGACAGCTCTTTGGTGTCATGGGGAAACACTGACCTGAAAAATGAAAACCACAGATAATCTACCAATCTCAGTTGGGTGGAAGAAATCTCTTTGCTGTTTCCTTTAGATGAGGAATAAGTTTCTGACCACAATCCAACTAGCAAGAGGGATGCTGTCCAACAATGACCACTGTCATGTGCAATCAATGTAAGAGTGTCTTTCATTGCTCTAGTGATTCATATATTTGTAACTATTGAAACACATATGATATTACATACATAATATATGATGCTCATAAAACTAAAGTAGCAAGGACTAGTCTCATTATCTACTTTTTATAGTCCAGGAAACTGAGGTCAAGTAATTTGCCCAAGCAAGCGAGGCACCTCAGTGATGCAGTGAATAGAGCACAAGACCAGGAGTGAGGAAGACCTCAGCTCAAATCCAGACTCACACACTTACCAGTTATGTGACCCTGGTCAAGTCACTTAACTTCTGTGCCTCAGTTTGTCTATGAATTGGGGGTGATAATAGTACCTACTTCTCAGTGTTGTAAGAATCAGATGAGATAGTATTTGTAGAGTGTTTGCAAACCTTAGAAAGCCACACTAAATGCTAGTTATTATGATTATTATTATTATTATAATAATGAACTCCAACTATATTTCAAGTTCCCTAACTTCAAGGTCAGCGTTTTTCCCACTGTGCTATACTTCTTCCTATATGCCAATTATCATATTTTCACCTATCTGAAAGTTGAGACTATATATATGTATATGTATGTATATATATACATATGTACATATATATTTAAATTATAGGGTCATAAGTCAATTTATTTAATATAAACAATACAGTGGTCTTACTACAATACAATTAAAGAACTTGGAATATATGTGTTCTGAGATAATTAAAATTGTATACTTCCATATATGTGCATGATATATAAACCCTCCCACATCCTATCTAAAAGTAAGATTACCTCTATTCTTTCAAAATTAATGGCAGCCATCAGTGCTAATATCTTACAAAACTGAATAATTAGGACTTTTTTTCTTAAAGATAGGAATCTCTCTTCTCTATCCCTCTTTCTTCCCTTTCATTTAAAAAATATTAAATTACATCTCAATCTTTCCCTCCCTTTCCCATAAGTATTAGAAAAGCAAAGAACAACTGAAAATGGAAGCTTATGTAGTATTAAAGGACAATAGAATAAGACCTTAGTAAATTACCTCACATTTCTGGATTCCAATTTCCTCTTCTATAAAAGTGAAATTAGACTAAGTGACCTCTAAGTCACTTCTGGGTTTAAAATCAATAATCTTATGATATCTTTTTTTCACCTACAGATTCTCCCAGTCTAACTGTCTCAATATGTATAATGAGATGAGGAAGCCTTATTTCTCAGATTGGGTTTTGTGAAAAGAGCACCATGAACCTAAGGAGTCAGGAAGCCAGAGTTCTAGCCCCAGTTCTGTCCTTAACTAGCTGAGCAGGTCTCAAGCTCTTTCACTCTTTGTTCTTTTCATTCACAAAATGAGGGCTATGGGCTAGATTAACACTAATATCCCTCCAAGTGTAAATATTCTAAACCATATAGTTGATTTATCCACTTCCATATCCAGCCACTGAATTCATATATCTAAACTGGGATAATAAGAAAAGTACAAATTCAGGTGTGGTTTTTTTTTTTCTGTCTACTAAGACAGGGGTTGAAAGTTAGCTTCCCTTTTCCATTCTTTTTGCCTTTATAGAAATTACTGAAATGTGTTCTTTTCCTGCTCAAACCAGACAGAAAAGTTCTACACCTCCTACCTTTTGCTTATTTTTCTGCTTCTAACAGTTTTAGGGAATGTCTTTTTGCTCCCAAATAATGCGTTATAAAACAAATTTTAAATCCCACATACCCAGACTATCTCCAGGCCTGATTTGTTTGTGAAGAAATTGCTTTGAAACTAACATAGCTGAAAAAAAAAAAAACAAACAACAACGACCACCACATGCTTGTCTTTCTACATGGTACAAATTCAAATAAACTTTTTGTATCACTGGGGAATCGGAAGATCATGCACTCAGTACCTTTACAAGCCAATTAACTTCTCTGTAATTCATGTCCAAGGACTGCCTGTCTCACCCCAGACAGCTGTCTGAAATTTGCCCACCATTAGTCACAGAAGGACCAGCTGAACTGTGAGTGATTAGATAAGTGGAAATACCTCCTCACCATTAAAAAAAAAAGTCCATTTTCTGACAGTAGGTTAATAACAACATCTTTGCATGCAATGATTTTTATTCCACTTTTTTCACACACAAAAAAGGTTAACTATAAAACCCACATGACTGGAACAGTAGTACTAAGTAAATTAACTGTCAAAAATGAGTTTAAGATGTCTCTATGGGCAAATAATTTACTAACAGACTCTCTCATTTGTGCTTGTGATATACAGATTTTGTTTCTTACTATATATTTGTCTCAGTATCAGGATCACTTTTGGGGGACATTCTGAAGTAGGTAATGTTGGTCTTTGGATCCCAATGCCTTTCAAATATGTCTTTCTTCTCCCTTTTGGAGTCACTGCATAAGTGCCAAAGCCCATATGTTGTCTATTTATGGCAGCTCACCAGGTTTACCATCCAAGTCCCATACATTTCAGTCCAATGATCAACAAAAAATAATCAAGGGGAAGCTAGGTGGTGTAGTAGACAGAGCTCTGACCTTGAAGTCAGGAGGACCTGAGCTCAAATCCGACCTTGGATACTTGATACTTAGTAGCTGTGTGACCTTGGACGAGTCACTAAACCCCAAATGCCTCACCAAAAAGCAAAAAAAAACAAGAGCCAACTATGTCCATGGCACAGATGACCCCTCTCCTCATCAAAATTTACCTGTCTTATGTCATTCCTTCAGGATCTAATATTCTTGAGTGCCTGCATATGTTATCCCCTCCCAGAAAATATACTAGCATTTAAGTCATATGGTAGAATACTGGCCACTTTGATCAATAAGTGAAAATTTTAGGCACTTGATCAGGATGGAGCAAGACAATGTCTTAGTATCCCTAAAAACTATACTACATAAGCCATGGCTATTTATTCTGCCTATATCTAGGACTAGCTGTACTGTATATTCTATCATATGACTCTTTACATAAGAATTTGAAATAAATATTTCAATATGGAAACTATATTTTTTAATTTCCCCTGACTTATGGGTGAACCTATATGAGAAATACAAACTTCCCACTTTTTGTTTACTTAAAAACCTACCTAGGATTTGATTAGCTAGATGTGTTTCACATTTCCTGGTTGTGAGAAAGCTCAGGAGGAATCAAAGAGAAATAGACAACAAAGTTCTCACCGTGCCAAAGCATTGCAATGGGAGCAGTATCCCTGATGGACAGAAAATTTTCATTCACTTAACTAGCCTTTATCAAGTGCCTACCCTGTACAAAGTCTTGTACTTGATGCTAAGAATGCAAAGATCAAAACAAAATAATCCTTATCTTCAAGGTGCTTACATTCTACTGTTGGTAAGGTGTTGTCCTTCATGTTCTAAGAGGTCCAAAATGAAATTACTATGTTAGAGTTAATGTACACTGTGTCTGACTGTGATTAATCAGACCAATATGAACTCAGAAGGGTCTATCACAGGTTAAGCACAAAAAGCCCATATGAACATTGGGGAGGGAGATGTCTCTAAAAAATTGGTACATCTCACCTTTCTTTTGAGTTGCAGCTACTTACTGCGGATAAATAATACATACACATAGATAAAGGGAGAAAGACCAGGCTTAGATTGGTCTGTCGCTGGGAAATGTGGTTATCAGGATTTTTTAGCCAGCTGTTAACTACTTTTCCAGAATAAAAGGTTTTCTAGGATGAAGTTAAAGGTTTCTTTTTCATTTGACAAAGAATCCTAAGCATTTACCTAAGTCAGGTGGCATGATAAGACCTAAGAACTATATAAGTTTCTGACCATCTCAGGGGACAAGTGAATTGAGAAACAAAAAGGGAGACAACAGAAGACAAAAAGAATATATTACAGAAGAAGAAAAGCAATTGAGAAAAGAGTTTTCAGAAGAATCCAAGGGGCAGACTTAATGTTAGCCTAGGCCTTTGTACCTTCATATGAAGCCTGGCAGGGAAAAAAAAAGATTCATTGCTACTGTCTGAGAATGCCGACTAAAGATAACTGTAGTTTTCTTTGGCAGAGAGAGAATTAATAATCACAGAAGCTCCGGTAGATGAAAAAAATGTTGCAGTTGGTTCTGAAAATAGCACCTGAGCTAAGGCACAAAAGGAGGCTGAAAAAACTGTAACCAATCACAACCCCTAGTAGGTGGTGGAAGTGGCTAAAAATGTAAGTGAAATGATTGTAACTGCAGTCTTGCTAATGGATGTTATTTTAGGGCATATTGCTATTTAATTATAATACTTTTATTACAAACTGAATTTGTCACCTCAATGTCAGACAAAGAGTAAAGCCTATCAGTGGGGGCTCAGGAGCTATGATTTGAAGGTGCATCTTACAAAATATCTAAAACTTGGTATAGCTAACTGCAGGCCCAGAATGGAAGGAATGCATTAGCCACATGCAAAAAGTAAAAAAAAAAATGTATACAAAGTAATTTCATGGGAAACTAACTAGGAAGGTCAGGAAAAGTCTAATGCAGGATATGGTCCTAGAACTTGAAGAAAATGAAATGTTCTCAGCAACAAAGAATGGAGTGCTTTCCAGGCATAAGGGCACTGTGTGCAAAGGTATAGATATACTTATGATGATGACAGGAGGACTTAAGGAGATCTAGCAGAAAATATGGAAATGGACCCTTAGCCTTACCTCTAAAGCCCTAAGAAATTAGCATAAGATTATTTAGTAGGTAGACCTATCTGTTTTCTATTCATACAATAGAATTCTATTCATACGATAGAATACATATATGGATTCTATCCAATGGTATATTCTTGACTCGGAAGAACACGGAGCATATTCTCCATTAGAGAAGACAGTATATCTATATTATAATATATTTTTGGCTCATAAAGCTAGAAATGTTTTCTTTATTATTACCTCATACATATTTTAGGTTTGTATTCTGAATATGGCACTTTCCATGACATTAGTCAATATCTTGCATCAGCATGTATCTCCCCATTTTCTGCCTTACTTGATGACAATTCTCAGTAGAGTGTCAATAAAAATCTTAGTCCCATTTTTTTTTGTAGAATCATATAATTGTAATATATGAATGAAGAATAACTTATCTGAGGAGAGTCTTTAAGGCTGTATTTACTTACATAGATTTAAATACAAATTGATTTTCTATAATCGATAAATAATACATACAATGGGAATATACATACTGCACACACACACTTATATATATATGTATATATATTTCTGCAGCACTCTGTTAGGTAACTTTTAAATCCAGGAGAGATGGGCCAGAGACACCTGTAGCCTGCATGGTTCTGTGTGTGGAGGCAACAAGAGAACAACATCCCCCTCAAAAAGTCACAAGGCAGTCAGAAAGCCCAGATCTAACACTCATTCCTCCTTCCTTATAATTTAACACATCTTGTACTTAAACTTGTGTGAGCAGGAAAGGGAAGAGATATCCAGATTTTCACATAATGCTAATCAAGATCTCTTCCCCTTGGGCCATTTCTAACCTTGACTTCTGTCCCCAATGGTCTGAATGTAGTCCTCTATCAAATCTCAAATCCCATACAATGTGTCCTAAGGAAGCATTCACCAAATGAACACTCTTTGTTCTGGAACTAAATTGTCCTCAATCTACATACTTTTTTCTCTCCTTGTGAACAGTTACGGAAATCTTGAAGAAAACTTGAAGGTTTCCTTTGTCATTCTTCCTTCAGCCTAAAGCAAGGCCCCATTCTAGTCTCTCTAGAAGCCTAGAAACAAAGATGCCTCCCCCAAAAAGAACACCCTATTCTTGAAATAAATATATTTATTTTTTATTTAATTATATTTAAAATGGATCCAACAACCTCTCTATTTATAAGTACAAGGATCTAATTTTTAATTCAAGATAGTATATATTAACTCAAGCTACTTCCAAGGTTTTTTTTTTTAAATATTTTATTTGTTTAATTAGCCATGATCCACCTTCTTATATTCCCATCCCAATCCCTCTTTCCCCAGTTAAGAATATATAAATGGGGTACCTAGCTACGTGGTACAGTGAATAGAACTCTGCCCTTGGAGTCAGGAGGACCTGAGCTCAAATTCAGCCTTAGACACTTAACACTTACTAGCTGTGTGACCCTGGGAAAGTCACTTAACCCCAATTGCCTCATCAAAAAAAATAAAAAAAGCAAAGCCCATTATAAATATGTGTAATCAATCAAAACAAATTTTACTTTGGCCATGAAAAAAAAAAAGTCTCATTCTGCATTTGGAGTTCTTCATGTCTCTATCAGGATATAAGTAGCATGCTTCATCATTATTCCTCTAAAATACTGGTTGGTCATTATTCTGATAAGAATTACCTACTGATAAATTTTCCATTACATTTATATACCATCACTTGTTCATCCATTCCCCAATTTGTGGACATCCCCTAATATTCCCATTTTTTGCCACCTAAAACAGTTATTAATATTTTTGTATATTCTTAGAATTTGTTTTGCTTAGAACTAATTTCTCCTATAATATATCCTCTCTCTAATTTCCTATCCCTGCTTTACCCTTTCTCTCCTATGTCTTTGTCAAGTGAAATGTATTTCTATACCCAATTCTGTGTGTGTGTGCATATTTGTGCATATTCTTCCTTCCTTTTTCCATTTCAAATGTCAGTATCTCCCTCCCACCCCAATCTCCTTATTTGTGGAGTTGTCTACTTGTGCCTCCTAACTATGTGAGATAATTTCCCCTAACCTTCCTTCCCCCCTCACCCCTGCTTCAGTGCATTATTCCTCTTCCCCTCTTATTTCATTTTTTCTTAAGATCACTTATCCCTTTCAAAAATTCCCTCCTTAGTCCTTCATTGATCTGAAACCTAGAACTGGGCAATGATCGACAAAGCTGCCAATCTCTTGAGGTTCCCAGATAAACACACAGGTTTTGGAAAATTAAACAACTCTTAATTTCCAAACTAACTCCCTGCTACTGTTTTAGACCTCTCTATGTTCAGAGGGGAAACAAGAATATCTTTCCATGATATATCCTCTTCCCATATTGATTGCTCATGATTTTTTTTTTACAGCTAATTTGGTGAATAGGACCAATTCTAACTAAAATTGTGAAATAATTGTGAAAATTTGTCCTCTATACTTCCAGCATCCCCTTTCTTTTCTCTTTTTCTCTACCTCAGGATCATTGGCTCCTCAAGTGCCTAGAGACCTTATTCTCTATCCTTTTCCTTTTAGTAAAACTTGCTCTCAGAAAAGGTTCTGATAAATTCATTCGCATAGAATGTGGTCTGCTAGTAAGTACACCAAACTAGGGGGTACAATGACTAGCTTTCAGTTGACTCTGTCACTGACTTGCTTATATAACCTTTATCAAGACCCTCCTTCTGTACCTCAGTTTTCTTATCTATAAAATACATGGATTAGCCTAACAGATTTAAGGTGCTAAGCAGCTCCAAAACTATGCTTCTAAGTATAAATACCTGACATTCTTCCTTGGGATAGCAGTAATTTACCAAGTGGCACAGTGGATAATGGGTTAGCCTTGAAATCAGGAAGACCTAAATTCAAGTCTTACCATTAACATGTGCTAGTAGTATAACAATTATCAAGTCACTTGACCTCTCCATGCCTCAGGGCAGACTAAAAGATTGTAAAGAAGGTAGTTTCCACACTACGAGCCCCCACACTGATGAAATAAAAACTTCTGTTCAAAACAAACAGAAAAAAAAACCTTCAGTTTGGTTTAAGTCAAAGGAATTAAGCTGTAATTATGTCATTTCAGTCATCAGTGATCTGAATGGCAAAAGTATGTGAGGAGGAAGGAATAAGGACGCACCACTCCCATAAACTGCATTGTATAACTAACCACTTCCTTGTAACGTTTGTTTTAGGATAAATTTGTCCTAACAAAAATGCCCTAGATTTCTTGGTAGTTTTGTTTTTCTCCATACTGCTCCCAGGATTGTAAGAAAACAGCTTCCAATTTGAGTCTGGAACACAAGTCTGGAACACTTTTCATTCTTGAATCCAAATATAGTCACTGCCCAAAAGTAAAATGTCAAAAGCTGATAGTACTAGTGTTCCCCAGGCACAGAGGACAAATGGAGAAGAGGTAGTGACAGAAGTCCTAAGCCAACTTTACTGGAGAGATGTAGGATGAGGGAAGAATGCTGTGGAGAGAACTTGAGGGCAGGAAGCTGAGCTCAGAAGAAAGGTGAAGCCAATGAGAAAAATCTTCAGTGCACATTAAGACCTAATATACTACTTTTCCCTTTTCATTAAGTCCTTTCTCTCAAGTCCTAGATTTTTAGTTATTTCAAAATTGTCTGATCAGTGTTTAAAATCATGATTTTTGAAGGAAAAAAATTTGGAGAAAATGAATGATAAGTATTATTGGAAAAATGGAGAAATGGAATTTTAGTTGCTAGAAGACAAGGAACTGTCATCAAGTCTTGATGGATAAGCAAGGAAGAACCTTTCTAAGTGTCAGATTTATCTCCTTTTTTTGATCCACTCTAGAAAGAAAAACCTGCTTCACTCCATGCGTATTTCACATATTACTGAAGAAACCAGTGCCCTGTGTAACATGTGATATTCACGGTATTAAATTGTGTGTAGGGTAGGAGAAACTCATCCTTGAAAAATAGATCTTGCTCAGAGAACTTTTTTGATGTACAGAAACTTGAATCTGAGGTAAACAAACAGGCAAAACACTGTTTATTAAAAAGAATAAGTCCTACCAATATTGGAATTAGCACTCCACTCCAGTAGGTCAGCATCAGAATAAACACATTAACAACTTCCCCCAAATCCACCAGGCAAGTTGTGTTTAGTGAGATTCCTTATCCTTTTAATCTTAGAACTAAAAAAAGAAAATTGTTTTTCCCTCTGGCATTAGTGAACAGAAAAATGAATTTTGAGATTTGGATGATTAACTTCTTTTTTTCCCAGAATAACCACTGCTAGAGGTTTGCCAGTGACTTTTTTCCCCCTTGTCATCTCCAGTCTACTCCTTTTAATAAATTGTTTCCCTTGGCCAATTGCCCAGACCTGACCAACTGGAACTCCTTATCCTTTGCCAGGTGCAGGCATGGCTTTAGACTAGGCAGGTGCCAAGTGGGGGTGACTTATAGTTATACCAGAATGGATCCCCTGTTCAAAGAGAGCATCTTTCCAACCCAGCTAACCAATGCCTAAAATTTCACCCTTATCACTTAGTTTATTTGGCTTATGATTTTGTTTCTGGTTAAAATTAAAATACCTTTTTCGGGGGGAAAGAAGGAAATAGCATTTGTCGAGTGTTTTATATGTGCCAGATATTGTGCTAAGCATTTTACAAATATTATTTTATTTGATTTTCAAAACAGGCATTTTACAGTTGAGGAAACTGAGGAAGGAAAAGGTGACTTACTCAAAGTGATGTAGCTAGCAAGTTACTAAGGTCTAATTTGAACTTAGGTCTTCCTGACTTCAGACCCAGGGATCTACCCACTGAAGCCACCTGGCTACCTCTATAATAATAGCTAGTATTTAAATAACACTTTAAAGTCTGCAAAGAATTTTGCATATGTTAAGTCATTTGATCCTCGTAATGACCTTGTAAAGAATGACAATACACCTTATCAGTTATTTATGCTGCACAGAAATGAATTTGTCTGATTCTTCCCTAGAAGCAGATTATGCTGGGTTTAAGGGTAGAGAGAAGAGGGCACCAGATATTTTTAATGCATCATTCCCATCACACATACTCCATGTCATTAAATACCTATTTTCCTTAGGCACTCTTCTCCGAACAGATTAAGAGTAGGCTCAAGAAATATCTGATTGTAATAAGTTGTGTAACACAAAAATCTGATTAAAAGCCTTCCATGTCTGATCTCCTCTATTCTGTTTTACAGACCCTGAAGATTATATGCCAGACCCAGGTTACCACCTAGCTGCCCCCCCCCCCCCCCCCGCCATCCAGTCTCTGGCAGGCCACGAGTCAATCAGTAGGCAGGACATTCTGGTTCTCACATCCACTCACCCTCTGCCCTGCTCTCCACCATCCCAGTGCACACTTTCAGAACTCTCATTCACTCCCTCTTCTCTCTCATTCTTTCCTACAAATATTCTTCCTAAACTCCCATAATTAACTCCATGTTACTTCCATTAAACCAAACATTATCTCAGCCAAAAGGTCAATTTCTGTGTCCCTTCCATCATCATGCTTAAGTCAGTTTCCAACTAATAAACAGCTATGAGACTGCCTCCTAAAGACCTTACGTAGACCTGGAGAATAAGTTAGCTGGACGCTCACACAAACTTGGAAACATCGATTTTCTTCATTCCTGAATAGAAATAACAACAACAACAACAACAACCACAACAATAAATATCTGCAACATATAAGACTTAAGGGAGTGAGGAAGTGTTGTTGCCAGAGAGAAGGGTACAAAAAAGGAAGGTTCAGGATACAATAACAAATTAGATCCTGAGTAGCCATGGAATCTTAAGTAGGTAGGGACTTGAGAGGTTATCAAAACAAATCAGCTCAATTCTACAACATTCTTGACAAGCAATCTCTGCTTGAAAACTTCCAGTAATGGGAAAATCACTTCTTCATAAGGCATCCCATTTCAGTTCTGGACAGCTCCAGTTGTTAGGCACTTCTTCCTTTTGTGATGCAAAATTGGCCTCCCTGTTTTTTCTAACCAGTTGTGCTAGCTCTGTCTCTGGAACTGCACAAAATAAGTCTATTCACTTTTATATATAAAAGTTCTTCATTCTAATGCTGCTTTTAGTACCTGTGTGACTTTAAGCAAATAATTTTTACTCCCTGGGTCTCAGTTTCCTCATATATAAATGAGTAGTTTGGACCAGGTAATTTCTGAGATCTCTGTCAGATCTAATAGTCTGTGACTTTTTAAAATATACTTGAAGACAATTGTCATGTCCTCTTAAAAAAAACCCAAAATTTAAAACTGCTTTTTGCAGGGAAAACAACATTCCCCATTTGTTCTATTTATCCAGCTGAAACATGGTTTCTAGGCCTCTCCTCCTTCTAATAATTCTTTCCCTTCACTCCAGCTTGATAATTTCCTTGTTAAAGCATGCTATCTAGAAGTCAACATGATTTTTAGGTGTGATCTGACTAATGAAGAGTACTGAAACCTATCATGGTGTGGAAACTAGGTAGAAGTAGAAGTAATATCCTAACCCTTCCCACCATGCAAGTATGGCTAGGTTGCTTTTTTTTTTTCCTTAAATGGTATTTAAGAACTTCTTTGATATTTTTTTGGCTCAGGAGAGTAAAGGCTCAGATTGTTGATATCACTACCTCATCAATTGAGTAGAAAAATAGCCGTTAGGAGCTCAAGGGATGCTGAGATACTTAGCTAGTTGATCACTGTGGGTAACCTAGGCAAGAAAACCTCTTTCAGCTAAATGACTTCAAAGTGCCCTCAATGCTTTCCTTGCTAAAAAAGAAAGCATTCTTCTTTTTTTAATTAATTTTTTTTTAGTTTTCAACATTCACTTCTGCAAGATTTTGAGTTCCAAAATTTCTACCCATCTCTCCCCTCACCCCAGCCCAAGACGGCATGCATTCTGAATACCCTTTTCCCCAATCTGCCCTCCCTTCTATCACTCCCCTCTTCTCTTATATTTTTCCCTTCTATTTTCCTGTAGGGCAGAATAGATTTCTATACCACATTGCCGGTATATCTTATTTCCCAGTTGCATGTAAAGACCATTTTTAACATTCATTTTTAAAACTTTGAGTTTTAGAAGACAAAGAACCATCCTCATTGAGAAGGCAAGAAATTCCATATAGGTTATCCATGTGTAGTCATGCAAAACACTTCCATAATAGTCATGTAATGAAGAACTAACTATATTTCCCTCCATCCTATTCTGTGCCCCCTACCCATTTTTTCTATTCTCTCCTTTGACCCTGTCACTCCTCAAAAGTGTTTGCTTCTGATTACCCCCCCTAATCTGTCCTCCCTTCTATCATCCTCTTCTTATCTTCTTTTCTCCTATTTTCCTGTAGGGAAGAGAGATTTCCATACCCAATTGTATGTATATATTATTCCCTCCTTAAGCCAAATCTGATGAGAGTAATATTTACTCATTCCCTCTAATTTCCCCCCTCTTCCCCTCCACTATAACAACTTTTCCTTGCCCCTTTTATGTGAGAAAATTTACCCATTCTATCTCTCTCTTTCTCCTTCTCCTAGTACAATCCTCTCTCACTCTTTAAGTTTATTTTTAGATATCATCCCTAATATTCAACTCACTATATATGTATGTACACACACACACACACACACACACACACACACATACCCTTTAATTACCCTAATACTGAGAAAGGTCTCATGAGTTACAAATATCATCATTCCATGTAGGAATTAAACATTTCAACTTTAATAAGTCCCTTATGATTTCCCTTTCCTGTATACCTTTTCATGCTTCTCTCGAGTCTTGTATTTGAAGTCAAATTTTCTATTCAGCTCTGGTCTTTTAATCAAGAATGCTTGAAAATCCTCTATTTCATTGAATTTCCATTTTTTTTTTTTGCTTGAAAGATTATACTCAATTTTGCTGGGTAGGTGATTCTTGACTGTAACCTTAACTCTCCAGAATATCATATTCCAAGCCCTACTATCCTTTAATGTAGAAGCTGCTAAATCTTGTGTTATCCTGATTGTGTTTCCACAATACTTCAATTGTTTCTTCCTGGCTGCTTAGATTATTTTCTCCTTCACCTGAGAACTCTGGAATTTGGCCATAATATTCCTAGGAGTTTTCTTTTGGGGATCTCTTTCAGGAGGTGATTGGTGGATTCTTTCAATTTCTATTTTACCCTCTGGTTCTAGAATATCAGGGCAGTTTTTCTTGATAATTTCTTGAAAGATGAGGTCTAGGCTCTTTTATTGATCATGGCTTTTAGGTAGTACAATAATTTTTAAATTATCTCTCCTGGATCTATTTTCTAGGTCAATTGTTTATCCAATGAGGTATTTAACATTGTCTTATATTTTTTCATTCTTTTGGTTTTGTTTTATAATTTCTTGATTTCTCATAAAGTCATTAGCTTCCATTTGTTCCATTCTCACTTTTAAGGAATTACTTTCTTCAGTGAGTTTTTGGACCTCCTTTTCCATTTGGCACAGCTTTTTAAGACATTCTCCTCATTGGCTTTTTGGACCTCTTTTGCCATTTGGCTTAGTTTATTTTTAAGGTGTTTTACCTTCACCATTTTTTGTGTCTCCTTTAGCAAGCTGTTGACTCATTTTTCATGATCTTCTTGCATCACTCTCATTTCTCTTCCCAATTTTTCCTCTACTTCTCTTACTTGCATTTCAAAATCCTTTTGGAGCTCTTTCATCACTTAAGACCAATTCATGTTTTTCTTGGAAGCTTTGGATGTAGGAGCTTTGACTTTGTTGTCTTCTTCTGGTTGAATGTTTTGATCTTACTTGTTACCGAAGTAAGATTCTATAGTCTGAGTTTTTTTCTGCTGTTTGCTCATGTTCCCAGACAATTACTTGACCTTTTAACTCTTTGTTAAGGTAGGGCTTTGCTTCCAGTGTGGAGGGTGTACTGTCCCAAGCTTCAAGGGTTTTTTGCAGCTGTTTTCAGAGATACTTCTAGGGATCTATAAATTTTCAGTTTTTCCAAGATGGTATGATTTAAGGAGAGGAGTTTATTCTTTTCTTGGTCTGTTGAGTGACCACAATCACTTTTTCTACCTTGGAACTATAAGGAAGATTTCCTCTGCACTGCCACCACAAGCTCCTCCATGCCAATTCTCCTCTTCTCCCCAGGACTACCACCCAGGATTTTGACCCAGATCCACACATGGACAAAGCAAGAGAATCCTGCATCATTGCAAGCCAAGAAATCCCTGCAATCTCCCTGTTATTATTCACTCAATCCCTCCACCTTCTGGAGTAGCTGAGAGCTCCAGAAGTAGCCAGTACCTCCACCACAGGGCTGTAACAGAGCTCAGACACATTTCTCTCTCACCCAGGTCAAACAGACCTTTCCTACTGACCTTCTAAATTGTCTTTGGAATTTGTGGGTTGAGAAGTCTGGAAACTGCCACAGCTGCCAGTGATTCAGTCACCTGAGGCCTGCTCCAGGTTTTTTGGGACCCCATCTTTACCTGTGCAACCCAAGCTGAACTCTAAAAAGCCTTCTTCTGTTAGGACTAAGTAATTCTCTTTTTGTTAACTGTTAAATGAAATCTTAGTGTCTCATTTTGTTACAACATGGGATGAAAACTAACAGAAGACCATCTCTGAGTGTCAGCCCTAGCCCTGAACACTAATCCTCAATACATGAGACTTTACAACTTAACTTCAAATTTATAGAACTTTACTTTCATTTTCATGGCAGAAACAACATACTTTTGGACTCATGTTTGACAGAATCCAGAGACTGGATACAATCTCAAGCTGGATAAAACAGAATCTCTGCCCAGAACCTGAAAGCATTCACATGTTACTAGCAGTCAAGTATATTTTAAACAGCCAGATGATGGTGTTATGGCTCCATTCCCAAATGGAAATGGTTTTTCCTAATAAAATAGCAAAGATGACAAAAATGAAAATGATAAATGTTGGAGGGTCTATATAAAACAGGCACACTGATACACTGCTGGCCATTATATGAATAACCACAACCATCCTGGAAAGTCATTTGGAATTATACATACAAAGTTACTAAACAGTACATGCAGGGGCAAGTACAGTGGTGCAGTTTAACAGCCCTGGAGTCAGGCGAGACTGAGTTCAAATCTGGCCTCAGACACTGGACATTTACTAGCTGCATGACCCTGGGCAAAACACTTAACCCCATTGCCTATCAAAAAACAAAACAAAACAAAAACAACAAAAATGAAAGAAAGAAAAATAAATGAAACAAAAACAACAATAAAAAACCCCACAAACTGTACATGCCTTTTAGACCTCTGCTAGACTTGTAGCAAAAAAAAAAAAACCAGAAAAGTCATTTTTGAACAAAAATATTTATAGCAATTCTTTTTTGTGGTAGCAAAAAAAAAATACTGAGATGGATATCCAACAATCAAAGAATGGCTGAATAAGTGTGGTGTGGTATGGTATAGGCCTGAAGTCAGGAAGACTAATCTTCCTGAGTTCAAATATGGCCTCAGACACTTAGTGACTATTTAACCCTGGGCAAGTCATGTAACCATTTTTGCCTTATTTTCCTTATCTGTAAAATGAACTGGAGAAAGGAATGGCAAAGTTATTCTTCGCTAAGAAAACCCTCAATGAGGTCATGAAGAGTTGGACATGACTGAAAAAAAAATGACTGAATGACAATAACAACATGAATGAGATGGAGTATACTATTGTGCTGTAAGAAATGAGGAAATACTTGATTTCAAAAAGAAATAGAAAGATTTATGTGAACTGATGCAGAATGAAATAAGCTTGATCAGAAAAACAATTTATGCTATAAAATCAATTTTATAAAAAATATAATTTTGAGGACTTTAATAAAGAAATTAATGCATTGAGCAGAACTAGGAGGAAAAAAATTCTACAATGACAACTATGTAAAACAAACAACTTTGAAAGTTATACAAGCTGTGAAAAATGTAATTGTCATTCATGATTACAAAGGAATAATGATAGAAACATATCATCCATTACAGAGAGGTGATGAATTTAGGGTGGTAGAAGAGAGAGAGAGAGAGAAAAGGAAAAAATCCAAAGTAGCTCTTAAGCAGGTCAAAGTGCCAGTAATGCAAACTGGTTACAAGCTAGCATTTCTTTTCATTTTTTTTTCTTTTTAAACATTTAATCTTATTACTTTCAAATCAATTAATAAGCATTTATTTTCTCTCACTCTCATCCCTCTCCTTTATTGAATGAGAAAGAGAGAGAGAGAGAGAGAGAGAGAGAGAGAGAGAGAGAGAGAGAGAGAGAGAGAGAGAGAGAGAGAGAGAGAGAGAGAAGGTGGATAATAAACTTCATCTTCAGTCCTATGTTATTTCTTTTCAATCTCAAGCAAGTCACATGGTTCTGAGGGACTACCCCTGTTCACCACTTGTGGGAGAATTCCAATGTATGGGGATAATGAAGTTGAGTTTACAGACTAAAAATAAAAACAAAAGCAAAAACAAAAATCACCCACAGCTCCTCCTCCTCCAATTCCTTTCTAGTCATGATATCCCTTATTCCAGGTTTTGAGTTTTGGCTGAAATTCGAAAGTTTATTACCAATACTTAGATTTTACCTTGGTTTCAACCAGTATAATCCTAATTCTGTCATCTAACACATTAACTATTCCAAGTTCCTAACATTCATAGATGTGATAAGTATGCTTTATACAATGTGTCTTTTTTAAGTCAACAGTAAAACTGTTGGACAAAGACGGATGGGGATAATGCCCTGCAGCATTCCATCAGAGACTTATTTAGGTTGAACATTGGTTCACTGATCAACAAGCAGGCCAGCCCTGACCAGGATATGATTCTTTTGCAAGTCCTATACCTTCTATATGTTTTCTCTTACCTCCCAAGTCAGGATCTTCTAGCTCACAGTTTCCTGAGGCTCGCATGTCCCATGTTACTTTCAAAAATTGAAGATATCCAACATAGATCTCATCAAAGAAAAGAGAAATGAGGTATTTTGTGATTCAGTTGTTCTTCAGTCATGTCTGACTCTTCGTGGTTCCATCTGGGTTTTCTTGGCAAGGACACTGGAATGCTTTGCCATTGCCTTCTCCAACTCATTTTACAGATGAGGAAACTGAGGCAAACAGGGTTAAATGATTTGCCCAGGGTCACATAGCTAGTAAGTGTCTGAGGCCAGATTTGAACTCAGGAAGATAAATCTTCCTGACTCCAGGCCCAGCACTCCATCAACCTAAGAATTTCCTTTCCAAGATAATTCAAATAAAATGAAACTGTGCCTGAATTATCAGGGCAAATGATTTAATTAAATGTTTTGGTAATGGAGACCTAGCTAAGTAGTAAAATTGATTTCCTTATCCTACCTATGGCATTAACAGAATGTAGAAACATTGGAATGGGATGTCTAACTATTTATCAGAAGTTGGAACCTAACCAAATTTTAATAATACTGTGCTATAATCTGATTTTTGAAAAAATAATAAACATTCAAATCCAGCTTCAGATGCTTACAAGATGAATGACCCTTGGAAGTCACTTAGCCTCTGGCTACCTCAGTTTCCTCACCTATAAAATGGAGATAATAATAGCACCTATCCTCCAGGGTTGTTGTGAGAGTTAAATGTAATATAGTAGTTGTAAAGCACTTAGCATAGTGTCTGGCGCATAGTGTGGGCTTAATAAATGCTTTTTTCCTTCTATTAATGTTTGAGAGGGAAATGCTGAGGCTGCTACTTCTCCTATCTCACTTTTGCTATGGACTTGGGAAATAGGGTGGGAATGGTAGAAAATATTATACCTTCTCTTTCCCAGTTCATATTTTTTTAATCTCATCTTCTTCTTAATCTTTTTTTCTACCTGACAAACTGCTGTCTTATCTTCTTATTTTGCCCAGTCCAAGGTGAGCATTTGTCTCATTCACCACCTCCTACCCTGCTCTCCAGACACTCAAATAAACTGTTTACCTTCTAAGAACAGAAGAAATATGGAAGGAGATAGCTGATAAGGAAAGAGTAGTAATTTCCAGGAAACCACTGAAAACAAAAGCCAGCAAAAAATTAAAATAAATAAAGATAACCCAATACAAAATCCTTAAAAAGCTAGCTAGAAGGAAGCTGTGTGATATTCTCATTCATCACAGTTGTACTCATCATCTTTTGAAAAATTATAGTATTAAAAGTCTCTTTTCATAGATATGTAAGGACAAAAAAATCAATGTGTGAATCATGAGAAGCAATGGTAAGGACTAATAATAAGGCACTTTAGAGAACTTAAGTCTCTTCTTACTAATGTTGATAGGATAACAGAAGTGAGGGCAGGTGCCTGGTAATCTCAAATTCATTCTCAGTGATTTAAAAATTAATTTGCTGTCCATATCTATAAAAGCCAGAAATTGCACTTGCCCCCAAGTAATATAACTGTAAAGTCACAGAGTTGACCTTGGGGGAAAAATAGGAGTAGCCAATCATTTAAGCCTTTCTACACCTCATTTCTGTACAACCTCATCTCCTTTGGCTCCTGTATCCATGTCCCTGAAGGATTTCTATTGTCTTAGGTTCCCCAGTTGTTCATTTTAATGGCTAACATTTGCCTGTTCTCTAAGATAATTATACATTCTATATTCTTCCTGATCATTTCTTCATCAACTGAAACCTATATATTCAGTGTGCCATCCCTCCCAGTAAACCATAGCTAGAGTACCAATAGATGAATAATTAATTAAAAAACCTATATTTATGCTATGGATGATAATAATCATAGCAATAACAATAATAATAACAAGAACCACCTTTTATATTGTGCTTTAAGGCTTGCAAATTATATTACAAATTCTATCTCATGTGATCCTTACAACAACCCTGGAGGTATCTCCATTTTATTGAGGAAGAAAAAAGGCAGATAAAGGTGAAGTGACTTGCCCAGTGTCATACAGCTAGTAAGTTTCTGAGGTGCTTGGATTTGAACTCATCTTCCTGACTCCAAGTAGAGTATTCTATTGATAAGGGTGTAATAGCAATAGCTTGAATTTATGTCATTGAGGCATACTATACATTAGATAAGTACATGTGTGAAATAAATATTGTTGGTGTACTATTTACTTGGAGTATTGCCTCATAGATGTTGTTATATAGGTTTAAAAAACTTTAACTTTAATGAATACATGTTGCAATATCTGAAAACCACCAGGTGGCATTATACCAGTACAGGTGTGTTTTAGCCATTTGTCTTCTATGCCTCTGGAGCTAGCCACTTTTTAATATGGTGGAGTAAATAAAGCAAAGAGTATTCTAATACCCTCATCTCAACCTGAGCAGAGGGGAATGAGTAAAGGTGCAGCCAGTACTGAAAAGAGTGGCTCAGGAGGCTTTATCATCATGGAGAGTCAGATTTCAGGGGTAGCTAGAAGATGAAAGGAGTGGTAGAGGAAAAGATTTAGGATGAAGGGAAGTTTGTTGCCTGTGGAACAGATATTCCAGAGGACACAGTGGAGGGGGGTGGATGGCATTTGATTGGAACTTTGGCGTGAGAGAATTAATGGGGATGGGAATAAGGAATAGGGTGGTGGATGATGGGGAATGGGGTTTCATTGATGTCTTATAGAATCACTGGGATGTATAGAGTAGTGGTGTCAAATTAAGTAACAACAAGGACCACTAAACCCTACATAAAGATCCCTGTTGGGTATATACTGACTTAGAAAACCACACATGTTTATACACACAATTAATACATAAACACATTAGAGTCAGATAGGAAATACATTTAAATCTGGTTTGGTCTGTGCTTTGGAGCGTTATGGGCTGCATATGGCCCAGGATCCATGTGTTTGACACCTCAACAGTGTCTGATGAGGTGTAAGAATGCTCATCACTGAGAGTAAAGCATCATTCTTTCTCAGATGAAGCTGGGGATCAGGCTGGAAGGAAGTGCAAAGCTAGATGGCACCTGGTCAGAAGATGAGATGGGAATCCCAGTTTCACTACTCCTCCTCCCTCCAAAGGCTGAAGATTAGTCAGGAAATGACCCACCGAAAGATGGAAGTTGAACCTGCATAGCAGATATATTTGTGTGCTGCTCTATTCCCCCATTAGACTCTAATCTCTTTGAGGGCAGGAACTCTGCCATTTTTTCATGTTCTAATCCTTAACACCTAGTATAATGATTTGCCATAATAGGTGGTTAATGAATGTTTATTGACTTGTTGGATTATGCCAGTCTGTTCTTCAATGAAATTATATCATACCAATAATCAGATATGATTGAGAAAGGGAAGGCTTTTAGCCTGAGAGATGGGACCTCTCCTCACTCTTCCCTTTCTCTCACAGAACCCTTTACTTCTTCACAGCGCCCTTCAACACTAGTCCTTAAGAAAGGGGATAGACAGAGAAGACATCTGTCATCACTCCAACCCTTCCCTCTTATTGATATAGTTAAACAAACATCCTGATTCTTTCTATTAATAAGTTAATTTTATGATACCAGACCAGGAGCAACCACTTGCGTGAAGACAACCACAAGAAAAACACCAACCAAAAACAAAAAAGTACCTCTTCACTTGGGAGCACTTTTCTACATCTGAATCAGAAAGACTGATCCCAGTAAAAATGGAATTTACTAATTGTGCCTCAGTTCTCACTTGCCAAGAAGGGGATGCTAAAAGGACTGTCCCTTCAGATATCAGGCCTGACACAGTCAAGTGTATGCTTTGTGTGTTGGATACAACCTGAATTTAACTCATTTTCTGTTATCTTTGGGTGCAGTTACTGACATAGTACCTCATATGAGTTCAGTTCAGTCCCTAAGGATCTAGACCTTCAGCCTGAACTCCTCATCATCACCACCTTTTGTTGTAGAGGCAACACCACACTAATGCCATTCTCCATCATTATAGGACACTAAAAGGTAGAAATATCAATGAATCAAAACTTATGACAAGAATTTGTGTCTCCTGCTTTCCAAATCCTAGTGATTCAGAATAGATAAATGTCTTTTAGGTTAAATGTCCCCTGCCCATGATAGTTTTCAATGTACTTCCATCTCCATTCAGCTCAATACTACCAAAGTACAGTCATTTTTCCTCTTCTACCCTCCCTTTCTTCTGGGCCTTGCTCAACAGTAAGGAAAAGAAAAAGGTGACAGCATCTATTAGGCATTTTGTGTCAAACACTGTGCTAAATGCTCTCTCTCTCTCTCTATACACACACACACACACACACACACACACACAAGCAAATATAATATCAGCAATAAAACTTTCCCTTATACATGATTTATCAAATTCTTACCAACTTGTTGTGCTCAGATTCCCAGTCCATCAATCTTCTAAATTTTCATGACCCACAGCTTCACTCTATTTCAACCATCAACGGGAATGGTCAGATCTTAGATCTCACCATCACCCAGAGCTGTGCCACATTCACAATCACAAACATCCCAGATGTTGAGAGTTTGAAGTGATCCCATGAAGTGTAATCCATATTTTAAAAAAAAATTTCCACTGCAATATAGACAATGAGTGGATATCTAGCTTTTGCCTGGACATCTCAAATGAATAAATTACTATTTCATCAATCTATCTTCCACATAGCTGTCAAAAATAACCTGCCTAATGAAAAGGTCTGTCTTTTTAGTTTCTATGCTCAAAAACTTCCAGTGACTCCCCATGATCTAAATGATAAAATACATGCTCCTTAGCCAGGTAATTAAGGACTGCTACATTAAGGAGATCTTGAAAGAAAGTCTGTGGTCTAGTGCCCCAGGGATTTGTTGTTGTTCCTGTGCTGGTCTACACTTTGATCAAAGATTCATATGAAGGCACAGATGGAATTATTTCCAACTTTATTTCATAAAACTCCCTTCACAAATAAATTCTATACAAACCAAATCAAGTCATTTCCCAAATTTGACACTCCATTCCCCATCTATATCCATTTGAACAAGCTATTTCCTATGCTTGGAATATATTCCATTTTGACATTTCAGAATAATTTTCTTCCTTAAAGGATTTTCTCTGGCACTGCCTCCTATAGGAAGCCTTCTCTGATCCTCCCAGTTATTAGAGTTCCCACTTTCTTCCATTTTTCTTGCATTATATTTATTCATATATTTGTCTTCCATCTTCCCAAGGCATTACTTGCCTTGTTATGATAAATTAACTTTAACTGGTTAAAGTTCTGGATGAAATTAGTCTAATCTATGTCTATTTCTTTTCTACTGTCCATAACCAATTTCTCATTTTCAATAAATTGTTTGAACAGGTCAAGATTAAGCTGCTTCATTTGCATGTCATATCTTTCTTTCATTTGTATTCTGTCATCTAGCTTTGGGCTATATTTGATTTTTGCTCTGACAAGTCAGTAATCTGACACAGACAGCTGTTTTGGGAATGACTTCCACATGAGTAATAAGCCATTTCTTTTCAATGAAAAGAAATTTCATTTTTGTGATGTTGTTTTTGTGGGATTTACTGAGTCTAGCATGTACTGATTCTTTTCTCAAGCAAAGTATTCATAATACAAAGGTATGAGTTTTCGGGATAGCTCAAAAGTTTTTGTCCTCACTCGTTCTGTATTTTTGTATCATATTTGCAATTTGTTCCTGAGTATTCTCACCTATCATTGCATTGAAGTCACTGTGTGTTGATCTAACTTCATAGGATCACAGCTATAGAACAGGAAGGGATTTTAAAGGCCAACTAGGCCAACTGTCTCATTTTACAGATGAAGAAACTGAGTCCTAGAAAGATTAGATGACTTGCTCAATACATGCTCATAGATACTCCTAAGCCTGTTAACTAAGGACTGGTGCATTAAAGTGATCTTAGAAGAAAGACTGTGGTCTAGTTTTCTGTATGTCATATAGACAGTTAGTGACAAAGGCAACATTTGAATTCCCATTCTTTGACAGTCCATATTCTTGCAATTCTGAAGCAGCTAGTGCCCGGTGGATAGAGTGCCCTGGAGTCAGGAAAATTAATCTTCCTGAGTTCAAATCTGGCCTCAGATACTTACTAGCTATGTGACCCTGGGCAAGTTACTTTAACCTTGTTTGCCTCAGTTTCCTCATCTGTAAAATGAGCTGGAGAAGGAAATGGAACACTACTCCAGTATCTATGCCAAGAAAACCCCAAATGAGAACATGAAGAGTCAGATACAATTGAAAAATGACTGAACAACAACAAAGCACTTGCCATTCTACTAACACTGCCTCTTAGTTTGAAAGGTTTTAGTGAGTTGTTGATAGAATTTTTTTATGTCTTCATCTACTACAAGAGCAGAAAGAGATGATATAGGATTCACATTTCTTCTGGATTTTTCTTTGATTCAAACCCAAAATCAAAGAATCCATTATCAACTGGTCAGTCTGCTACAAAATCTCCAAGAAAGTTGACTAGTTCTGTTGTTAGGGGTCCTAGGCAAAACCTACCATAGCATGATAGTACCTTATGTAGCTAACATTCTGCTGGTTTAATTTTCAAAACTCCCAGGTCTACTACACGAGGAGACATTTGAATAGGACTCTGTGAAGTCAGCTAGTAACAAAACATGTTAATTTAATTTGGAGGTTTCTCTACCTCTTCCTTCTCTGAAACAGATTTTCATCAATATAATTCAATTATTATGAATTAATATGAGATGAAAAACATTCAATGAAATGATATACTTTTGTTGTATTTGCATGTAGCAGGTATTTAATAAATGTTGAATTATATTAAATTAGATTATTTTAGAATCATAAAAAGTGAGTAGAATATAAAAAAGCTGGGTTTTAAATGTTTTTATTGAGCAATCTGTACTATGGAATTTTATGTAGCTAGATCAATAAAGCATTATTACTGTGGGCCATCAGCCTGGGCTTTTAGAAATCCCTGCATTTATAGTGGTGAGTGTGTATATGTGTGTGGAGGGGTGTGGGTGTAACCAAATTCATTGTAATTGGATTTGACCTGAACTCCATTACTCATTAAAATTATTTCCAAATGAACTTAATTTAATGGTAGTGTACATACGGCAGTATGAGTACAGTATTGAAAGCAAACATAAATTCAACCTGAAGTCAAAACTATCTTTTCTCAGTATTGAAATAAGGGTAAAGGTTTTCTATTTCATTATTCATCCCAAGAGGTAAAGTGGCAAAAATTACCCACCCACTTTTTAAAAAATTTTATTAAAAGTCAGAAGTCACATATCCCTATTTATCTTCATGTAGTTGCTTTAGAGATGTAATATTCTGAATTTTTAATATTTATATCTGCAAAGAAGGGAATATAATAAGATTTTTAAAACCATTGAATGCCCTTCACAAGACTTCTCAGTTCTGTTTACTGATACAGTTGGTATCTATTCTCTTTCATGTGCTAGCTCTGATTTCCACTTCTCATCTTTGGAACTCTGCTTATACATAGATTTTCTTTTGGCACTTTATTCCCTATTTAAGCCAATAATGAAATTGATTCATTAAAAACTTAATTGTGAATTTCATAGAACCTACAGGAAATGTTTTGTTTAATACCATTTCATTTTAGTATTTTTTACAACATAGTATAATTTTGCAATGAAGTAATTAGCCCAACTTCCTCTAGAATGTAATTGCAAATGTAGTAAATCCCTGTACTCCTAAGACCTTAAAATTGTCCCCATTTTACAATCTCCCATAAGGAAAAGATAAAACAGCTAACAAGCAATTATTGAGTACCTAGGAGTCCCTAGCATGTCTTCATCTAACCTAGTCATCATCAACTGTATCTAATAATGTCCTCTTCCTGAGCTGAGAATTGTAAACATTAGAAAAAATAGACAGTCTCAAGCTGTCCACTTCATAGAAATAAGTAGGACATACATGCATAAGTCGGCCAAAACAAAAGAAAAAAATCTTTGTGTAGTAATACAAGTCAAGCTCACAGAGGAACAACTAAACAGATATTCTATAAATGGCATTTAACATGTAGCAGTTATGTTTCTGTTTAGGAGGCAAAGTAATTAGAAGAGAATAACAATAAAATAATTATTATTGAGAATTATATAGGATTTTAAAGTTTGCAAAACATTCTACTTTCATTGTTACCTGATCTTCATAACAATTGTCTAAGGTAGGTACTACAGTGGGTATTTATTATCTCTACTTTACAGATGTGGCTCAGGGAAATTAAAAGATTTACCCATGGTCACAAAGCTAGTGAGCACAGGAGTGGGGGTGGTGAGGATGGGAATCCTTTTACTTTTTTCATCTCTGTTCAATCAAAAAGAGATAAATAAAGGATATGGGATTTGAGATGGATTCATTGTTTGATGCATACATGGGAGGGTTTCTTGTGAATCTGGTTGGGAAAATAATTTCAGTTAGAAGGAATGGTGAATATGAAGGCATAGAGTATAGGAAACCAATGAGAGCACCCATCCATTTGGGTTGCTCTCCATTGGTATCCATTTGGTAAATCATCAAATAAAGTCAATAAGCAGTTATTAAGTGCCTACTATATGCTAGCCACTGTGCTAAGTGCAGAGAATAAAAAGAAATGCAAAAAAGGGTCTGCTGTCATGGTGTTTACTGCTTAATGGTCAAAAAAATTAACATGGGATTTTCCTGTTAAAACACGAAGTGCTATTGCAATTCAGCCAACAGACTAAAGGTTGAAAATTAAAACCACTGAGACCACACTCTTGCACAATCCAGGGGAATTTTAAAATTAAAAGAGTCGTTGCTTGACTCATATAAACTCAAGTTTTCTCACTTTTATCTCTTTAAATATTATTTGTAAAAACCATTATATAAACTTTCTCTTTTTGCACATATCCAACCACTAGTCATTTAAAAATGTTAAATGGTTATTCTCATTAAAAGAATAGATGGAGAATTTCTATGTTGGCAAAGGGACATATCATTAGATATCAAAAATCAGTGACAGTCTCCTGACAACAGGGGGAAAACTGTAAAGAATACTTCCTTTAATTTGTCAATGCAGCTTTCTCTATGACAAAACTAAATTACTCCATTTTGAACTTGTTGAACATGAAAGAATTTTTAAATGGAATAATTACCTTCAAGCCTTTCTAATAAAATTACTAGGCATTTTTTCCCAAGTGCATAATACAGTAAGGTCATTTTGACTATCGTAACTTTTGCTCTCAATAATAAATGCATTTTGTTTGTTTATCCACAATTGTACACAACAGCAAAGAAAAATAATTAGCATGTATGTGTTTGTGTAGATAAGACTAACATAATGTGTGAAAACAATTCCATTCAATGGTATTACCTGAAAACCATCTGTCCTAGGGGTTTATATTTTCAAACTATCATTTTAGTAATAATTAATAGCTAGCTTTTATATAGCACTTTAAGATTTGCAAAACTCTTTACAAGTGTTATCTCATTTGATCTTCACAACAACCCAGGGAGGTTTGTGCTATTATCATCCCCATTTTATGGATGAGGAAACTGGAGCAGGCAAAGGTTAAATGATTTGCAATTTTTAATATTCTCAAACGATATGCAAAATTCCACCATCAAAATCAAACAAGAGTTCTAAGTTTAAGGAACAGTCAGAACAAATGTAAATCAAAATGTCATTCATTTTCCTAAAATCATTTCAATTTAAAATCTAAAATTAATTTAAATTAAATCTAAAACACTTTTATCATTCTCTGTGAGGACTCACCTTTCCACCTGGTCAAAGGTAAACTCATCAGATCCTTCTATTAACTGAAGTAAACTATTAAATCAAGTAATCAGACTCCTTTATTCTCTTTGATCATTACTTTAATTGAGTCAAGAATTAGGGAAAGAATATACTGCCCTTAATGTGGATCAGTTAAGGTCCTGCTCTGGTCAACTCCTCAACTCCATCTTTATTGAAATCAAAAGCTCCTGCCTCAAATTTTATCTAGTGTCTTCAAAAAAAAATGGTGAAGCCTTAATGAAGAAAGGGGAGGTATTTAATGTAGGATATTATTTTCTAGAAGTGTAATCAAGTATTCATATTTCTTATTCAAATGAGATGATACACTTTGAGACTAAAATTTTGTTCTAACATCATCTGGCAATATGTAACCTAAACACTCAAGAAGGAGCTTCCACAATTGATACAAAAATATTTTTGCTATAATTGTTATTATTAATAACAACATTTTAGGGAGAACAATGTGATTGAATATGCTTAATTATTTTTGCAAACCTTGGCTTAACACTGTTATGGTAATTCTCAAAGATCTGGTTCTAATTTTTTATTTTTAATTAATATGTTGTTTTAATGGTTATTATAGCTGGGAAAACATACCTTTCACTGATCCCAATAGATAGAAGTATATTGATTCTTGGCTGCATTTATGAAATCATGATACTCCTGCCCACTAATTATGCTAAGGTTTTGTTGAAATTTGGCTCATAAATTTCTGTCTTCCTTTATATCAACTACTAAATAAGAAAATGTTGCATTTTTATATTTTTAAATGGGTTCAAAACCCACTGAAGCCCTTCATTTAGAAAAATTTTGAACAGGTTATAAAATTATATTTCTTTTTTTAAGGGCAGTTATGCTCTTTTTTTTAATTTAAGTAACACTATTTTGGGCAGTAGAAACTTAGTTTTTCAATGTCTTCCTAATAATGATTACTTTATATTGTCATGAGCTAATATTAAGATGGGCATCTTCATTAATGAGGATGCATGTAAATCCATTCTTCAAATAATCTTGAAGCTTTTGGACTAACTTTTTGTTAGATCAAATTAGATTTCATTGTACTTCATGAAATGGCTGATGAAGAGCTCATATCTGGAGTAGATGTTCCAACTCTATCATTTTTTTCTTCTCTTATGCTCATATTATTATCTATAGTTTCCTTGCAGAAAAACTTATTGGTAACATTTCCATTTTGTTGGGGTTAGTTCAATTAAAACTACATAATATAATACATAAATCCACTTAACCAGACATTCTTGCACTCTTTTACATTCTAATACTCTGAAAGTAAATAAAGATGTAAGAACACCATTTCAGCCCCTTCAAATTTGGGAAATCTCACTCTTCCTTTAAGATATTTCATATATCAACAATGCCATATGACTAGCCAAAAATGGACCAAGTACGGGTACCAGCATCAATTGATACATAAAAACCATAGTAAAGCTTATTTTTAAAGTAAAAATAAATTGAAATTCTAATATTTTCTTTATGTACCTCCAATTGGTTATCTTCCGTACTCTTTGGGTAGTATTCATCACACTTTAAAAACAACTGAGCTAAAAGACTATTCTTACTATGGGAAGAACTTCATTGTCACAACCTTTTATAACTTTAAACATTGTTATAATCTTTCACTCTGATAACCTTTATTGCAGTGCTTGGACCTCACCCAAATCTTCTGTTTAGAGCTCACCCAATGATTGTGTTTGGACTATACCCAATCTTTATTAGATATTTAAACTTACCAAGTGATATACATCACCAAGGGCAGCCAGATGGCACACTGGATAGAGTGTCAGGTCTGGAGTCAGAAAGATTCATCTTCCTGAGTTAAAATTTGTCCTCAGACACTTACTAGCTATGTGACCCTGGACAAGTCAGTTAACTTTGTTTGCCTCAGTTTCCTCATCTCTAAAATAAACTGAAGTAGGAAATAGCAGACCACTCTAGTATCTTTGCCAAGAAAACCCCAAATGGGGTCCTGAAGAGTCAGACACGACTGAAAAACAACCGAACAACAACAATACATCTCAAACAACCCACATGCCTTATCTGGAAATTATCTAGTGTACCCTACTCAGCTCCTTGTCTTTGTGTCCTAATTTGAACTCAATGTAATATAAAATTCGCAAAGACTGAGGGAGAAGGAGCCTCACCTTTCTCTGGCTTTCTCCTCTGGTCAATTACTCTAATAAAATTCTTTCTAAAAACCCCTTTTTATGAGTTTTGATATTTGTCCTCCACCAGCATCAGTCAGCAAATATAGATAGATAGATAGAAAGATAGAAAGATATAGATATAGATATAGATATAGAGATCAAACACCTACCATGAGTGAGGCCCTGAGCTAAGCACTAGGGATACGAAGAAAGGCAAAAAACACTCCTGACTCTTAAGAAGCTCACGGTCTGATGGGGGAGATACTATGCAAAAAAATATGTACAAATAAGTTATGTGCAATAAAAATTGAAATAATCAATAGAGGGAAGGTACTAGAATTAAGGGGAACGGGAAAAGCTTCTTGCTGAGGGTAGGATCGTTAGTGCCCTTCAACTCACACCACGAAGACAGATGGCCAACCTAAGGCTGACTCTATCCACATATAGCACTGACCTTCAAGACTCATATATTTAGTGAACGCTCATTAATAACATTAAGATTTCTGTGGGTTATTTAAAAATAGGGTTATACTGAAATAGTGTCAATAGCTGAGATTTGGCCTAATTCTACATTTTAATTTATTCCATTGGGCGTTGAGCTCAAGTCAGAATTTGGCAGAATCAGACCTAGATGGAATAGTTTCTTCCAAATCTGGAATGTAAGCTAGAATATAAAATGTACATTTGAAACAAAGACAGAAGCACATTTTGGAATGTAAAAGGTTGTAAGTATAGTTGTATTTACTGGTACTTTGCCAACGGTTTAGTCACAAATAGTAAAAACTTTACTCTTAGCTAAACTAATGGTTGTAACTCCCCAGAGGTCAACAGAGTATTTTGTTCTATAGTCTGTGGGGGTGTCCTTTGCCTCCGTGCCTCGTACCCAAATCTCTCAGCATAAGAAATAGAAGTGTTCACTTCTCCTTAGTTTGTTGCCTGTTATCACAAGAATGCATAAGAATTTGGGCAGATTACTTTGTGGAGTTACCTCAAACCTAAAAATGTATCTTTCACCTTATATCTTTATTGATTAATCTAAGGTTTTTAAACAGATTTATACCTTCAGATTTTAAATCAAATGCTATTTAAAGTTCTAGAAAAATTATTTCCTTACATGTGTATTTTAACCTAACAAATCAATAAATCCACAGGTATTTCTTAAATAGCTACTAGGAACTTTGCACATTCTAAATAAAGTAGATTCAAAGACACGGTACCTGCTCTTCCCAACAAGTTATAATCTCATTTGGGATATATTGCTCCTGGCTTCTGACAAGCCTCATCCCTTTAAGTAGCTGAGGGATACAATATAGTCACGGGTCAGTCCTCAATTAAAAGGAGAATCGCTGAATATAGACACTGTCATTTTGGTGAAAGCCCTAGACCACCATATTACTCTTGCTTCTCTGGCTTTTCTAATTCCATCTCATCCATGTCCTTTTGGGCTTATGTCTCTATGTGCCTATTCTAGGGTATCAGATTGGGATTGACTCCTGGTATCTGTTTCAATGATCTTAAGTTATTTGAATAGCCTCAATTTTCTGAGACTCAGTTCCCTCATCTAGAAAATTAAGGGGTTAGATTGGATGTAGTTGATCACCAAGGACCTTTTCAGCTGTGGAATAATATAATCCTTTGATATGAATATGCTTCTGTTGACTCCCTTCTGGTATAAATTAACACAAAGTCTAGCATGGATTATACGTTTGAAATTGATTTTCTTAACCTAAGTCTAAGACTTCATATTTCTTTCTGTTACAGTTCGTCTCATTGAGTCTGACATTTTACCTCATTGAGATCTTCATGGTTGTTGGTGCTGTCGATCATTGTGTCTGCTTTGTGTCACTTACAAATTCAATAAATGTGCTATCTCTGCCTTTATCTAAGCCATAGGTAATTTTTTTAACAGTATAAGGTCTAGCACAAAACTCTGCAGAATCCTAATGTCTAGTAATCTCCTTTTAAGTTGACATTGAACCACTCTACTCTATTAAATTGTCTGAATCTCTCTGTCTTGTCGCCTTGGTCAAATATTCAGTTGGAATCAAGGTAAATTATATCTATTGTATAGCCCTGATCTACCATTCTAGTGGGAAAGCCCTTCTTACTCAGTGATTTCAGTTTCCTTTTCTAGATGTTCACTCATTATTCCTTTTTTAGTATATTCTACAATCTTGCAAGGAATCAAAGTCTAGATCACTGCCAACCATCTTCTTTTTTTTTTTTAAATCAGGATCTTCAGCTTTCTGTTGCAGCATGTCTTATTCTGCATAATCTTTTTAAAGAAATCATTAACAACTTTTCACTCATCACTTTCTTCTCATCCTCAGAAGTTATTGATCAACATTAATAGCACAACCTACCTAGTAATAAAAAGGAGACAGGTAAATAGGGAAAAAAAAGCACAGTATCTGGTTCAAATCCAGGCTCTGTTATTTATTATCTTTGGCAAATCATTTAATTTCTTAAGGCTTCTATCTCTGCAGCTATAAAGTAAGGGGGATGGTCGGAATTGATTACCTCTTAGTTCCTTACACTTCTAAATCTATGATTCTATGACTAAAACTCCTGATATACAGGTAAAACTATAAAAGGCATTTGTCTACTTTATATATTCAATCATAGGACTTGAATTGTCCAGTCCTTTTCTCACTCATGAGTGAATGAATAAAAAAGAATTTGTTAGGCACTTACTATTGGTCAAGCACTGTGCTAAGAGATGGTAATACTCATAGAAAAATGAAAACAAGATGGTCCCGGCAGCCAATGAGAATATACTAGAATTAGATTGGTGGGAATGGCACATAAAGAAAGTTCAGTTACAGGCAGAAGGCAAGATTACATGAGTAGGTCAGAAGAGAGCTCTGGGAATTTGGAGGTCATATAATCAGGGAAGATGGTCAGGTCTGAAGGACCTGATGAGGTTTTGACAGGGTGAAGGTCAGGGCCTGGTGGTCCTCCATCTCATCAGAACAAATAGAATTGGCGATTCTCATTTTATCCAAGCCATGTGAACAGTGAAGGAGCCTGGATGGTTTCTGTTCAACCCAGATTATGGGAGAGGAGTGATGTCTTTCCTATACATGGTTTAGGGGTCTAGTGAATTTTGGGAGTGAGATTCATTTAACAATCTCTCTATAGATTCTGTATATTTGAATATTTACAGGAAAGAATACACATACATACACATACACACATATACATATATGCGTATGTATATATATATACATGTATATGTGTGTGTGTGTGTGTGTGTGTGTGTGTGTATGACATGTATCAGAAAAATCATTCTTGGCTTTGATTCCTATCATTGCCCTTAGTTGTCATGAAAGCAGTTGATATCTCTTCTAGATTTGGGACTTCTTAGATACTATATATAAGATAAAAGGAAATGTTAGCTATAGGTTTGCATTGCACAACTGTTGAAATTTCAGAGCTCAGAATGTGTCTCTAGATACCAACCATGGAAATGAGTTGGGAAAGAAAATTAAATAGAAACAAAATAAAACATCATCTTTTTGTAGGCTGTATAATTGTTTTTTAAACAAATGTAATACACTTTAATAGTACATGCCCTGCTGCCTGCTTTTTCTTCCTTTTTCTTTTTGATTGTTCCTCATTCCAGCTAACCTTGCCCTTACAAGCAGAGTTACACTTTATAGCAAAATTTTTCATGTTTGGCAAATTGTGATTCATATATTCCATTCTGCCTATATGCATGCATTTTCTCTCTGCTTTCAATGATATGGATTATGTATATATAAGGAGATATATGGAAATGTATTCCCATATATATACAGGTTAACATTCACAATTAGGGACATCCATGTATGTAAATGTATACATATACAAATATGTGTATACACATAATATGTATATATAAATACATAAATGTACAATCTAAATAAATGACAGAATTTTGTACTCACAAATGTATATGTATACACAGATTGTACAGTAAGCCATATATTTGCATATACATATTTAATGTATACATAGGCAGGTATATATGTGTGTATATATGTATGCGTATATATTTGCATACATGTGCACATATGTATGCACACATACATGTAATACCACATCAGATGGATAAAACAGAATGATCCTGTCATGTACATATATGCATGCATATGTGTGTATATATGTATATAGCCTGATATATGTAAAGGTGCATGTGTGTGTGTGTGTGTGTGTGTGTGTGTGTGTGTGTGTGTGTGTGTGATGCATGCATGTGCTGTGTGCCAGACCTATGCTCAAACAGTGAGGGACTGGGTCTGACTCCACATTTTTCTTTGATAAGCCTTCTTCAGCCTCCCCCCTACATGTGAGTATTCTTGACCTCTTTGCTTAGCTCTAGATAGTCTTTCCTTAGATGAGCTTATCTATTCCCAGAATTTTGATTCTCACTTCTATGCAGATGACTCCTAGATTCTAGCCCTAATCTTCCCTCTCAACTCCATTCCCACATAGCTAGACTTTAGAACAGAAAGTAACTTGAGGGGTTATTGAGTCCAACCCCGTCATTTCAGAGATGAGAAAACTGAGGCCCAGAAAGTTAAGTAAATGATCCATTTCACATTTTCAGTAACAGAGTCAGGATTTGGATCCAAGTTCTCTGTCTCCAAATCCAGTACCACACACATACATCAACTCCTATTGGAATATTCACCTGTAAGTCCCAGTTATACCTTGAATTCAATGTCCAAAACTGAACTTATTATTTTCTCCTTTAAAACTACCCTTTCTTCTAACTTCTCTCTTTTCTGCTGAGATCACTACTGTTGTCTGAGTCAGGTAGATTTAACATCTTGGATTCATCTTTGCCTCTCCCTCCCACCCACAGGCATCATATCCAATGATGCATCTGTTCCATTGTGATAGAACTACCCATTGTGATAGTCACAAAGCAGCTACTAGTCTCTTTTCTTCCCTCTTCTTACAAAAAATCTCTAAAAAAGCTTCAGAGAAGTCACAGGAACAGAAACACCGTTTATTGAGTTTCACATTCTCTCTTTGGAAAACAACAGTGAACAATGCTGGGTAAGAGCACTTGACCGGCTTTTCTGCTGTTGACCTCTAAACATTAGAGATAGCCTTAATTGTACCTTTAGATGTGCTTTTTATATTTTCTTGATACCTTTTGATTTTACATCATATGTGCAGTTTTCAATTATGTGAAAGCTTGTATAACACTAGTCTCTCTGGCCCCTCACACAGTCTTGTCACTGCCAGGATGAGCTCCCTTGCAGCTTCCCCATCTGGAACAATTCATTTCTATTGCTCCACCTATTCAACTCCCCATCTCATTTACAACTCTATCTTTAAGCAGCTTCATTTTTCTTAGCTTTGTATCTCTTATTTTCTCCCTCTTTCAGCCATGGTCCTCAAGACTTGTAGCTTTGATTTATTCACCATAACTTATCTTTACAGCCCTGCCTGTAGTTTATACTGTCTGAGGATTTGTGCTCTTTAATTTAAGAATCTATTCAACTGATAGGAATGCGAGACCATGGATCAAGCTGCCCAAGGCTTAGGAAGCCCTCTCTCATTTCACATTGGTCATGAGCTTTCCTAGAGATCTATTTTTATACTCTTGACAAAAGTTTAGCATATATGGCTAGCCATGCTGATGTGGACCACATCCTTCAATTGATTCATCTTGTTGGACTCTTATAACTCCTTGCAACGAGGGGGGGATTTCAATTTCTCTGATTAATCTTTCCAATCTACTTATACCTTATAGTACTTCCTCCTCACCTACCTCCAACAAGTACTCTGAGATCCAGTAACTGCTCACTTTGTTGTTCCTTGTGAAAGAAACTCCATTTCCACAGTCCCAGCATTTTCATTGACTGAACTCTATGCCTAGAAGGCTCTTTCTCCTCAACTCTGCCTTCTGGCTTTCTTAAAATCACAGCTAAAATACCACCTTCTAGGCTTTCCAGATCACCCTTAATTCTAGTGTTTTCCTTCTATTATTAGTGATTTCCAATTTATCTTGTACATAGTTTATTTGTATATAGTTGTATATATCTTTGTATATAGTTTATTGTAAGTGACTGTTTACATGTTGGTAGCCCTGCCCCCACCCCATCTCCTTTAGAACTTCCCTCCTTCAGAGCAGGGAATATCTTTTGCATTTCTTTGTATAGCCAGTGGATAGCATAGTACCTGGAATATAGGAGGCACTTAATAATTGTTTATTGACTGAATGAATCTATATGACACTATTTTGTTTAAAACAAATATACAACTTTCTAAAGGCATTGTAAAAATCTCCTCTAATCCAAAGATTTGGTTTCCATGCCCTCCCATTTAACAATCACTCTAAGTGGCCCATGTTGCGCTTGGCCATTGTGACAGATTGTTGCCCTCAAAGACATTTAATGACTCTAAGTTTGATTTTTTGTCTCATAAATTCTCTGAGAAGCTGGGCCCTGATAGTCTTTTCTATAGCTGCACTTACTAGCTTTCAGCAGATCGACTCAGGTGACATCACTGCCTTTGGAATACATTCAGAAATCATTCTGCTAAGAAGTAAACAGCTTATAAATTGAACCTAATGCCAACAATGTAAATCATTACTTCCATTGACTTGACTACCACCTCCACCCACTAGAAAAGAAAACATTTTACTATAAACATGCATCATGTTTAATGGCTTAAGTAAAGGAGGGCAGGTTTGCCTTGCAGGCCTTTGTTCAGTGAAAGACTCTTCTTTGCTTGTCTGTGTGGCCAAATTCACATTCATGGTCAATAAATGCAGTTCTCTGTATTCCAAAATGATGCTCTGGAGGCAGAGCCATGATGATGAAGTACAGGCCAGGACCCAGCTGAACTCTCCCAATATTCCTCCCAGACAACTTTAAAATAACGCCTCAAATCAAATTTTGGAGCAGCAGAGCTAACAAAAGGTCAAAGGGAGATATTTTTCCAGCCTAAAACAACTTAGAATGTTCATAGGAGAGGTCTCTAAAACTAGGGCGGGCACAGGCCCAGAGCAAAACAGTAGTATCAGCGGCCAGCCTTGGAAGATGCTGCAACAATAGCAGCCTTCAGCCCAGAGATGATATGAGGGTCAGAAAGAGACCAAAGGGAACCACTGCTGGTACTGAGTGTGGCTGGTGCTAATTGGAAACTCTAATTCCTGTAACAGTTCTGGATCACAGACAGAGAGAGACACTAGCACCTGATTCTGCTGAAGATCAGGGAACTGGGTCACAGTTTCAGGGCCAGGAGGAGCATTAGTACTTATGGCTCCAGAGGAGCAAGGGCCCTTTCCAGGTAAAGACCAGAGTGAAGACCAGTAGAACAGTGACCATACTCTCCAGGATCATGTCATCTTCAAAGCACCAAAAACTTGCAGATCCCCAGGAACTAGCTCTGAAAACAGAAGCATAAAAAAGCCTGAAGTTTGACATAGCTCCTCCCCACCCCAAGATGAGTAGAGTTCAACTTTAACATAAAGTTCAAAGTGAAGAAACGGGATGGGGAAATGTACAAAAAAAGAAAAAGAACTTGACCATAAAAACTACTATAATGGCAAGGAAGACCAAGACACAAACTCAGAAGAAGACAACAATGTGAAAACAGCTACAAGAAAGCCTCAAAGAAAAATATTAATTGGACCCAAGGCCAGCAAGAATTCCTAGCAGATTTAAAGAAAGAGAAAAGGGCCATACAGGAAAAATTGGGAAAATAAATAAGAGAGATTCAAGAAAATTATGGGAAAAAAGAATTAACAGATTGTTTTTAAAAAGGTACAAAAATACTGAAGAATTGGCTTAATCATAAAAGAGGTACAATAATTCACTGAAGAAAAGAACTTAAAAAGCAGAATTGGTCAAATAAGGGGGAAAAGAGGCACAAAAGCTCACTGAAGAAATAATTTCTTAAAAATTAGAATTGGGCAACTGAAAGCCAGTGACTCCATGAAACATCAAAAAACAATAAAGCAAAGTCAAAAGAATGAAAAAAAAATAGAAGAAAATGTGAAATGCCTCATTGGAAAACAACTAATGTGGACAATAGGTCAAGGAGAGATAATTTAAGAATTATTAGAGAGGAAGATTCTGGGAAGGTGGCAGAGTAGGTTAGAAAATTCCAAGCTCTCAAGATTTTCCCCTATAAAAGAGATGAAATAATAGTGCCTTAGGGAGAATATTGAGTGGTAAAAATAAATGAATATGGAAAGAACTGGGGTCCTTCTGGGACAATTATAGAAGATCCAAAGAAAAGTCCCAGCATGAGGTTTGGTCTATGTGAACACCTCCTAAGGTCACTTAAACAACAAGTGGCAAGCTCTGGGATTAGTAGTGCTGGGAAGCTGCCTTGGCCCCAGCCACAGGCACTTTTACCCCAGGGACAGGGAGGGGTGTTGGGTGTCTGAGCTGGGGAAGATCTAGGGAACCTTTGCTGACAAGAAATGCCAGACCCAGCTGTGTTGAAGAGATGAGGCAGGGGCAAGAAGGAACCAGCACATGCCTGATGAGTGCAGAAGCAGTGGAGTGAGGACACCACAGGCTGTGAGCACTTACAGAAGGCTGGAGGTCTTGGTTCCAGTTCCAGGCCAGAGGGGTGAAGTGAAGAAGGATCTGAGGGAAGAGACACCATCCCTCATACCCCAGGACTAGAGGTGATTATAAAAACTAAGCTACTACAGATAAAAAAAAATGCACAGCTAAAGGAGAAAGAATCCAACCATACGGAATTACTGTGGGAATAGAGAAGACAAGGGTTCAACTTTAGAGGAGGATATGGAAGCAAAGAAACCCCCAAAGAGTAATAACAAATAGTCACCTGCTGAAAAAGAATTCACAGAAGAACTTTTAAAAGACTCTAAAAATCAAATGAAAGAGATTGAGGAAAAACTAAAAAGAAAAATAAGAACAATCTGAGAAAAAACAAGATTATGAAAAGAAAGTCAACAAATTAGAAAAAGAGATCCAGAATCTTAAGGAAGAAAATGACTCCTTCAAAATCAGAATTGCCAAAGGGAAGCCAACAAAGATTATATAAGAGATCAAGAAATAACAAATCAAAATACAATGAATGAAAAAATGGAAGATAACGTGAAACATCTCATAAGAAAAAACAACTGTTCTGGAGAATAGATCAAGATGAGAAAACATAAGAATAACCAGACTACTTGAAAGCTAAGATTAAAAAAAGTATCTTGATACAATAATACAAGAAATAAAGAAAAATTTCCCGAATCATTAGAACAAGAGGGGAAAGTAGAAATAGAAAAAATCCACTGATCACCACCTCAAAGAGATACTATGAGGAAAACCCATAGGAATATTGTAGTCAAATTCCAAAACCCCCAATTCAAGGATAAAATATTATGATCAGTAAGAAAAAAATATATATGGTGGTACCACAATTAGAATCACACAAGACCTAGCAGTGGTGACACTAAAAGTCTTGGAACACTATATACTGGAGAGCAAAAGAACTGGGGTTCTAGTTGAAAATATCATACCCAACAAAGCTAAGCATAATCTTGAATGAAAAAAAAAATGAAAAGGATATTTAATGAACTGTCTGACTTTCAGGACTTTGTTTAAAAAAAGAAAAGAAAATTTGAACTTAATAGAAGATTCGACATACGAGTCAAGAGAAATATAAGGTGCATACCAAAGACTAATTACAAAGGATTCAATAAGGATAGACTGTTTACTTTTTATCTATGTAAAATGCAAAATGTATGTCTAAGATTGTCATTAGTAATTGGATAGTTCATAAGGAAGATTGGGGTAGATCTTAGTATGGTATGACTTTAAAAAGTAAAACCATTTAGGAACAATTAAAATGAGTAATTATTTTATACAAATTAGGTATGAGAGGAAGAATCAACAAAGAGGAGGATGGGGGAGGAGGCCTGTTACTTCTGGAAACCTACTTTCATCAGGAATGAATTCAAGAGGGAACAATACATATATGTACATACATTTATATATATATATAGTATATATATATACACATACACTATATATATATATATATATATAGAGAGAGAGAGAGAGAGAGAGAGAGAGAGAGAGAGTATAACAGTCTTCTAAATTCAAAAAGAAATAAAATGCTAAGGGAATAGAAAGGGGGAGAGGACAAGAAAGGGATCTCTAGAGGGGAGGGTGAGGAAATAGGTTAAATGGGGGATATAGAAGAGTGTTTAAATTTATGGGAATGGGATGATAAGAGAGGGATCCTTGGAGGGGGGTAGGTTAAGTAATAGGAGGGCAAAGTAGAGGGTAGAAGTGAAGTAGAGGACTTAGGAGGGATAGGAAATAAGAGATATGCAAAACATAAAAAACAAAGATCAGAAGTAGGATTTGTTAGAAAGTATATATATATAGAGAGAGAGAGAGACAGACAGACAGACAGACAGACAGACAGACAGACAGACAGACAGAGATAGATATAGATATATATGTGTGTGTACATGTATATATGTGTATACATGTATATGTGTATTTGTATATCTATATCTATACATAAATAGAGTAGTACACAGCAGAGAACAAAATAAAACTAACATGGAAGCAAAGAAAAGATGGGTAGCTCTCAACACAATGCATAGTATTTATTATATAAGCTTTCTCTTTTTTTGCCCATTCTTTTTTTTAAATTATTTTTTTTTAAATTTTAACATGTGTTTTTAAAACTTTGGGTTACAAATTTTCTCCCTTCCTCCCTCCCCACCCACCCTCATTGAAAAGGCAAGCATCTCGATACAGGTTATACATGTGTAGTCATGCAAAACACTTCCATAGTAGTCCTGTTGTGAAAAACTAAGTATATTCCCCTTCATTCTATCCTATCCCTCATTTATTCTATTCTCTCTTTTGACCCCATCTCTCCTTATAATGGTTTGCTTTTGATTATCCCCTCCCCCAATCTGCCCTACCCTCTATCAACCCCCTACTCTCTTGTCCCCTTCCCCCCTTATTTTCCAGTAGGGTAAGATAGATTTCCATACCCCATTGTGCATGTTATTACCTCCTTAAGCCAAATCCTATGAGAATAGGATTCACTCATTCCCTCTAGCCTTCCCCCATTTCCCCTCCACTGTAAAAGCCTTTTCTTGGCTGTTTCATGTGAGATAATTTACCCCATTCTACTTCTCCCTTTCTGCTTCTCCCAGTATAATCCTCTCTCACCCCTTAATTTTATTTTCCAGATATCACCCCTTCATCTACAACTCACCCTGTGCCCTCTATCTATCTATACATACATATAATTTTTTCCCTCCCTCTACCCTAATACTGACAAAGGACTTGTGAGTTACAAATATCATCTTTCCCTGCAGGAATGCAAACAGTTCGACCTTAATAAGCCTCTTATGATTTCTCTTTCCTGTTTATCTCTTCCATGTTTCACTTGAGTCTTGTATTTGAAAGTCAAATTTTCTTTTCAGCTCTGGTCTTTTCCTCAGGAATGCTTGAAAGTCCCCTATTTCATTGAATGACCATTTTTCACCCTGAAGGATTATACTCAGTTTTGCTGGGTAGGTGATCCTTGTTTGCAGTCCTATCTCCTTTCCCCTCCAGAATATCATACTCCATGCCCTCCAGACCATTAATGTAGAAGCTGCTAAATCTTGTGTTCTCCTGACTTTGTTTCCACAATACTTGAATTGTTTCTTTCTGGCTGCTTGTAATATTTTCTCCTTGACCTGGGAAAACTGGAATTTGGCTACAATATTCCTAGGAGTTTTCCTTTGGGGATCTCTTTCATGAGGAGATTTGTAGATTCTTTCAATTTCTATTTTGCCCTCTGGTTATAAAATATCAGGGCAATTTTCCTTAATAACTTCTTGAAAGATGATGTCTAGGCTCTTTGCTTGATCATGGCTTTCAGATAGTCCAATAATTTTTAAATTCTCTCTCCTGGATCTATTTTCCAGGTCAGTTGTTTTTCCAGTGAGATATTTCACATTGTTTTCTAATTTTTCATTAGTGTCTTGATTTCTCATAAAGTCACTAGCTTCCAATTGCTCTGTTCTAACTTTTAAGGAAGTATTTTCTTCAGTAATCTTTTGAACTTCCTTTTCCATTTGGCCAATTTTGCTTCCTAGGGCATTCTTCTCCTCATTGGCTTTTTGGACCTCTTTTGCCATTTGGGTTAGGCTATTTTTAAAGGTGTAATTTTCTTCAGT
Source organism: Vombatus ursinus (assembly GCF_900497805.2). Classification (NCBI taxonomy): domain Eukaryota; kingdom Metazoa; phylum Chordata; class Mammalia; order Diprotodontia; family Vombatidae; genus Vombatus; species Vombatus ursinus. The sequence goes on from NW_020954557.1 coordinate 50,744,654, forward strand.
ATTTTTTGGGTCTCCTTTAGCAAGCTATTGACTTGTTTTTCATGATTTTCTTGCATCACTCTCATTTCTCTTTCCAATTTTTCCTCTACTTCTCTTACCTGCTTCTCAAAATCACTTTTGAGCTTTTCCAAGGCCTGGGATTGAATCATATTTTTCTTGGAAGCTTTGGATGTAGGAGCTTTGACTTTGTGGTCTTCTTCTGGTTGTATGTTTTAATCTTCTTTGTCACCAAAATAAGATAATAAAGTCTGACTCTTTTTGCACTGCTTACTCATGATCCTGGCCAATTACTTGAGTTTTAAACTCTTCTTTAAGGTAGGAGTCTGTTTCCAGTGTGGAGAATGTACAAGCTTCAGGGGTTTTGTGCAGTTGTGTTCAGAGATACTTCTAGGGACCTGTAAATTTTCAGTTCTTCCAAGGTGGTATGATCAAGGGTGAGGTGTTTACTCCTTTCCTGGTCTGTGCTCTGGTCTATGAGCACTCTTTTCTATCTTGGAACTGTGATGAGGGTTTACTCTCCACTGCCACTATAAGCTCCACCATGCCAGCACTCCTCCTTGCCTCAGGACCGCCACCCAGAACTGTGACTCAGATCCAAGCACGGGCAAAGCAAGAGAATCCTGCACCAGCAGAGAGAACCCTGCAAACCCCCTCTGATCAGCCACTCGATTCCCCCTCAGTCTGTGGGCCAGAAGCTCAGGACGCAGCCGCTGACCCAGCCAAACTCGGGGACTGGAGCTGAGATCACCGGCTTCCCTCTCTCTCCCCGCTGACACAGACTTTTCCCACTGACCTTCTAAGTTGTCTTTGGTGTTCATGGGTTGAGAAGTCTGGAAACCTCCACAGCTGCCCTCGATTCAGTCCTCTGAGTGAGGCCTGTTCCAGGGTTGCTGTGGCCTGTGCACCCATGCTGAACTACACTCCTCTCCCAGCCCAGCACAATATGCCTTTCTGATCAACCATCCAGGCTGTCTTTGGCTGGAGATTTGTTTCACTCTGTCTTTCTGTGGGTTCTGCTGCTTTAGAATTTGTTTAGAGCCATTTTTATAGGTATTTGGAGGGGTTTGGGGGAGAGCTCAAGAAAGTCACTGCTTTTCCTCCACCATCTTGGCTCTGCCCCTGACAATTTCTTGAAAGATGATGTCAAGGCTCTTTTTTTGATCATGGTTTTCAGATAGTCCAATAATTTTTAAATTCTCTCTCCTGGATCTGTTTTCCAGATCAGTTGTTTTTCCAATGAGATATTTCACATTGTTTTCTAATTTTTCATTCTTTTGGATTTGTTTTACAGTGTCTTGATTTCCTATAAAGTCACTAGTTTCCAATTGCTCTATTCTAATTTTTAAGGAGTATTTTCTTCAGAAACCTTTTGGACTTCCTTTTTCATTTGGCCAATTTTGCTTTTTAGGGCATTCTTCTCCTCATTGGCTTTTTGGACGTCTTCTGCCATTTGGTTTAGGCTATTTTTTAAGGTATTATTTTCTTCAGTATTTTTTTGGGTCTCCTTTAGCTTGCTGTTGATTTGTTTTTCATGATTTTCTTGCATCACTCTCATTTCTCTTCCCAGTTTTTCCTCTACTTCTCTTACTTGCTTCTCAAAATCACTTTTGAGCTCTTCCAAGGCCTGGGACTGATTCATATTTTCCTTGGAGACTTTGGATGTAGGAGCTTCAACTTTATTGTCTTCTTCTGGTTGTATGTTTTGATCTTCTTTGTCACCAAAGTAAGATAATATAGTCTGACTCTTTTTGTGCTGCTTACTCATGATCCCGCATAATCACTTGAGTTTTAAACTCTTTGTTAAGGTAAGAGTCTGTTTCCAATGTGGAGAATGTACTGTCCCAAACTTTGGGGGTTTGTACAGCTGTTTTCAGAGATACTTCCAGGGACCTGTAACTTTTTAGTTCTTCCAAGGTGCTATCATAAGGGGCTATGTGTTTCCTCTCCACCACCACAACAAGCTCCACCATGCCAGCACTCCTCCTCGCCCCAGGACTGCCCCTCAGAACTGTGACCCAGATCCAAGCATGGGCAGAGCAAGAGATTCCTGCCTCAGCACTGGTAAAGATATCCCTGCAATCCCCCTCTGATCATCAACTTGATTCTCCCTCAGTCTGTGGTCCAGAAGCTCTGGAGGCAGCCGCTGCTCCAGAGGCTGCACTAGGGACTTGCGGCTGAGACCTAGCTCCTTCTCTCACCGCAGTCACAGACTTTTCCCACTGACCTTCTACTTTGTCTTTGGCATTCGTGGGTTGAGAAGTCTGGAAACCTCCACAGCTGCCCTTGATTCAGTCCTCTGAGGCCTGCTCCAGTGCCATTAACTGGTGGTATCATCATAGGCAAGTGATCGTACTTCTCTAGTCTTTCTTTTTCTCATTAAAAGGTTTATAATCTTGGTCAAGGAGAACAAATGATAAAACACAATTCCCTCTGAAGAGATATGGGGGACTATGAGTGTGAAACATTTCATAAGCAGCCAAATGTAGTTGCTATTTAAGTTGGTTTTATAAAAAAGAAACATCATTATGAGGGAGGTTTCAAGGTGAGGGAGTGAAACTGGGAAATGGTTTTGGTACAAAAGCAAAAGGCATCAACAAAAAGATTTAAAAATAAAATAAAAGGTTGTAAAATTCCCTTTTAGCTATTGAAAAAAATCATTCTAGAGTATATGGGGTTGCACTAATCTGTCTCTTAAATACTCTTCTAGTGTCCCTCATCTAAACAAAATCTTACTAGGGTCCACAGGGATAAATTTGAAAACCCTGGCCTTCTTAATCCTGTAATTTAACCAATGTGCTTAATATGTCATGGATTCATTGTAACTAACTAATGTGGTTTGTGGCATCTAATCATGGCAATTGTTGGCAAGCACTGAACAGCAGATTATGGTTACAAGGTGTTATTTTCATTTTCCCCATAGTAGTTGGCTTCTATAATCTGTGTTGAAACGGTGGAGTTAGGATGCAGAATGCCCAAGTTCCAATCCAAGATCTGATATTGCTTGGTGATTGGCCTGCGCCTGCATTAATCCATCTTTTAAATGAGAGTTGCTTCCAAATTCAGATGGATCCTGCAAAGATTAGTAAAAATTTACTGCCCAGTATTGCAGACTATGTAGAAAGACATATAGACAGGCTATTGTATCTTGCAGCATTGACAAACACAAGATATTATTATTTACATAACTTGCATGCCTCCAATAACATGCTATAGAAACTACCATTTCCCTTCAAAAAAGCAGAAAGACAAATTATGATAATTGCCACTGACAGCTGTTACAGTGTTCTAAGAATAATGTAACAGAATTATGGAAGCTCACCTAAAACCAGTATTCAAAATTGATTATTTGCCCAATTTTTTTTCTTTTTTGCAGAAAATGGATTTCTTCCAACTGTAATTTGTTTGATTTCCTGCCCTTCAGGAGGAAAATGTATGTCTCCAGAGAGTAAATAATGCTGCATCTTTCTGAAAACCTATTGTATTTGTATACAAGACTAAACGACTCTCAAAAAAAAAGAAAGAAAAAAATCTTTCCCTGTTTTTGCTTAAATTATTTCTTTTGTTTCCTTTGTTATCTCTCCATCTTGCTCTCAAGAGTTGTGCAACCCTCTGTTTAGAGACCCTGAATGACAAGATGAGTCAGCCTGACACAGTCTTAATGGAAACTCAAACTAAGACATTTTGAAATGCATTTTAAAGGCAACTTTGCTTAGAAAAGCTGTTTAACAGCCTAATAATTCAAAATCCAGTTTGGATTGTGTTGGTGATGATAGGGCTCAGGGGATAGGGGTGTATTATTTGTCTATATCAGTGCATGCATATTGAATATATAGAATTTACAATCCTATAAGGGGAGAACCTCAGAGGATTATTCAGTTTAATCCCAATCTGTAGCTGGAATTCCTCACCCCCATACATTGCACCTACAAAGAGATTAACTAGCTCTGCTTGAAGAGAGAAAAGAGGAAGAAAGAAAAGGGGAACTTATTAAGCATTTACTATGTGCCAGACACAATACTAAGTGCTGAAATCAGTACCTCCCAAGGCAGTCAATTTCATTTTGGGGCAGCTCTGATTTTCCAGAAACTTTTCCCTTATATTTAACAAAAATCTGTCTTCCTAAAATGTACCTCCTTTCTCCTACCACCTCCATTATTTCTAAATTTTGATTCTCTGGGGCCAAGGAGACCAAAGCATCATATTGATCTCTCAAATGACAACACTACAAATATTTGGAGATAGTTCCCTCCTTGTTTCCCCTAAATTTTCTCTTCTTTAGAGTAAACATCACTTGCACCCACCAGTCTTTATATGAAATGTTTTCATGTCTACATATCACTTTTTATCATTCCTTTCTAGATATACTCCAAATTGTTAATGTTCTCCCTAAAATGCAATGCCTAAAGATGGATTTTTCCAAATATCATATGAACAAGATAAGATCACCACCTTCTTTATTCATTTATTTATTAATATTTCTAATAATGCATTTAAAATTGTATTAGCCTTTTAGCATATCATGTCACACACCTGTCTAATTGTTTCATTAAAAAATCTAAAGTTTCTTTTCAACTAAGCTGTTCCCTAGTCATCTGTCCACTGTTCTTGTATTTTCATGGTTGATCTTTTGTTTAAATCCAAGTGAAGCAATTTATATTTCTCTCTATGCAATTTAATTTATTTATATTTGAAGCCTCATTGATAGAGGGAGTTTTCCTACCTGAAAGTTCCCTACATCAATGAAATCAGTGGTCCATTCCTTATCCCTTTCCAGCCCATAAATATTTTGTAGATCTTGACATATCAGAAGGGATTCTTCTTAGCTTGTGTCACCTGGAAATTTGATAATTATATCATTTAGTCTTTCATCCAAGTACAGCTCATGTCAAGCTGTATTTCAGACTTGAAATTAAATTGGAGTATTTGGTTGATTAAAATCCTACTTTGAAGCTGTAAATCTCTAAAATTCAACTCATGTCTAGATACTGAGTTTGCTACCAGACTACCAGACAAAGCAAGAGTAAAATATTTAATTGGGACAGAGTTGCATTGTTCTTCATGGTTCCCAAGTATGCTATCTCTAGGCAGGTCTCTAACCAATGACACCCCAGCTTCCACATCTATTGCTCCTCTACTGCTTGACAGGAAAAAATTTTCTTTCCACTTGTTCCACTAAGAAAAAAGCAGACTAAATTTTTTTCTTTAATTAACAGTGAGGAAAATTCCTTTTCTCTGCTATTAAAATAAATTCTCTGCTGCTATTGGAGAGGGTAGGGGGAACCTCTTTCCCTCTACCCTCTCATCTAGTAAGGAGGAAGTTGCATTAGAGCCTGGATCAAGCTTTCAAGAGCCTATGGAGACAAAAATCATTGTTTTTTAAAAAAAAATGTTGAACCAAGCAAGGATTGGTTGAAATTGATCCATTAATCTGTTAATTAACCAACATTTATTAAGCACCTACTATGTGCCAGGAAATTTGTTAGCACTGGGGATATAAGTACAAAGAATGAAACAATCCTTATCTGTAAGATTAACACTTTTGGAATCTTATCACTCAACCTATGAGAGACATGGGAATCTTGTTAAGAAGCTGGAGTTAAAATGGCATCTTTGGCCACAGATGTGATTGATATCTGTTGGCAAAATCAAGCAAAAATGTAAACCCACCCCTGACTCCCAGGGTTTTCCTGGATCTACCAGATCCCTCCATGTGGCAATATGGGTTTAAATTATTACAGGCCTAGGGAGGGTGACCTCATACACCTTGCTTTCTAAGCTCTGTCTTCTAGGCTTAGATGAAATTTAGAGATCTGGAATCCCAGCTTCCCAAGGAGGGGGCCTCTCCCCATTATATTTCTAAACCCTAGAGAAATTTTGTAATGATATAGATCTATCCTTGCCTTAGAATTGGGCTAGACCACTAAGCCCAACATGTACCTGTAGATTAGCTCTGAATCAAAAATTACAGAACTCAAACAAGGCGAAAAGTACAAGTCACCTGAGAAAGGAATTCATTAGGAGACTAGAGGACCCTTGCTGGTATCATTTCAGATTCATTCTGTATTATGGGCTATCCAAAATGGCTAGCATTTCTGTCTTGGGCAAGTGTCACAGGGAAAAAAATAAAAATAAAATACTTCCAGCATCAATGATACCATTTGTAGGAAAGGAAGCAGAAGGGATGTGGCAGAAGGACATCTTTTTTTTTTTTTACATGAGATACTTAAAACAACCTCTGGAATAATTAAAAATTCTGCCTGGAAAAGAGATGATCAGAAATAATAAGAATAAAAATACTATTTCTGTTGTTATTCATCAAAATAATAACAGCTAGTACTTATGTAGCAATTTGTAGTTGGAAAAACACTATACTTACACTATTTCATTTAATCATCATCACAAGTATGTGAAGTATGTGCTACTATTATGCTTATTTTATAGATGAGGAAACTGAAGCTAAGTGATGCTAAGTCACTTTCCTAGGGTCACAAAGTAATAAATAGCTGAGGAAACATTTGAACCCAGATCTTCTATTGCTTTATCTACTGCATCATTTAGCTGACTCTAAAAAGTAAAAATAAAATAAAATTAGAGTAAATATATACAAAAAGGGAATGCTACATGGTAGATGAATTTTGTAGTTCAATAAATTTAATACCTATTAGGTGCAAGGCAGAGTGCTAAGCACTGAGAATGGAAATACAAAGACAAAAATGAAATAATCCCTGCCCTCGAAGAGTTTACATTCTACTTGAGGAGATGGGAGAAACACTTAAATGTTCATGCAATAGGTGGATCAAGTGTGATATGGTCTTCTCAGTTCTAGGATCCACTAGTTCCTATTTCTTACACCCAGAATACACTTTCCACAACCCATCCTCAGCTGGGTCTCCCTAACCTTCAAACCCAGCTCAGCTCCAAAATAATTTCCTTCATGGAGATAATGAAAGCAATTTCTTTTTCAAGTGAACTCTAGTAATACCATTATTATGTTTTTATTATTTTTATCCTTTTAAAAATATTGATAGCTTTTGTGTTAACATCACTTGCTTTTCTGTAACTATCCATTCCCTCTCTCCTTCCCTCTTTCCTTCCCAGGAGTTATCCCTTATAACAAAGAATTTTTAAAAAGAGGAGGAAAAAGTTCAGCAAACCTAATCACCATAGTAACAAAGTCTAAAATTACATTCAATGCTCTGCATCCATTGTCTCCTACCAATGCAAGTAAGGAAGGAAGGTACATCCTCATTTTCTCTTCCTTGGGGCCAATCTCTATCATTAAAATTTCAGAGCATTCATTTTCAATTTGTTGTCATTACTTTTTTTTTTGTACTTACATTGTCGTCATTCTTTTTCTTGTTCTCTTAGTTCTGTATTCTTCACTTTGGATCAATTCATTTAAGTCTTCTTATGCTTCTCTGTATTCTCCTTTTTGATCATTTATTAAAGTGCAATAATATTCCATCATCTTCATGCATCATAACTTGTTTATTTATTCCCCAATATACAGGTACCAACTTTGTTTCCAATTTGTTACAATTACAAAAAGTTTCTTTATAAATATTTTTGCTGCATATAGGGTCTTCTTTTTTGATCATTGATCTCCTTGGTCTACATGCCAAGAATAAGATCTCTGGGTCAAAGAGTATGTATATTTTGTTCCCATTTTATTCTTTGCATTATGTTGAATTTATCTCCAGAATGGATAGACCAATTCACAGTATTTCTACTTTTCCTATTACACTTCCTGGATCTACCTTGTACTATGGTTATTTGCATACATACTTTATAATCCTTTCTAGATTAGAAATTCTATGAGGACTATGAGGCATTCTATTATTCATCTTTATATCACCCAGCACTCAGCACAATTCCTTGTACTTAATAGGTATTTGTTGAATGAGCAAATGATCTCCACAAATCAGTTTGAAGTTGTGCTCTGCATAAAAGGATTTCAAAATACCTAGTCAAATACCCAGTTTATTTCCTAGAGATATCATGAGGCCAGCTAATACACATTTGTAAAATCCCAGTGGAGTCTCAGATATGAAGGCAGATCAAAGCACAATCATCAATTACCACTGCTAATAATAATGCAACATTATATATCTCTGGTCTTCATGTCTTAAGATGATTTGGTTGACATTTAGACTGCATGAAAATAGCTGAAAAATGAAGCATGAATGGTAATCTTTTCTACTTTGAGTTCACATGTATGTATTAAACATAACATTTAGCTTGAAAAATAAGACAAGTAGTGTGGAAAAGGGCATACAATAGATAATCAGACCCAAGTACATTGTGGGACAAAATTAATCTTCGTAGGAAAATGTGGGTATCAGCTATAAACACCTGGAAAAATAAACTCTCTCTTGGTTATTCTCCAATATTCTTTTCCCTTGTTGCTATTTGCCCTGATACAAGATAGTTGTGTTATTTTTTTTCATAGAGAGTATAACTGTTCACTGAAGAATAAATCTGCTTGCGATTTGGAATAATTTTAATCTCTGAATTATTACCTATAATATGTAACATTTACCTTAGGTTGCTAGAAATGGTGATTTATATAACTACTTGCTTTTTTTTTTAAATTTCAAAGAGAGAAACACTTGGTTTCATTCTTAGCATTCACTAGGGCCAGTCTTCTATTTAAAATTAAAATACATATTCCGTTTCAGTGTCACCTTCTACCCTCAACCACCCTAATAGAAGTTTTGCTCATGTGCCTTTCAATTCATGGCCCAGGCTTTAACTGTCCAGCTTACTGCCATGATCACTTTTATCTTTTAACTATCTGTCATTCCAAATACTCTTTTAAATAGCAAGAGGCATTGGTACCTTATGGATTTGAGAGACCTGAAATCACTTCTCTGTTGCTCCTGGTTGTTTTCCTGTCTCTTGACAAAAGAAAGACACATAATAGTGATGATGAAATTTTTCTCTTTCTATCTTTTGAGGTGAAAACAATAGTCATTTCTGTAAGTGCACAAAAATGTAGATGATACTGAAATATTTGTTTGAACTATTTTTCTGTCTTCTAATTATGTACAAGTGCCCCGGAATGCCCAGAAAGGGTCAGATAAAACTGTGTTTGTAGCACAATTTTAGGGGCCCCACAAAACTTCCTCTTGTCTTACATATCTCTCTAACATTTATCACTTTACCTGAAATACCACAATTAGATATTTATCCCACTGAATTAAGATAATAAAGTTCAAGGAGTCACAAGACAAAATATAAATATCACATGGGGGGGGGGAACCTATAAGCCATTCTTGGCCATTAAGGGGAAAACCTTGAGGCCATTCTTGGTCATTAACATCTTAGATTATCTGATAACTAGCTGAGGCTTTAGAAATAAGATAGGAAGCTTTTACCATGATAGGCATATTTTGGTAAGGGAAGATAGAGACAGGAAAGGATTATATATCATGGGATATTACTGAGAGGTAAAACTCTTGAGGCACTGGAGTGGTCCTAAAGCACCAGAAGCATAATGGATCACGGAAAAATGAACAAAGAAAAGGATGATGGATGACACCAAATATTGTTTGTTTCATGAATTTGCCTAAGGTCATCTCTACTTCCAAGTTCTGAGCCATAAGGAGTGTGTTGTTGTTTTTCAGTCATTTCAATCATATATGACTCTTTGTGACACCATTTTGGGTTTTCTTGGCAAAGATGCTAGAGAGGTTTGCCATTTCCTTCTCCAGATCATTTTACAGATAATGAACTGAGGGTTAAGTGACTTGCCCAGGGTTTCACATAGCTAGTAAACATCTGAGCCCAAATTTGAACTCAGGAAGATAAGTCTTCCTGACTTCAGGCCTGGTACTCTATCCACCGTGCCATAAGGAGTGTACCATTCTAATAAGCTTTGGGGACATATGGTCACAGGATCATATATTTAGATTTGGCAGGGACCTAAAAGGTCCGCTAATGCAAGGATTTCATTTTACAGATGAGGCAACCAAATCTCTGAAGAACAATCTTCTATTAGCATGTAGTCATGGCTTCTATCAAAGGTATTAAGTAACTGGGGGCCTGAAATGAGTCAAATAGGCCTAGCTAAGAACTAACTCAAGTTCAAAAAACACAAAGGTTAATAATCCATGAATAATGTTGTTTGGAGGAAGTTTCTCCCATTCCCTTCTTTGCATTTGCCTAGAAGAGGAAGGAGCAATATTCTAGGGATTTATTACAGGTTATCTGGAATTGAAGTAGATTGCAGAATAGAAGAGAAAGAAAGGAGGAAAAAGGTACTAGCAAAGGCTGACTTCCTTCAGAGAGAGGGAGGAAAAAATGATGGTGGTAGAGGAATCATTGCAACAAATGAAAATAATGAGATGTGTTGAATTGAAACAATCAGCACCTTCTTTCCATTGGACACACAGGTCAAACAAGACAACAGCCAAACCTTATATACTAATCATCTGAAAAAATATACGTATATATTTACATGGATAAGTGCTATACATTGATTGACTTAAAACTATTTTTGAAAAGAAGTTGGACCTTAAAGTTATGCTGTCTTACTGAATGTAACTAGTTCAAAAAGTTATATTTCAGCAGAAACTAGTTGTGCATAGTACAAAGGATGGGGGCACAGTTTTTATGTGAGCTTGTAGGATATTCCTAAGACTATATCACATTCTCATCAGCATTCACAAAGTTGAACCGGGCTTATAGCATGTGCTAATCTATTCATCCAATGGCACGCAAGCAGGGGTGTTCTAGAGCCAACTAATTAACAAAAACTAAGAGCTGATTGTTAAATTTTTTCTGTGAGCTAATACCTTGGAAATTAGCAAAAACTACTAATCAAGGCTTGATAAATTGTTTGTTGATAGTCTTAATCAGGGATTGGAAATTATGACTTGAGGTTCAAATCCAGCTCCCCACTATTTCTGTATATTCCAGGAAATAAGAATAGTTTTTTTTAACATTTTTGAGTAAAATAAATTTTTATTTTAAAATGTAAAAACCATTCTTAGTTAACCAGCAGTATAAAAATAGCTAGAAGGCCAGACATGGCCTACGGGCTATAGTTTGCTGACCCATGGTCTAGACAAAAATGTGATGAAGAATATAAATGTTAATAATGTAAATTAAATTTAAAAGCATGTCAAGTGTACATTTTTTAAAGAGAGCTGGTTGTTAAACATTTAGCTAGCATTGTAGCTCTTAGCACAATATCTAAAAGTGGTAGCTGTTTGAAAAATGTTTATTGACTAACTGATTGACTGACATCCCTGGCAGTGGGTAAACATTATCAAATCCTCATGAAATATCAAAATTACTGTGTATCCCTGGGATTCATGAATGCTGGAAAGGATGAGAATTAAAAAAGAGACAACATTGTACAGTGTAACGAGTATTAGATTGGCATTAGATAGGGTTCAAGTTTTGACCCTGCTATTAAGTACTTCGGTGACAATGGGCAAATCATTTTCCAGCTCTAGATGTCATCACCTGTAAAATGAAGAAGTTAGACTAGATGATCTCTCAGATTCCCTTCTAACTCTAATATTCAATGATTTACTCTAGGTCACTATTGTCCTCATATGTTATGTATTTTAATTAACCTCCCTGATGACTTGGTGGTATAGAATGTAAACATATTTTCCCTAAGTATCTTTTTCGATTCACGCCTTACGCATGTAAAATTTTGATATTCTTTTTACTTGTCCTCTAAGCAGATGTCTATTTCCTATGGGCATCCACAAGAAATCATGCAAATTCATTAAAGGATTCAAGAGATTTAGAGAAAAGGGCAGAAAAATGGTTCTGACCTGTCTACATGAAATTTTGTGAAATGGAAGATGAGATGCCCTACTCTGCTCTCTCACCTCCAATCAATGTACCTGCCTGAGTGAAGCCTCCAATTCAAGGTGGATGTATTTTTTATTTCGCATTTGCAAAATATTTGACAGATACAAACTGTATAGTTCACTTTCAGGTCCATCCAAATCAAAATACTATATGTATTTTTTTTCAATATGCTCAACATGTCTCCTGATTTCCCCCTTGCTTATAGACACACAACTACAAACAACATTTTACTTTAATTTCTCAAATATAAGCACTTTACAATCAGTGTCTTTAATCCAAGGCAAATAGAGGTCATTGATTCAAAACGCAGATCTTAGATGCACAATTATTTTGTGTCATCATCATGCAAGGTAAAATATTTCAACTTTTCATTGGAATAGATGTCTCTGTGAGGGTTGCTATATTCCCTATGTGGCACGTAAATCTTCCACCTATTACTTGGTAGGCCAGATTTCACCCTATAAATAATAGAACTTGTATATGTATGTATGTGCATGTGTGTACATATATGTGTATGTATGTGTGTGTATATATACACACATACACACACACAAATGCACATATTTAAGAAAACTCGTGGTCATCATTGGTACCATGGAAAGAGGTGGATTTGGAGTCAGAGGATATGTTTCAAATCCAGGCTCTGCCATTTACTATTCTAGGCCTTTGGACAAATCAGTCCACCACTCGGGACCTCAGTTGCCTCACCTGTAAAATGAGGGGCTTGGTCCTGATAGCTCTTTGAGCTCTCAATCTCTGATACTATTATATATTTAGGATGTATCCTATGTTACTTTGCTCCTTTTTTTCTTTGAAAAGCCAAGTTGGCCAAATGAATCCCATTCTATAAAATAACCAAGAAGTTTTAATGAGCTCTTCTGTCAAACTTAAATCCAATTGCTCAAGGCCTCTGGGATTTTAATTCAGGGTTAAGCATTTGGAAACCCTGCTTCATTGCACAAATGTCCAAACATCTGCTGGCAACTGCTCTTCATGGCAGTGAATCTACAGTGGCCCATTAGCTAGTGCATTAGCTCACAGTCAGGCTTTCTGGGATAACCACATTTCTGCTTATACTATTAACAAAGTTTTAGAATTTTTGACTCCCTTTCGATTTTTATTGTTTCGGTTTTAATTTAGTAAATTTACAATGCATAGTCAAAGAAAGCAGAAATTTCAACATAAAAAAAATAATCAAGCTTATGTGTCAATGCAGTCTAGTATTCTCCTCACAAATGGAAGGCTTAACTCATTTTCATGAACATCAAATTAAAATCATACCTAGAATATCAGATTAAATGGTCTCATTCTGCTAACAATATCTTTTTTTTAATTCCCATGTGTTATTTCTTGCTCATTATTTTTGTTGTTGTGGTTGTTGTTGTTCTTTTCAGTGTTTCCTAACCTAAAAAACACAATACTGTTAGTGGTAGCAGCTGTAAAAATGAAAACTTTTTTTAAGTAGCTATTTTTTTTTCATTTTTTCATGATGAACTACAAATAGAAGATTGCATAAAGATTCCAGGGCATTTTAAGGCCACTATAGAAGCAATGTAGTCCGTAGGGCAGGTCCTGGATTCAGGCGGTGCTTAAAAGTGGCCTCAGTATCTAAGTGTGTGGTTTTAAAGGATGATAAGTTATTGTTGTTGCTACTTTTCCATTCTTTATACTACTTTTTGAATATGCTATGTAACACATAGATTTCATGAGTTGTTTAAGCACTCAAAATACCTTCCATGTATCTTTTTAAACTTACTACATATTATTCTCATTCACACACTCTATACTTTAGCCAAACAAGCATTCTTTTTTTTTTTTGGCAATTGGGGTTAAATGACCTGCCCAGGGTCACACAGCTAGTAAGTGTCAAGTGTTTGGTCTGAGGATGGATTTGAACTCAGGTCCTCCTGACTTCAGGGTTGGTGCTCTATCCACTGTGCAATCTAGCCGCCCCCAAACGAGCATGCTTAACATATCTCATAAATAACATGCCATCTCCCTCTCCATGCCTTTAGGCAGGCTGTTCTCTGTTTTGAATGCCCTCCCTCTTGATCTCCACCTCTTAAAAACCCTAGCTCCTTTCAAAATTCAGTCATCCCCAATTCCATCCTCTTCCCACCAGTTATTGGGTCTTTCCCTGAAAATTACTTTTTATTTTATATATACACACATTTGTACATGTTATCTCCTTCAGCCAAATGTAGGCTCAATGAGGACTTAGATAAGGTTAGAGATAGAGATAGGGGTTTCATTGATGACTTGGACTTTTTTTTTTGTCTTCATTCTTCAGGTGCTTAGCGTATTGCCTTGTACTTAGCAGGTGTTTAATAAATGCTTGCTGTTTGCCTGAATCAATCTATATCTATGACATTATGACATTGAGTACTTAGTTTCTTTCCTCTCTAGACAGGGAAGCAGTTAGAAAATCTTCTGGAGTAGGTACAAGTTGTGAATGATTGTGGGTGCTCTTGGAAGCATTTGCAGAAGAAGGCAAAAACTAGATATTGGACTTTTTTTCTATTCACTTAAAGTCACATTTAAAGACACGGGGTTTCTGGTTATAGGAAAAGGTAAGACTGAATTGGCAGAGACCCAGCATATGCAGATAAGTGTTAAGCTGGCTTCTAGGTTAGAGGATCTAAGCTTCTAGAGAGACATAATCATGGCCAAATATTTATTGTCACTGCCTAGTGTGAGCTGGGTGCTAGAAATTTTTAAAGAGATATTTAAAAAGCAGAGGCAGGCATGGACTACCTGTGAACCCAGATCCTTAAATCTGAAGATAGCTGAGAGGCACGGGATGAGATAAGGGCAGGTAGTTTGGATAAGTCCTTAGCCCACAGTAAGTTTACATTGTATGTAAATTTTCTTTTATCTTCCTGAAAAGTTCTGATCTACTTTTATGGTTCTAAAGGATTGTAGATTAAACCAGGACTTTTCCTGAAACTCTTTTGAACAGACAAAAGAGGCAGGGTTATGATGATTATCCTAGATCCTCAACACCTAGGATGGGGAAATCCTGTTGACAAACCCCTATGGAGTTTCCCAATCGAGGTCAACTATAGTTAATGCCATAGAGTTCTGAGGCCTAACACCATCAAGTCATAACCAAAATCCTTTCAAAAGTGCTAAAGATTTCAGGACAATTCTGGAATTTTCTTTATGTGCATGAGAGTAAAATGGGCAACATAGCACAATGTAAAGAGTTAGCCTCAGAGTCACAAATAACTGTTTAAGTGCTGATTCTAACCTACTGGCCTTGTGACGCAGGACAAGTTATGAACTTGGGTAAATCACCTAACGTTCCTGGACCTCAGTTTCCTTATCTGTAAATGAATGTTTTGGACTATATGGCCTTTGAGGTCCCTCCCAATTTGATGAGGGAGGGAGAGAGAGAGAGAGAGAGGGAGGGAGGGAGAGAGAGAGACAGAGAGAGACACAGAGAGACACAGAGAGACAGAGATAGAGAGAGACAGAGACAGAGAGACAGAGTTACTTAAGAGGCCAGTAGGTGGCACAATGGATAAAGTGCTGGGCCCAGAGTCATGAAGACTCATCTTCCTGAGTTCAAATCTGGTTTCAGATACTTACTAGTTATGTGACAATGGGGAGGTCACTTAACTATGTTTGCCTCAGTTCCTCATCTGTCAAATGATCTGGAGAAGGAAATAGTGAACCACTTCAGTATCTTTGCCAAGAAAACCCCAAATGGGATCATGAAGAGTCAGATACGACTGAACAGGATACTTAACCTCTCAATGTCCCCAAGCAATTCTCTAAAATTTTAATTTGTAGACTAGTTGATGACCAAGTTGGTGGAGAGCTTTTCTTCACTTAGAGACTCCTGAAACAGTGATGTGAAACTCAAATAGAAATAAAGTCACTAAACGTTACATAAGGATCCACATAGGCAAATATAGACTTAGAACACTACAAATAACAGTATCTATGTTTTATTGTATTTTTATTTATTTTGTTAACTATTTCCCAATTACATTTCAGTCTGGTTCATTGAGAGTTTTGCAGGGTGATAGGGCCTGAGGGCTGTGTGTTTGACACTTCTGTTTTTTCACTAAGGAAATCATGGAGTAGAAAAAAGTAAAAAACAAATAAATTAGAGTTTTCACCATGGTTAAGGAGGATACCCTACAAAAAGTCCAAATGGAAGAGTATGGCCTTAGAGATAATGAAGTCTTCAGGTGCTTTGTATGATATTGTGCTAAATGCTTTCAGCCCCAAAGTGCAGTAGAACCTCCTCCAAGAGAGGAAAAGAGACTGACATAGCAATTCACATAAGACAAAGGAAAACAAAATAAAAAATAAAGAATTTCTGTTGTCCAGACTATAATATGAAGTTGGGAAGTCTATAGCGCTAGTGTAGCCATCAATCATTTTAATAAGCATTGATTAAACACATATTAAGTGTTCGATGCTAGGGTTACAAATTCCAAATGAGTTGGTCAAGTGTAACCTCAGGTATAACCCAGGTTTCTAGAAAAGCCAAGAACTTTTCATACATTAAACTCCCAAACTCAAGTGATTAACCAACCTCAGCTTTTTAGAGTAGCATGTGCCACCATGCTAGACATCTATATACTTTTGCTGCAAAACTCATAAACGGATAAATGTACATACACGTATTTAATTAAAAATGTGCTCAGCCAAAATAACTTAGGCCTGGGGTTTTGAAAAGCACAATAGAAAATAATGGAAAAAGCAAACACTATCAACACTTTTGGCCATCTTCCTTTGTCACTAATGACCATTTTGACTAGAAATCTTCCTGTGCTCTGTAGCAGAGTAAAATTGTTCAAAGTCAACATTTAGTTAACACATTTTGGGAATGTGACCTTGGCATGATATTATCTAGGAATGAATACTTGAAATCCTTTGCAGAAGTAATGTGACACTGTGTGTGTGTGTGTGTGTGTTGGAGAGGAGGGTATTGCACCTGTTAAGTTATAGACCGTGGAACAATTACACAGAAGAATTAAAAAAAAAACCATAATGCTAATTAATAAAAGCAGTTAGGATTCCCAGAATAAATTGCATATTTCAAGCTGATATTCTAAGAGACTTTGAAAGTTTGCAAAGTGTTTTTATGTGCATTACCTCATTTGGCCTCCATAATAACCCTGAGAAGTAATAGAAAGAGCATCAGATTTGGAGAGAGAGCATCTAGGTACCAGTCTCTATTCTGATGACTATGACTTGTCAGTCACATGATCTCATTCTATTTCCTCATCTGTAGGATAGTTGGAATTCTTGGTCTCTGAGGTCCTTTCTATCTCTAGATCTGTGATCTTATGATCCCATATCCCTGTGATCTATCTTTTCATATCCTGGACGGGCCACTTATTACCCATATGATCTTCCACAAATCAGTTAAACTCTCTGGGCTTCAGTTTTCTCAGGGTTGATGGTGGAGCTGAATTTTATGTTCTCTAATCTCCCTTCCAGTTTTAAATCTATGGATTCAGTCATATAAGGCATATACTGTTGGTATGAAATAAAGTACTAGAATTTAAATTCTTAAACATCTGGGATTTCAGGGTTCACAGGATACATAGAATATCTAGCACGCTGTGAGCATTCATACTAATTGACTCTTTTGGGGATAGTCAACACCTTACCAAATCCATAAGACTCCTCTGTCTTCTTATCGGAGGGCTGGAGGACAGAGCTCTAACCTCCCTCTAAAGCTTTCCTCTATGAAAGAGTGCTGGGATCTGAACTTTCCATCTAACTCCCCACTTTCTATTAGGAACTGTACTTGGTTTAGACTCCATAGAACACTCGTGCCCTTTTGTGGGCCAGTACTCCATGGTGGCCCCTCTCTTTTTCAGCTACCTTTTGTCTGCCTCCCCCCATTTGACCTCCAGGGCAAGTACTATCTTTTTTGTTTTCTTATTTGTATTCCTAGTGCTTAGCACAGTGCCTGGCACATAGTAGGCAATTAATAAATGTTTGTTGAATTGAAGTGAGTACTTAATCTCTATTAAACTCTATTAATCAGCTGGTTGATACATGTCATCAAAAATTAAGACTCTTGTATCACATTCTTTAAGGATCTTTTTTATTCTATCTTCACGGACTATGCAGGCTACGTAGGAGAGAGTAGAAAGATTCATCCAAGCAAACCACACAGTCTTGAAAAGGTCAGAGCAAAACACGACAGCACAGTTTGTACCCTATATTTTAAATTCTGATGGCTCATTATTGTGATTCAAGTCTGTACAGAGAAGAGAAAATGACACCATGTCTTTTTTTTTACAAGACATTTGTTGTAATATGGATAGCAAATGGTAGAAATACTTCCTATTTCCATTACACATCAAAATAGTAAATAGTTCTTTAGAGACTATCTCCAAAATTAGTGTATGACTGCATACAGAAGGCAGAATTAATACAAAGTCTGGTCCCTCTCTTCCAGTATTTCTATACAAGTGTGTTTATGTGAAGAGGAAAAGAAAAAAGAATTTCAGTAAAATGATAATAATCTCTCATAATTTCAACTTCAACCTATGAAATTTTTGCTTTGTCTCAGACTCCAACCATCCTATTTTTGGTCAACAAGTCACAATATGATTAGGAGAAATGAGGGAATAGCATCCCTTAGAAAATGTTGCTGGGACTCTCACTTCTATCCCCTCCTTTACATTCCTATTTCCACCACCTTACATAGTTCATCACTACCTCGTGTCTGAACTATTAAAATAACCTCCTATTTGGTCAGTCCCCCTCTAATGTCTAATACTTTCTAATCTATTCTACAGGCTGATGCCAATACACTGTTTTTATTGGTTACTCACCTGTCCTTCAGTGGCAGGTCAGATATGTTCCCTCCTCTCAGTTCTGCTCCTGACTCTCCAGATTCCTCCACTTTTCCCCAGAAGCCTTCTTATCCTAGAAGATGTCTCTGCTTCTTCCTATGATTGATGAGCTCCTCTATGAAACTTCTTCTTGAGGAAGTGCCCAAGCCTGCCATGCTAACTCCTTTCTCAGTACCACTCCCGACTCTCTGGGCACCTCACTCTTTTCCTACTTTTCATCTCCTTTTCGTGTATTGTCTTTCCTCATTAGAATTATAAGCTCCTTGAAGGCAAGGACTGTCTTCCTTTTACCTTGTATTTGTATTCTCAGTACTTAACACAGTGCCAGGCACATAGTAAAAGCTTAATAAATGCTTTATCTATCTATCTCAACATGAATTGTCCCCTCCAGATAGACTGGTATACTCTGCTATCCTATATGTCTTGTGCTTCTCTTTTAGCCATTGTTCATGCTATCAACAGGAGCTCACATTTATAAGATACTTTATGGCATGCAAAGCATTTTGTTCACCTCAACCTTATGAAGTAGATAATATTATTATCCCTATTTTGTATATGTAGCATGTGATCTGGTACTACTAATTCTAAACCTAACTCAGCTGGCAGGTTGAGTGCCCACAGCAAAGGGGAATTCAGAGATCTAGGAACAGTCCTGAGGGGTTCAGGGATACCATTCTAATTTTATGGTACATGAACCCCCAGCAATGTGCTTATCAATTGGTTATCAATTAGTCAATTAGACTTAATTAGCTTTTAGAAGGGGATATTTGCTAAGATTTTCTTGTTGGTACAAAACATCAGTTCCAAATTGTATTACATACTTTCTCTTTAGTACATAAAGATTCTTAGTGAAAGCGGGATCAAGCTTACAGCATATGTAGCAAAGGGGTAACTCATAGTACCTGAAAGTCCTTTTGCTGAAATCCTCCAGAAGTTCCTTTAGAAACCCTGTAGCTTTTGTTCTGGAAACTTTGTAGAGCCTTGAATATGCAGCCTGGTCTCTCTTTGACTCTTAATGCAGACACATGCTAGAATGCTAGTGGGAAGATGGGAAGTCCAAAATTCTCTGGACCCTTCGAAACATGAAAGGTTCTCTTTTGGCTATGCAGGAGGGTAAAGGGAGGAAGAGACCAAGTCTGAGACTGAGGCCTAAAGATCTGCTCCACTCTCCCAATGGAAGCTTTATTAGGGATTTAGGTGCTATATCTTCCCTTCTCCAGTTGCTTGAATCTCTAGGATTCTGAACTAGCTCTTTTGTTTTATATAAAATCCACATTGGTATTTTCAATTCCTGCATCCTCTTCACAACAGACTTCCTGTTGCACCTAGTTGAAATGTCTTTGATTCAAGGAGGCAGCCAGGACTTGTTCATACCTCATCCTGATTGATGATTGACTGATTCATGAGTCATTCTCACCTATCAAAGGCATTTAACTTTAAATGGGGGTAAAGGTAATAAGAAGAGTCCTACATACATGTATACACATACATGCATGCATACATGCATATATACATATATAGAGACATATTTAGACATATGTAAAGACATACAGATGTGTGTATGTGTGTGTGTGTGTGTGTGTATGTATTCACAATCTGTGTTAGTAATCTGACTCTAAGAGGCAAAATAAATTACCCAGTCACAAGATTGTAAATATAGGAGCTAGGACTTGATTATAGTTTTTATTTTCTATGTTTTTTCTATTATACCCTTCTACCTCACATACCACACTGCCATCCTCCTACCTTGAATAGTTGTCATTTTTTCCTCTGTCTATCCAGTCTTACCAGTCATTCGAAGTTCAGCTCAAGTCCCATCTCCAGTGTGAAGCCATTCATGATTATCATAGTCAGAACTTTCTTTCAAATGATCTCCCATGATATTTTTTTTGGTCTGTACCAGTCATTTGGCATTTTCCATTCTTTAATTGGAATTGAAATTCTCATTTCATATATGTGTCATTTCTCCAGCTAGATGTTAAGCAACTTGTTATCAGGTAGCATGTCTCATATATACTTCCTTTAATCCTTAGAATATAGCACGTCTTTTCTAAATAAATGCTTATTGTTCAAAAGTTTCAAGTTGCCTCCTATGAATCATCCCTGGATAATACCTTTTAGCCAGTTTAACTACTTCAGCTCTAAGCCTCCTGACCATTACAAGAGAAAAACACAAAGTCAAGCTAGTTTTACCCCACTTAAATTCACAATATGGATCCTCAGCTGGACCTTCACTACTACTTGGAAGTCCTTCTACTGTAATTTTATCATCTCCTTATTTCATTCCCCATTGTGACTATTTCAAATGTTTTCTTCTCTCCTTTCATCACCAACTCTACCCTAATTACTACAGATCACCTGGAAAGCAGGTGATCTCCATCAGCTCCCATCCTCTATTCCTCAAAACTTCTTACCAGCATCATCTTCTTTCTCCTTCCCTCACCTCTCAGAAGAGCTATCCCTACTCCTCAATAACTTAATTCCTTTAACTCTGAATTCTGTGCTCTCCTTTCTCCTCCATGTCCCTGCCACAGCAATCATGAACCCTCTCATGAGTCTCAAATCTCTTTCTCAAGTCTTTCCTTGACTCTTCTACCCCATTTCATCTCTATTCTAATTAATTGTCAGAAATATGGAAGATTTTGTCTAGACAGAATGCCCTTATGTCCTGTCTATTTTCATGTTTGTGTCTTATAATCTGCCATTGACCCTAACCATTCTACTGAAATTTCTCTTTCAAAGGTTATAAATGAATTTCTAATTTCCAAAGTTAATGATTCTTTTCAGTAGTTATCTTCCTTGATCTCCCTTCAGCATAAAACAAAATTGATAATGTCTAACTTCTGAATATTCTTTCCTTCCTTTCCTTTAGAGAAGCACTAGGTGCTTCTTCTATAGCCTTTGTAGCCCCTCTCTTTCTGGATTTTTACCTCCCTCCACATATCATAAGATCAGTTATTTCCAAAGTTCTCTCCTTGCCCTCTTTTCTTACTCTCTCATGTTTCACTTAGCAATCTCACTCCTTCTCAGCACTTCAAATATTCCAGATACACAGATGAATTTCAAATAAATATCTCCAGCCATGACCTGTTTTCTCTGTTCCAGGCCTACATCTACAACTTCCTAGAGGGCATTTCCAACTGAATATCCTTCAGGAATCTTTTTTTTCTGGGCCAAGCCTGAGGTAGGCTGGTTAAGGCTCAAAACTGGAAGGAAATGAGACATTTATAGATGAACCACAAATAATTTTTAAAAGAAGTTTACTTAATTATATAATGGAAAGGATATTTAACAAGGATCCAACCTTGTTTCAATGAGACTCAGATCCTCAGAGAGAACACCCTGGTCAGGAGATTGTTGAACATATATTGGCAGCATCAGACCTGAGAGGACACCGACTACTTATGAACTAGACTTTTTATACCTGAGGATGTCAGGATGTCATCAACAGTTTGAGCCTTTGTCTCTTGAACCAATGAAATCACAAGGTACATTTGTCCTTTTAAAAGGAAACTAGCCTAGCCTATGTTGAATAGATGTTGCTTCTACCACACATCTTAAATTTAACATACTTAAAACCAAGTTAATTTTCATGTCCTTTAAAATGGCTCCTCCTTTTTACTTCATTATTTCCTATTATATTCAAAATTCTGGTGTTATCTTTTATTCTTCTTTCTCATCTTTTATATCCAACCAATGAAAACATTTTGTCAATTCTATTTTTTTTCTCCTGTACTTGTCTTCTCCTCTCTACTTTCACTGTCACCATTATAGTATAGTCCCTTATTCCCACATTCCTAGGCTATTGTAATACTCTCCTAACAAATCTTTTAGAATCCAAATCCACACACTCCACATCCCCTCTCATCCATTCTTTGGGTTCTCCTTCTCATGATATAGATGATATTTCCCTTGCCTTGATCTAGTCATGTCAATTTTATATTCAAAAATCTTAGGATCACAGACCTTGAGTTAGAAGGAATCTCAGAGGTCATTTAGTACAATTCCCTAAATTTTATAAGTAAGGAAACTAGGATTCAGGGAGGCAAAGGGACTCTAGCTGCTGGGCATATACCTCACATTTGTAGACCACTTCAGAGTTTATAAAGTGCTTAAAACCAGTTTCTTAGACTTCAAATGCATTATTCTTATCATTTCCCCAAGTTTTCAGTAGGTGATACCTGGCATTCAAAGACCTCTAGAACCTATTTTTTCCCATTCTGTAAGAATTTAACACATGTTATTATATATTATGGTTTTCAGTGTATTTGCCATATACCCCTAATAGACACTATGCTTAAAGAGGACAGGGACTTTCTTATATCCAATCTCTTCTCCAGCACATAAAACAGAATTCTGTAAACATTGGTGCTCAACATGATTGGTGCTATATAAGTTTTGCTTAATTAAATTGAAATGAGTTGGGAAGATTATAATTTATTTAAATGAATGAGTATTACAGGTATTTTTGTGAAAAACAGATTTAATATTCAAAAACTGACCTTGAAATCAATAAGAAATAATGAGTAATTACAATGATGATAAATTTGTAATTGAGAATGCATGAGATTGCATATCAGAAATAGTTGAAGATAGTTTGACTTGATCAAAAAACATGTAATGGCACACATATATAAATTTATTCACTGAAAGGAAAATGAAATTGTTCTCACAGGTGAATAGAAACTTTGTTACTGCATAGCTAGCCTATCTTCCCTTCTCTAGTTTGTATGCTAATACTAGCTGACCTGAGGCTATCATCATTTATGGTTTTTGAAATAAAAAATCAGATATTTCATTCCAGCTGGATCTTAAATCATAGCCTCTGCCAACTGATTTATGTCATCCATATGTCTCATCAACTTTCTTGTCATCTGTGCCCTGTCAGTACTCACTCATTTCTGCCATTTTGAGGTTCATATACAACATTCACCAACATTCTACACATCTGCCCATTCCATTCCAGCCAACTGATGGGCATATATCTCACATTTGGAGACCACTTTAAAGTTTACAAAGCACTTTTCTAACAAATCTGAAAATAGTAGCAGAAGTACTCTTACCCCCATTTTACAGATAAGAAAACTGAGCCTCAGAGAGGCTTAGTGACTTGTTCATGGTGACAGTATTAGTAGGTTTCAGAGTCAGGTCTCAACTTCAAGTCTTCCAAATCCTAATCTCACTCCAAGTTCAATACTCTTTCCATTGTACCATGATGCCTCTCTACCAGTGGAAATCTTATGAAAATTATGGAACTTAGAACTAGAAGAGACATTAGAAATCATGAGGAAATTCATTCATTTTATAGATGAGGATTCTTAGGCCCAGAGTGAGTAAGCTCAAGGTTAAATAGGTAATGAGTAGGATTTTAAACTCAGTTTCTCAGACTCCAAATTACTCTTATCATTTGTCCAATTTTCGGTAGATAAAAGGAATTTATCTTTAGTATTTTCAAAATATCTCTGCTGCAATGAATTCAATAATTATTCATTATTCCAATATGATGACATCATTGTATATGATTGTATAGGCAGGGCACCATATGGAAAAGAGCTTAGGTTAGTTTCCTCTGGGGCAGGATAGATGGGGTTACCAGGTATAGGAAGCTTTCCCCCATACTGATACATCTTATTCTACTTGGGTAAAGCAGAAGGAAAAATAGATGAATGAGTACAAATGCCCAGGGGCCTTTCTGGAGCCCTGCCTCTGAGTGCTTTGAACCAAATTTCTTTTCATCAAGTCTGGGGTTTAAATTTTAAGCGCATTTGCATGTAAAATTATGTAAATTTATAAAAATGTGGCTTGTGTTCTGAAATCTCATTAGGATTCTTATCTCCTTACTCAACACTGTAGGTTCTTTTCCTTTTCCCCTAATTATCTTCAGAAATAGACCAAGTAGTAGCATTGCTGGGTCAAAGGGAATAGGTAGTTTAATAATTCTTTGGGCATAATTCCAGATTGCTCTCCAAAATGGGTTGGATCAGTTTACAATTCCACCAACAATGAATTAGTGTCCCAAATTTTCCATATCCCCTCCAACATTTGTCACTTTCTCCTATCATTTTAGCCAATCTAGTAGGTGTAAAATGATATCTCAAGGTTGTTTTAATTTGCATTTATCTAATCATTTTTTATTTGACTATATATAACTATATAATATTTTTATATGACTATAAATTATTTTGATTTCTTCATCAGAAAACTGTCTGTTCATATCCTTTGACCATTTATCAATTGGGGAATGATTCATATTCTTATAGATCTGGCAAAGTTCTTTAAATATTCTAGATATGAGACCTTTATCTCATAAACTGTCTAATTCCTCCCCCTCCAGTTGTCTGCTTTCCTTCTGATCTTGGTTGCATTTGTTTCATTTGTACAAAAAAATTTTAATTTAATGTGATCAAAATTATCCACTTTACACCTCACTTTTTATTCATAAATTGTTCACTTGTCCATAAGTCTAGTAGGTAATATGTTCCATGTTCTTCTAATTTTCTTGTAAAATCTCTCTTTATATCTAGGCCATGTATCCATGTTGACTTTATTTTGGTAAATGATGTAAGATATGGGTCTATGTCCACTTTCTGCCATACAGCTTTCCAGTTTTTCCAACAATTTTTGACCAAATAATGAATTATAATCCCAAAATCTTAAGTCTTTATACTTATCAAATATAAAGTTATTATATTTATTTGCTGTTGCAAATTGTATGTCTACTCTATTCCATTGATCTATCTTTATATTTCTTAGCCAATACCAGATAGTTTTGATAATTACCTCATAATATAGTTTAAGATCTGGTACTGCTAAACTTTCTTTACAGGAAGTTTACATTTTTAAAAATTATTTCCTTTGATATCCTTGACTTTTTGTTTTTCCAAAGGAATTTTGTCATTTTTTTCTAATTCAGTAAAAAGAAATGGTAATTTAATTAGGATGACATTGAATGTGCAAATTAATTGGGATAAAACTGTCATTTTTATTACATTGGCCCTGCCTACCCATGAACAATTAATATTTCTCCAATTATTTAAATCTGATTTTATTTGTATGAAATTTTTTAAAAAAACAATTTGGTTTCTATAGTTCTTGGGTTTGTTCTGGCAGATGTACTCAAAGTTATTTTATACTGTCTGGAATTATTTTAAATGATAATTTTTTTTACTGTCTCTTCTTGCATAGTTTTGTTTGTGACATAGAGGAATGCTAATGATTTTAGTGGATTTACTTTATACCTTGCTACTTTTCTAAACTTTTAAATTATTTCAACTAACATTTTAGTTGAGTCTTTGGGATTTTCCAAATATATTACCATATAATCTACAAAAAGAGGTAGTTTATTTCATCATTCATCATTCATCATTCAACACTGCATCATTCATCATCACCATTTTATTTCATCATTTATTTCATTACTCATGATTCCTTCTATTTCTTTTTCTTATCTTATTGCTATTGCTAGGATTTCCAGTAGAATACTGAGCAATATTGGTGACAGTGGGCATCCTTCTTTCACACCTGATCTTACTGAAAAAGCTTCTAACTTATCCCCATTACAAATAATGCTTGCTGATGGTTTTAGATAAGTGGTTTTTTTTATCAGTTTAAGGAAAAATCCACTTATACCAACACTTTCAAGTGTTTTATTCTAATAAAAATGAGTGTTAAACTTTATCAAAAGCTTTTTCTGCATCTATTGATATAATCATTATTTTGAGTTAATATAAGTAAAGCACTGCATGCCTTAGAGCACCTAAATGCTATCTATTATTATTCCTGAAACTAGTATAAAAAAGATGTAGCGTACCAAGCTTTCCAGTAACAAGTTTTCCCACATTCCTCCTAATATGAGTAGTGAGTGGCCCTACTTTGACTCCTGTAGATGGAGCTTAGCTGTTGTTTACTAATTACCTGGGGACTTCCAGACTATTGGGATGCCTAATTCAGGAGGTTTTAATCAAACTTACACTGCAAGCTCAATATTCATGTTGCATTCAATATTCTAGCAGGATTTTCTGTGCAACGCAGAGTCTGTGGCCTCTCCAGGTTAGTTCTGAACTCTAGGCAATCCATAGAGAGTGTGTGTGGAGGTGAAGAGGGTGCATGATAACAAGTGTTACTTCCTTCCTTCTATGTCACAAGTCTCCAGCTTGCTCTTGCTGCTATGCGGTCCCTACATCTAGCAATAGGGGTCCCTGGACAAGCTTCTCTGGCAAGGCGTCAAAAAGTAGGTCAATCCCTTGGTTTTCAAGGTGATGCCCAGGGCAACAATTAATGATCTTTTCAGTAATTCCCATTTTGTTCACAACTCTGGATAATTCCTACAGACAATTTGCATTTCTTGTACCCAGAGTATGCAGCCTAGATGGAAACTCTAGGGACATGTAAATAAGTAGACAAAGGTGTCTAAATAAAAGCTAGTGTGCCAACTTTTTTTTCTTATATCATTCTATAGTGCTTCTTCCTTTTGTATATTTTTCTTTTTTTATTTTTAACATTTATTTTTAAAACTTTGGGTTACAAATTTTCTCCCTTCCTCCCTCCCCACCCACCCTCATTGAAAAGGAAAGCATCTTGATGCAGGTTATACATATGAAGTCATGCAAAACACTTCCATAGTAGTCCTGTTGTGGAAAATTAAGAATATTTCCCTTTATCCTATCCTATCCCTCATTTATTCTATTCTCTCTTTTGACCCTGTCCCTCCTCAGAAGTGTTTGCTTTTGATTATCCCCTCCCCCAATCTACCCTACCCTCTATCAACCCCCTGCTCTCTTGTCCCCTTCCCCCCTTATTTTCCTGAAGGGTAAGATAGATTTCCATACCCCATTGTGTAGGTTATTCCCTCCTTAAGCCAAATCCAATGAGAATAAGATTCACTCATTCCTTCTCACCTTCTCCTATTTCCCCTCCACTGTAAAAGCCTTTTCTTGGCTGTTTCATGTGAGATAATTTACCCCATTCTACTTCTCCCTTTCTTCTTCTCCCAGTATAATCCTCTCTCACCCCATAATTTTATTTTCCAGATATCACCCCTTCATCTTCAACTCACCCTGTGCCCTCTATCTATACATACATATAATTTTTTTCCCTCCCACTTCCCTAATACTGACAAAGGACTCATGAGTTACAAATATCATCTTTCCCTGCAGGAATGCAAAGAGTTCACCCTTAATAAGTCTCTTAAGATTTCTCTTTCTTCTTTACCTCTTCCATGTTTCACTTGAGTCTTGTATTTGAAAGTCAAATTTCTATTCAGCTCTGGTCTTTTCCTCAGGAATGCTTGAAAGTCCCCTATTTCATTGAATGATGATTTTTTATCCTGAAGAATTATACTCAGTTTTGCTGGGTAGGTAATTCTTGGTTGTAGTTCTATCTCCTTTGCCCTCCAGAATATCATACTTCATGCCCTCTGGATCCTTAATATAGAAACTGCTAAATCTTTTATTATCCTGATTGTGTTTCCACAACACTTGAATTGTTTCTTTCTGGCTGCATTTGGCACATTTTTCAAAAAAAAATATTTGAACAGCTAATATTTGAAGGATATATAGTTATGTATATCTTTATATCTCCTCCTTAACTTTTTGTTTTGTTTTGTTTAGAAGCACCAATTCATTTCTTTGAAAAAAAAAGATTTAACATTTCAACATCTCTCTACTCCATGGGATGTTTGCTTCCCTTATAAGTTATTTATTTCCCTCCAGAGCTTATAGCACAAAACAGAGGCATATAACTAATCATTTTACTTATCTATCTGACTCTATGTTGTAGTGGTGACTGTCTCTATGTCACATATTTTTACAGATCTGTCTGAAGGGGGTCCAGTATATGAAAATAGGAATGTTTATGCAGGATGATGAGGAGAACTGATGGAAAAGAAAATACAGTCAAGTCAGCCATTGTCTACCACACATTCAACCAAAAAAATCAAATTGTTATACTCCAATACTTTCTCTGGCCATACTGGTTTGTGAATAATCATGGACTCTTAAGAATTAGTCTACAATTTTATGTTGATACTTTCCACAATAATTACCTTTAGGAATTTTTTGTTTAGATACACATATTACAAAATATGAGGGAAAATGCTTGTCTCACTCTAAGGTGACTAAAGAATATTTTGTCTCCTTTATTTCATCCTTCTTTCTCTGAATTCAATTACAGTATGAAATCCAAGGTTTTAAAGGATCCAGAACTATTACTCCCCACTCCTTAAAAAAAAAATGATACCTCTTTCACGGGTACACTGGTGAATGTTTTAACATGAGGCTATCCAACAGTAAAAATGTATCAGGACACAATTTAAGTTTAGACTGCATTATTAATATTTTCTCTATTTTTTTAAGTCTGGACAATCAACAAAACAATAAATCAAATCCTGATTGAAGCGTTTGCCAATTCTGATGAGTAATATATACACAAAATTTAACAATCAGTGCTACCTCAGGTCAGACAGTGGAGTCTGACTTGACTCCAACCTACCCTGACTTCCTTACTCAATTAAAGCAAAACATCCATATTCCCGATTTCCATTTTGTTTTGAGGTCAGTGTTTAGGAAGAGAAGCAGGTTGGGAATTTTTTACTTAAAGGAAGTTGCTTTGTATACAATTTCCTTTTGTGAGACGAATAACTTACTTAAATAACACTGGAATTGTCTTTGTCTTTTGGCTATACACTAATCAAGAGGTTAAAATCTTTGACACAAATTTTTCCAAACAAGGAATTATGACAATCTGAACCTCTTTTTTCCCCTCTTGGTACAATATAAATCAACAACCTTTACAACACTCTCCCATGAAAGATAAAAAAAAAGTCAGGTATATGTTGTTACCAAGAAACAAGCAAAAATAGCTAAGAAAAACATTGAAGTTGATGTCATATATGATAAAAATAAAAAAAAACCACATAATCTGAACCAATCAACCCCTTTTTATAAAAGAAGGATGTGCCTAATATGGCATAGTAAAGTAACCTTTTCTTGATTCTGGTTTCTTTTCTTTCTTTCTTTCTTTCTTTCTTTCTTTTTTTTTTTTTTTTTGGTCTAATGAACTTAAAAATGAGTTTTCTTTTTTTAAGCAATTTAATAATTTTAATACAATTCTCCAACTTCCCTTCATTGCATTTGTGTGCTGTATTAGCTTGAGAGTCAAATTCTTCAGTCAATAAACCAGCATTTTTACATCATTCATTCAAGCATTTAATTTATTGATTTTTTTTTTAACCGAGGCCTGAGGGATGTGAGGCAGAATCTCTAGATTTCTTTCTGGGTCTTTATAATGTAGAAAATCTTTCAAAGAAGAAGTCCACCTATCCTAAATCTATCCCACAGAGATTCCAGAATGCAAAGGCCCATGCCAATGGCTGATTGGATTAGTTCAAGATTTGGTAATAGGTTTGTTGCTGGTTTATTTGCTTTGCTCCATGTAGGGGCCATGGATTTAATTCCTGACACCATCCAGTGGTGCTATACATACATGTCAAAATAGAGACAAGTTGGGAAAGGTCCTCAAATGTGGCCATTGGACAGAATCCAAACTTCATGGAACAAATCCTCTTAATAAAAGGATTTGTTCTGTAAAACTTGGACTCAATGAAAAGGCTGCACCCAAGGACCAAGAAGGCCACATATTTCCTTCATATGATCTCAGCCTGATATTTTGGCATTAAAAATACATTTTTCAATTGGTGAAGAATTTATTTCTACTAGGAACTGAACCCTTGATTTCTTCATTTGAAAGTTTAAAAGCAGTAGTTTTATGATTTCAGCTAAAGGAAAATTTCAAGTGGTTTTCATTACTTATGTTATTGTCCCCTAAATTAGTCCGTAAGTCAAATAAATTCACACACACACACGCCAAAACAATGATTCATGATTCACTCTGAGGTGAATCCTGAGGTCCTAGGATTGCAAAATCCAAAGTAGGAATTTTGTAGTCAGAGAAAAAGACACAAAGCATACTCTCATTTGAGTGGGTAATGGAATACTACCTTACATATAAAGGATATTCAGGGTGTCTAAACTTATGCCAGCCCACTATATGGTAGCTTCCCATTTTAAATGAATGTTGTTGCTAATTAGGCATTAAACTGTGTTTTTTTCTATGTTACTAAAGGATTGCTCCATGCTTTCTAAATTCAGGACCCTGCAGCAAAGTTTTCATTGTCTTACCCTAGTTAGAGCTCTTTTGCATGGCAATTTTAGTTTGTTACCAATGTTAGTGAGGAATCTCAAAGTTTCCCAAGTATTACACACACTATATAACACAATTCCTCTTTAGAACAAGATTGAATGCTTTTGAAAAACCAATATGTCAGTCTATTTTTGGTATTAATTTTAATTAAGTCAATGAGGCAGCTGCCCAGTTGTCATGGGTTTCTAATACACTGCTAACATTTTTTTCTGTCTTTTTTGGTTCAGCAGACTTCAAATCTATTTATAACTGATCTCTGAAGTCCTGGATTTGGCTACAGTGCCAACAAGGATCTTAGATTGCCCAAGTTTCCTTGTCCTAAATAGTCTCCACAAGATAATATTGACAATCCTTTCAGTTGATCAGCATGAATTCTGCCATCACAAAGCTTAAAGCCCAAGGTCTAAGGAAATGCCAGGAAGTGGGGGAACATCAACAGAATCAGAATAACAGAATTTCAAATTCTGAAAGGACCTCAGTGGCTGTCTTGTTATCAAGTCCAAGCCAAGCCTGAAAAGTATTCTCCAATATAGCATACACAAATGGTCACTCAGTCTATACTTAAAGACCTTCAACAAGGAGGAATTCACTACTAATAGAGACAACCCTTTCCATTTGGGGCAAACTTTAATTATTAGGGAAGTTTTTCCTCACATAAAAATCTAAATTTACTTCTTTTCAACTTCCATCTACTGCTTTTTATCCCCCCCACACACAGGCAGAGACAGAGACAAAGAGATAGAGACAGCGAGGCAGAGAGAGAGAGGAAGAGAGGGACAGAGACAGAGAAATGCAGAGACAGAGATAGGGACTGGGATAGAAAGCTTATTTTTTATCTAAGCTAAAATAGGAACTATCTGGGTAGAGGCCAATAGATTTGTTTCCCCTTCTCTTCTAATGTATTCCAAGGTGAATCTGAAAACTCTAAGGTACTGACTTAGGCTATTACACCAATTAAAGTAAAGGCTATAGGACTTTAATTAATCCCCTATTCCTCAGCTGCTCTTTACTTATCTGATCTTATTTGCTCTTTCTTTGGAAAAAGTAAAATAAAATAAAATGACACACTAACCTTGTGGTCAGAAGGCCAGACAACCAGTATATTTCAAGTCTAACCATTGTTATTTCACAAACTCACTATGAAAAGTTCCTAAATTTTTAATTCTCTGTGTCATGATGAACTTGCTTCTCAGCAAAATTTCCAGAAATATGGAAGTATTTAGGGGCTTCTGTTGAATGTTTTTTAGGTCACTTTATTATTACA
This sequence comes from Vombatus ursinus, assembly GCF_900497805.2. Taxonomy (NCBI): domain Eukaryota; kingdom Metazoa; phylum Chordata; class Mammalia; order Diprotodontia; family Vombatidae; genus Vombatus; species Vombatus ursinus. The sequence continues at coordinate 50,776,781 of NW_020954557.1, forward strand.
TTTAATATATTTCTTGGCATGTCAAGCTTGAATTACCTTGCAAGGCATTCAAAGCCCTTTTCAATCTCCTATCTTCTTACTTTTGCAGCCTTATTTCACATTATTCACCATCATGAATTCTATATTCCAAACAAAGCTATATTCCTCTCTGTCCCACTCCCATAAAAAATGCCCTACATTCCCTTGTCTCTGGGCTTTTGCTTACACTGTCCCTGGTGCCTAAAATGTTCTCTATGCTTCCTTTGCCTAGAGCTTCTTAGCCATCCTTTAAAGCCCAACTCAAATGCAACCTCACTGTGAAGCCTTTCTGTGCCACAGTGTTTAATATTTCTTTAATTAAATATAATATGTATGCTCCAATACTTCGACTATTAACTTATTAGCCTGTTGTAGTGGGTAGATAGCTGACCTTGAAATCAGGAAGATTTGGGTTCAGGTCCTGCCATGGGAACCCATTAACCATGTCATCATGGACAGTCATTCAACCCTTTAATGGTCCCAGCAACCCCACTAATTTATAAGTGCCATGACAGCAAATAGTATGTTTTATCAAAACTTTTTATCTCCCCCAGCACTGGTATAGTGCTTCCGACACAGGAGATCCTTAATAAATAAATGTTGCCTAAATCATCCTTGACTGTTCCCTTTCCCTTGCCTCCTACAAAATCAACCAGTGTTAGGTTCATTCTTTCTCTACAACATATCTCACATCTATTCCATTCTATCCAGTAACATATATGTAGTTCAGGTCCCTTTACCTATCACCTTGACTATTTTTTCCTATTCTTTTACATATTTCTATTTAAAGGTTTGAGTTCCAAATTCTTCCCTCCCTCTCCTTCCCCATCCCTGTGATGGTAAGCAATTAGATAGAGATTATACATGTGCAATTATGTAAAACATTTCCATATTAGTACTTTTACTCAAATAAAAGAAAAAATGAAAGAAAGAAAGTGAAAAATAGCATGCTTCGGTCTGTATTCAATCAATATCAGTTCTTTTTTTTTCTGGAGGTGGATAGTATGCTTCATCATTAGTCCTTTGGGAGCGTGTTGGATCATTATATTGCTGAGAATAGCGAACCTTCCACAGTTCTTCATTGAAAAATATTGCCATCACTGTGTACAATGTTCTCCTGGTTCTTACTATTCACTTCACTGTGCATTAGTTCATGTAGTCTTTCCAAGTTTTTCATAAATCACCCTGTTTGTCATTTCTTATAGCACAATAATATCCCATTACAATCATATACCACAGCTTATTTAGCCTGTCCCCAATTGATGGGCATCCCTCTGATTTCTAATTCTTAGCCACCACTCAAAGAGCTGCTACAAATAGTTCTATACAAAAAGATCCTTTTCTCTTTACAGCATGACTTTTTTTAATAGCTTCCTAATGTATTTCCTCTCAGGTCTCTCCTTTCTCCAATACATCCTCTTTCCAGGTACCCAAATTATCTTTTTTTTTAATTCTTCATCTTATTTATTTATTTATTGGCTAGGCATGGGGTTAAGTGACTTGGCCAGGGTCACACAGCTAGTAAGTGTTTTGTGTCTGAGGCTGGATTTGAACTCAGGTCCTCCTGACCCCACAGCCAGTGTTCTATCCACTGTGCCACTAGTTTCCCCCACCAAATTATCTTTATACTCAGTACAAGTCATACAATATCATTCTCCTGCTCAGAAATCTTCAGTGGTTACCTATTGTCTTAAGGATAAAATGCAAATTCCTAACTCTGATGTTCATCCCCTGTGTCCCAGTCAAACTGCAGTAATAGACCAGAAGGCTGAGCACAACAGTATCTTCTCAAAGTTCCTAATACCCCTGATACCTAAATACAAATCCAAAAAAAAATTAGAGTTAAAAAGCCAGATTCAAATACTAACTTTATCAATGACTTTAATTGTGACTCTGGGCAAATCACTGAGTCACCCTGGCTCTCAGTTTACTGAGCTAGAAAATAAGGGGATGAGAACAGAGAACCTCTAGGGTTCTTCCTAGCTTGAAGTCTGTAAAGCTGTGTTACATGTAGGTATACATTATGACTTTAAATGTGAAAAACAATGAAAGGAAAAGTAAATGAATAAAATGGACCCACTGTCATGCATATTGTAAATATGAATACGAAGGCTGACAATGTTTCTGGCAGTGTAGCACTGTGCACTGACTGGTCACTCAGGAAATGTTGAGCGGCCTCCAATCAGAATAAGTAATTTCCTAAAAGGTGGTGAGCTAAGTTAAATCTATCATGGTTGCTGTAGAGGGGGCTGGGGTTCAAGTACCAAATAGATGAGCTGTCAGGAAACCCCTGTAAACTCTGAAACCCTATAAGTTAATTTCCTTCGTTTTTCATTCTTTTTTTTTTCTTTAAAATATGTTTTACATCACAGTAATTTCTGGACATATTCTGTCCCATATCCCTCATCCAGAATTGAAATTCTCCTTTATAACAAATAAAAGCAGTCAGTCAAGCAAAAAAATAGTCAACAAACATTTATTAAGTACCTATAAGCACTGGAAATATAAAGAAATGCAAAAGACAGCTTCACCTATCAAGAAGCTCACAATCTAATGAGTTGAATAACATGCAAACAACTATGTAAAAATAAGTTCTATACAAGACAAATTGTAAATAATCAACAGAAGGAAAGCACTAAAATGAAGGAAGATTGGGGAAGGCTTCTTGTCGCTTAGCTGGGACTTGAAAGAAGCCAGGGATGGCAGGAAATAGATATAAAGAAGGAGAGCATGCCAGCTCTGCTGGCATGGGTGATAGCCAGTGAAAATGGTAAGAGTTGAGAGACAGATTGAATGTCTTGCTAAAGGAGCAGCAAAGAGGCTGGTGTCACTGGCTACATATAGAGTATGTGGAGTGGGGATAGGGTGCAGGACATAAAGTACAAGTAGGGGGAGACAGGTTATGAAGGGCCTTGAATGCCAAAAAATAGGATTTTATATTTTATCATGGCAGTGTTAGAAAGCCAATGGAGTTTGTTGAACAGGGGGTTGATGTGGCCAGACCTATGTTTTAGGAAGATCACTTACAGCTGAGTGGAAGATGAACTAGAGTGGGAAGAGATGTGTGGTAGATACACCAAAAGAAAGCTATTGCAATTGTCAAGGAATAAAGTCATAAGGGCCTGCATCAGCGTGGTAGCAGAGTCAAAGGAGAGAAGGGGGCATGTATGAGAGATGTTGTGATGGCAAAAATTAACAGGCCTTATCAATAAATTGGATTTTGGAGATGTGAATGTGAAGCTGAGGATGATGCCTAGCTTATTAGCCCAGATGATTGGGAAGAAGGTGGTACCCTCCACAGCAATAGGGAAGTTAGGAAGAGGGGAGACTATGGGGGAAAGAAAATGAGTTCAGTTTTAGACATTTTCAGTTTAAGATGTTTATGAGACATCCAATTCATTTATTCCTATGTATTAATATATTTGTATATTGTATATATATACACACATATATATGTACATATATATGTGATCAGATTTCGCTTTTCTTTTAGTAATCTTTTTAATTATGATCTGCATTTGTTACAGTCACTTTCATTTTGGTTCAGCACATTTTATTCCACTTAACATGATAAGTCAATTCCATTTAATTTGGTTTTGTTTCATTAACCAGATTTGTGATTTCACTGGCAAAGGGAACTATTTCAATAGGTTACCAAATTCACTGATATGGGAACTCCTTGTCCCAAAACAGATCTGTTCTGTCTCCATAACTACAGTTTTAGAGAGTTGCTAGGGGGCACTGAGAACTTAAGTGACATAGCCAATAGGTGTTTTCATGGAGTCAGGTCTTCCTAATTCTAAGTCCATACCACCACTAAGTCAACTAACTTTTAAATAATTTAAGGTCACTAAATTTGGCCAGAGTGCATATGTATTCAGATTGTGTACTTCCAATCATGTTTCCCAATGAGTTGGGAAACATTCCAAGTTTACTGGAGAAGAGGCTTTAAACTATGGTAACATCTAATTAAATTGAATCGAATTTTTTTTTTCAGTACTTGTTTTCTAAAAAGTAGTTTCCAGGAGCACTGATAAGGGGTTAGAATGAAAAAAATCATGGAAAAAAGTAGCTTTCTATGCAAAATAAAACCTGATTATCTTGGAGTGTTTTAATTTCTGTGCTTTTATTATTACATAATGGTCCACTTATTTGATGCATCCTACTGAATGACCTACCATTTCAATTAAGCAACCAACTCAATTTTAAAAGTGAATAAGAGAAGCTAGCATCGAGTAACAGCATGCTAATTTTGATGTAATTTTGTAGTGAGTAGGTACTTGTAAAGCTAAGTGATAATAATATGGATTTTACTCATCCTCATGGAATGCATATGGCACCAGACGGATGCATTGTATTTGCAGTTGTATGCATGTATTTGCAGTTGCTACTACATACAGTACATGTAGTGGCAACGTCTTAACTATATGTTGCTGCATCAGATTGCTGTACCATCACTATTCTATTCTGAAAGCTAATGCAGAGCACATGTCTACAATGAAATAAAGCAGAGAAAATACTAGACTTCGGTGGCAGGAGATCTTGGTTCAGATTATGGATCTGACATTTTAATAATGTATCCTCACTTATCTGAGCATCAGTTTTCTCACCTATAAAATGGGAATAATTCTAGAAATATTCTGCTATGTGTTTTGCATGATAGTTGTAAGAAAAAACACTTATAAACCTTCAGATGTTATATAAGTTTGAGTTTGCATTATCTTCAGAATCCTAGGTCATTTATTTTTTTTTGAAAAATTATCTCTTTCCTTTAAAACAATACACATAACATAGCATAGTGGATAAGTTGCATGCTTCAGAGTCTAGAAGATCTGGGTTCAAGAACAATATCTGACACATACTAGCTTCATGACCCTGGGCAAACTTATTTAATCTCTTAGTGCTCTGTTGTTGTTTTTGTTGTCCTTTGGGTTGTGTCCAACTCTTTGTGACCTCATTTGGGGTTTTCTTGGAAAACATACTAGAATGGTTTGCCATTTCCTTCTTCAGATCATTTTACAGATGAAGAAATTCAGACAAAGTGTTAAATGATTTGCTTAGGATCATACTGATAGTAAAATGTCTGAGGCCAAACTTGAACTCAAGAAGATGAGTCTTCCTGACTCAAGGTCCAGCACTCTATCCACTGTACCACCTAGCTGCCCCCTTAGTGTGCTAGGCCACTCTTTAAGTCTATATATGGAGTTTCCTACGCCAATGAAATCACAGCTTCAGTCTATACCCTTTTAGAACAATTGACTAGGCGGGCTTGTCATTGATTGAGTTCTTTCTACTAATTTAACTAAAACTCAAGTCTATGCAATGAGGGAATTGTGGGAACTGAGTGAACCACATTGACTCTACCTTCTGACTCAGTTGTAGAGCTAGCTCACTTCCTTTTCTATTCAATCATAGGTCTAATCCAATTTCTGTCTCGTGAGAACACATTATTGCATTGTTTGGCACTAGCCCTCATGGCTGGGAAGCTGGACCACCTCTACCTAATTGCTTAGAGACCCTTAACTAAAGACCTAGGTTATACTGACCAGAAACCCAGTCAGATCTGAAGACTGATGCAAGCAGATTTCTCATAATTTTACATCTCAAGGAATCCATGTATTTTGTCTGAAAAATAGTCCCATACTGGTCAATCAGTTATTGTTTCCATGTTTCTTTGATTGAATACAGACACTTGGGGGAAGTGAAACACCTCTTTTTCTGATTTCAGGGAATTATACCTGTTCGTTCTCCCCCTCCCAACACAGAAATCTCCTAATCTTTCTTTCTTTTAGAAATCAGATTACCTAATTTTGTATACTGGTTAATTCTTTTTTAATTAAAAAGTCTTATTTGATTGTTTGCGAGGTATAAAAATCTATCTCCCCATACATTCATGGTCTAGTGCCAACCTGAAGAAGGCCTGGTTCTGATTTGTTATACAGTTGACATGAATTGCTTAATAAATCCATATGGTTGGCAGCTCAAACCTTCGTTTCCTCAGTCATTTCATCTTTCACTCATCACAAGAGAACACATACATTATCCACAGAACTACAAACCTGATTAAAATCCAATCTGTCACACACCACCTGTATGTGATTTAGATGAGAGCCCATTACTTCTGACGATTCACCATGTACTTCAATTAACTGTTTATCTAGAGGATTTACAGGCAGCACAACTGTCCATACTTTTTGCCTGATTCAGTGATGTGCCTATATAAATAGAGTATAAGTAGAGTTTTATTAGGTTGAAGTAGTCAATCTTGGGACTGGTTAGTTACTAAAAAAAATTATAAATCTATTTAGCATTGTAACATAGGCAGCATCTCCTGAGGTACTCATGTCAACTTGCTGTAACCTTCTGAAAGAATAATTTGGTTGCTAAATTTAAAGCCCCTAAAGTATCCTATCATCGCTGTGGGATATTCTGCAATGCCCTACCATTGGGAAGATAATAATAATTCCATATGAAAAATTGCTCTCTATTTTAAATTCACCACCAACACAATGTCAAGAATGACTGATTTAAAACATGGCATTTTTTCAGGGGGACAGTTTAGAGCCATTACGGTTCTGTCTAGCTTTAAATCCATGAAGCTCTCTTTGATTTTCCACCTTTTTACTCATCAGCTAAAGGTTTACTGATTTTGATTAATTTTGGTAAAATTGATTAATCTTTTAAAAAGCAATTTTTGATTTTATGTAGCAGCTTTATAGACTTTGTTTTCTAATTTTCTGTTTTTCCTCTAATTTTCAAAATTTCTTCTTTTAGTCTTACTCAGTTTTTTTTAATTTGTTGATTTTGGATGTTTTTTTTTTTTGAAAAAAAAATCAAATTACTAAAATAAAAAGAAGGTAAAATGACCAAAAAAGAAATAAAAAATAATTGTTAGAATATAGTATAGACAACTATATGTCAAAAAATGAGAATTTAAAAGTAGAGATCTCCACACAAAAAAGCCAAAATATACTAATAAGTGGAACCCTGCCAAGAAATTTTGAATAATCTAGTTTCAGAACAGGAAATTGAACTAACTATAACCAAAAAATTAAAGAACATTTAATATGTATATTACAAACATCAAAACTTGAGAAAAACACAACTGAACTCCTTTTATGTGACAAATACTGTCCTACGATCTAAATCAGGGAAAAGTAAATCAAACAAGGAGAACTATAGATCCAATATCATTAATAAATATGGATTCAAAATTTTTAAATGATATATTAACAAAAAGTCTGCTATTTAAAAAAACTCTTCACTATATGCAAGACAGATTTATAACAGAGATGGAAGGAAATCTCAACACTAGGAAAACTATAATACTATAAAACTAAATATTTATAAAACTAAGTACTATAATAACATTAAAAACAAAAAATATATAAAACCATTTGGTTAATAATAGATGAAGGTCCTTGACAAAGAACAACACTAACCCTACTTTATATATATACATATATTTTATATATAAATACCATTTTAGGTATGATAAAAAAGTATACATCTAAACCCATCCACAATTCCTGAGGACCAATGATGAAACATGGTATCCACCTCCTGACTGAAAGGTAATGAATGTAGGGGTCCAGAATGGGGCATACATATCTATCTATCTATCTATCTATCTATACACACACACATATAGATATACATATACATATATATGTAGGTATGTAGGTATGTATTCTTATACACAGACAATAAAAGGATTAGGTTAGTTTTATCATGCAAATTTGCTAGAAGCATCTGTTTTTCTCCCTCCCTCCAGTGGTGTGAATATGGGAGGAAAATAAAGTATATTTATTAATTAGAAAAAAAGAACACTGAAAATATAAAGGTTGGGGAAGGGTCATAGGTGTGGAATGATCAGATGAGGTCACTGAATTGCTAGTTTACTTAGTTGTTTTATTTTACAACAAGAAAACAATAATAAACCATGACAATAAACCTTTTTTTAAATTATAGTTGCTCTTTTCATAATAGCTAAAAATGGAAAACTAAGGGACTATTGTTTTATTGGAGAATAGCTAAACAAGTTAAGGTCTATGTACCAGTAGCCTGTCAAATAAGGAAGTGAGAGTATTCAGGCAAAGCCTGTTCTTGATGAACCCAAACTGGCTTTCTGTAATTTCTCACTTCTCATTCTGTGTGCCTAGGAACTAACTTCTGAATAATATAAAGAAGTACAAAAGGAGATACAGAATAGTTATGTTACTATTTTGAGATGTTTTGATAAAAGATTTAAATGACCACAAAGTCCAGTAGATCAACAGTATGACAAATGGATATATACATATATATATATATACACATATATATATATATATATAAAGTTATAGAAATTTCACTTTTCACATGTAACCTTTGTGTCAGAGAATGAAGGAAAAACCTAGGTAGTTTTCTGGAAACTGTCTGTCTCTGTGCCTCTCTCTCTCTCTCTCTCTGTGGGTGTGTCTTTCTGTCTCTCTCTGAGTGTGTGTGTGTGTGTGTGTGTGTGTGTGTGTGTGTGTGCACGCGCGCCTGCGCTCCCTCGAGTGTGTAGTGTGTTTGTCTCCACTTTGCTTCTTTCACTTTGCTCTCCCCACCTAGTGTTGAACCTGAGGCATGATGTCCATGGAGCTCCTTTGACAATCTCTGTTGCACAGCCAACAAGCAGAATATCAAGATTTTCTTTGGGAGGAGATCCCCGCCCCCATCTCTTCTCCTACACACCCCCCACCCCTCTGCCTGCAGTGACCCTCAGTTTTAATTCTTCTCTTTGCCAGATGCAGCTATTTCTTAGCTCTGCTAGCTACCACTTTAAGGCTTGTCTGCCTTCAGGCCATCACCACTGTCCTAAACCAGCAGGTGATAGAAGTGGAGAGACGTAAGAGTAGGAAAGGAAGATCCCAACCAATTATTTCCTCTGGATTCAAGACTTTTAAGTATTACAATGACTTTCCCCTGAAGCTATAAACTAAGTTGTTGTTGGTTTTTTTTTTTTATTGGCCATGGCTAACAAAAATTCTCTGAGAATTTTCATGTAAAGTTTGACTAAAATAAGAGATAATATTTCAGACAATCTTACAGATGGTTTTCTATAACTTACACTATTCATCCAGTAAAATTAATGTAGGGCTAATTACTTCCATTAAAGGTCCCTATCCTACATTGTATTCTATTAAAAAAAAAACAATGGAATACAACATTTGCTAATGACCTTTGAAGCTCTGTATTGACTAAGCCCTCTCAATATCTGATGGTGGAAGACAATATTTCTTACTTTAATTTTTTTTCTTTTTCTTTTTATGTTTTTTTTTTTATAGCACTATTCACTTCCAATCACACAATCCAGGACCTTCCCTTTTAACAAAATGAAATGGCAAAGCAAAAATAAACAACTCCAATAAATTTACCATGACTAATGAAGTGTGCAGCATTTTGTATAGATCATCACCTTTCTATGAAGAGAAGGAAATTATATTTCATTGTCAGTCCTCTGGAATCAGGATTGATTATCACATCAATCTGAATTCTGATGTTTTTAATGTTGTTTTCCTTTACGTTGTCATGGCTATTGTGCTTTTTCCTGTCTTAGTTTTGCTTCGCTTACTATGCATGTGTCCATACAAGCCTCAGTTTCTCTGAAATCCTCATATTTGTTCCTTTTTTAATGACAATATTCCTTTACATTTGTATTCCACGATTTATTTTGTTATATTCCAACTGAGCAGCTGTTACTCCGTTTTCAAGGTTGTTGTTTTGTTTTGTTTTGTTTTGTTTCCTGATGACACAAATGTTACTGTTATAATTTTTTTTTTCAGACTGCTAACCTTTGCCTTTGAATTTGACCTCTTTGGGGGTAAAGTATATATGACCAGTAGTGGGATTGCTTCCTATCTACTACACCACATTACTACTATTTGCTTGTTTGTTTTTTAACTCTTGATTCAACCTTGTTAAAGGCAAAGAGACTGGGTACCTCATTTTAACCTTGTTTTATGTATTTATTTGAGTTTTATGGCCAATTATTATTTATAATTACTTGGGGGAAGGCATGTTTCAATGAATGAAGATGCAGGGTCAGTTCAAGTCCTACTTGCAAGGAAGCAAAATTCATCCTTACCATCACTTACTATCATCTTCTTTGCCTTTTTGGAAATCCACAATTTTGGGAGGGATAATCAGTATTATTAAGTTGCCCATAGAAGATCAGGATTCCACATAATGGTGTCTTGCCCATAGTTCTCCCTACAACAAATGCTCTAAACTTTTCCTGACTTTATCCCCCTAAAACAAAACAATAAAAACAACTCGGGTGGCTCATGTTTTAGCCTACAGATTATAAACTTCCAGAGAATTCAGACTGCTTTATTTTCATCTTCGTATCCATAGCACCTACCACATTGTAAGTACTTAATAAATGCTTGCTGACTAAATGTTTCCTATTAATGAATTCTTTCTTGGAATGTGACTAATCTGATAAGCTGATCTACATTAAAGACCATTAATTGGTTAATGTATTAACCCATTTTCAAATAAAACAGGGGTACTATAACAACATTTTGCAATGCCTTAAATTAAAAAAAAAACATGGAGGTTTCAGGTTTGAAGATCCACTTGAATCTTTTTTTTTTCCCAGAAACACTGAGAAAGACTGATAAAACCAAAATTGGGGAGGCAAAGTCTCAACCACAATCTGTGTGCTCTGTAGTACTTATCATTACTATTTGTTTTGTTTGGCCACAAATAAACACTGGCTTTGCTCTCAATATTGTAGAGCCCTTCATACTGGGAGAAGTTGGAGGCATTCTAGTCTGCCTCATGTACCATGTTTAAAACTGTCAGCAAAATTTGAACCTCAGAATTTTTATTTTTAGTGTTCGTGGCTGGAAGCAAAGAGAACACAGTTTGATTTGCAGTCAGTTGGCTAACCTGGTGATATGGGACATTAGAAGAAAAAATGCTGTTTAGAAGTATAAAGAAATTGAATATGGAAGTCACTGGTGGAAGATACAGAGGACACTTTCAAACCTGGACACAATTTTTTTGTTGCTTTTAAAGTGAGCTACATTTTCCTCTTGTCCCTGTATATCAGCAATAAAAACATCCATTACAGTAATTTAGACACATATAAATATATCTAGATAGATCAATAGATACATACATACACATATACATATGTACATACATACAAACAAACATACATACATACATACATACTGAATGCCACAATCACAGATCTGGAAGAGATCTGAGAATTCATCTAGTCTAACCCAGATGAGGAATTTTACAGATGAGGAAACTAAGCCTCAGGGAGGGAAAGACACTTGACCAAGGTTACAGAATGATTGAACTAGTACAAGAAGGGATGTTATCTCCAGGTTGAGTTCTCCTTTCACTACACTACATCACTTTTAAGGAATTTGCAGAACATTTTCATCCACAGTAAATAAGAAAAAGATCATTAACTTGCTTCCAACTAATTGAGAATTGTGAAAATTCAAAGATTACTGGCTGTTAATATTTATGAGGAAAAGAAAAAGATTTATAAAAGCAAATAAAATTTTAGAAGATTACAATAATTTACCCTGCTTAAAATTACAAACTATTCAAGCACCCTATAACCTTGAAACATTTATGTACAGACAATAAATATGCTAATTACAAACCACTCTTATCTATTCATTAAAACAAACCTCCTAAGGACCAAAACAAGGCAATTTAAAAAAATTCTTATACCTATGTGTGATCAATTATTTGATTGGTATAATTCAAGTCATGTAGAACCCCATCTCAGGTTACTTCTCCAATTCCTGCCTGTACAAGTGGGTTGGGTCTCCACTGGGTAATTAACTACTTCTCTTCCCTCAGGGTTGTATCAGTTGGAAACTGTGAAGTGGCAGAGAAGTTTTTAATACTGTTGCTCATGATCCCTCACAGGTGTATTCCCCAATATCAATCAACCAATTGACATCAATTAGCTTTTGCAAGAGAATATTTAATGAGAATGTAAAACAAGGACAGAAGTCACAAAACATCCACCAAACCAGATGCACACTCTCCCTTGGCTGAGGGTAGGTAGTGGGATCAAATATAAAGTACACAGGAGGTCAGGCACTTATGTAGAGAACACATGGGGCTGACATGTATCTTGTGACTCTTGGTCCTATAAGTCCTTTCCTGCCTTAGAGTAGACCTCTGCAAGTTCCCTCTCTATAGTGGTCAAGGAGCTCTCATGTTTTGCTGGGCTGGCAACTTCCACATTGTGGTGCCTTGACTTATGGATCAATCCACTTATGAGTTGGGTTAATAGGTCAGTTGGTTTTGGGGTTGGCTGCTCACCAGACTTAAATGCTGCTGCCATTAGTTCTAGACTGCTATTATCAGTGGGAGCTCGGAAGGCTTCAGTTAATCTCCTGGTGTCACTGGTTACCTGAGTCTTCAGTCTCAGGATGCTCAATCATCAAAGATTAGGAAAGAACAAACATAAGGCACAGAAGTGCCATGCATTCGAAGCAGCAGTGAGGGAATACAGCTTGTTGATGTCAAGCAGCAGGCTTCCTCATTCAAAAACCTCCAGGGAAGAGAAGAAAGGGCCTCTGCAGAAACCTTTTTGTTTTGTTTTGTTTTGTTTTGTTTTAATGCACACTCAATTCTGGCTCATTGTCTTATTTACCATTGGTTATTCTGGGTTCTCAGTCAGCCAGTAGACTCTTGACCATTCTACAACGTGGGCATCTCAATCTCTAATGACTAGAAGCCTCACCAAGCCTCCATATGTTGGGTTGAAAAGAGGCAAGGAATAGTTTGCAAGCCCAGGAGCAGACACATGGAATTAATGCCTAGAGGCAAGTACACCCAGAGTTTCTATGTGTTAACCTGCAATGCTGGCTGAGCATGCACCAAAGTGGGGAAGTGTAGAAGAGAAAGTTGTAGCACATATAGTTGAAAGCAGATTCATAGGATTTATAGTAGAACAGGTACTTGGAGATTGTCTAGTCTTTAAATATATTTTATATATTTTAATTGTAAATATCTTTGCTTTATATATTATATATTTATACACACATGTATTATATAGGGAAACTAAGGTTCAGAGTGCCCTATTCAAGGTTATCTAGGTAGGATAAGTGGTACAATGGAGAGGGGAATCTGAAAGATCTTAGTGACTCAGGAAAGCTTGGAATCTGAAAGACCTAGTGACTCAATTACCTCCCTGTAAAATAAAGGGGTTAAACTTGATAGCTGGGATTGTAAGCAGTTCTTCTGATTTTAAATAATAATGATGCTAACTCACATTCATTTGTTGCTTTTTTTTTCTTTCTTCACAGCAACATGTGGTGGTTAGTATAAACACTAGTGATGGGGTGCTTGGGTGCTTGTATTTGGATCCCAATTCCAAGACCATATTTCTCCCTAGCCTCAGGAACATTATCCCTGGCATTTCTCCTCAGCCCAAGGACACTATGCCTAGCAATTACTCATGAGTGGACCTCAGCAACACACTTATCTCTTTCCCTGGTGAAGTAACAAACTGCACCTGTAGGAATTACTAGTCTAAACTGGCTTTGTACTGGCTTATAAAGATATTCAGTACCCACTGGACTATCTATATCAACTACCTACCTCATTATAATGCGTATCCTAGACATCAGACATATGTACTCTCCTACATCTATCTGGTCAAACAAGACATTGATTAGTGGCAGACTGGACAATTCTCAGTCGGCCCTGACCACTAATTAACTTAGCCACACAGCAGAACTAAAACCACACCTCCCTGTGGTGCCCTACTTAGGTTTTGCCTGGTGAACTCTGGGTAAAATGCCTGCTCACTAGATACAAAAATTACATGTTCCTTTAAGAACTGAGGGCTCCTTAACCACTTTCTAATCCCTCCCTGAATCACCTAATTAGCATACTTGGCACATGGTTTACTACAGTTTTTCCTGTATAAACTTTAACTACATCCCTCTAATCGCAAGTTACTTAAGAACTTTTGCTCGCCGAATAGCATAAAAATAAACTTTTGCTAACTTGACTTAAAGAATGCTTGAGTGCAGGAATTCATTCCAGATGACCCTGTCCTGTAGTTCAGTCCTTGGGGGGTGTCTGAAACCCTTAAACTGCATCATTAGAGTATTCCCATTTTATAGAAGTACTTACAGTCCAATTAAGTGACTTGTTACATTGGTGATTATCCATTAAAGTTGTACTTTGAACTCCATACTCTGACTCCAAACCAGTGTTTTTTTCAAGTCTACCATACTGCTTCTCAAGTAACAAATTCACATTTAAAATTCTACAAATGGGACTTTTCCCCAAATTCAGATTGGCTTTTTTTTTCATTTTTTAGTCCAAATCACTGAGACTTTACTATTTTTCCTTTGCTAGATAAATGATCTGATTTTTTTTTCTCGACACAAGGTTCTTATAGTTTAGTTTATAGTTTTGCTGGCCCCCTCTTTACTTCCAAACAATGTCAAAGCATTCATACCCCACAACACCTCCACTCATTGTCTTTCCCCACCAGAATATAAGGTCTTTGAGATTAGGGTCTGTCTTCTTTGTATTTGTATCCTCAGTGCTTAACAGGCAGCCCGACACATAATAAGTACTTAATAAAGCCTTCATCTTATCTACTCCTCCATCCATCTAACTATCCCTCCATCTATCTACCTATCCTTCCAGCCTTCTATCTATCTATCTATCTATCTATCTATCTATCTATCTATCTATCT
>NW_020954557.1:50791537-50813459 GCF_900497805.2 Vombatus ursinus
TCTATCTATCTATCTATCTATCTATCTATCTATCTATCTATCTATCTATCTATCTATCTATCTATCTATCTCTCTATCTATCTATCTATCTATCTACCTCTGTCCGTCTGTCTGCCTGCCTTTTTAACTTGAAACTAAAACAGAATAAAAAATAAATATTTTAAATATAATTAACAAAATAGAATGTAAAGAAATAAGGAGCCCCAGTTGTACAGGTAGTACTTTACAAAGAATTCTATGTCCCTATGGCTAAAATACCTTGGAATGAGAAATTAATAAGATAAAGTTACAAAAGTGAGTCCTTTCAGCAGCAGAGATGGGACTGTAAGTAGTGCAGGGTATTGAATAGGCTGATTGATGATGATTTCAGCTCTTTGCTTGGAAATAATACTGACATTCATATTCTTTGCTAATAATGCCAGAGTAGGTTTTTTGTGTATTTATTATGTTTAGAGGATGCAATTTTACAATTTGACAAACATTTATTAAATATCTCTGGTAGGCAGATCACTGCTTAGATAACTCCAGATAAGTGGTGTCCTCTGAATTAAGTAAAGTACAGAGTCATAAGGACTTTTCTTAACTGCACTAAAAATGTCTTAATAGTTCTGTTACAGGGGAGGGAGCACTGTCTTGTGGCTTGACAGAATTCTATAGTTGGGTGAAACATGTTTCTAATCTAGATAACTCTTCTACCAGTGTTAAGATCAGAATTGTTCTTCTTCAAGGTTCACTAAATGACTTGATTATGCAACATCCAATGTTGGATTTCCTGACAGGGGCCAGAGGTCATTATATTCAGGATGAGTACTTCTTAATGCTTTCCCTTCTGGATCCACTTTTGGGGTCTTGATCTCCTGGGTCACAGATCCACCCTGGATTTCTGTCCCTCCTCTGACTTAGGAGCTCTGAAAATGTGGGGCAATATTTTTTCAGAATAAACCACTACTCAATTATAAATGTTTTTAAATATCCCATGACAGGGAACGTCTGAGAAAAGTTAAGGGCAGGGCAATAGCAACATAGATTTAGAGCTGGATGGGGACCTTAATGAACATCTAGTTCAACACTCTCATTTATTTTTACAGATGACAAAACTGAGTGCCAGAGAGGTTAAATAATAGCTAGCATTTATATAGCCCTACTATGTGCTAGGCATTGTGCCAATCACTTTACAAATATTATTATATTTAATCCTCTTAACAACCCTGTAGGTAGATGTTATTATTATCCCCATTTTACAGTTCAGAATGCTGAGGCAGAAGTCACACAGCTAGTAAGGATCTGAAACTACAGTAGAACTCTTCTTGACTCCAGGACCAGCACTCTATCCATTGTGCCACCCAGCTACCTAGTGTCCAGTTCCTTGCTCAAGGTCACACAGTAAGTAAATGGCAGAGCTGGTTTTCAAACCAGGTCCTCTGTCTCCCAAACCTGCATGCTTTTCATTATACCAAGTAAGGACAGACTAGAATCTGGAATCAGGAGCATGCAAGTTCAGTTGTGACTTTTTTCCAAATTCCTCCAAGGGTTTGCTGATAGTAAGAGAAAAAAAAAAACAACAACCTTGAATTTGTTTAGAATTTTTAGCTTTCCAAAGCATGTATAGCCTCACAGACTTGAGACTAACATGTACAAGCCTTAGGGATAATCAATAGGACCAGGAGAAATACTCATTCTTGGGAAGACAATGATGTGGTCTTAGTCCTCACCCGTGGGATCAAAACAAAACCTGTCCTGGATGGAATCAAATTCATTTGAGTACTAATTCAAAAGTTGAGGTGAAAAAGAGTTTGCAGCAATAGTTCCAAAGCCAAAGGTGTCAAGATGAAGAATGTCAGGGAAAAAGTACTAAACAGGAGATTATTGAGTAAAGATAATGAACAATTATGGAGGAAGAGGACTGCCAGAAGACCTTAATGTCATTTTGCTATATGATTTTGATCAAGTCACTTAACTTCTCTGGACCTCAGTTTCCTCACCTGTAAAATGAGAGAATTGGACTAGATGGTTTATCTAAGGAGACCTCCTAGCTATAAATATATGAGCCTATCTGTAAGCCATGGGAAAAGAAAGGTGTGGTTTAAACTGGAGGAAAGCCAGTCAGGCAAAGAGCTATGAAACAAAGTTGAGAACAGCTGGTTAGAGGCTGAGCTATGGGTATTAGTTGTGGTTAGCATGGGGGAATATCAGAAAATTTCCAAGTAGGGAATATTTGCTTGCAAATTGGCAAATTACATGCAAATTTCCTACTCAGTTCCTACATCTGTGCCATTGTAAGCCCAGCCATGTTTGGCATTCTGATTCCCTAAACCTAACTTGATAACCTTCTTCTATCTTTGGTTATCTTCTGTCTGAATTAAGTCATTGATTGTGTAACTGAGTAGGAAATTTCCTTGACTAAATGCTTGGTTCCCTAGTTCAAATTCTTAGACTGCCTTAACTGAAAGTCATTCTGGAACTGGAACTGGAACTAGAAGTGGTATCAATGGTTTCTCAAAAGATGTCATCTGCCCTCAGCTTAGCCCCCATAAATGTCTGTTAATGGATCAGTTTGTGTCAGGATATGACAATTATACATCCCTTTATGTAGCCAAAGAAGATATTTACTTAGACAAGCAAAGAAAGTGATGAAATTTTAGGTGTCATTGAGAGATGCAGAGTGTCCAGAATAAGGGAAGGGCATGACCCTGCCTCTAATCTTTCCTAGTCAGATGATACCTTGAATGTTGTATTCAGTTCTTGGTATCATATTCTAGGGAGGATATTTATCATTTGAGGAATGTCCAGGATTGGAAAGGGCCTGGAGATCATGCCATATGAGAATCAGTTGAAGTAACTAGGGATGAGAAACCCAGAGAAGACTAGGGGATGGTGTGCGTAGCAAACATGGCAGCTGTTTTCAAGTTTTTGATGAACTGTCACCTGGAAGAAGCATTAAACTTATTCTACCTGACCCTAGAGTGAAGAACTAAATATAATAGGTGAAAATTTCAGAAAAGTAAATTTGGGTATAATGTCAGGAAAATTTTCTTAACAATTAGAGCTATCCAAAAGTGGAATTCTTTCCTCAGGTATGTACCAAGGCAAGACAAAACCCTGAATACAGCACAGAGGGGTCTGACTTTGTGCAGGAACATGAACAGTTGCTAAGTATCATTTCTGTCACTATCCACAGATGAGTCATGGATGCAAGGTAAACTGAGAGGGGTACCTGTTCCTAGGAGTGGAAGACCAGGGCAAGGAAAATTCGTAAGACCTAGATTGTGCACTGGGCAAAGACAAATACATAAGCAAGCAGCAGCTGTGTGGCTCTGAATCCAAGAATAGAGTGGGGTCTCAGATCCAGGCTCCATTCCAATCTGAAGCCTTTATGAGAAGGAAAAAAAAACAGGGCAGGAATATCAGACCAAAGGAAAGCCTACAGGTTTGTTACTCAGAAGCTGCAGAGATTTCTAGTTAGCTGATAGTGACTGATTCTAGCGCAGTCTACTGAAACTCCAATCAGAGGCAAGCCCACTGTTGTGTTGCTCAGACAGAAAATAGGTCAGGAACTTGCTAAGCTTAGATGAAAAGGCAGCACTCAGATTTGCCCTGGTCAGACAACTTTGAAAGCTTTCATGTTCTCAGCCTGAGCTATCCCTGACATCAATACCACAAAAAAAGCAGCAGCAGGATACAAAAGTCATATACTAGGACCAAACATGGCCTAGACATTCCCTCCAGAAGTGCACCAAGCTTGACCCTAACATAAAGTTCAAAGTCAGGAGCTAAGACTGGAAAAATGAGCAAACAAAAAAGGAATCCCATCATTATGGTGACAAGAAAAAACCCAGCCTAGGCACAGTTTCAACTATGATTCTTTCTATAGATAAATCAAGTTTTTTTTAATATAAAGATCAGAAAATGATTATATAAATGAATTGACAACATTAGAATGAATGATCAAAAAAAAAGAAATTAGAACTAAGGGAAAATTGGGGGAAATGAGAAATATACAAGAGAATTGGAAAGAAAATTAAAAGCTTGACACAATTAGAATGGATAGAATAGAAGTTAATAACTTCATGGAACAAAAAATATTAAAACAAAATCAAAAGACTGAAAAATAGAAGAAAATAATAGGTATCTCACATGAAAAACAACTGGAGATATAATTTAAGAATCATTGAACTATCTGGAAACCATGATCTCCTGCTCAAAAAAGGGCCTAGATATTTGAAGAAATTATATAACTGTCCATATCTCTTAAACCAAATGCAAAGTGCAAATAGAAAGAATCTACTGGTTACTTCCTGAAAGAAATCACAAATAAAAACTACCAGGAACATTATAGCCAAAATTCAGAGCTTCCCTGTAAAAGAAAAAGTATTGCAAGAAGCAAGAATTTCAGTACTGAAGAGAACCAGATAGACTCACCTGAGATTTAGTAACTACCATGTTAGAAGAACAAAGAGCTTGTAGAATGATATTCAAGAAGGTAAAACGAATTGGGTTATAAACAAGAAAAATTTACCCAGCCAAAGTATAATTCCATAGGGGAACAAATATGCCTTTAATGAAATAGAATTTCTGATAAACATTCTGATAAAAAATAGGAGCTGTGTAGAAGCTTTAAAAATAATCACAGGAGTCAAAAGAAACATAAAAAGGCAAAATGAGTGAATAATCATAAAGGACTAAACAAGAATGATTTTTTTTAACACTCTAATATGCAGAGATGACACATGTGTCCTTTCAGAACCATACTGTCATCAGAGTTCATAGAAGGAGTCAAATAAGACAGAGGACCTTCAAATGGCTATGTGTTTTGATGATCTTAAAAGAAGAAAGACAAGAAAAGGAATATATCAGGTTAGTGAAAGTAAAGGTGGGAGAAATTGTCTCACATAATTGGGGTGCATAAATAGAAGATTACACAAATAGGGAAATGGGGTTGGGATGACACTTAAACCTCCACTTCATCTGCCCTGGTTTCAAAGGAGGGTAGAAAACACACATAGGATTGGGGGCCAAATTATGTTCCTCTTAAGAGGGAAACAGGTTGGAAAGGGAAGATGGAAAAGAAGAGAAAAAGAGAGATAATAGATTAAGAGAGCTCTCCAGCTCTCCCTGAGCTCTCCCTGAAATCCCGGTATCATATAAAACTTGATAACAGAAAAGTAACAGCAGCAGCAGGTCCAAAAAATATGACAGTATGAAACAGCCTAGATATTCCCTCCAGAAGTGTACAGAGCCTGGCCCTAATGTAGTCAAATTCAGGAGTTAAAACTGGAACTAAACGTTGGTCTTAAGGAAAAAATCTCTTACTACAGGGTGGATTATGAAGACAAGTACAAAAAGCAAGCAAAAAGGATATGAACCTGTCATTGGGCTCTGAGAGAGGAAAAGAGGGAAAAAGTAGTAGAAGCAGACTGCATTAAACCCAGCACACTGGTACGGAGCACAGTCTTCTTTCACCATCCTCTTATTTACAAAAAATGAATGGGGGAAAAAAGCATAAAAGAATGGAATGGAGGGAAATACAGAATTAAAAATCATAATGGTGAATGTAAAAAAAAAAAACCTGAAAAGAATTGTATGAAATGATGTATACCAGGTGAACAGTTTATACCACAACAATATTGGAAATACAGAAACAAATGAACAGGCTTTGAAAGACTAAAAAATATTGATCAACGCAATGACCAACCACAATTACAAATAACTCATAATGAAACAGGACACCTCCCACCCAAGAGGTGATGGACTCAAGATACAGATTGAGACTAATTTTTTTTTTGGACATTGCTAATTTGTATTGCTTGACAATGTAAATTTGCTACGAAGATTGTGTTTTTCTTTCTTTTTCAAAGGATAGGGACAGGTGAGAAGAAAAGGAAGATTTTCATTAATTAAAAATAAATTTAAATTTTAAAAATGGAACATATGTTATTGAGTTGAAGCATGCTCCTTTTAATTGGCAGTCCTCAAGCAAAGGCTGGATGACCAACTGATTATGTCACAAAGGATATAAGTTGGAATAAATGGCCCTTGAGGTCCTTAAGATTCTGAGATTCTATACTAATTGATAATTTCTGGTTGTGTGTTTTTGAAACCATGGGTCTGATAAATTGTTTCTGCTTTTGACTGTCAATGACAATAGAGATATTCTGTTACAATAGTCTGTGGTTCTTCTGTAAATACATATTCTTTTCTTTTCAACACATTGTCTCTGATTACATTTTATGTAGGTTTCATTTCCAATGGAATTCATCAGGCATTTATGTCTCACATAGCCTATCAATCAACAAGCATTTACTGAACATTAATTATGTGTCCAGCTTAATGGAGCATATTAAATCTACAATTGAAGCTTACCATAACCCCTTCCTTGTGGCTAATTTTGGCTGTAAATGACAAGGTATTAAATCATGGTATAGTAATAGGATTACTGCTGGGTGCAGGGGACTGTGGCACTTGTCCTCTCACTCTAAAAATGTCCCTAGACCTAGAATCATACATATGAACTCAATTTAATACCAAGAGAGTACACTACTATAATACTACTACAATGGTTGTCACTATAGCTAATAATAGTAATTGTTGTCCTAATGGTAGCTATTGCTCTACCATGCTTGAATGGTATCTATTTATTTTTCTTTAACATTAAGGTATATAATACTCCTCTTAATTTTATTTCTCTTTTCTTGATGGGTATAAGATCACAATCAATCTATATATATATATATACATATAAATAAATGAATTAATATAATGATTACATATTATATATGTATATTTTGTGAAGGCATATCTTATCTCCCTAACAAGTCTACAAATTTCTTGAGGGTAGAGTCTATCTTTTGTGTTTTCTTTTTCTAGATTCCCACTACATAAAATAATGCTAATACTGAAGAAGGAGCTCAATAAACACTTTGGTTGTTGTCCTTCATTCTCAAAGAGGATCAAAATGACATCACTAAGTTGGGGTCAAGGTACAATGCATCTGACTGTGGCCGATCAGATTAACATGAGCTCAGAGGGCTCTACCACAGCTCAGGCACAAATAGTACATATGAATATTTGAAGGAAGAAGTCTCTAAATTTGTGCATCTCACATTTCTTTTGAGCTACTGCAATTCCTCTGCTCATAGAGCACAATGTCTTCTTTACCGTGGGCATGCTATGCTGGGCAGTCCTGTGACAGTGTCTCCCATATCTCACAATCAATTCCAACGTAAGCATTTTAATGAAAAGATTAATACTTTTTCCCCTATGATATTTTAGTGTGGAGTCCCTATCATTAGGTAGGGACACCTCATAATTCAAAAGACTCTTCTCAGCTTGCTAGTTCTTCATGTCTGCCTAGGCAAGATTAGTCTTAATGTTTTAAACATCTGATATTCTGATGTATTTATTCACATGTGCATTCGATATTTGGTGACAGAGGTGTTAAGAAAGATCAAATCATTTTTTGGATAGGCTAGTGCAAACATTCCAAAAGCAAGAAATAACAGCAACTTGGGAAATCCATGCCTGGTTACAGGACACAGAATAATCTCACTCACCAAAACAAACTCCACAATGAGAAAATTGACTCCATTTTCTGCTTCATGATAGTGACAGAGAACTGATTGCAGCAGTGGTTGCAGAAACAAAAAGACATGAATTACATTTGTGGAGGGGGGTAGAAATCTCAACAGCTTAAACTACAATTTTTATAAAATAATAAATGGAAAATAAATGGGGAAAAATATGCTGCTGACATCTTTTCCTCCTCTTTTCCATTTGCCATTTTTTCTCAGTGCTTTGTTTTATTCCTTTGATTTCCTCTCTTACACCCACCTGTTCTGATTGGGTCCTTTCTTCCAAGGAAAGCTTTTTAAAAGGGGTGAGAGAATATTTTTTCTTCATAAGCTAAGTATTCTATTTAGGATAAGAAATTTCTTTAAACTTCTATAAAACCTCGTGGAACTATGGTTTAAAAATAGTCTGACAATAAATAACATACACTGATCAGACAAATTAACTATGGGTTATTTTTGTTTGTTTTTTGGCCTCCTGGGGTCATTTGCAAAGAAAAATAATTACAGTTAGACACTGTCACTCTCATCCAGTGATTATACATTTTACAAACAAATGTTTAGCTATGAATGAAACCGTCAGCTCTAATCCAGTGCCTATAGCCCAAATTAAGTGAAGGGAGAAGAGTATTGTTATTTGGTCTTAAATCCACTCTTGCCTAACTGGAACACACTGAGTGAAAGACTTCACTTTGTAGTCACCGTTTCATCATCTGAAAATAGAAATAACAAATTTATCATCCTAAAAGAATTTTAGAAAAAAGGGTTTTAATGAGTTGTAGAATTAATGAACTTTAACCAAACCTAATGAGGCTTCTTAACCAAGGCTTAACAATGCTTATCAAGTTTGTTTGTTTGTTTTTACCACGATTAATTGACTTAATAAAGTATAGCAAGGTTTAACCATGTTTAATTGAGCTTAATAAAGTTCTGAAAGATGTAACAACCTAACTGGGTTCAGGAAAGATTAACAAAACTTAATGCAATTAAGCGAAGAAGGTGACATAAAGTAGCCTGAGTTAATTAGCTTTTATGATGCTTAACCAGTCTTCAGTAGGCTTGTGGAGACTCAAATCTTAGTGCTAACAAAGATTAGCTAAGTTTAACTATGCTTAACTAAGTCTAAAAAGAGCCAAAAGTAGATTTAATGAAGCTGAAACTAGTTTAATGGAGCTTTGAAAGTTTTAATGAGGTTTAAGCCTTAAAGAATCTAAGATATCTCCTAATGCATATGTAGATTACTAAGATTAATCCCTTAATATATGGAGAGTGTCTTACCTTCTAGGTTAACTTATAAATGGAATGCAAAACTTTTGTTT
Source organism: Vombatus ursinus (assembly GCF_900497805.2). Lineage (NCBI taxonomy): Eukaryota > Metazoa > Chordata > Mammalia > Diprotodontia > Vombatidae > Vombatus > Vombatus ursinus. The sequence continues at coordinate 50,800,422 of NW_020954557.1, forward strand.
AAATTTACTGATGATAAATTCCTTCTAAAAGAAGTAGTTCATTGGAAATGGCACACAGTTATCTGCATGCAAACAACAGGAAAATCGACTATTAGAATCGGAGGAGACCATAAAGGTCATCTAGCACCACCTCCCACCTAAAGCTGAAATTCCCAGACCAGATGTTACAAAGAGCTTGCCATGTAGCCTCTGCTTCATTCCTAGAGAAGAAGCCCTGCCTCATAAAAGACTAAGTTATGTCATTGTGGACCATAATTGTTTTTTGCAAAGTCCTTCTTTACATAAAAGCTAAATCTACCTGATAGTTGTCCTATTGCCCCAGTTGTTCCCTCTCGATGCTCCCACACAATAAACAGAATGTCTCTTCTTTCATGACAATAGACATTATGTCTCCTCTGCTCCCAGACCTCCAAGATTTTTCTTTTCCAAGTTAAATAGTCTTAATATTTTTGGTTTTTTTTTAATTTACGGGATTTCCAGATGTTTCACTTTCTTAGGTGCTTTCTCTGAATATGGTCCAGTTTGTCAATATTCTGCTTTAATGAGGCATCTCAACCTGAACATTCTATTCCAAATGTATTCTGATCAATGCCAAACACAGTATAACAATTATTTCATTGAATACAGATAACTGTATTTTGTCTAATGAAGGTTGTTTGCATTAGCATTTTTTATCATCCTGCCATGCTGTTGGCTCATGATGAGCTTTTACTCAACTAAAGACCTTAGGCATATGGTATGTGGATTGCATGGATTGCTGTTATATAACATTCCAATTTACATTTCTTTATGTGTACAATTGATTCTATTAACATAATTGTTTTATGATAACAAATAAAAATAAATCCTAATGATGTTTTATAACTTTGAATCATGGAACATCAAGGGATCAGAAGAATTACAATTGTAGGTGGGTGAAAAAGTCAACGGAAAGATGCATTATAAGTGTAAGCAAGCTGCCACATTATCTATAATGACTTTTACATATGGAATTATGCTAAAAACATCATCAAGGACATATATGGTTACTAGGAAGGAAGAGAGCCTGTCCTGTATTGAAAAGAAGGAAAAGCAGGGAGCCCAAAGGCTGCATAGTGATCTATGAAAAATTAACCATAGGAAGCCTCCATTGTGTTGGGAGTAAAATTCTGTGGAGGATTTATAGAGAGACATGGACAAGAATTGCACAGAATGCAAGGATCTGTAAGAACATTAAGGCATAACTAATCCAATATAGACAAAACAATTTGATCATTTACCATGTATCAAGCATTTACTATGTACCAAACTCTGTCTTAAGTATTGCTGATACAAATACAAACAAGCAAGACAATCCCTACCCTCAAGGAGCTTACATTCTAATGGAGGAAGACAAGGTAGCTGGAAAGAGGGTCTTTGGGGGAAAGTGAAATGAGCTTGATGTAGGTACCTTAGTGATCTGTGCCAGAGACTCATGAGTCAGGAGAGAGGCTTTAACAAACTATTGTAGGAATTACAGGACCTAACTTTTATCTCTATTACTTTTGATCTATGTGTTTTTGACACATCATTTAAGGCTGTCTGTCATTTTGGTTTGAATCTTGTTTCTAATCTTCAAACATATTAATTTTCCTTTCAGTTCTGTGGCATCCACAACACTGATAAGCATACCTAATATCTCTTCATCCAAATAGTGTATAAAAATGTTGAACTGGACATGGCTCAATACCCTATGTGTTCTGTCTATCAGAGTTAAAATAAGTATATAAAGGGAGAGTAGGAATAAAATGGCATCCAATTATAAAGAGCCTAAAATACTCTTTTTTAAAAATGTCAGGTTAAAAAATCTTGAAGGTTATTCAAGAGGCAATAGGGAGCCATTGGAGATTTTGATCATAGGAATGGCATGGTATTATGTGTGGTAACAGCATTGTGATAGATATATGAAGAATGGTTTGAAGAAGGGAAAGGCTGGAAGGGTGAGGATACTATTTAGGAGACTATTACAATTCTTAGGTAAAAGGAATAAGGACCTGAACTAGAACAGCAACGTGAATGGAGAGGACAGATAAGAGATATTACAAAGGTAGAATTAACAATATATGACAATAGATTGGATGTGGAATATGAGGGAATGGAGTATCTTAATCAATTTAGAGATGGGGGAAGGACCTTAAATGTCACCTAGTTTAATCCCCCCCTCATTTTACACATGAAGAAACTGACCAATGTCACACAAATAACAAATAGCAGGGGGTAAGATATGAAATTAGTGGTCTGGGAAGAGAAATGAGAGTGATGCAAGAAAATCATGAAAAACAAGTCAACAGCAAGCTAAAGGAAACCCCCCCCAAAAAAAACACTGAAGAAAATAACACCTTAAAAATAGTCTAACCCAAATGGCAAAAGACATCCACAAAGCCAATGAGGAGAAGAATGCCCTAAAAAGCAAAATTGGCCAAATGGAAAAGGAAGTCCAAAAGATTACTGAAGAAATTTCAAAATTCATTGATCCATTATCATGGAAAATCAAAAGCTTATAGTAAAATGGTGACTCTGAAGCTTGCATGGAGGAGGAGGCTACTGTTAACATGAACCATAAAGTATGAAGAAGGGTTGTTGTTGTTTGTCCTTCGTTCTTGAAGAGGTCCATGACATCTGGGAGGTGACGCCATGACATGCAAATGAATTGGATTTAAGTGAGAGAAGGCTGTGGAAAGTCACCAGCCTCACTTTATTCTCTAGAGCCATCTGGGTCCAGTGGCCAGATGTAGATCAGGACAACTAATGGCCCAGGATGTAGTGGAGGACCTTAGCCTTCTCAAGCTAAGGTTTTTAACAGGTCTCAGTTTGACTGAGGTAGTACCCATTCAGTGATTAAGGCTTAATAAAAATGAGGCAAGGAATGGTAGATCTGGAAGGGGAAAACCCTCAGGGTTTCTGGCCAACACAGAAAAAAAGTTATTATTTACATTATTGAGTCGATCACAACCAGGAACCAGAGTGATTTGAGGTTAAGGCTGGTCTTCAAGAGAAAAAAAATAAAAATAAAAACAAATTTCAGAGATTAAAATTTACATTCTTTTTGGGCAGAGCATCCACAGGTAAGGGTGTGATACATCATGTGGAGAGAGAGAGAGAGAGAGAAAGAGAGAGAGAGAAAGAGAGATGTTGCCCAACTAGAGGTATGGTCCCTAGTGGGAAGCTCCTTTTCTATTCACAGAGGTTGTTTTTTGTCCATTCTTGAAGAGGATCATGACATCAGGCACGTGATGCATAACCTGCAAGTAGATAAGATTTAAGTGAGTGAAGGCTGTGCAAAGTCACCAGCCTCATTTTCTCCCCTGGAGGATGCAGACCTTGGCCTTCTCAAGCTAAGGTCTTTTACAGGCCTCAGTTTGATTGAGGCAGTGCCCATTCAGTGATTAAGGCTCAATAAAAATGAGGCAAAGAATGGCCTCTTAAAAAATAGATCTAGGAGGGGTTCTCTACATTAAGGAAAATCTACCATTCTTCACTCTCCACATAAAAGTAGGGTAAGGTAGTTTTAGTGGGAATGTTTTTCCTTTTGCCCTTCTTAAAATGAACTTTTAAAAAAATTTTTAAATATATTTATTTATTTTTAGTTTTCAACATTTACTTCCACAAGATTTTGAGTTCCAAATTTTCACCCCATCTTGCCCCTCCCCCACCCCAAGATGGCATGCATTCTGACTACCCCTTCCCCTAGTCTGCCCTCCCTTCTATCTCTCTCCCATTTCCCTTATCCCCTTCCCCTTCTATTTTCCCGTAGGGCAGGATAGATTTCTGTACCCAATTTACTATATTTCTTATTTCACAGTTGCATGTGATAATATTTTTTAAACATGTGTTTTTAAAACTTGGGGTTCCAAATTTTTTCCCTTCCTCCCTCCCCACCCACCGTCATTGATAAGGCAAGTAACTCAATATAGATTATACTTGTGCAGTTATGCAAAACACTTCCATAGTAGATACATTGTGAAAAACTAACTCTATTTCCCTTAATCCTATCCTGCCCCCCCAATTTATTCTATTGTTTCTTTTCACCCTGTTCCTCCTCAGAAGTATTTGCTTCTGATTGCCCCCTTTCCCAATCTGCCCTCCTTTCTATCATCCCCCTGCTCTCTTGTCCCCTTCCACCCCTATTTTCCTGGAGGGTAAGACAGATTTCCATACCCAATTGAGTGTGTATGTTATTCCCTCCTTAAGTCAAATCCTATGAGAATAAGATTCACTCATTCCCTCTCACCTTCCCCCATTTTCCCTCCACTATAAGATCCTTTTCTTTTCTGTTTTCTTGTGAGATGATTTACCCCATTCTACCTCTCCCTTTCTCCTTCTCCTGTATAATCCTCTCTCACCCCTTAATTTTATTCTCCAGATATGACCTCTTCATCTTCAACTCACCCTGTGCCCTCTATCTATCTAATTGTCTGTCTATATATACATACACATAATTTTTTTTTCCCTCCAACTACCCTAATACTGAAAAAGGTCTCATGAGTTATACATATCATCTTTCCATGCAGGAATGTAAACAGTTCAACCTTAATAAGTCTCTTATGATTTCTCTTTCCTGTTTACCTCTTCATGTTCCACTTGAGTCTTGTATTGGAAAGTCAAATTTTCTATTTAGCTTTGGTCTTTTCCTCAGGAATGTTTAAAAGTCCTCTATTTCACTGAATTACCATTTTTTCCCCTGAAGGATTATGCTCAGTTTTGCTGGGTAAGTGATTCTTGGTTATAGTCCTATTTCCTTTGCCCTCCAGAATTTTATATTCCATGCCCTCCGGTCCTTTAATGTAGAAGCTGCTAAATCTTGTGTTTTTGTGATTGTGTTTCCACAACACTTGAATTGTTTCTTTCTGGCTGTTTGCAATATTTTCTCCTTGACCTGGGAACTCTGGAATTCAGCTACAATATTCCTAGGAGTTTTCTTTTGGGGATCTCTTTCAGGAGGAGATCGGTAGATTCTTTCAATTTCTATTTTGCCATCTGGTTATAAAATATCAGGGCAGTTTTTCTTGATAATTTCTGGAAAGATGATGTCTAGGTTCTTTTTTTGATCATGGCTTTCAGATAGTCCAATAATTTTTGAATTCTCTCTCCTGCATCTGTTTTCCAGGTCAGTTGTTTTTCCAATGAGATATTTCACATTGTTTTCTAATTTTTCATTCTTTTGGATTTGTTTTACAGTGTCTTGATTTCTCACAGAGTCATTAGCTTCCAACTGCTCTATTCTAATTTTTAAGGAAGTATTTTCTTCAGTAATCTTTTGGACTTCCTTTTCCATTTGGCCAATTTTGCTTTTTAGGGCATTCTTCTCCTCATTGGCTTTGTGGATGTCTTTTGCCATTTGGGTTAGACTATTTTTAAGGTGTTATTTTCTTCAGTGTTTTTTGGGGGGGGGGTTTCCTTTAGCTTGCTGTTGACTTGTTTTTCATGATTTTCTTGCATCACTCTCATTTCTCTTCCCAGTTTTTCCTCTACTTCTCTTACTTGCTTCTCAAAATCACTTTTGAACTCTTCCAAGGCCTGGGACCAATTCATATTTTTCTTGGAAGCTTTGGATGTAGGAGCTTTGACTTTGTTGTCTTCTTCTGGTTGTATGTTTTGATCTTCTTTGTCACCAAAGTAAGATAATATAGTCTGACTCTTTTTGTGAGGTTTACTCATGATCCCAGCTAATTACTTGAGTTTTAAACTCTTTGTTAAGATAAGAGTCTGCTTCCAATGTGGAGAATGTACTGTCCCAAGCTTCGGGGGTTTGTACAGATGTTTTCAGAGATACTTCTAGGGACCTATAAATTTTCAGTTCTTCCAAGGTGCAATGATCAAGGGTGAGGTGTTTACTCCTTTCCTGGCCTGTGCTCTGGTCTGTGAGTGACCACAAGCAGTCTTTTCTGTCTTGGAACTATGAGGAGGATTTCCTCTCCACAGCCACTACAAGCTCCACCACGCCAGCGCTCCTCCTTGCCCCAGGACTGTGACCCAGATCCAAGCACAGGCAAAGCAAGAGATTCCTGCCTCAGCACTGGCAAAGAGATCCCTGCTATCCACCTCTGATCAGTCACCTGACCAGAATCTGTGGGCCAGGCAGCTCAGGAAGCAGCCGTCACCCTGGGCCCTCGCTTAGGACTTGTGACTGGGATCTATCTTCTCTCTCTCACCACAGAAACAGACTTTTCCCACTGACCTTCTAAGTTATCTTTTGTGTTTGTGGTTTGAGAAGTTTGGAAACTACCACAGCTGCCTGTGAATCAGTCCTCTGAGGCCTGCTCCAGGTTCACTGTGGTCTGTGCACCCACATCGAACTGAGCTCCTCTTCTACCTGGTGTGATATACCTTTCTGATCAACCATCCAGGTTGTCTTGGGCTGGAAATTTGTTTCACTCTGTCTTTTTGTGGGTTCTGATGCTTTAGAATTTGTTTAGAGCCATTTTTACAGGTAGTTGGAAGGATTTGGGGGAGAGCTTAATCAAATCACTGCTTTCACTCTGCTGTCTTGGCTCTGCCCCAGAAGGAACTCTTTAAAAGAGTTCTTACATTTTGGTCTCCTTGGAAAGGTTTCTATCTGGCTTTCTTCCTACATTATTTATTCTATTGTGTCTCTTCTTTAATAATGCAGAACACAGAAAGTTATTGCCCCACTCGTGAATGTCCACTTATGAACTTCAAATCTCCTCTACAAGAGATAACTAGGTTGTGCAGTAGATAGAGTGCTCGACCTGGGGTCATAAATACCTGAGATCAAATCTAGCCTCAGATATGTATTTGCTTGGGCTAGTCACTTAATCTCTCTCTCAGTTTCATCAACTATAAAATGGCAATGATATTAGCTTCCACCTCATAGGATTTTGTGAAGAAAAATAATATATCTAAGTATTTCATAAATGCTTGTTCTCTTCCCCTACTCTCTTATGTCCAGTTACTTAGGAAGTATCATGTTACAATTTGTTTAAGTTCTATATTTCTAAATGCTTCAAATAAAACCCAAAAAGTTATTTATTAATTTGGCTCTCTGATATTTACAATCTGAGATCCAAAGGGTCATAGTTCATGTAAAAACAAATTACCTTTTTGATATGCAATGCCCCCCACCCCACAAAAAAAGTTAGCAAGGCCCAAGGGACCGAGGAGAACTTCCACTCCAGAATGGGTCACTCCTGGGAAACATGTGTGGACACCATTCATAGCAAACAATTATAATACTTGAATTTTTAATCAAGAGTCTTGGAGAGGTGAATTATTTTACCTTCTTATCTATGCTGATCCTTTCCCAACTAACTAGTGGCAAAAAATGTTTTGGTGTCTTAGATGGGTGTGATTTGAGGTTTCATTACTAGATTAGCAGGAGAAACTACTTAGGAAGTAAGAAAGAAAAAAGAAAAGTAACTACTAATCTGCATGGAAAGATGAGAAATGAGCAATTACTAAAGCTACTACTTAATGTAACCAAGCAAGGCTTGATAGCTCATTTAAGTGATGACTTGCCCACTAATACTTTGGAGCTAACTCAAATTAATAGCCCTTAAGTGAGGTAGCAGTGAAGTAGTTGAAAGATTATTTTTCTTGATGCCCTTGCTTTTTTATATGAGACTTCAACAGAGAGCCTGCATCATTTCAAAACAAAACAAATTCTGACACTTAAAAAAATAATAATAATAAAGGGCAGCAGCAGTCAAGGTTAGGTCAGCTAGCTTTAGCATCAGTCTTATTGAAAAATAACTTAGATTTCAGTTTCCAGTCTGTTTACATAAATCATTTAAAGTTTTATCTGTTGTGAATTATGTCTATAACCATATATATAGGGAAAATTGAGCTTTTAAAAGTCTTTGAAATTTTTAGAGGTCTTCTTATCTCAAAATTAAAATATTCTATATACATAGGCATTAATATTGTTAACATTTGGCCTTTTATAAAGCTAAATTAGGATTCTAAGCTTTTTATACAATAAAAAATAATATTTGGTATTTCCATAATGAATGGGTAAGAGGAATACTAAGCGCTTCATTCTGATGATGAATATAAATCATTGACCACTGTAACAGTCCCACATGTTGAACTTCCAACGTAGCTCTGGCTCAGCCTATATCACATCAGTAACAAGAAACTACACTGAATACTATTCAGTAATAGACATAAGACTTTTTTTAAACCATTTAGAAGTGTATAGGTATATTCCCTAAATAGAGGTATCTACCTTTAAAAGATATGAACTTAGTATCATTGGAAATAGTTTTTGCTTTGCTTGCAACCAGATTTTATTCAAAAATTCATTTATACACTGTTGTGGTGATTCCCAGGTTCATTCAATTTGTGGCATACAATACAGCTCTTCAGTTTTTCTCAAGAGCCTCTTTCTTCAAGGTAGCAAATCTCAAAGGCAGACCAAATTAAGCTCTCTATCCCTTTTACACTCTAATTTGCAAACTCCCCCCTCATGGAATTACACAAAAACAATACATTTGAATTTTTTTTTAAATTAAGAAGGAACATCAATTAAACTACCTCTATGAAGCCATCCAGACCAAGAATAACAAATACATAATAGAATTCACAAAAGGATTACCAGTGATTGGAAATGCCTACTATTCTTCCTAGTGCCCTATTCCTCTGGATGCCTCTATTTCAGGTGGCTCAGCTCCTGGCGCCCCAGCCCTCACTTCATAAGTTACAGAACAGGATGGGAAGCAAGGGCTATGGATTGGCCTTCACATACCTTATCACATACCACCATGTCAAAACTTCTTCCCTTGTGATGCCCTTCACAACTACACATTCATACACATATATACCCTTCATAATCATATACATACATTCCCTTCACACCTAATTGCAACCTCTTTTCTCCCAAAAATACACAGAATTAGTTGAAAAGGCCATTTTAGGGAACCTTGAGGAAATCTAAAATCTATAGCAGGATTGGGGTTCCCTCTTTTTAATGGGATACCCCAGGTGAAACTCCATGTGCTCCCTCCATCCAACCTCAGGAATGAATTTTGGGATTTGGTGACGGACAGGACTCCTGGAAATCAGCAATCACTAAAAATCAAGTGTTTAATTTATTCTTTTGTTTATTATTTAGTTTTGAGAAAGTATCTATAATATATATTAAACTTAAAAATGTGTATACATACATTCTTTTAGAAAGCTAAGCTGTTAAGCACTTACCAATAAACCCCTGAATTACTCTATATACACTGCTTGAACTCAGCAGGAATGCAATATCAGGCTCAGGGAATAAAGTCATTGCCAGACTGAAGGTCTAATGACTACAGGATAATTAATAATAATGATGATAATAATAATGACAATGATGATGGTAGTGATGATGATGATGATGATGACTGACATTTATATAGTTTCCTGAGGTTCACAAAGTGCTTTACATTTATTATTTCATTTGAGTCTCACAATACTCCTGGTCTCCATCATGCAAAGGCAAAAGGCAGGCAACAGATTAAAAAGAAGAGAGAAGTAGGACATCTAGGGGGATGTTAGGCTGGATGATTGGACTGGCTGTTTTAGGGCTGTTTGTCATGAAAGGAAGAAGCACTAGTGAGTCTTCTTTTCCTGGACAGTTTTTGACTTGTGTGCCTGTGTTCCCTGTATTGTATTTGTGGTGATATTTTGTGGGCAAGATTGTGCTGCAAGTTGCTTGACATTTTGGGGGTGAAAAAAAGTTTGAGTGATAATGAATTAGCATCACAAGATCAAAAGCAGTAGATCTTTGTAAACATTTCCCCATCCTTTCTTTATCCTCTCACAGGTGCCTCTGTCAAAGGAAGTGGTAATTTCTCAGTCATATGTTTTAAGACCCAATTGTAACATTAACATCATGGAGACCATGGGGACTAAAACTCCTTGGTTCCCCACCTGTAAGCCTGCAAAGGCTGATACAGATGATCCCTGAGCTCAGTCAACAGCTATAGGATTTCAGGGGTTGACTGCTTTACTGTGATGCAGTAGGAGCACACCAGAGTGGTGACCACTGACACTCCACCAGCATCTCTGGCTACAACAGCATTGCCCCACATAGCTTCCCTTCCCACATTCTAGAACAGATACCATTCCTCCTTGTTTAGTATTGGTCTTTATGATCAAGCCATAAGCCTTAAGAATGGACTTGGTTAAGGTAACTGATGTTCTTAAAAATTGGTTAGAAAGGAAGGTACTTTAGATTATATGGTTCCTGAGAGGGCTTTTATTTCAGAATTATGAACATTTTAGAGCCTAGTTACCAGTTATTTTAGGATAACTGCACAAAAAAAAAACAAACAAACAAAAATCACAATGCTAGAATTTCACTTTTAGGAATTGAACAAGACAAAATGGGATAAAATCATCACTAATGTACATCAATGAATACCCCAGGCAAAGGCTAATGGGACTATAAGAAAGCAGTTTTAATATAATTTTAAATAGTTTAAATAATAAGATTATATATCAGGGCACCTTTGTTAGACAACTCGGCAGGAGTAATGGACATAGCTGTCTAATTCATCTCAACAATTTGCTTGAACAAAAATGTATAAGAAGATAATTTGGTAGTAGGTGCTGATGGAGAAACAAAGTTTAGAAAAGGCATAGTCTTTGCCCTTATGGATAATTCATTTGGGAAGATAAACATAAACAAGTACATATAATATATGTGGCAAGCAAAGTTTGAGCAGATAGGTTGCTATTGATAAGGGAGAAAAAGGAAGGACTAATGGAGGAGGTAGAATTTGAGTTTAGTTGTAAATGATGTATAAGAAGAGTTTAACAGAACAAGTGGAGAAGGAAAGCTATCATTAAAAAAAAAACAGGGAAAAGACTAAGAGCCATAAGGAGAAAAGGGTAATGGGTTTTGTCCCAACACACCAATACCGTGGGGTTGGGAGTTGTGATCATATACTTTTCAGGTACCAAAATTATCAGTTTTAATTCTGGCATGATCAAAGTCAAGAAGGTTGGAAAGTGTAAAATATGTTTGGAGTGAAAAAAGTGATCCAGATTGCTATGGATATAGATCCATGAAGAGAGAATAATGAGAGAAGGGTTCTACCCTTCTACCCATGTGGAATGAGTGCAAGATTGTAAAGAGTTTTGAAAGTCAGGCAATTTATTGAGTAGACGGTAAGGACTACTAAAGATTATAACAAAGTCCCTATCTGACCCTAGATGTCTTATGGCTCCTGGCATCATATATAAAATCCTTAATAACTTTTTAACTAGCTAACCACTTGAGTAAATCAAGGAACATTACACTCCCTCATCCAATTTTGTACTCAAAGATCTCAAAGTATGTTTCTGGTAGTGGGCAAAGGTTAGGGAGGAGCAGATAACATCTTACTACCTACCAATCACGATCTTGGAATCTCTTCAAAGAAGGGAACATCTCTAACCTACATTAATGATTGGTCTTCTCCTATATTAAAAGGGAAAACTAGGACTGTCTGGAGCTCCCATATCACCTCAGTATGAAAATAATGGTCATACTATTGCCTTAATCTGGATGTAGATTTTGAGGCACACAGCATCTCATTCCCATATCCAGCTAACTGTAAAGAATATTCTTTAATAAATTTCCATCCTTTCCAGGCACCATGGTTACCATACAATCACTAATTTTAAGGGTCATTTGCTGCCAAATAAAGGAATTGAAATAAGTAAGAAAAGCTGAATAGACCTCTTCATTGTTAAATTTTCTCAAACCCAGGGAGCCCTCATTCCAATTGCTGCAGGGGATGGCTCTGATTAAGGGATGGAAATCCCTCAGATTGGGTTCACATTAGTAGATCCATCAGCTTTTCATCCTATAAAGTTTGTACTGGAACATCAGGCACCCAGTTGATCAAGGTCACTTGGAGAAGATTTGGTTCACACAAAATTTCAAGACCTCAGACTGTGACATTGTGGTCTCTTGGTTCTCTGTTGGCTTTTCAGATAGGTTGACTCTTTGTCTTCTGTCTCCTCCTCTTGAAATATAGGTCAGAATCCCCTAAGACTCTTAACATACTTCTATTTTCTTTCTACCGTTACTTATTTGGTGACCTTGTTCTCTTCCTAATACCACGAATTATCACCTTTATGCAAATGACTCCCACATCTGGCATTCTAGGTCTTGGAACTGCAAGGAATAAAAGGTATTGATTTCTGAACTGAAAGTCAAGCTCATAGGAACATAGATTTAGAGATGGAAGGGATCTTGGAAATCAGCTAGTCCAGGGTTGGGGAACCTGCAGCCTCAACGTCTGGGAGCAACCTTTTGACTGAGTCCAAGTTTTACAGAACAAATCCTTTTATTAAGGGGATTTGTTATATGAAGTTTGGATTCAGTCAAAGGGCTGTGCTTGAGGGCCTAGAGAGCCACATATGGCCCCAAGGCTGAAGGTTCTCCACTCCTGGTCTAGTCTATCTATACCCCAATTACCTTTGAGGAAATTGAGCCCAAAGATGTTAAATGATTTGCCCAATCAGCAGTCAGGGCTTCCAGTACTACAACTGAATAGGCCCAAGGTATTAGCCAAGTCCAGAGAAGACAGATCATACCTGAAAATATAATCAAGTTGAGGAGGGAGAGAGTAGGTATGCAAACCAAAGGTTCAGCAAGCGACCAACATTACATCAAGAAAACCTAGGAAAATACCAATTAATGTTATTTATTTCTTTTGATTCTTGCAGGTTTTTGGTTAGGTAGACCAGCCAAGCCACTGAATAGGGAGACCTACATAGTTCAGAATCAAGTTATCATCAGGAGCTGGTAGAGTGAGCCTTGCCATTTGCGTAGGGGGAAAAGCCTGGAGAGTAAAATCAGTTCATAGGAAGTCTACCCCTAGGATGCCTCAATTACATGGAGTACCCAAAGCAGGTGCTCTTTTGGTCTCAGTCCTGCTCTTCCATGACTTGGGACTGATTCATATTTTTCTTGGAGGCTTTGGATGTGGGAGCTTTGATTTTGTTGTCTTCTTCTGTGTCCCGTCCCGCGGGACATCAATGGAGGTCCGGACCTGTAAAAGAAGGAGGGGAGCAGGGGACACAGGAAATGGAGAC